>NW_026562377.1:15917500-16515000 GCF_027474105.1 Poeciliopsis prolifica
ACATAGCATCCCTCTTGCAGACTGAACGTCTTCCTCCATTTGGACAAACAAAGCTTTCTGAAGCATCTGATCTCAGGACTCAGTGTTACATAATCCACATGACTCAATACAAATAGCAAATGCATGTCATCGGTCTGATTTCTCAGTGTAAAGCACTGGCTCTGTTGCTGGACAGCAGAAAAATCCTGGCATCAAATCAAATCCTCCTCATTTGCTTTTATCTGTCACTTCCTGACAGTGACGATTCTGCAGCCGCCCAGGGCGGCATCTGGCAGGGGACAACATAAGATATGAGAGGTCACCCACGGTCCCCGCTTGTCTCTCAGGGTCCTCAAATCGTAAACCCAAATATTAGCTTTGATAAATCAAACACATTTTCTCATTTCCTTGCTGTTATCTGCCGATGATCAAACAAACTTAAGAAATAGGAATCAAACTTTTTTCATATTTTCCAGTTTAAAGTTCAATTTGTTTGCACAAACAAATTGAAGGTTTTCATTCAACTTTTTCTCCACACACATTTTTTGAGAGAAAATGAGGCCAAAATCACAACAGCAACAAACTGCCAGTGTAAAAGTTGTTTTCATGACGCATTTTGCTCCAAACCAGCAAGCTGATTATTCTTTCTACTTTCTGAATGTTTCCTTCTGAAATAATTCCCCCCATTGTATGAATAGCTTTGAGCAGTACTAGATAAAGATTCCAGCTCATCCACATTACAGACAGGGGTTTTTATTTCATTTAAAGTCCAGGCTGATTAAAGTGAATAAGATTCAAAAACAGCTGTAGCTCCGAGTTTGCATCAACTTACAACCTGAGACCTTTGATCTACTTCTGAAAAAAAAAAAAAAATTCCTCAAGGCTAAATGCAGTTGCATGCTGTTGAAAGACAACATGCTCACAGATGAGTGAATGCACTTTAATTCAGTGCCGCTAATTTTGTTTCCCGGAGTTCTGGCACTGGATGCAAGACAAGCCGGGCAGGAGGCCAATGAGGTGATGGTTGAGGTCCCACGATTATTGCTACGAAGGTCAGCTGAACATAAAAGTTCATGACCACATGCTGGAAACAGCCGTCATGTGACAGGCAGGTTACTGCAGGAGGATTATACTTAAACAGAATGAACAAGTTGAAATTACAGCAACAACAAAAACAACAATATATTAATGTGTTGTTTAAGAATCAAAGTAGTTTTAGTTAATATCAAGCTTTTAAGCAACTTGTTTAAAGGATTTCACATTACTCAAAACTGTACATATTTACACTGAATTGTAGTTTTGATGAATATATATAGTTTTAACCACAGCATTTTGATTTTATATAAACATTGCTCTGTTTTATTTAAGAACATTATAGTAATATTGAGCGATGGACTTGCAACCTGACCAGGGTGAACTCCTCATCTCCAATGGCCGCTGGAAATAGAAACCAGGCTTCCTGCACTAATGCAAGGATAAACAGGTTTGGATGATGATTGATTGAATAGAAAGCAATGTTTTGCCAGTTAGTGTGCTTGACAAGACGCATCAATCTTTATTTATAGGGTTTTCACAGCAATAAACTGATAAGACAGTGAAGCGATTTATAGTGAGCTCAAGAAAAAGAACTTAAATGTTACAAACTGAATGAACCACAGAGGAAACGTTGGAGACAAACCAACAAGACCACTGGGAGAGTTACAGGAAGATCTGACTAAAATGGCAAAAAGATAAATCGAAATACAAATAAACAGTATAAACATGTAGGTGATGATTAGAATAATGAATAAGTGATCGATGCACTGATGCAGAAAAGCTGTGAAGGGAGAAAAGAGTTGAGACACTGAGACAAACCAATGAAAGATGACTAGCAATTTAAATATCATAAGAAAAGTGGGAGCAGAAAAAGACTTGCACACTGAAAGAGTTATGTAAATAAATGTAAAACACACATGCACAAGAAAAACGGCAAAATACCAAACCCCAAACGGAAAACTCAAAAGAAGTTCTCATGTCCGGTAAGAACATTCGCCCTGAACTTATCCTGGAGAATCCTAAGGTAATCCCAGTCTACAGGAGATTAATATTCTCTTCAGAAAGTTCTGGTTCAGGTCCAGAACTGAGGAGTTCCCTGAAAGCGTCCAGAGAGATGTGTCTTCATGTGATGCAAACTCCCAGTGGATTACCCCATCTCCACTGATAAGGCCAGTCACCCTGTGAAAGGAGTTCATTTCAGCGGTTTATATCCTGCTGGCTGAAGAGCCGTTATCCTTCTTCGAACATGTCAACACTTTCTTCGAAAAGCAGTGACAGCATTTGTTTTTCCACCCCTGGTGCTGCAGTTCGGATCCGATTGGTCTGGGCTTTGCAGGGGAGAGACTCTGACTTGAGGAGGAGAGGGAGCCGAGGAGGAGAGTGAGTCCGACGCCAGAGCGCCGCGGCGGAGATTTACAGGCTCCCTGGAGAGACTCTCATAAGTTTGCAGAAAATGCCTCTTGATTTTTATGATCTTCCAGGACTTATTTCCAAATCTTATTTCTAGGAATGGTTTGTTGGTTTGCACAAAACAGATACAGTGAGAGCAGAGAGAAGTAAACAGCAACTTCTCCCTGCAGGTTTCATCCTGCTATTTCACGCAAACACTTCATAGAAAGAAACAAGTTCAAATACTTTTCATATGTACACAGCTGTGAGTTTAGTTCATGTGGTTTTCTTAATCAGATGCAGTTGAGCCCAGAATTATTCAGACCCCTCTGCACTGTTGATGTAACATTAGAGATACTTTTACTTCACTGTTTTACTCCTTACTCTTTGGCACTTTTGCTTAGAAGACTTGTTCCTCTTTTAATTAAGAGCAAGAAATTTGTATGACATATTTCAGTAACAGATCAACTTTATGTCTGAGGCATGCAAACAGGTCACCAGTCTTTGTGGGTTGATGTGGTCAGTCCAGACAGCTTGAACTTTTCTGTACACGTAGTGATTTTTCATTCCGGTCTTTTTGTGGTAGTTTAGTAGAGAACATGAGCATCTGTGAACGTTTGCTTATGTTCAGCTTCTGTAATAGACTGATGGCTGGTTCAGGTTGTGCACCATCTCTGACTCCAGAGTAAAGAAAGATCAAAATGAAAAATCCTCCGTTGTTGAATCCCATTATGGTGGTTTAAAATGATGACACTTTGTCGTCTGACTCTTTGTTATGCAGTGAATGCAGTGAATGCATCCAGTGAATGCATTGCATTCACTGGAGATGGCAACGGATGGCCTGCACACAACTTGAGGTAGATTTTTAAAGCTTTGGTGTCGCTCATTAAATCGGGCCAATAACTGGATATCAAGGAGTTTTTACTTTTTGCGGGATAGTTGTTGTTTGCGGCTGGTCTATGCAAACCTTTTGGAACAAGGAGATGAAACCATTTGGCCCAGTAAGCCTTTAGTCCCACTGCCTTTTGGAAGCAGACATCCAGAGAGACAGACGGGAATCCCTGTTGCTGGAGGAGACACATGCGAGTCAACTAGAGTGCAAAGGAAGAAAAACTCCAGTATTTTTATGAGTGTAATCAGCCTGAAAATATGCCTGGCTTACATCTTCTTCTGGGCAGCTTTCTCTTCGACTGACTTCAGCTTCCTTCCTCTGAAACTGTGGATGTTCACTTCTGAGCAGCGAGTTTGTGAATTTAGCACTTTCTTTTCACTTGTAAAAAATTTAATGAACACATAAGGCTCTTATATGGGGTTTATTGTACAGCGAAGTTTTGTGAAATGTCAGAAAATGATCAAATCTCATTTTATAAAGAGTGAAAGAAGCCGATCCCTCGATGGTAAATCTCTCAGTGCTGATAATATGACATGGCCAGATGTCTTATCTTTTTGGATTTACTTTCCTAAGTATTCAGGCTTGGAAAACTTGTCAAGCCAAGTCAATGTTTTTGTCTAGATGATATAATCACTCGAGGATCTGATCAGCTCCAAAGCATCTGTCAGCAGAAGGTGAACTTGAGCTTCCTGACCACCACATTTAGCCAACGTAAATACATTTTTAAAGACTCTTTCATCTGATTTCAGTTCATTAACTTCCTCCAGTTTCCAAGCATTGTTTGGTAACTTTCCAGCTTTTTTCACAAGTCACTGGAAATCTCTTTGACGGGAGAAATGGCCGACAGCAGCGCTGGGGTTACATATGGCCTCCTTTGCATTAAAGACAGCTCTCCACTTTATTTGTACTGGATGCTTTGAAATCTCTTAAAGGTTTTGTATTTCATCACTAATAAACCTGAAGCATCTGGTAGAGAGAGAAGAGGATAACATTTATCATAAAATAAGTGATTACATTTTCTGTGATAAGTGCAGCAGCCTTTGACAGACAAAAATGCATTTTTTTTATTATTATTTATTTTCTCTTTTTCTTTTTTTTATAATTTTTCTATATCTCACAAATTGTAGGAAATAGGCTGCTAACAATAAAAAAACAGATAATAAATGGACCAAATTTCTTGTGTACTTCACATTAATTAAAAACTCTCCCCTGTAGACAGAGAACTGGTGCAACATTTTCAAAATATAAAATTCTTTAAAACTATTTAGTTGAAACAAATTCAGCCATTTGTGGGCCGGGATGAATCCCAGATGTTTCAGGATCATGACAACACCTCTGAGAATCACCGAAGGCCTATTATCTCCTCATGTGACTAAAAGTTGTTAAATGACTCTGCACTTAACACCACTTATTTCGTAAACGTTTTCCAATCAAATGTTCAGGGGAAAATAAAAAAATAATCTTTCCCAGCCCGCAGCTGGAAGAACACAACACTTGAAATCAGAACTTTAAGTGATATTTGGACAGCTATTAACATTGTCTCCCTGACTTATTTGTGTGAGTTGTGATGTTCATCGATTGTTTTTAATTTATTTTATTCTTTTAATGAATGCCACATTGTGTTTATAACTTTTAGAGGTATTGTTAAGTTTATTGTTGTCCTTGCAGTGCCTCAACTCCTGTTTTGTGCTTGGTTGAAGTTTGCAGAATGTTTCTTTTTGCTTTTTCTGGCCTGTAATGATGTTATTAGTGACCTAACATTTTGTTGAGACACAGGATTCTGGACCAGGCACTTTTGCTCTGTCTATCCTGGTTTTCTGATTGCATTATTTTCAGGGAACAAGATGAACATGTCAGCTGCTACGCTGTTGACACCCACAATTATTAATTAATTATTCCTTACTGACCAAATGAGTAAGATAATCTTCCATCTGCTTTTATAGGTTCAAATTATGTTTCAGAATTTTTTCTTCTTCCCCCCACTCATATTTGGTACAATTGGTACAGTTTCATTACTTTTAGATAGAATTGGTTTTCTGGACTACAGCGATGAAACGATGGACATAGGATTGTCTTTCCGTCAACAGGCCTTTGGAAAAGCAGCTTTTTTCCAGCATCTTGCGCTTCCTGTACCAAGCAAGAGCTAAAAACGTAAGCGTTCATGTTTTTTATGCTGCTATAGGTGCACAAAAGACATCTCTTGATAAATAGAGCTGCAATGGATCTGTCAGAGATTTTCTCTGTTTTTTTCTTCACATTGTCGCCTTTGTTACATTTAAATGATCGTCAAAAACTTATCAGACAAATATACCCCAATCATTTAATTTCAGAAAGGAATTAAGTTATTTAAGCTTCAAATTGGTCCCATGTGAAAATGCAGTCACCACTCTTGGTAAATTATAAGTAAGTTGTAATTGACCAAATTAATTGAGTTCGGTGACACTAGCCACACACAGGTTTGGTTTATTGAGACTGTTATGGTCTTAATGGATTTTTTACGGTTCCTGTGATTTGGTTCTGTTTTTCATGATTTTGCATATTTTTTGTGCAGCTCATCATAATTTCTGCTTAGTGCTTTTGTTTCATGTTCTTGTTTTCTTTCGTTTTCCAGCTTTCCTTTTTTCCTGGTTTATTTGGGAGCTGCACGGTAGAGCTGGAGTCTTCTCTGTGCGTACGAAGTTTTTAATTCGTCTTGTATCATTCATAGATAGGTAAATCTATTTAGCTATGTTTACAATTAATGTCACAATGTTTGAAATTAACCCTGATTAGTGGTGTACTTCTTGAAACAGCTGCTTGGCATCGAGAAGGCTTTGGGTTCGAACTCTAGGCTGGGTTTGTAGGTTTTTTCTGGGTACTCAGATTTTCTCTCACATCTTCGGTTTCCTTGTCTCTCTCTGCGTTGTTTCCCTATCAGTGTGTTTATGTTTCTTTGTGATGGACGGATGACTTCTCCAAGCACCGGGAGAAGGCCACCAGGCCCGTTGTGACCTTACATGGAGAAGTGGGTATGGACAATGGATTGATGGTTTGCGTATATGAAGTGCAAACCCTTGTCAAGAGGAAGCTGCGCACTGACCAAACCATAAAATAACCTCACATAACCTATGTATCACGTGACTGAGGAGGGAGATTTATTTTTTGTTAAAGTTCAGACTATTTCTGAGTGGAAAGCTGGAATGAAATAACCCCAGATCTTAATTCTTATGAAACGATGATTGCTTAACAAGGATGTTTTCGTATTTTTCACATAACTGTAAACCAGTGGAACTTTAACCCATTATTTACTTGGCACCAGCTACGTACATCAACACATGGCACTGTCCTGACTGCGAGAAAAAGGATTTTGTTGAGCAGCTGAATCTCTACACCAAATAGCAAAATGGCAAAATCATGCCATTTGCACATAGAAATGATCTGTTTCTGATTGGAACCAGGCTTTCAGAAACATGCACCCATATTGCACATAGCAATCTTTAGTACTTCCTGTAGTAAATTTGATCTGTTTTGACCCGCGACTTTTAGCCAGACACCCGTTTTGGGTTTGTTTCAGAATCTTGGCCTGCTGGAAATGTAAAAAAAGCATCTGGTTCTTGGATATTTGTGAGTTTGTGTGCATACTGCAACCACCTTTGAAATCTCCGGAAGAGACGGATGTCATTAGTATCCTTCATGAACCAAGCCTTGTGAATTATCGGTGTTTAAAGGTCAATAGCTACACACCCTCAGCTATTTTACAAATGCCATGAAATTGTCTTCAAGAATTTCCTGATACTAGATAAGAGCTCTTACCCTCATTATCTTGCTCAGATTTGCAGATGCTGTCAAGTTGTTGAGAGGTGAGATGAAAAGGCATGTATACTCATATGTATACTCATATGTATACTCATATTTTGTTACAATTTAGAGTCTGTTTTTTCCAATATGGAAGAAAATCAGGGTCCACCTGATGAAAACACCACTTACACAGGCCCTGGGCAAACGTCTGTGCAAGCCCACAGTCCAACGTATTTATAAATTCAATCATTTTTTCAAAAGCAACTAGAGCAGGAGAAAATATCTTGATCTGGGGTGTAGCTCTTTATTATACCACTCCTGGACTCTTCCTGTGAAACAGTGTACCGGATTCCGGTTCATTAAAAAAGTCAATGCTGGATCAGTCTAACCAACGCTCCCGAAGCTTTTTCCATGGAAAACATTTTAAAATGCTTCATATATAGAAATACAAGCAGCAATGCAAGCCTGCCAACATATATTACAGCTTCATATACAAATATATAAATGTACAATCAATAAATACAGTGCGAAGTCTTCTTCTTGAGATGTAAGGTGAACATTAAGGCTTGCTTGGTGATATTTTTTTTCTTCTTTCAGGCTCAATTTGTGCCTCTGTGTAAACTATGAGTTGGAACTCTGTTTCTGGATAATTAAACGAATCGCTGCGACTTGTTATACTTAAAAATACTCAAATGAAAGAATGCAAATCACTAAAATGGTGCAGCTTGACCATTCTTGACATCTCAAATGCTGAGCAATGACACAAAACGCAGCAAAATCAAAGAACAAACAACACTTCAAGAGATTAGGTGTTAGCATGTGGCTCATGTTCAAAAAGAAAAGATCGCTGATCGCTGATTACAGTATTTACAAGGAACACTTTGATCGACTTCAGTAGATAGCGAAAGTTTCTCTGGTCCCTGTCGATTGTTGGTAAATAGTGGTTTTTAAAAAAAGTAACTGTGGTCACAAAATCGTTGATTAGAAAACAAACGCAGAAATGTGCCATGATTGTGCCTATCACTAAGAATCATTTACAGGTCATCAATAATCCCAGTTCACATAGGCAAAGGAAACACAACATTTCAGGGTTCTGAAGTTACATGAAAGTCAATAAACACAGTTCATACACGATACACAAGCACAAACAATGATTACAAAGCAGCAATAGCTACTTAAAATGGACAGTTGTTTTTTTTTTTTTTTAAATAACAAGCACATCCTCAAAACTGAAACCGGTAACTTTTTTTTGCAAGTGCAGAATTTGAAGAGGGACACAGGAAGTCAGAAGAAGACTGATTTCATAAACTGCGGATGAGGTTGGGTTGGTTTCAGGGCAGAAGTAGGAAGACAGAATCATTCACTAAGTGTCCAGGTGTCCGCAAATGGTTCCCCAGTGTTTCTGTGTGCTGTCCATCTTTGGTTGCGCAACTAGAGATGGATGAGGAGACCGGTGAGCAATTTCAAGTTTTCTTCAAGCCTCGTTCTGACCAAAGAGACTACCCTGCGTCTTGAGTCTGTGCATCCTGGCGGGAAGAAAAGATGAAAACATCAAGTTCAAACGCTGATCAGGGTTTAGGTTCATTAGTATTGAGTCTGTTGGGAGATGAGTGACGGTAACTTACTGTCTTTCTTTACGGCTCAGTGTGTCTTCTTTTGATTTGACAAAGACTGCATTTTCCCCTCCCCTAACAAGGTAAGCAAACTCTCCTTCTTTTGCGTTAAAGATCACCCTGCAGTCACACAGATAAAATAAGTTCGGTCAACAATAAACATTTAATTCTTGAGTAGATAAATGTTAGTATAAAGACAAAGAACTCACTTGGACTGAGTCTCGCCACATTTGATGCGGAGCTTTCGGAGGTGAAAGTTGGTGCTCCCCCAAAGGTCGGTCCAGCTGAAAAGTGTGTCCTTCTCCCAGCGAATCTTGACGATCATCAGGTCACCGATGTCCACGTCGGTGGTGATCAGGAAGGACGAGGTGCTGTTGCTATCAAGGGTGGCCCTGATAGGATAAAGGAGGAAATATGTTCAGAGATCGGCATATTTGATTAGTTTTATTACATGTAAAGATTCACAGAGAAACTGGCTGCTGATCAGAATTCTCTTCACAGTAGAAGTAGTGACTGAAGGAAGGAGATTGAAAATGATCTCTTTTTAGTCCCACTGAGTTGTTGGAATCATGAAAAGCCTAAACGCTGCAAGAAGCTGAGGTAAAGTAAGGGTGTACCTTTGCTACAGGGAAAACAAATGGACAGTTGGCTGCTGTAAACCATTTAGATTATCCCTTCTGCAATCCTTTTGGTTTTGTTTGATAATATTAATGAAATCCTGTTTAACTGTGAAACATCACTCATTCTCTAACACACACAATGTGACATCTCCTTCGTGTCCTGCTGTACATTATCAGTAATTGACCGTAGAAACACTGTTAAATGAGTAATTTTACAATCTAACATCACATCTAACATCAAATCTAAGATCACATCTCTTTCCTCTCAAATATTATGTTGTTTTTAATATTAAAACTGCAATTGTTTGTTGAAATGAATATAGAGGGAAGAAAGGAATACATTTTGTTATAGTCCACTTCTGTATTTTGAAGTATACAAAAATTATTAGCATGAAAAGGAGCAAATCAAATACACTGATTTTTGTATTACTGTTGCTCTCATTTTAATTATAGATACCCTTAACCACAAATATATGTCCACAATCTGCTGATGGATTTTCAATGATGCAAATGAGAATTTTGTTTATTTCAGTCGACTATGAGCATTTCATTATTAGGACAGTTGCACATTCAGTTTATTTTTCTTGATAAAAAAAAAAACTGCTCATAGTTCCTTAAAAATGATCTAAAATCAGAAGTGGGACGTTCTCACAAAACCTGAAACCTGAAATCGGTTTCAGACCCTCATTTCCACCAACATATGCTGACGAACAACACTGTTGCTAAATTGCTGTATGCTCAGCTTCATGTACGTACAGGACAAGCGGGATGTCCTCCTTCTCTCCGTGGGTTCCATACAGTGAAATCTTGACTGGCTGCTCACTGAAGCTCTGTTTCACCTTGCTGAAGAAGTGTGCCTTCACTTGGTAATGGAAAACTGCGAGATGGAAAGAAGATTCACTCTCAGAGAAATTATATATTTCTATTTAGACTTTATTTCACCTTTCATAAGAGCTTCAAAGACAGATCAGCATGTTCTTGTTTGGCATGCATGTGCAGAGCCTTAAAAGCTCTTGAAACAACTTGCTATTTATCGAGTAAATGTTAACACGTTTGCTGATTTGTGATTTCTAAAAAAACAAAACTTTTCCACTGCCAAAGACATGCATAGGTATCACTTTACTTCAACATACTTTAGCAACTAAAATACCCAGGACCTCATAAATGCAGGGAGCTTGTGAAGCTGTATTAAGTTTCCACAATCACGGTCGGGTCCAAGGAGACGCATTTACTCTAAGCGTATCGAGCCACTGTAGCTAATATTCTGAGGATTAATTTTTAATGAAGGCATGTGCACACTTTAACTCCCAGTAATGCAGACTAAAGCATGTAAATCCAGGAAGACTTTTCTACTTTTCTCAGATGTCAAATAGATTTCCTTTCTGTACCTGCAGTCGACATTCAAGAACAAATTTTCCTCTCTGTGAAAAAGTCGAGTTCACTTTAGTGTCACACCATTTCTGCTGAAATTTACCTTTGTAAGGCATCATATCCCGAGTCTTGAGGAACATCCTGGCACTGCGGGCCGTCCGGACCTTGTTGATGTTGTAGCCAAGCTTGTTGCATCGGTTCTTCCTGCAGCTCAGGCACATTCCCTTGTTGAAGGCGTCCTTGGAGTTGCAGCGGTAGGCCATGCTCTGCTGCTGGGTGTTCAGCAGCGAGTCGATGAACAAGTGGATGGAGCGCTCATGGGAGCATTTGACAAGCTGATCCATATCTGCAAACAAGAAGGCAAGAAGGCTCTTCGTTTTTTGCAGATAAATGCTGGTGAAGGCAGAAAATTACTTCCTTGGGTTTGTTCTCCTTTTTTCATTCATAGACAGTCACAAAAGAGGATGCAGAAGGCATCCGAGGCTAAGCTCTGATTTCTAAAAGCATGAAGCAACAAAATATCGAGGAAATACACTTGATATTTTGCTCACTTTGTGTTTTTAGCTTGGAATGTTATGAATGGAGGCAAAAACACTTTAACCTGCAACCATTTGTTTTAGCAAGTACTTGACTGACTTCTCACTGAAATTTCTTAACAATATAGTATTCCTAAGACTGGTATACTTTTATTTAAAAAAAAGGTAATTAATGCAAATCTCATTATCTCCAGAAGCCTGGAAGGTTTTGAGTTACATACTTTGGAGGCCTTTGATCCCTTCTGATGCAATCCCCAGCAAGGTATTCTGGATGTCACAACCCGGCTGGAAGGTTCCTCCATTGGGGTAAATGTCAATGTGGCCCACTGGTCTCTGGATGCCAATGCTGCGGTCTGGAGAGCCTCTGGTATTGGTGTGCAGGACGTCCACAAACTGGGCATCGCCTCTGGACAGAGTGCTCTGCTCGTCTGCGTGCTCGAAGGTGGGGCCGGCGGGATCCAGACCTGGGCACGAGAACAAAACAATCGATTAGCTGCGGAGATAAACGTGATTGGAGGTAAAATGCTACCATTTGGATTACTTATGTTTCAAAGCATTAAAGGCCTGAAAGTCTTTGATGGAAGACTGAGGTCTGACCTCCTTATGATTTGTGCAGGCAAAAAAAAGAAAAAAAACCCAAAAAACAAATCTGATGGTGCTTAATGGCCCACTGCTCTCAGATCTAGTAAATACACCATTATTTGAAGGAGGTCAGAGAGATTTTAAAGCTGGATCAACTTCATAGAAGCAAATTGGAGCTCTAAATCTGACACAAATCGGCTGCATGCACACACACAATGGAGGCCTGGAATGTGGAAGGTGACCGACTCATACATGAAGGTATGCATCAACAACCTTAAGAACTCAATTTAATACTAAAATAACCAAACAGCCTGTTAAAAAGATTTTGAGTTACAACATTTTCACAACTTTATTGGGTTCTTTTAAATGTAGACTATAATCCAACGTTCCTAACATGTCAAAATTTTAATTATTTGCCTGTTAATTTTTCAAAGTTCTCAGCCTCCTTTAACCATTTTTAGCATATAAATAGCATAAATCTAATACTTTATATGAAGTTATGTCATTAACTGATGGATTCATGCTAAATCAAAAGTGCAAAACCCTTAAATCAAATTGCTGACTTTTTCAAACTGCACAGGAATCCTGGTATTTAAGTCACCTGTGATCCTGCTGATCTTATGGTCAGTGAGATCTCCAGCAATGCCGGCCACATGTGCTCCCAGACTGTATCCCAAAAGATGAATCCTCTCCCAGGGCAACTGCAGCTCTTTCTGCAAAGCAACAAAACAGGTGAGACGTGTGCAAGGAGCGCCGTAACACAAGCGAAAGGGAAACCTGCAGAAATGCATGCTGTACTTGGAAAGGCTCTGAAGCATTCTGCACTCAGGAAGAACGTGGGAAATAATCCAGATAAAGAATTTGGTGCAATTTCATCCTGTGCCAAATTCCAGACTGCGTTTAATCATTTGAAGTTGCGTAAGTAAAGGGAAAGCGTTAGGCTGTTGCAAAAGCCGTGCCCTTGCTGACTCTAAGCCTTGCAACCATGGCCGCAGACATGACTATAAAATGTGTTTATAGCCATTTAAAATCTCATAGCGTAGACAAGCATAACCACATGGCCTCATTGGAAAGAGAGAGCATTAAGGAGCAGATTTTAGTCGCTGAACTCAACATAGTCGCATGTTATATTTACAGCACTCTGAAAGCCAATGCAGAGAAGGTGATCCAATAGCTCACCTGCAGCCATGTCACGAACTTGGCCACATCTCGACCAACCAGCTTGGTGTAGGCTGCGGAGGTGGGGTAGTGCTGGTTGGCGCGGGTCAGCCAGTCCACCACGATCACGTTTGCAGTCGGCACACGTTCATACAGGGCGGACACCAGCTTGGGCACCCAGCTCTCAAACATCCCTGTTACCTGCAGGGCAAAACATAAAAGCAACAGGTGAAACTGTGACCCCGCATATGAACAAAATAAATAAATGAATATCTCCTCAGGGCATTTTGCAAAGGTTTGCAGATAAATGCTGATAGTCATGTTTTGTGCTGTTGATGCCTTATGTTTCAAAGAACTGTGAAACATAAGATTGTGTCAATGTAACCAAGTAACAAGGAATCGACTGGTATGAGAATCTTCACAATTCTAAATATGAGAAACACTCCTGAACATCAACGTGGTAGGTGCTTTTAAAAGGGAAGCAAAATCACTCAAACTGCTGCTAAGATTATACCGCATGTAATAGTTAAAGTATTACATGCGGTAATACTCAAACTAAGTATTGCATCACAACTTTTGTATTTTGTATCATAAATATTGACTGGGCTCTACTTTCTAAGAGGTTATTGGACAGTATTTTATCCCTTTTGGTTTGCCATTCTGCATCTTAAATGCCCCGCACATGAAGTGAGGTGCTTAATTAGTCAGGCTATCTGCTCTGATAGCCAACCTGAAGTCAGCTGATGAACAGACATGCTGATCACAGCATTGTGGGATTTCTTCATTTTCCACATCACAAACTGCCCGTGTTTCCTGAGATTTTAACTATTTCCGAAATATTCCAAATTTGTCTTTCTTGTAAGCAGAGCTGTGTTTTCAGCTGGAGAAGACTCAACTTCTCTTGCATTTACTGTCAATATTTCTTATTAACACTGAGAGAGATCATGTTTTCATTCACATGTATGTAACAAAAAAGTATTTTCTATATTGTAACCAGTTTTTGTTTGTTTGTTTTTTTACTGCCATAGTAGTTTAGCTTGTGCTGCAGCAAACATGTGGGTGACGACATGGTCAGGTCAGTGTCTGAGGTCAGCTGCCATATGGCGTGATTTATCCAGCACTGCCTCTGTGTTTTGTTGGAGACTGGCCAAGGTCTCATCAGGTTCAAATTGTGCAGCATGACTGGTTTTAAATCCAATTACAGCAGAAGATGTATGCATGGACTGTGTGCTTTTCCCCCTCCGCAGCTTGTGTTTTTTGCCATCATATGTTAAAGGATTTATACATATTTCTTTATTTTATTTAAAAAAAAATTCTGCGCAGAAGCTTTGCGTGCCAATGTAGTTTCAGTGTCACTAACCGTCCAGCCATGTATCACAATGAAGGTCTGGGTTTCTGGGTTGAATGCGCACTCGGTGATGGTCTCTGGTCTGCCGGCCACCATGTAGCACATGTCATCATCCGGGAGCTCGGCGGTGCGCAGGGAGAACTTGGACACGATGTCGGTGAAATCCGTCATCCATTCAGTGGTGGTCGGCACAGGCGCGTCGGTGACGGTGCGGTTCGCTGTTGCAAAAGCAAACAGAGCGCAGCGGATCATTGGGGTTAATCTGTTCTGTCTGTAAACAATTAGGATTTGTTCACAGAGAAGCGTTTCAAACGTTGATTGTTAATAAAATAAATGTGTGTTAAGTTAATTGTGAACTTTTTTGTGTGTTTGTTTTACGCAAGAGCGACTGGATGATGCGTGACAGTGTCGCCCCCTTTTGTCCCTTTTCTGAAACTTTACCGGGAAAACTTCATTTATTGACACACGACAGCATTTTTACATTTTAAATCAAACCAAACCAGTTTTCCTTTAAATGAAAAAAGTCGCTCTGATTCTAATCTCAACGCGCAAGCGGTGCTCAAAGTGAGTAAAACAGCTGTGTTTTATAATTCAAAGAATAAACCTTATGGTGTGAAGAAATTATTTTCTAAATCAACTTCAACCGACGTTTCCTCCCTATTCTTATCTATCCTCAGACTCAAAAAAAAAAAAACAGCTCCTGCTTGCCGCTTTTCTTCACGCACGCTGCTGCATGCGGACCTGCGCTCTTTTTAAAGGCGGGTTATTACGGGTCAAAAAGCGAAGCCGCTCGCAGCGGTAAACCTGCTGTCCGCATATTTATCCCCTTCACTTGTTTTCTCGTTCTCAAGCTGCATGAATAAACGTGGGTCTTACCAAAAGCGGTTGAGTTGGCGGCGGGTTCAACATCCGAAGAAAAAGTTGCGTGGATGTTTCCCAAAGTCATCCAAATAGTCACAAAGCAGATCATCTCTTTTCCCATGTTGTTACTGAGTTATTCTTTTGATTTGGGTTTTTCCGACTTTCAAAGTTATTGTTGTTATGATTGTTTTTGTTTTTTTTTTTTTTGGTTGGTTGTGGATCCACTTAAACCCAAAGCACTGATGACAAAGTGGTACGCTGTTTGCGGTTTAAGGGTGAAGTTGCTTATGGTCTGCAACAGTTGCTGCTGCAGGTCATCTTAATGGGTGGCTTATTTGAATACTCGATTCTGATTGGCTGGAAGGTTTTTTGGGGGGCGGAGACTAAACGCTGTCCCAACTCTGAAAAAAAAAAAACTAAGGAGGTTGTTCATCCTGCTGTGAGGAAAGTGGGGCCCCTGGCAGCCAAGCAGAAGGTTTCATTTACAGAGCGCCATTAATGTCAGCTCCCAACTGTCTGGTTTTAGTGATACACGACACTTTCCTTTGATCTGCTGCCAAAATGATGTGGTAATAGGTGTCTTTTTTTGTGTGTGTGTGTGTGTGTGTGTGTGTGTGTGTCATGCACTGGGATAGTCAAAGGTTTGCAACTAATTTAAAAAGTACAGTTTAAACAAGTTAGAGACAGAAAACCTCTTTTCTTGTGTCAGAGACATTTTATTTTTAGGACAGCAAGGTTGTTAGCACTGCTGCACTGACTGCAGAAAAACAGGATGGGATCCTGGCCAAGACATTTTCTGCAGCAGGCTGGTTTTCCCCAGGTACTCTAGTTTCCTCCTGCAGTCCAAAAACATGACTGTTGGGTTAAATGACCTCTTGAATTGGTCCTTGGTATGAGTGTGAGTGTGCGAGGTTTGGTTGTTTGTTCAGTGTATATTTGACTGTCCTGTGATGGACTTGTGACCTGTCCAGGGTGAAGCCCAGCTGAAACCGTGCAGAGATATGTGGCAGGTTCAGACAACGGATGTATTTATGCTCAATTCTTTCATTTTATAAATATGAATATAAATATCTAATGCTGACAAATGTGACAACGATGGAAGAGATGCACCCAAGAGACCTGCAGCTATAATTGCAACAGAGGTTTTTACTTGGTTTTAAAAAACACACACACAGTATGATCGTCTCCATACTGCACACTACTTTGTATATCACACAAAAACCCAAATAAAATGTTAAGATTTTTTTTTTTTTGCAACATGTTAAAATGTGGAAAAGTATAATTTTCAAAAGGCACTGCAAAGATGTGCAACAAGCTCTAAAACAAAATCTTGATATGATATTAAGAAGTTATAATTGGGAGATTATGGCATAGGACAAGTTTTCTCTATTTGTTCAGAACTATTTCAGTTTTCTGTTTGATTGAAAAATCCAAACAGCCGTAGTAATTTGTTTCTTCTGACCCATGCTCACCACCAGCCCTGGACCCAACCCATCACCCACCAGCCACATCAGCAACACATATTTCCCTCATGACGTATGCTGTACTGTTCATCTGAATTTTAAAACTCACTGCTCTGCGGTAGCTCTAAGGTCCCCAAACCCAAGCAGAACAAGTGATGGACATTTTTGGCAGAAAGCTGCTCCACTTCCTTCGGCTCCTTCATGTATCCTTCATGAATCGGGAGTTTAAGCCGTGAGCCATGAGAACAGTTGTCCTGCAACTTTTAGATGTGCCTCTGCTGCACCACACCTGACAGGAATAATTAGGTCATTAGCAAGGCTCTGGAGAACTGATCTACACAAGGAGGAGGTAATTAAGCCACTTGATTCCAGTGTTTTGTACCTGTGGCACATCTAAACACTGCAGGCCCTTGAGGACTGGAGTTTGACACCCCTGTAAATCTAGAGTGTGGACACTATAATCAGACGCAGTCTTCTCATTCTGAGAAAAACATTCACGGTCCAACTGGCAAAGCTCCACTGCTTTGCGGGGCCTCACTGTAAGAGTGGGGGCCTCAAGCAGCTGCTCTGTTAGTGTGAGCATCATGTTCTATGGCATCCACCGCTGGTGGTTGCATTGTTACCCACTGGAGAAGGAAGACAGATGTTTCCTGTGTACATTAACAAGAGGCAAAGGTTCTTCATGTTGAGAGGACTGTGTCACCTGAAACACACAATTTGACTTTTACCAAAAGCAGAAATTACAGGGAAGACAAAGCTGAGAGGAACAAAAAAAGATTGAAAAAAAAAACTGTTTGTCTTTCCCATTTGTATAGAGGATGGGGCATTGTTGGTGGTGTGCTTTCATACTGGGGCCCACTGTCTGATAATCCGTCCATACATTCAGGATCTCTCACATACATGAGTGGGTGTGGTACACAGTTCCACTTTCTCATTGGCTGACCGAGACTGAAAAGGTTGTCCAGAAGAAACCCTCATACCTCTTGAGAAGGACATTCTCTCCTCATATCGGGTCACGGGAAATAAAAACAAGATGTGGATTCAGACACCATGCGCACTCTATGCCTTGCGCTTCAAGCGTTTTGCCCCGTCAGTTCACAGAGCCAGCTTCAGAACAAAACATGAGTCTGGGTTACGAGATCTTTGAGTTTAAAATTGACTGTTATGTCATTACATCACCCTGAAAGCAAAAAGCAAAGATTGATGGAGAATATAAAGGAGATGAAGGACTTTCACGATATTGCACAGAAAGATGCCCCGTTTCTTAGCTGTGGCAATAAAGTGAAAAGTGTCAAATGTGCTGTGCAGAAATACAGACGTGTGACAAATCCTATCCATCGCAACAATTCAAATTCAAAAATACTTTCTTGATCCCAAAGAAAAATTAAATGTCACCGTCATATCTTGAATGCTGCACAAAGCTCATGCTTCTTTCATTTTAGTCATTCAAAACCCCAAATTTTATTTTTTAATCTTCTCAAACAGTTTTTATTCAGGGTTTTTGCCACAGAAAGGCCAACACAGCTACATTTTCTAAAATTTGGCATAGAATGGATTTGCGACTCACAGAACCGTGATTGGGAACTTACTTGAGGTGACAAACTAAACTTGGTACAAAGGAACTTAAGTAACTCAAGAACATTTCCCCCACATGATGACGCTACCAGCAGCCGCCTGAACTGTTGTTACAAATCAGGATAGATTCATCCTTCCCTGTTGTTTTATCCCAAACACGGACTCTACCATCCAAAAGATGCAGCTGAATATGAGGTTTTCCACACCAGGCATTAATCTTCGTGAACCTTTGTGAATTGCAGCAGCATCATTTTCTGGCTGTCTGCCAGCAGCGGCTCTATAGCTGCTGTAGCCCATTGACTGCGCGGTTCGACATGTCCTTCATTCAGAGATGGTATACGTTCTGCTCCAACCTCTGACATCAACAGGGCGGTTTGGCCCAGTTTGAGTTTCAGCAAGTTTCTCCTAGTCGAGATGCCTAAATCCTGCAATCTAATTGGCTAAATTGCTATTTGTGTTTAGGTTAATCTTAGGTAGCAAGGTCTGTACCTAAGATTTCTTGCCTAGTAGCATGTGAGTCAATTCTGTTGACCAGTCGGGTCACGGGGTCACTGTGGGCTTGTTTTCGATTGACACACATCAGAGGTCGAATGAGCAGCTCATGCAGGTTGATGTGAGTCACCAGCAGTCATGTGAACTCAGAGCTCAAAGCTGCTTTGGAGGAGTCAGGGGTCACAACATTTAGCTGTTCTCCTCATCTACTGTAAATGACTGCAGCATGTCTGTCTGTGTCTGTGGAGAAGGTAATGCTTATGGGTCGAGCAGAGGGTCCAACCTAGCAATTAGACAGTAGAGAAACGCCCATTTCTTAGTTTGTGATTCCAGGTTTGGTCTCTACATGACCGAGGGAAAGGCCAGCAGTGATAACCGGCTCGGCAGAAATCCTGCGATACACACCCAGCCTCTAAGTCATGTTGAACTTCATAGATGTGTGGGTTTCTTTTTAGATGCTTTACTCAGACATTTCTCAGCTGCCGGGAGGTTGTTGTGGCTCAGAAGAAATCATGTCAGATAAACACGGTGAAAGCGGGTGGGTCAGAGATAACGAGGGCCTCAGAGGCCAGCAAAGACAGCTTCGCTTTTAAAGCTCCCAAATCACTCGGTTTGCTCTTCCTTGAAGGAAATCAAAGGGATCTTGACAGGAAAAAACACAGATTGGCTCCGTTTCCTGTCGCTGCTTTTATCACGAGAGACGCTCCCAAACCCAAAGAGAGCACATTTGTTTCACATTTATCCCATCTGCTCAATCCGACTGTCTGAAGCTGCTTACCGGATCTGAGCCGCGCATCCATCCATATAAATGCTATGTGTGCCGACAGTTTCAGATCTTGTTGCAAATATTTAAATTGACAGTAAATATTTTGCATGTGTCTTTTTGTTGCCTCTCTCATGCCTGCAGGGTTTCCATGGGTTTACAGGACGTTAAAAGGCTCCCAGGAGACACTAAAGCTCTGAAGGGGAAGCTGCAGGTGCGGCTGAAGTCTTTGTGACAACATAGTTAAGTTAAGTTACACATTTTTTATGTGAGATGTAAACCTCAAGAACCAGTGTTGATGAACCTGCTGCCAACACAGCAGCTTGGAGCCAGCATCTATTTTGATGCTGGGAGAACCTAAATAAGGGTTTCTCACAACGATGCGGGTTGACTTTCTTTTTTTCTTCTTCTTCTTGTGTGTTTGGACACATGAAGTGTGTCTCTGCGTTTTAAATGCTACTCCATCCATCCAGTTTTCTTCTGAATGGCAAAGCAAAGCAAAAGATTAACTTCCCCTTTATTTATTCTCTATCTGTCAGCCCATGTCAGTATTGTAGCGGGGTGAATTCACACGTAAAATATTTGCTATCAAACTTGACGTAAAACACTGTGCAAGGCCGTCCTGTTTTTATTCTGCCGCCGGGACTCTTTGACACTGCGTTCTTCTTTATCTGTGCGTCTCCACCTTCATTTCTGTCTGCATATCTTCCAGGACACAACAGAAAACGAAAAAGACCTTCAAGAGAGGAGGTGTTGAGGTCGCATTTCCAGTGTTTGCTCCAATTAGCAGCAAACACGGTCCTTCTTTCAAATGGCTCATTCAAAGAGAGAGAAAGTCCCTCTGTGGGTTTGAAAAGAAAGAGCGTCTGCACAGCAGGAGTTTACTAGACCCTCACTAAAGACTCAATGAGACTGCAAAATAAGTTGAACAAAGGCTCTGAGAGAACATACCCATGTTTCAGTCCTTTATTCCTGGCTCGTGCCAAGACGTTTTAGGAGACACTTGTGCCGGCAGTTTAACAGCTGAGCTACTTGTTGCACAAAGTTTACTGTGTGGGAGTGCAGGGGTTGATTAAGTGCTCCAGTCATTTTTCTTTTCTTTTTTTTTTAATGATCTCACTTGTCAACACTTTGCAGTAAACAAACCAGCTTTTCAGGTGGAAAAACAACTCACAGGATACAGGAAAACAGCTCAGACACAAACACACAGAAAACTGCTTAGTAAATGTCCAAATCAAGCAAAGAAAAAAAAAACACACACACACTGCTATCCTTGAAGCATGTTATGATATAGCTGCAACTTTCATGTAATTTATTGGGATTTAAAACAAAGTAGAGCAAATTGGCAAAACTATTTTTGACATTTGAATGGAAAAGTAGAGAAAGCTTTTTTTTGTGTGTGTGATTTCTTCTTATTTTCTCATGATGTCTCATAAAGAAGCAATGTGTTTGAAGTTTGGTCTTCCTCCAGATCACCAAAATGTTGTGGAACATCAGAAGCTTACAAAGCTGGAATATCATCATTCTCATCTTCATGATCTGGGTTTTCACCTAAAGCGGTGGTGTCAAACTCATTTTCACTTCGGGCCACATAAACATCACAAATGTCCTCAAAGAATCCCGGTGACATGGCAAAATGTTTAATGAAACCGCCTTTTACCAAACTGCTGAAATATTATGGCTTCCTCTCCATTCAATGAGTACTTCTAAAAATGAAATCATATTAAACATTGCAGTAATTCGAAGTGATAAAAACAGATTTGATTTGACAGAGCTGTCCAGAGATGAGCTGCAGGCTTATAATTTGGCACATTTGACCTAAAGGCCCAGTGACATCATGTAGACTTCTGAATATGAACCAAGTGAAATGTGTAGTCATTTCAATCCCATCAGGCTTCAAGCAAGATAAAACTCCTTTAGTAATCCTAACTAGCCCAAAACAGAGAAGAGTCAGGTTGATTTAATGTCAGACAAAAAAAAAATGGCAGTTTTACACGGCGTGTGTAAGATATCTGGTCTCGTGAGCAAACACAGCGTAATGTACGTGTTTCTGGCTGCGTGTATGTTGTTCAAACATCTGTTGGCAATATGTCTCTCAGGACACACAGAGTTCCCTCTGTCCTTTACCCACTGTGACCAGTTCACAAATACCTTTAACACACTCTTGCACACAGATCGATTGTACAAGCAGTTTAGCACTGGTGTGGGCAGAACATCTGGACGTGCAGCCTGACCACTGCCCATATTTCATCAATGCTCGCAGAAGTGCATGCATGCATGCAACCCCGAGAAAGTGGAGTTTCTCAAGCTACTTCTGATGTCACAACTGGAGGACAAGAGGACATTTCGTAAGCACTTTGGTTTCATTTGCTCCAGAGGATGCCAGCGTCTGGGAGGCGGCGGTGGGCTGAGATTACACACAAGGACCTCTGACAGACCTGATCAGCTATGTGGAAACTCATCTTATCTGACATATAACAAATTTCCAGGAGCAGCTCATTTTTAAGAGTGACACGTTCTTAAAGTTCAGGGTGATCCATGTGACTGTGGGACTGATTTTGTGTCCCAGGTACCCACTTTAATTATCTTATTAAACTTGACTAAATCCATCAAGCATAATCCAAAAAATGGGTGCAAATCCTGCTCTTACTGGTGAGACAGTTTTCAGTTTTTGTTGTTTTTAAATTCTTGGGATGCATTTTATTTAACAAGGCAAATATGCAAAACTATTTTTACATTTTGGATCTACAACAATTTACACAGTCACCTCTTGAAATTAACCAAATAGGCTGCAAAGGTTTAAAAGGATGCAGCTTTGGGTACCAAAACAAGACAAATCAGTAACAAAATGGGGCAAAAAACCCTGTCCTTTACACAAGTATTTTGACAAATACTTTGAACAATTCAAACGGAAAACAACATCTTAGATAAAATATAACAAAAAACAAATAAAAAAAAGGTGTGCAACTGCATCTTTTAGCTATAATCTCTTGTCATAACATGGGAAGAGATTATAAATAATCTTCTTTTTTTTTATTTTACTGCAACCAGTTGCAGTTTCTTTCCACAATTCTCAACAGTGGAGAGTCTTTAGTTCAGCATAAAAACGGTTGAGCCAGCTCCTTTAAGGAGAGTGAAGTTTTACAACCGTATTCTAGCTTGAGATCTCCTGAAAATAAAAGTACCAGTTAGGAGGAGGATGGGGGAAAAATAATTCCTACAATTAATTAGTAAAGTCAAAACAAAATTTTGTGTTTATTTTGTCCAGCATGGATGACCGGGGAACTCTTCCCCAAGGCATTTTCTAGAGATGGTCATTCCGGCTGCTTCACATTCAGCTGTGAACTCTTACAGTTGAAGCCGGTCGGACCTGGCAGGCCTGATCACCTGCCAGGTCCGACTGGCATCCTCCTCCATTATCAGAGCCAACTCACCATCGGGCAGTGATCAGCTGACAGATCCGGATCTCTCTTCACGCCCGCAGATCGGATGAGATGACTGCAAAGTCTGTGAGCAATTGTCTCGAGAAAATCAGATTTTTTGAAGATGAGTGATTTTAAAGTGATTTGTTAACTAATAAATCCTTTGCAGTGCTTTTCTGATTTCAGGCATGCCCGCAGCTCTTCCAGAAATGATCTTCCTCAGCTGTGGACACAGAAGGTTTGAGTCTCAAGAGAATCGAATGAGCCAGTTAGTCTGAAGTTCGCTGTCTTATTCTCACAGCAGGAGGTTTGGCTCGTATCATCCTTCTTGTGCCACTGCAGCAGTCTGCCACAGGACTCCCACAAGAAGCACTTTGCCACTAAAATGAGACTATTTGCTTGTGAAAAAAAATAAATAAAAATTACTGTGTGCTAGTGCCCATCTAACAACTCTGAAGGATTTCTCATTTTAAGGATTCAAGCAATCTAAAGTTCTCAAACTCAAAAATCCAACAACATTTTTCAGTATGTAAGGAGGTACTTCTTTTATCATGTCTGATGTTTCTAATTTCAGCTTCACTGAGATATTTAACTTATAAACTCTCAGAAAACATTACATTTGTGAGAAAAGAAACTGACTTCTGCGTAGGCCTGCAGGCTGTTCATTTTCACCTCTGTATCTCATGGAACAGGCTTGAATCTTAGGTTTAGAATAACAATCAAAACTCTTTGTTATGCTTTCCATACTAGTCTAATATGAGATGCTGAACACATTTCACAAATATCAACCCTGTAGCATTTTTGCTTTTGTTTTTAAATGTTAATAAAGCCTTCCTCACTAACAACACAAAGCTGGCAAAACTGAAATCAGAATCTGCTCACTGGCAGTTTTTTTTTTTTAAGATTTTAGATTTGAAATGAAAATCCAGATCAATGAGTGTCAAATAAAAACTCACAGCTCAACTTTATTTATTCTTTAATGGGGAAAATACGCGTCACCGCTGCAAATGAAAAAAACTTTTAAAAAATATATATAAATAAATGCTAATTTGTTTAGAAATCATTTCCATGTGGCGTAGAGTGAAGAAGTGAGCTCAGATTTTACTCGATCCCACGCAGACCACATGCAGCTGATGCTGCCATGACAAATATGCATCTCTGACTGGGTGAGTTAAAGAACAGCACTGCAATTTTAGGTAAACGTGTACAGTTAGGAGCCGGAGGACCAAAGTCTTTGCGGCGCCGCTGCTCCTCCGAACTCCGCCTGTGTTGGAAGGATGTTGTCTCAGCTTTGTTTTGGTTCTGCTGGTGAAGAAGCGCCGGGTGGATCCTCCTGTGGTGGATCACACTGGAGTAACATTTGGGGCATCAGATCACATTTCAGCAGATTCTGCTGCACAGTTCACACATGCGCTGGGAAACAGCCGAGATCCACCCAAATATTTTCAGAAATAACGCTTGATATGACGATATCAATCCTCGCATGCAGCTCTAGAACCTGCTGAAGGTTTCAGATTGGGCATGCCAGCATCAAATATGATCTTTTTTTTTAAAATAGTGAACAAAAACAAATATGTTGCAATAAATATTTAGCTTCTTGGATAACTCATATCAGCTTCCCGCTGCTGTTACAGATTAACAGAGTTGAAGAGGTGTAATTAGAAGTCAGTAACAGGAAGTCATGACCAAATCAGACGTTATGTTTCTGGTTTGTCTCTTGAAGGGAATCAATGATTAACTATCCCATACCAGTTTGGGTTTAATGAAAGACAAACACTGTTATTAAATCCGTGTGTGTTTATGCCTAAACCCAGAACAACTAAACTAGACCAATAAAAACACAAAACAAAAATGAACTATGACACATGAGTCACCACAGCTGATTATTCTTAATTAATTCATTCATTAGAAACCAGACAAGCTGTATTTTTGCAGCTGCAGAAAATGAGCTCTTCCCCTCAAATCAGAAGACACATCAGAGAAAAATAAACACAATCATGTTCAAGACAGCAGGAATCTGAGAAAATGAAGTTTCACAGTCAGGGGCCGACACTGACGATCAGTGGGGCCTCTTCTTTGCTCTGACCTCAGCTTGGCTCAATGGACGGACGCAAGTTTCTGCCTTGCACCTCCGAGGAATCTGCAGCCATTCTGAGGATCAAGCTGGTGTTTTTCTTCTGCCAGTGGTGCTTGTCATGTTGACCCTCCCACATCTGGTGGATTATTTGTAGTTGAGGAGTGGTTAGTCAAAGCCCTGCTTCTAAAAACTAACACTTTGTCATCTTCATAATATGTCCAGCGAGCCCCCAGACTCCTTTTCTGCAGAACAGTTGCAGCCAGACTGGCGTTTTAGAGT
Source organism: Poeciliopsis prolifica (assembly GCF_027474105.1). Classification (NCBI taxonomy): domain Eukaryota; kingdom Metazoa; phylum Chordata; class Actinopteri; order Cyprinodontiformes; family Poeciliidae; genus Poeciliopsis; species Poeciliopsis prolifica. Next base: position 15,942,733 of record NW_026562377.1, read on the forward strand.
CGGATGCCATGAGTTAATGCTGGTTTAGGCACAAACAGCATAAATCTACAGTTTAGCTCATCCAATATATTTACATCAGGTGGTTCCTGCAAATATATGCTTGGTTGCACATATATTTATGGTCATACACTGCTCTCTGGTGACGGAAATAGGAAGTCAAACAGGACATTTTATGGAAAACAAATATAAAGTAGAAAGAAAAACATTTGCTTTACTAATTCAGTGAACACATGAATAAATCCTTGCCTGATTTAATTGTTTCGATTTGACAGGTAAGTGTTGAATTATTTCAGTTCACTTAAGTAAGTTTATTTCGATAGTCCCAATTCAACAAATGTCACCTGAAGGCCCTTGACATAAAGATTCCCTAAAACCATGAAGAATTATTTTCATATCAAATTAATATTTTTTGTGCTGCACTGAACCATGAAATAATTTAGCTTGTCAGTGTTGTGTTTCATACACACCTTCTGATTGGTCAATCTGCTCAAGTCAAAATTTAAAACAGCTATAATGACCACAATAGCTTTAAAACTGTCCGCTTTAATAAGTAGGGTTGACAATATTTATGTCCAATTTTAAAGTGTTTGTGACACACCTAATCCCATATTAATAGAGCTGTTTATTGCTGAAGTCCTATTTTCTCAACATTTTGTGGATGCAAACAATGAAAAGTGTTTTTTATGTGTCTGAGACAGATGATACCACGATGCTCGCTGAACGCTTAACACATTCGATCATCAGCAAAGACAGAAAGAGCTGCAGCTCAAAAGCTTTTGATTGAACCGAGTCAAACCGGAACAGTTTTCAGACAGATAAAGCCATGTAGCAGGTTAAAGACTTTTGTAACAGTGAAAGCTTTTCACAGCTGGTGCATGTATTTTTGAGAAATCTCACCATGACATAGAGTTACAATTGACATAGAAAGCCTGAAATTGGGCGCTGGTGACATTTCAAACTTTTGTTGATGAATTTTCCATTTTTATTTCAAAATAGGAATTTACAGGCAGTCATACAAATGACCAAATAAGGTTTGATCCCTTTTGTAACTTGTCCAACAACTCTATCTGGATGTCATTACAAAGCCAGCGCTCACATGAATGACAGACCAGAGGTCAACATGCTGCAACTATTTTTCCAGTCATAAACTAACTTCAAAAAGCACCACTTTGTTTATGAAAACAATTCAGAAGGCTGGGTTAAATGCAATGCTAAATGATTTGTACACATTTTATCTGCAGTTCAGCACTGACCCAGATCAATCCCGGTTTCTGGTACAAAATGTATTTCTACTTTGGAAATAAATAATGTGTTGCCGTGGCAGAGCTGTAATTAAAAACAACAGCCATTAGAGTAATAACACATGCGCTTCAGTCTGATGCGCTTCAATAATTCAAAAGGCCAGATACTGAATCTAGCAAATTCATTTTTGCTTCAACAAAATAAAACCTAGGTCCGAGTCTTACTTGTTTAAATATGTAAGAAAAAAACCCCTGAAAATATATGTATATTTTAAATATTCAAATTTAAAAAAAAAATTTAAATTAAAAAGCATTTTCTTGCATGAGCACAAAGAGCAACATGTAAACAGAGAGCAGGCTGAGAGTTGGAGACTAAAGTGAGGATTTGGAATCAAGTACTATTAAACAAATGGTTTTTCAAAAATCACCATCCACAGAAGGAAAAACATGCTGGAAATGTCTCAGGACAAGAATCGAACCCAGGACAATGTTTCTCATCTGAGCCACTGAGCAGATGAGAAACATTATTGTTGTCTCATCCAAACCTGGGAGAATTTCATTTTCAAGACAAGCACTACTAAAATGATGAAAATGTTTTTATTTTCTCACCCCGTAAATTTAACATCAGCTTTTCTGAGCCGATTCGACGTTAAAACAATCTTCAATGAGAGACAGTAATACCCAAGCATTACAAAGTCAAGACAATCTTGATTGAACATTTTGATTCATAATTCAGCATAAATTCCACTTGCAAACGGTGGAAAAAGCTAACAAATACAATTTAATGAATTGTGACACTTAAAATTCCTCATAAAAACCTGTATTTCCTAGATGCAAAATAAAAAGCTCCTTTTTTCATAAAGAGAAACTTCTATTGATTAAAAATAATAAAACTTTGAACATATAAAAACAGGGAGGACACAGGTGCTGAGGTTAGGTCCATGAACCCAGGTGTTATAAACATCTGAATTTATTAGTCGGGGTGGATGCACAATAAAAATGGTCAATTTGTACAACTGGCAAGTACAGAGCAGAAGACCACTAACAATTAAAACAAGGCAAACCTACCAGGAAAAATCGTTAAGGTTTATGGCAAAAAAGAAAAAAACAAAAAACAAAAACAATGTTGTGACCATTCAAAAACTGTACAACATCAGTAGCGTCGACCGAAAGCTCCTCCCTGGATGCCGCCGCCCTGCATCATCTGGTTCTGTCTGTTCAGAGCTCCCGATAGAGACTGAGACGTTCCTGTGTTCATGTAGCCTCCACGACTGCAACACACGAGACACACACCCACCCACACGTGACTACGTGCTGGCAACTTTTAAGCCTCTGGGCTGCAGACGAAGTTTAATATATGGAGTAAAAGCTCATGATCTGCTCACCCTGTCATTCCTCCACGTGGCATGTGGCTCTGGCCTGGAATGCCACCATCTCTACCTGAATTCAGGAGAGTAAACATCGATCAGACGTGTTGGTCCGACATGGTACAACTACCATAACCAGTGGAAGTATTCACACCCTTCACCATTTTTCACTTTGTTATGCAAGAACAGAAACTAACATACTTTTGTTACATTACTCCACTGCCTGTAGGTAAATAGATTAAAAGCCCTGTGTAACATACATAGTTCATTTAGTTACAGTTACAAATATATTAACTATGTAACCACTTCTATACTGACAAATTAAACTGCAGAAGAGTAAAAACCTGCTGGATGCAGAAAAAAAATGAACAGTAATATTTAATTGACAAAATCATGCAGTGGGATTTGCTTTTCCTTTGCATGAACATAGACGCTGGTCAGAGACCAATGGACTGAGCTAAATACATAAGGAGAATCTAAGAGAGGCTGCAAGAGATTGAAGTTTTTAATTTCCAGCAGGACAATGACTGAATATACAGTCAAAACCACAATGTGTGTCTTCATGTGCTAGAACAACCAATTGTAGCTTAACTGCATCCACGAAGAGCTGCAACTGAATTAACATGGATGAAACGGGTTGTTTCTTTTTTTTGTTGTTGTTGTTTTAAGTTTTCAAGTTATTGAAAATGCTGCCACTTATTTTACGTCATGTTCAGTTTCAGGGAATGCGAGATATACAAGTTCACCAGCTGCTACCTTGCCACGGTCTGTCTCCATCCATCTTTCGGCCAGAGTCCCAGTCGCGGCCACCGTCCCTGAAAGAAAGACAGAACTGACATGGTGAACATCAGATCGGAGCTCGACCAGAAGCTGGTGCCAGGCAGGTCTGAGTGCTGCTCACCTTGGGTTCATGCGTTTGTCGTAGCCTCCGCCCCACGAATCTCTGCCGTGTCTGTCTGAGAAGTGCTACACAAGACACACAAGATATTGCCTTGATGCTCCCTTTGTGTTTCTTCAAACCAAATGGTTTTAAAGAAAGCTGTTTGTTTTCTAGTTAAGTCTTCACAGCACTGCTGTGAGCTTAAAGATTCAGATCAGTGATCAGACTCTGAGCCTCGTTTCCTCCTGGTTTTAAAAGTGTCAAACTGCAAATGAGAAGCTGAGTCATCTCACCTGTCCGTCGTCTTGGAAACGGCCACGGTCTCTGTGGTCGAAGTCCTGATAGCGATCTTGGCGACCGAAGTCTGAGCGGCCGAAACGGTCATCCATAGCCATGCGCTTGTCAGGCCAGTCGTCTTTTCTGGAAAAAAGAAGCGACTACTGTGAGATGCATACCAGCATGTAAACACAGCTCTGGATGCTCACTGTGCCGCCTACCTGTCCATGTCATACGGCCTCTTCACAGGCCGCCTGTCCTGCTCAAAGCGCAGCTGCTCCTGCTGCCTCCTCAGCTCCTCGCGCTCCCTCATTATCCTCTCCTGCTCGCGCCGCCGCTCGTACTCGATCCGCATTCTTTCCCGCTCCAGGAACTGGCGCTCCATCCGGTCTGCCTCCAGCCGCTGCTTCTCCACCTGACATCCCCCATCAACAAACGGGTTTTTAGGATTTCATTATGAGGTGAAGTACGACTAAGATGCAAGGACATTTTGCTAAATTGTTACTCTTATCGGACCTCCAGCCAGCGCCGGTTGTTCATCATCCTTTCCTCTCTTTCTCTGAACATTCGGATTCGCTCACGCTCTGACGGGTTTTCACGATTGCGATCACTGGAGATAAAATGGAAATAAGTTTAACCTTGTATCAAAGATGTTCAAGCTAAATAAAGCTCTTATTTGATTTTCTTTTTTTTACTTATCCTTACTTGAATCTGAATCGTTCAGCCTCCCTCATCTCTCTCTCTCGCTGCCTCTGTTTCTCCCTCTTTCTCTGCGCCTTGATCTGGGCAAACGTCAGGATGTCTCTTCTCTCTTTGCTGGAAGAGGCACGACTCCGACTCTTGGAGCTCTAAAACAAAAAAAAAGCAACATGAGAAGCGCTAAAAATGAAAAGTCCTCATCTGTACACCAAGAATTTCATAATAGATGTTTTCAAAATGGCAGAGGAAAAAAAGATGCAGAGTTCAAATATCTTTCAAAGTGAAGCAGCTGAGGGATCGTTTTCTTACCCTCTCCCTGCTTTTGCTTTTAGCCTTGACACTGACAACAGGCTCTCCCTTAGACTTGTCCATCACTACAGTCCTCTCATTTTGATCTGTAAATAAAAACACAAAACTTTAGTTGCTAAGCGACTTTATTTAAATTTGATTCATTTGTATTGAAGTTTGAAAAAAAAACAAAATCACCTTTATCATCTTTGCCTTCTCCTTCCGTTTTATCATCCTTCTCAGACCTCGACAAATAAATAAAATCATTGTCAGCATCAACCTCATGCTTGACTTCAGCTTTCTGTCACTCATTCTTAATTTTTTACAAGATAAATGATTGGTAAAGCATGCTTTAAACAACCATCCAAATGAATTTTGTATTCTTACTTGGAGTCAGTCGAGGGTCTCCTGTCGCTGGCAGTCTTGTCAACCGGCTTTTTTCCGGCAGGCTCATTTTTAGCCTAAAATGGGAACATGTAAGTTCTTAAAGAAGTCTTTTGTTTGCTTGAGAATACTTTCTACTGATTTGACCTAAAAGCATAAATACTCTGATTAAAACATAGAGTCAAATAGTGAATATTCATAGAGTTCCCAGCAACATATGAGAAGAGGGAAACTTCCTTGGGGAATATGAGCCTTCACAATACAACATCTAATAGAGACGACATCTAATACAACATCTAATATGCAAGATAATGCCGTATATTTAATATGCGACGTTATCCCCATGTGAGGGGTTGGTGTAAACATTTTATAGATGTTTACAGGTAGACAGGTACAGCCTGTTTCTGGATATCATCCATGAAGTTGAAGGACAATACTTGAAACACTCATCGGCTTTTTTAAACCTTTTGTTGAGAAGTTGTCAATAGGACACATTTGTGTCCTATTGACATTTGTTTTCTTACCCGCTCCACAAAGATCATCTTGCCATGCAGCTCGGTCCTGTGAAGGTGACTGATGCAGATGGTGGCCTCCTCTGAGGTAGACATGGTGACGAAGCCAAAGCACCGAGCGCCCGGGCTCTTTGCGTTGGTCACCACCTTTACACCAACAACCTGCAGGGAAGATAATACGGCCAACAACAAATAATTACAAGTTTTAGTTTAGTTACATTTCAACTGATGAAGAAGACACAAAATTCAAGTGTAGTATAAACTTTACTGGTTGTTACCCTTAAAATGTTTTGTTGATGGACTTTCATGTTTATATAGTAATATTGATTCAGAAATCCAGAGAGCTATAAAATAATTCATAATACCCAACATCTGTTTAATGTGTAAAACATTAGATTTTTACCCGTTAGACAGAATGGGAACACGTTTAAAAATTATACCCATCTTTCATGAGATGGGTATCATTGGCTGAAGTGATTCAACTAAACATTTCAGAACAAAGAAGTCTGAGACTCTGAGAAATGGGGAAATACTTTTATCTTTCATTGTTTAATATGGCAGCTCTCACTTTACAACCCGGTCTAGTTCTGATTGGTCAAACAGTCTGCAGGGATGACTCCTCTCCCAGAAGCACATTTTTTCCAAAGTGTTAAGTTCTGAGCCTCAAGCAGAACAACACTCACCTGACTGCCTCAGGCAGACTGAAGAGTCATTTCAGAATCCATTGCAAGATTTCGGTGTTTAGTTTTTCTTCACACCCACTGAAGCTTTAGTAGCCTCAACAAATAAATCTACTAAGGAAAGATTTTCTATTTTTAGTCACTTGATTCTGATGTGATGGCGCCCATAGACATCCACAAAGCCTGTATCAGGAGACATAATTAACCTTGTAGCCTGGTGAGCACCCTGCCTTACGCAGACCAAACCCCTGTTGGAGCACAAAAATAAAATACTAAAAGTTGGTGGTGACCATAAGAGGAAAGACAAGAGCTGATTCCATGAGTGCTAAAATCTGGTTAAGTGCAACATTTTTTTCCTGTTCAATTGTGTTGGTTCTGTTGCTGAAAGCTGATGAATTAACGTTGGTTTCAAGGATTAATCTATTTTTCACCTTTCTCCCTTTTTAATTTAGAGAAGTCTAAAAATATGCAGAATTCTCCAGATTCCTCATTCAATGTGTAACACACTGCTCAAAGGGAAGGAAGTGAATTCATCCGTTAAATTAACTTTTTATCAATTATATCCCTAGTTTTTGGCCCCGAAATAATTTAGCATGTCTTTGCATTGCTACACTCACCTTGCCATGTTTGCTGAACAGGGCCTTCAGATCAGTCGCTCTGCTGGTGGAAGACAGACCACTAACCCACAGATTTCTGCTAGTGCTCGCTGCAACAACAGATAAAAGATAAGTGAGCTTATATACACTAAAGGCTTGAATGACAGAGAGAGGGAAAAAATCCTTTACCTTTTTCATCCTTTGTCTCCGTCTTGGCGTCTTTTTCTTCAGAACTGGAAAGAAAGGAAAAAAATGTGAACAAACAAAAATAACAGAGCACACCGGAACTCCTGACATATTTACACTTTTGTTATAAAGCGTTCATGTTTCAGTAAAGTGATTTAACGGTGAATAAATGGCAATCCACTCTCACAATCATTACTCATAAAATAGTAAAGCGGGACAGGTGAGTGCAGGGAATGACAAAATCATCTCAACTCCGCAGGAATTTTTTTTTACCTCCAAAGAGCATCCAAATTTTTGAAATCACAAAAGGGCCAATGCAACAGAGACAGCCATTTTGGTTTCTAGTAGACAGAAAGCAACAAACCTCTTGTTCTGATCATCGCCCTCTACTGAAGAGGACTCTTTCAGTGCTGAGGTTGAATCCACGGCAGCCTTATCCACAGTCTTCTCGTCCTCCTCACCCTTCTTAGACCCCTTTTCTGAATCAACAGATTCACCCGAGCTGCCCTGTTCGCTTACACTAACAGCCTGTGAGCTTTTGTTTTCAGAGTCAAGTGTCTCTTCTGGGACAGTATTCACATCCCCGGTCTCTTTGGCGTCATCCCCATCTCCAGATGCAGCGCTGCTGGACTTGGCACCAGCGTTGGACACGCCGTCTTCCCCTCCGGCAGCTAGCTCTTCTTCGGGGCTCTGGTCCTGGTCTTCTTTTAGAGGCTCTGATAAACAAGACCCGGCTACTTTGTTATTTTCTACGGATTTAACAGGAATAGAATGGCACAGAGTTTAATCACTTCTGAAACACATCAATGCTTAACGAGGAACTGGCAAGGCCTGGATTACGAAACTCATGGCCACCTGGCTGTGCTCTTAAAATGAAGTATTAAAACGAAGAAGAAGACCCTAACAAAGAGACTGGAAGAGACCCCAAAGGCTGCAGAACAACCAATCAACTAAGGTGCGGCAAGCACCTTGGTTCGTCTCTCGAGGAGAACCTCCTCGCACTAGTCACCTGATCCAAAACACACAGATCGCTTTCAGCGCTGATAAGAGCCACAAAACCAGCTGTGCAGCAGCAGCCAAAGCTCGCTGCAGATCCATCTTCTTCCAGCAAGGCGCATCCAGGGATCCACGTTTTTTTTTCGACAGAACGTCAGCTCAACTTGAGGCGTTTCGTCCAGATCATTCATGAATCACACAAATCTTATGGGGTCTTCTTCATCTTAGTCTTCATGTGGCAAACCTATAAACACTACAAGCAATGGCTCAGTCGGCCCTGACCATAAGGAAAATGCAATTGCTGACCAAGTGCATAAGATTGTTAAAAACAACTGTTTGAACAAATCAAACCAAATGATCTGTCCTTTTCAAGCAGTGTTGATTTTTATTTCAATAGGTCAACAAACCTCTGGCACAAAATCAGCAATTTCCTTTGGGCTTCCAGTCTCTCCTTCTGGTTGTAACTAAACTGTTTGCAAATCCAAACTTGACACTAAAAAGATCCCTTGGTAGACCTTCTGCTACAGTACCTGTCAGTCCTTCTTCAGCGCCGTCATCTGGATTCTGAAAGAAAACAAAACAGACTGATGAGGCGGTGATGACTTTAACATCTTTTCAGAACTTTCAGATGGACTTTAAACCAGATTCTTCAACATTTTGAATCCTTTCCTATATTAAACGCATTACATTTTTCCAGAGGTTGGTATGATACTCTGGAAATGTTTTTCAGTACACACACAAAAAATGTTTCCTTGCGTTCTTTACCATCTACACTGGACAAAGTTTTATTACTTCTGATGTGGTCAGTGAAAACCAGAGAAAGCTGTGTGAATATAATTAACAATAAAATTCTTCTTGCTTTCAAGAAATTTTGATTTTTATTGAAAAAGAAATTGAATAAAGAACAGCCTGAAAACAAACAGTCTTCCACATTCAGTTCTCTTTCCTGCACAATTATCCACACAGTTGCAATACTACAGTGGCAGATCTCAAGCTTCTAACTTAATTTACTAGATCTTCATCCCCTTTAAACATGTCGCCCCAGCCAAACTGTTAAATGAGAAGCAAAATCTGAGCAATTCCGATTAAAAATCTTTGCAAATTAAGCTGACAATCGTATCCTCTTACCTCTGGACCTTGAGACTCTTGCCCTGACCCAAGCTCGGTGAAGTCGTTTTCATCCTCCAGCAACGCGTCGTCGTCTCTGTCAAAATTTCCTTCATCGTCAATAGGGTCCCCAGCGGGCATCCCGCTTTCATTCTCGGTCTCATCCAGAACGTTCATGTCCAGGATGTCCATGTCCTGCATGTTCTCGTGGTCGTCCTGCATGTTCTCGTGGTCCAGAAAGTCTTCCTGAAAAGGACATATAAAAATCAATCACACTATTTCTGCAATTGGAGCAGCATTTTAAAAAACAATTACTTTTCAAAAATAAACTTACTTGTCCATCATGTGAATCCTCCTCCAAAGGAACTTCTTCTGCTTCTTCGTCTTGCCGGGAATCTGGGGAAGAAATTTGTTTTTTCATGCAGACATGAGAAGGTGGTACAGTACAATAAAACAAAATAAAACAAAACACTATCTGCAAATTCTAAGACTACATTGCATTTTAGAACAGGGTAAAAATCTGGGTTATTGGAACAATTTTTAACACTCTTCATATCTACCAGACAAAATACCAAGTGTGTAGGGTGGTTGACAGCTAATATTCCCTCAGTGAATCAGCAGCTGCAGGCCTGATTGATCCAACCATTTGAATGAGGTAGACGTTGGCTAGCTGCGCTTCCAGCAGCTGTCTTACCTTTGGCGGTTCGCTTGGGTATGGACTTTTTAGGGTTCGAGTCCGGAACGACGACAATCTGATCTGGATCCCCGCCTTCTTCCTCAATTGCCTGTTTGCGAATAATAAAGTAAAAACAGATCAATAGTGAGAACACATTTGCAGACTGTCGAGATCAGTTAGCCCGGCAAGCTAGCGGTGATAGCCTTCCGTTAAGACTGAGCTTCGAAAAATGCGCTTGCAAAGCTCAACAGAAATACGAGCGCGTTTTGTAGAACGCTGCCTTCCTAACACGGCGCTAGTTTCGCTGAACGGGACAGGAGCGTACCCTTTTGAGGCGCTCCGACAGCACGCTCTTCACGCCAGTTGTGTCGAGGTTTCGTTTCTTGAGCTCGGCCTTTAGGTCGATGACTCGCAGCTCAGACAGCTTGCGGACCTCTGCGCCCTCCGGCATATCCACGTCACCAAACGGATTTGCCATAGTTCTGCCCGAAAATATTTGCAAACCCTTTAAACAGTCCTCGAAAGAAACGTGTGTGTGTTTTTTGTTTTGTTTTTTTTTAGCGCCGCCTCACAAATGAGAGCCGCGGACTTGCAAAAACCCACAGGAAAATGGCGAACGACTGAAGCCGAGATGACGTCAATGCGCATGCGCAATAAAGTCGAGACAGTCTTCTTCTACCCTAAATAAAACTCATGTAGTGCGGCAAATGACTCCATTCCATTTACTTTAAGTTTTTAAAATAAAAAATACACTTTTGCAAAAAAGTGGACAAATATATTTTTTTCTCCTGTTGACATTTGTGGAAAAATTTTGTAAAGAAATATAGTTCTCAGCCTAAGATAAGCAGGTCTAAAATATATATTTGTGGCACTTTTTGTATTGTTTGAAATTCATGCAATTACTTAATTAAAATACATTTGTTTTCTATTTGTTTACATTTTTTTCTTTATCATTTTTAACCAAAGTCATTAAGAGAAGGTCAAAAGACCCCTGCAGGTTCTGTTGCGGACCTATGGTCTCCGAAGCTAGGGGTCTCAAACAGCATTCCTCAAGGGTCAAATGTCTCCCTGCTCAAAATTAGCTTATTAAAGGAGCTCTGCATGCTCCTGAGACAGTTTCACCTTGACCTGTGTGCGATCCTAACATTCTGTTTACTTCCCTTGTCCGATGTGTCAGAAATGACCCACACCAACAAAAGTATGCATAGTACTAAAATTAACTGAATTTTAAATCCAAAATCTATTTTGCATGATGAAACAATCTGTTATTTTGCAATTTAACTAAATTTAATTCATATTATATCATGTATTTTTGTTATACAATACAAAATGACGATCAACAGGATGACACTCTTTTTGATTAAGAAAAAGGTTGAAGAAAAGGAGTTTAGGGTATTTTTTTCTACAGGTAAACATGACAATAGCACAAGGGTCAAAAGGCTTAATACAGGCATGACAAAAGACACATCTGTCATTGAGGAAAACGAAACAGCAGCAGACATGGAAGCAAAGAAGACAACAGGGCAAGTCAATTTTACAGTAAATAGAAGCAAAAGTTATTAATAAGCCAAAATTGTGGCAGAAAGAATGGGATGAAGACAACAAAGGCTAGGATTCAAAAGAGCAGCAAAGAGAAACCGAAAAGAGGGGAAACTTTTAGTTCGATTACGATATGGATACACTGCACTCAACAGCTCACTTTTTAAAATATGGCAACACAATACAGGAAATTGTTAATACTGTGTGAGAAAATGAAACAATAGAACATTATTTTAATTTGTAGAAAATGTGAGATAGAAAGGAGATTAATGTTGGAGAAATTTCATAAAAATAAAAAAATATATACACATTTGAATTAGTTTTATTTGTAAACAAAGTTAATTAATATAACATGATAATGTAGTATAAAAGACATTTTGAGCCACGCACAATATAAGCAGGTATCGGTAATGCAACCATAAAGTTTATTGCCAACCTGCTAACAAAAATAATAAGCTCTTTTGGCTTCTCATTTTTCCAATAGGTTCCAGTTGGTATGCATAGCACTGAATTATTTTATGCACATTACTGTGTGCGTTATGATCCTGGTTTTGTAATTGCATCAAAAAGGGTATGCAACAACATCACACGCAACGTCCAATCAAAATGCATAAGAGTGTAAAATGATGATAAACGAAACAAAGCAGATGAAGTCATGCTACATTTTAATTGTTAAATTTGATCTTTAAATCAGTGTATTGACATGTGCAGTGTCATACAAATAAGAACAGACTTATAACAAAAGAGGGGAAGTACATTGCTACTAGCACAAAATATCAGCTAAATACATTAACTAAATTACAAAAATATATGTGTAGATTAACACCATTCACAAAGATATTTATCTTTTATTCACAGTCTGTTTAATACAGTTTGTATTTGTTATATTTAGATGTAAAAATATCTCAGTCTTAAATAGTTTGAAATGTTAATTTGCATAGAAAAACATGGAAATAATCCCCTAAAGTAAGATGCTTATAAAGAATGGAGGTTGTACATGTCACTAAATTTGTAGCTAATTTCATTGAGTTGGCTCTGGGGCAAGCTTTTGCTGGCAGTCAGAGGTTGATGTGAATCCAATTCTCCGGGACTGTCACTCTCCTCTGGTAGGTTGGCACCCCTGGAAAAAGTCAGAGAGTCAGATAGAGAAACTGCGCTGCCAGTGTCTCCATAGTGTGGCCACGTGTTTGAGGGAGAATCGACGGAGGCTAAGGAGGAGCTCTCAGGGCAGCTGAAGGAGTCGAGGCTGGAGCCCAGGGTGGCAGAGCAGCTGCTAGACGTTCGAGGTTCGTGGAGATTCAGTTTGGAGACCAAAGGTTTGCCCACTGTGACTGGCAGCCTCTCCACTACCTCTTCATCCATGTTGGAATACGTGTAGTGAAGGCAGACGGTGAAGGCGAGGTCCGTCTGTGAGTTCAATGAAAAAGCAAAATGCCTTCTTTAGGTAAGAGGCAAAATAAATTTAATAACTTTGTGAAATTATGCAAACAAAAATCTTTTAACGGTTTGTCTGTCTTTCTGAAAAGAATCACTCTGGAAAAGGGACTTCTAATTTTGTGGCAACATTACTTCGTCTACGTATTTATTTTGTGTCTATATTAAGTCATTGATTTTTCATTTTACACAATGAATGTAAATTTTAAAATGTCACAATGTTGTGCAAAAGTCTTGAGTCATCCAATATTTAATACATTTATGATGTATTGTGCTCAAAAATTGCAAGAATATTGCAATTTTTAAGCACAATACATTTTAAAAGTATTTTTATTTAACAGAGACATACAAATAAACTTAAAGGACATAGAATCCAACTAATGTTCTGCACAAGGAGTATACAATAGCTTGCTAATTTGCATCTCCAGTCCCTGGCTGGGGTTTTAACAAATAATTTACCAAAGATCCAAATTTAAATTAGATCTTAAGACCCTTTACCACAACCTGTATGTCAAAAAGATCGGGCTTTTCTTTATTTAAATGAATAAAACATAGCCATTGCCCAAGGAAAGCCTGGATAACAAATTGATTAAGTCAATATTTAAAGATTACGAGAACATCCGGGTCCTTGAAAGTAATGTAGAACTAAATTCAAGGCTGAAGGCTTTTCAAAGTAGACATTTTAATGTTTTCATCAAGGTATATAAACACAAACAGGTGTCTGACCTTGAGTCTCTGCAGACTGCGGATGCGTGTGTAAAGACTGTGCTCCTCCACTGAAGGGAGTTCCTCCTTAATCAGCAGCAAACAGCCAGCTTCAAACAGAGTCTCCTGGTTACTCTTCTTCAGGTCAATGTCCACTTCCTGTGAAAGGAAAATTAAAAACATTAAAAACTCCTAGCCCAGTTTTAGCACATCTTAAAGATGCTCATCAAGTCTTTAAAGATCTAATAGTAACCAAATGATTTTTGTTTTGGTTTTACTGAGTTTAAGAAGAATAATGTCACAAAACTCTGTCTATACACATTCTTCACAGAGTCATTCTTCTGTCATATAAAAATAGTTTAATGTTGTTTTTCTGGGATGCTTAATATATTAGCAAGAAATATTAAATAAAATCCCACCTTAAATCCGACGGAACCAATGTGTATAATTTTAAGTTTGTTCTATCAAAATTTTTATCTTGGTCGTAAAAACCAACAGCAGAAGTAAAACAGTTTCTTTAATTCAACAATAAAAAACTTTATGATTATTTGTTTACCATGATAAGTGAATACCTTTATAAAGGTCATTTAGGGGTTTGTGGCCCGAGATCAAATTTTATTTGGTAGAAGCAACACCAAAATGGCTTTGGACTGAAAAGAGTGCTAACATTTGCTTTGCTGTAAATTACTTTGAGTGGTCAGTATGTCTGTGTTACTGTGTTTATTAACAGTTAATTGATACAATAAGCTTTTGGAGCTTACTCTATGCTACTCTGGTTATGAACTTTACAAAATTGAGATTTATAAAAATAGGGGAGAAAAAAATCCAACACAAGGTAACAAGAACTGCTGTTAACGGGCATCAAGAAAGTTCATGAAATGATTCACTTTACGGTGACTACCGTACAAGAGAGAGAAAAAAGATGCTCATAAAAATAAAGAAACGGATTTAAGCATCAAATTGGGAAGAAAAACAGCAATTAGAGCAATTACTATTTTATAAACTTCCATTAGAATAGAAATGGAGGACATTACATTACTAAAGGCGACATCTTCCAAATATCCACTGCTTTTGATGCTTTTTATCATATCGCTGAAACTCGATGCAAATAAGATTTAGATTGGTGTTAAATTAGCTTCGTTTTAAAGTGCATTGAAAAATCCTGGTTCAAAATAAGTCACCCCAAGAGTCGCACACCTGTGGGAAGTCTGTAAGCTGAGCGCTGCAGGAATCTATTTCTGCAGGTTTCTCAAGTATCCGAGTGTAGATGACCATGATGTTGGAGAATTCTGCCGCAAATCCAAGCTGGACCTTCACACCGCAGTCAAAACTGAGGGAGCGACTCTCAGGCAGAACTGGTAAAACAAAAGCATCCTTAAATTAGGTGATCTAAAAGTATAATGAGTAACTTTAGTAGCATTTAATCAGATGTGTTTTTCAATTTTTCACCATGAGCGATGGCCCACTGCAGATTCCGAGCCGAGTCGGAGGCAGAACTGTCCAGTGGCAATATGCGGTCTGTGAGGGAACGCCGCTCAGACAGGTTGCTGCGCAGCTCCAGAGCCTGCCTTCCTCTTGTAATCGCACAGCGACCCATGTCTGGAAAGAAACAGCAACTTTGAATAAAATGAAAATCTAAATCTCACCACCAACAGCAGGAGACAGGTAGACTAGAATTTAAATCCAGATTAACGCGAGTGAGACAAAGATCCTATAAGCCTTGCTAAAAGTTTTGAATTCACAATAAATGATTAACATATTGAATATAGCATCATTATTTGTATTATTATTAAAAACTGGAAAGAGCTTCACAAAAACAGTGTATTTATCTTAACTAAGTATGTACACATTAATCTAAATAATAAAATGTACTATTAGATGAGAAACAATAGCTAATTATTCAAGAAATTCTAATTGCCTACTTTATTGAAAGAAACAAGAGAATAACATATTTTATAATTATTTTTTCTCAGAATGATAATACTTCAATTTAAAACTCTTAATGCTTAATAGAGTAAATAACCAAGAACAAATAACCATTAACTGATTAAGGTCTCGCTTTAACAAGCTCTGTTTTTGAATGTTTAACACAAAACTTTTGCACAAGTTTTTAAATACTTGTCTTAACTCTAAGGAGCGTTTGAAGAGGCAGAAACAGCCTTATGTAAATTGCTCACCTCATGCCCAGCCTGGCTCTGAGTCAAGTACCAGGTACCTGGACTTGTGGTTCTAAGTATAATGTGTTTGTGTCAGATATCAGCAAACACTACATATTACACTCTTATTACTATTTTGTAGCATAAGATGTGCAATGTGCAAGCAGTGCTGACTGAGAGACCTCTACCTTCAGCAACTTTGTCCAGCATCACGGTGACCTTCTCGTCCTCACACACATGCCGTTTGAGAAAGCTGATAAAGATGCCATTTGACACATCTTCTCTTTTTACCTCATACGCTTCAGCATCAACACATCTACACATGGTAAATCACACACAAGTGATAAGAAAAACGCGCTAAAAAACAGACAACAATTTTGGATCAGAACAAGAGATCAAAACCAGCAACTTACGTGGCATAACCAAACACTATGTTGGCTGTGACCTTTAGTGTTCCCGGTTGTACGATCAACCCATCGTTTGGGTTTCTAGGAACAGATGGGATTTCAAAAGTAAGATGCATGGCATACACACACTCTTTAATGACTAACTTAAGGCATACCTTTTGCGACACATGTCCAACAGGAAGACATTGAGTCCAGTCTTTTTTTCTTGCATCCTGGTCAGTATGTTCTGCACACACAAGCAGTGTTTCGATGTGTAGGAAGCCGGAGCATCGATAGGAACCATGAAGCTGTTGCCGTAGTTCTCATAGCCGTGACCGGCAAAATACAGCAGCCCTGCAGAAGTAAAGAACAATATCAAAATTATTGTAGGTATGGGTGTCACAGTGATTTTAGCCTTTAGCTTATTTATGGGTTTGGGTAGGGTTGAGTCACTCATCCCACATTTTAAGTAGCTGGACACAGACTTTCGAAGCATGAAGAGAAATAAGGGGACTGACCGTAAACGCCCTTGTCGAGCAGCAGCAGGAACTCACTAACAGCGCTCTTCATCTCCTGGCAGTTGAGGTCCAGCAGGGAGACCACTTTAAAGTCCATCTGCCTGAGCAGGTTGGTCAACTCGTGGACGTCAGAAATGGGAGCACTCAGCTGCTGGTGGTAGTGGTAGTGCATGTTGCCAATCAGGAGAGCAACTTTGTCTGTAGCTGAGTAGAATAGGATTGTGGAACCATGAAACCCACGACTTTGAATGTGGAGATACTCTGTGTAGTTTGCGCAAAACTAACCATAGAAATTCTTGGCTGCTGGGGGAGGACAGGCCATCTGCTGCACTGGATTTACTCCTGATCTGGTCGTCGACCTCTGGACTTCCTGAGACTCTGGCGACATAAAAAAAAAAGGAAAGATGCATACCAATGTCTGTGTCACAGTTTTGACAAACAGAACATGAGAAACAGGAATAACGGTACAATGAAGGGTAGAGGAAGTATATTACTGATGTAGTTCCTATATTTCCCCCTGAATATTCTAGCAGAAAGTACGACATACCTAACCCCCGATCAACTTCTACCCATGAGGCGTCTGTGACTGAACTCGGGCCTGTGTAACAAAACAGGAAGAGTTAGCTGTTACAAAATGGTTGAAATTCAGTGTGAAACTGAACATGTGTAGTGTCAGATATTCATTGCACTACTTGACGACAACAGTATGTTGTCAAAATCACTCAAGCATAATAATCATTGGAGATTTTTCAATATAAGTGATAGATGAGAGAAAACAGTATTTTTGCCTCACCAATTGTCACTGTTGCGGTGTCGCTCCAGGCCTCATGATACAAATTGAACACCTTGCATCTGTACTCCCCTCTGTGCTCTGTGGTCACACCTGGGATCTAGGAAACAGTAACAACTTGCAGAAACAAGCTCATAAAGAAACAAAACCATTGCATGACTTTAGTCTGGAAAGTTTTTGCTATTGTCCCAGACAATCAGTCCAAAACCAAAACCACTTTGGACAAATAACATAACTAAACAGGTAAAAAGAAACCATTTGAAAGCCTCGAGAAAATCGAGAAAAATCCATTACCAACTATCACATCTTTCCCAAGAGTTAGTATTAGAGCTACAAAACTTGGAAAATATTTAGGTTTTTCCAAACGAATTTCAAATAACAGAAACAAAGTTTCTAACAACTAAGCTAAACTTTTTACGCACCAATATATTCTCTAGTTCAAAATGTAGTCAGTTTGCTGCCTAAAACAAGATCGGTAGCAACTTAAAGCTCAGACTCAGCATGAGAACTTTGCCCTAATTGTTGCTCTATGGTCAGAACACAACAAAAGCTGTGAACCTATACCCAAAAGCAGAATTATGCTTTAAAATATTCCTTGACTTTTTTTAAATTGAAAAACATTTGCTGAACATTGAAAATTATTTCCTTCAGATAATGGTTATAGGGTAGCTTTTGTTTCTTAATTAATACAAACCAATTTGTAATTTACAGTGACTAAACTTTCCTTATTTTAAAAACAACAATTTTAAAGCAGTTAAACCTTTTTCTTTTTCAAAAAAGATATTATTACAACACAATTCCAGATTGTTCAAGTTATGAAACATATCCAGGATCGTTAATTATTACGAAAGTTAACCTGAGTTTGTATTGGTATTATTGATCTTATTTCAGTCAAAAAAAAACAAAAAAACATTTTACTTCATAGACTGACAATAACTGTTCTTCAGTCATTTAAATCATATCTAACAAAGAAATCATGTCAAAGCATGGAAAACTCGGCCTCTATTAGTAAAACATCCAATAACAAAGTGTCCCAACTTTCAACATTCATTTGTAACAAAATAGCTCAACGAGTATTAATACTTTTGCGAGGCACTATAGTTCTAAAACCCTGCTCTTTGTTGTCCAGCTGAGAAGATTTGACTAGCAATAAAAGGCATTCGTGCACAATAATTAAACTTTATCTCACTGTAGGTTTTCTAAGTGAACTTACCCTGAGGGAGCATGTTTTTTGTTGAGGGATGGGCATTTCGTTGTGATACCACTCATACTGGGGAGGGGGGTTAGCCTCTGCTCTGCACTTCAGGACCAAAACATCCCCTTCGGATGCTGCTTGGGAGCTGGGCTGCTGACTGACTCGCAGTCCACTTACTGGAAACATACTGCTGCAGCCTGCCATCACAGTTGTTTTCCGTCACACTGCACCACATGCAATAAAAGCGGGAAAAGCAGGAAGTAAAAGAAAAGAAAGGCTTACCTGAGCTGGAGCCTGCAGAATGAAGCAGTCGAATATGAGCCCACGTGGAGAAGATGCATTTTTCTCCATGGTTGATCCTGCAGATGTAGTGACCCTGGTGGGCTGGACCCAAAGGGCACAGAACCAGCTCTGGCAAACTTCCTGTCTCGTGTAAAATCTAAAGCAAGAAAATAATCCGCATAGACTTAGATGAAAACAAGAAACAAAGGAGTTTTAAAAAGGATTCATAAGCCATTGCTCTGACCTCCTCTTTGCCTTTGAACCACTGGTAGCTGAGTCCAGAAGGTCCAGAGGCCCTGCATGTCAGAACCACCCTGCTCCCCAGAGGAGCCTGTTGAGACTGTGGCTGGACTGTGATCTTGATCTGCTCCAATGCTAAACAAAAGCACACAACATGAACAGCGAGGATTACGTGAAGGAACACACTATTTCTATTAAGACATGTTCCAGCATTAGATAGTTAAACACACCATTACGCATAGCATGTAGTAACTTGTAAGTAGTATGATGAAGCACATCAAAAAGTCAAATTTCACAAACTATAAAGGAGCACAGGATCTAAAACATTTTCTCTTTATGTTGTTTCACTCTGGAAGTCAATTATAACTCAATAAGATTAGTTTGTATATTTAAGGATGTTTGCTCTAAAAAAAAAAAGAAACTGAAAGTATTTTTTCACAAGTAGTGAAGGGAGAAATGTTGATCCTCTGGCTTTAGAAAAGCTTTGGTGCAGAAAGGTTTTTGATCTCTCTCTTTCTCTTTCTCTCTCTCTCTCTCTCTCTCTTTCTCTTTCTCTCTCTCTCTCTCTCTCTGATGGGATTTTTAATAAGTAGTTAATAATTTAATGTTTCCCTAACATTAAATTATGACATTAAACAGAGATACATTTGGCTATTAGTTATCTTGCCACAACACACAATGAGCAGGATGGCAAGGAAGGAAAATATTAGGAGCATTAACAGCAATAGATCTTATCCACTTTTGTGATAGTATGACTTTTGCATTAGTATCACAAACAAAATGCTACATTTTTTTCCCCACAAATAAGAACCTAAAAAGCTCCTTAGAGTCAAATCTTTGTAGAACTGTCTCTTTCTACAGTTGCAACAAATGTTTGCACAATTTTGGTTTCAAAAAAGCTCAAACTCAGAAAAAATGTACGCATCTGCAGAGGGGAATTTTTTCTCTCTTTTTTTGGCTTTTCTTTCACTTTTCAGATTAAGGTCAATATAATATATTGGGTGTGAGAATTGTGCCAACAAATTCTCACACCCAAATTCCCCAAGACTCAATATTTCTCCCCAGTCAATTAGTTTAGGTCACAGGCTTACAATTGTACCGCACTCTCTACATTTTTAGATGATTGATTCATGGGTGAGATGTTTTATAGCATGACCCTGCAGAGTACAAAAGGAAAGGTCGAACTTTTTAGATTCTCATCTGTGCAAAGATAATTAATTGTCTGTGTTCTACTTCTACCTTTGACTTCTTCTTTCTACTTCTTATTTACACTACTTTGTAAATGCCTATCATACACACACACACACACACACACACACACACACACACACACACACACACACACACACACCACACACACACACACAAAATCTCTAAATATTTCAATGCAATGTGTTAAATTTGTGGTTGTTGAAATGTCAAAAAGAACTTGAATGAATCGCCTGCCGGCTCCCGTTTTACCTGCAGTGGTGAGAAACTGCAGGGCTTGCTGGTGGTCCATCCTCCTCAGGTAGTGCTGGAGGAAGTCAAGCGTGCAGCCGCGATCCGCTAACCACGCCAGGAGTGTGCGGGCAGGGCTGCCTGCAGCGTCCAGCACCTGAATGGAGCAGGTGGTCAGCTCCTTTTCACTGCGGAGGCAGAACATAGTAGATCAGGGTGAGCACACCGGGAGCGGCAACCCTTCCTAACAGGTTTTACGTTTGGATGAAGATGGAATAAAGACGGGTTTTGATGAAATGTTTTGATCACAAGAGGCGCCTTCAGGGTCTC
Organism: Poeciliopsis prolifica; assembly: GCF_027474105.1. Classification (NCBI taxonomy): domain Eukaryota; kingdom Metazoa; phylum Chordata; class Actinopteri; order Cyprinodontiformes; family Poeciliidae; genus Poeciliopsis; species Poeciliopsis prolifica. The sequence continues at coordinate 15,963,636 of NW_026562377.1, forward strand.
TCACCTGCAGCGGAATTGCGGGTGTTCAGTCGCCGCGCTGGCCAGCTGCCTCCATCCACAACTGGAGTTGTCCAGCAACTTCGACAGCTTGTTCAAGTCTTCTTCGCCGAGACTGCTGATGTTCATTTTGTTTTTCCAATCTTCTAATCCCGTTTTTTTTTTTTTTTTTTTTTTAACCCTTCGCTTCAGAAACCCAGACGCAGACACAGATTAAGACTGCATGCGTCGAGTTCACCGGACCTGGCAACGCAGAAGACAGCCGCAAATACACGAAGCCGGGAAAAAAAAATTACCGGCGTGAAGAGTTCACAAAAAAACCCGCCCGAAGAGCACGAAAGAGCGAGAAGTCAGGGGGAAACAAAAACTCACGAGACGAGAGGCGTTCACTTAAAAACGAACAAAAAGACGCCGCGGTCCGGATTCACAGCTGAGCCGCCGCTTCCGCCATGAGCCGCGCTGAAAGCAACGAGAACTGAGTTTGACTTCAGCAGAAAAGTCCGAGCTGGAGGTAAACCTCGGAGCGAGTGACTGAGGAGCGGCTGGCCTTTGAGTCACACTGATAATTCCCCGCAATTTGTTTTAACACCCTGTCGTTCTCCTAATCTAACCCCATTTGCTTCACCAGATAGTTTGCTTCTCATTTCGGTTCCTCTTTTTTTTTTCTTTTTTTTTTTTTTTCCTGCCATCCCTGGCACGTATTACAGGTTATTTGCATGAGGCGTTTCCATGGTTACGCCATTCGGATGGTTCAACTTGAAAGAAAATAAAAAAGTGTACTCAAAACTGTCCTGTTTAATAAAAACGTTTTTTTTTTTTTTACGGTGTATGTTTGACATCCCCACGCATTCAAAACGAACAGCGTCAGGTTGTCAGACCGCAGACAAAAAGCCAACCGAGTGAGTGGTCTCAGAATAAAATGTCTTCGCAAAAGCGGCGTCAGAACTGCGTTTGTAATAGCGACCCAAATTTATATGTTTATACAGGGCTTTATGTAATTATGCACAGTCCAGGATGGACTCAGCTGTGATCAGTTTCATTGCCCCTGCTGAGGAAAACAAACAAACAAACAAACAAAGAAAGAAATTCCCACAGCATGACGCTGCCACCGTCATGTTTCACCTGGACGATGCTCAGTGTTGCTCTGCAGCCTTTTGAACAATTCCCTGCACGAAACATGGTCAAACACAAACAGGACAGAGGTTTTTCAACGACGATGGGTTTCTCTTGCCACATTTTTTTTTTTTATGAAGCCAGGTTTGTAAAGCGCATCTCTGCAGCTCCTCCAGAGTTGCCAAACCTCTTGGCTGCTTCTCTAATTAATGCTTACTGAGCCATTGTCATTGAAGAGGGACGGTCAGGTCTTACTGGATTTGCAGTTGTTCCAGTGTTTCTTTTCTAAATGATGGACTGAACAGTGCTGGGGATTTTGATTTATAATTCAACTCTGCAAGTTTATCCTTGACCCATCTGCAGTGTTGCATACCTTATGTTCGTACAACAAAGTTCCCCAACCAACCTTTTTCAGGCCTCGACAAGCAGATGCATATATAAAGTACTGCACAGGTGGTTTCTATTTACTAAAAAAGAACATCTCTGAAGTTAAACGGTTGCAGTTGATTTAGAGGCATTAGAGGAAAGATGGTGGCGGAGAGCGGGAGTGTGTCAATACAAAGATACAGCAGACATTTTAGATTTTGTAAAAAAGTTACAAGACGTGTGTGTGTTTGTTCTTTTTCTTCAGACATGCGTTACATTGTGTTGATCGATTAGTTCCCAAAATGCACCGACGTTTCTAGGAGCAAACAGGTAAATAAATCTAGGGGTGTGAATGCATTTGAATTAAAATTTATTTTTGTATTGCTACGAGGACTAACAGACATCATACACCAACATTTACCTAATTTACCACTATCTGGGATATTTGCAAAGTTCTGTGTCAAATTAGTGAGAGGCAGGCAGAATGGTGCAGTCAATATGATTTATAAAAGAAAACCAAAGCACAAGTACAGAAATGAAAACATACTTTTTCATGTCTCATATTTTATCATAGCAGTAAATCTGAAGTTTTGTTATCCAACAGAACCTTTCACTATTTTGTACTGAACATCTTTAATTGAACTGGACTCCATTATCACTTTGGGTAGAGCCTTTCCTCAACATCAGCAACCTGAAAAGAAATCCACTTATTTGTTCAGCTCTTCGCTACAATTTCAATGTCACATGATTTCAGGTGACCTGGTGAGTAAATGGCATGTGACAATTAGTCCTTATCATTACAGACATGAGTTGTGAACACGAGTCATATCACTTTTATTCACACCAGAGTGTGCCCTGAAACACAGACAAGCTGCAGGTCAGCAGAGTCCATGTTTTACATCTTCTGCCCTTTGCGCAGTTTGTTGTTGCGCCACATGTTCTCCTTCCTCAGACGCCTCCAGTACTGCCAAGTGTCAGGTTCCAACTCGTGCAGCTTTTTGGCGTTTCCCAAGTTCAACTGGAACAACCTGAACAAGCGAGAAGAGAAAGAAGAAGAAGTTAACAGGTGACCAAACGATGTCCAGGAATGTCTATCTGCTGTGAACAATACAGGCTCAGATGGCACTGATTTTGTCATGAGAAGAATCAGAATCAGCTTTATTGACCAAGTTTGTGTGCAAGCATGATGAATTTGACTTCTGGTTTCCACACTCAGTCTACAAGCATTAATATATGATATAGGAACTAAAAGCACATTGTGTGTGTATGTGTTTGTACAGGCATGTTTATGAAGAAAAGCAGGGTGTGGTATTGCAAATAAGCATATTTTATGTACAGCAGAGTAGATGATTGCTCAGACTGTAAAGCGATCACTATGTTCCTCAGAGACACCCTGGGAGGAGAAACTTTCTCATCGGTGGCTGATTTTTTTTCACACAGCAGTCTGTAGCGCTGACTTGAAGGTGACAACACTTTATGTTAAGGATGTGTGGGATCTGCAGAAATGTTAGCTTGAGAAGTTTTAAAAGATTTCCTACATTGTTTAAGAATGTTTGTCAGTATTCTATACAGCTCTCTCCTAAAACAGGACAGAGTTTTATAAGGTGAAAGACCAATCGTGCAAAATGCCAAACATTTTTTTAAGTACTACTTAGTAGGAACAACACTGATCAAAATCATATCTAAACTGTGCAGAAGACAGTGACATGTGTACTCACCACTCGGGATATTCCTCTGGAGGCTTTATTTTAGGGTCCTCCCCTTGTTTGTAGATGTTAACTCCGACTGCATATGATGTAAGTCTGACTGGGTCTTTACACACCTCTGGACCTTTCAGTTCTTCTTTCACCATGCCTTTACCTTTTCCTTTGGAAACTGAAAGACGGTGAACAAGATCTGATTATGTCTGATATTTGATTACAAGTAGTTACTTAATTAAGATCGCAGGAGAAAAAAAAAGTAGTGAACATTTGGCTATGTAACATTGCCGTCTAATGGCATGCAACACAAGATCACTGCATTACGTTAGGTATAAAGGGGTTACTTTTAACAGGATAGTTAATAACTAGCATATAGAAGAGGTTTTGCATTTACTCACCAACTTTCTTAGCATATCCACATGTCTGTATCCTGTTTACAGTGCTTATTCTGCTCAGAAACGCAGAATAAGCACTGCCTTTTATACATTGAGTGGACGGTGCTATCCGAAACAAACAGTAGGCAAACATTTTTATTCAGGGTTACCTCAAGACATAGCACACCGCGCTACTATTTGACATTCATAACCGTATTCAACTTCCGTTTACTGCGTTCTTTCTTTGGCTCTGTGGGGACAGTATATTGCCCCCGTCTGGATGGGATGAAACACTACAGGCAAAACTGCTCGGATTCATAAGCGTGCTGTTCCTTTTTCAAGTCACTAGGTGGCAGCAGTGATGCGCTCAGATGACTGGCTTCATAATAAAGGAGAAGAAGACCGGAGGACAAGTTCTCGAACATGTCTGAGTACGATCAGATCCAGAAGAGCTCCCTAAAACTAAAGGGAGTTGGAGATCTATCAGCAGGAAAGAAGTAGGTGTTCTAGAGCTAATGAAGCATTTTCACAACTCAACAGCTGGACGCTAACTCAAAAACAGCTGGTGTTAACACGTTAGCCTCTGAAGCCAGTCAGCTAGTTAGCTAGTAAGCTAGTACCACAAAGTATTTTTGTTAACGTTTGTGATTATTAGTATTTGTAGGCATGAAAACGGCGTTTAAACCAAGAACACATACGTGTTAATATGTCTCGCTATGACAATATTATGAATTGCTTTTATGGAAAGCTTAAAATGTTGGATTTGTAGCATTAGCACCAACAGACACTCATGTAGCAGAAGTCGTAGTTTCGACCACGCAGCACAAGACAAGTTTCGAAATATAAACAATACACTTTTGATTAGTGAAACTCTTACTCTTTTTTGCTTAAAATCTCCAAATGACATTTTAATGCTTTAGCAGAAGCTAGGCCTCGAACGTTTCGCATTCTTTTAAAATCATACGAAGCTTCCGATTCATCAACTCCACCTACACCTAGTTTTTCACTACCTTGATTGTTTTTGATTGGCTGTTGTTTAAAAACTATAACATGTAAACTCTCCAAACCTGAACGAGGACATTCTACACAATTATCAGAATCATTTAAAACCAGCATGTAATATGTGAAACATTTGGTTTGAATACACAATTTAAAAATGAAACCGGTCATCTGCTAGGTGACTTCTAGAAATCAAGCCTAATACCATTGCTTTTATTATCTACTTTAAAAAGCAGATGTTTGTCCAGTTTTGTTTACTAAAAGCCATGAACAAGAAAGAAAATATTTTCAATATAGATCTCTTAAAATGTATCAATAAATTACATGATTTTTTTTTAAAGGGAAACCATCTTACAGAATTTAAATCAACTAAATAGATAAATTTGGCCCCAGCCTATAAGGTTTGTGTTAAATATAGAGTGAATTTTGGCTGAAGCAGAATACTGCGTGAAACTTATGTACTATTTTGCATTAACAACACATGTGTTTTAGTTTCCTCAACAAAGTTTTTAGATTTTTTTGTTGTAAGAAGAGACAACAAAAAAGCAAGTTATCTGTTATGTGGTTGAAATAACTAAAAGAGTTTTCAATTTTTTTATTTTATGTTTATTTTGGAAGGAAGAAGAAGAAGAGTAAAGAGAGCAAGCATCGCCTGGAGCAGGTTGTGACGAGCCAAAGTGACGACGACGAGGTGAAAACAAAGAAGGCGTACATCGACAAAAGGACACCAGCACAAATCGCTTTTGACAAGATGCAAGAAAAGAGGGTAAGTGAAAATCCTGAGCATTGCTGGGTTGCTGCCACTGGTTTTAGGACAAACAATAAAAACACACAGCAAAAATTGGGTTTGGCAGAAAGCCTTTTTGGTCTCCTTTGTCTCTAAAATTGCTGCCCTTAATATTTGTGTAACATATAATTAAATAGGTGAATGTTATAGTGCCTTTGTAGAAAAGGTGACATCTCCTCCTTTTTAACAGGCGTTTGAGTTTACCAGCAGAGAGTCTTTTAGGTTACTGTAGAAAAATTTTGGTCCACTTATATTTGCAGAAATGTTTCACTTGAGCCGTATCAGAGATTTTTCAAGCATGAAATGCCACTGAATTTTAATTATTGAAGTGGTGAGCAAGACTAGGCCAAACAAAACAGGTTTTTTTTTACAAGTTAAAGGGAGACTGGATTGATTGTTTTGAATCTTTCCCATGCGCAAAACCCAAATGCATCTGAGCTAAATAATAATGTATAAACTGCATTAAAAAATAAAAAAAAAAATTCTCAGGTTACTTTTGTCTGATTCTAACATTTGTTTCACCTGAAATCTGACAAGAAAGCAAAAGCTAAGTAGCAAAGATTTATTTACTGCAAAGTATATCAGTATGCTACTGGATATTGTCAACATTAGTCAAACAAACCCTTTTGCCCTCCCAAAACCAAACAAGCCCTTTGACTGGTGCAATAGTTAGGAACTTTGTCGTTTTGCAAACTATGGATATATTTTACAGAACTAAGGGTAGAAACCATGCAACAGCTGATCAGTTTTATTTAATTTAAAGTACCTGCACATACACAAGTATAACTTAAGTTCGGAAAACAAATACTGATGTATTAGTTTACCGACACACACACACAACTGTGCATTTAAAATTGTCTCATAGTGATGAGATTATCAAACTGCGTAAACATTTTTAATAAAAGATTTCAGCAATCTATTGTTTTAGATTGATGAGTGTGTAGAAAGTATCACATTGGGGCTAAATTGGTCTTTTGTTTTAAAGCTAATTTCTCTCTTTTCTTGCAGCAAATGGAGCGAATTTTGAAGAAGGCATCAAAGACACACAAGCACAGAGTTGAGGTGAGTCGTCTTAGGCGTGGTGCTGCTCAGCTCTGTCCTGCTTCCCAGGCATCTAAAATGGACCTCAGGTTGTTTTTATTTAGAGAAATATTCATCACGTGTAGATTTTGTTCCCAGTATTTTTTTTTAGCTTTGTCATATAGAGCTATAAAATCACCTTGATTTAAATGATGTGCAACTGTTTAGTGTATATCTTTAAAGATGCTGCTTTATTTCTGCGCAGGATTTCAATCGTCACCTGGACAATCTTACGGAGCATTACGATATTCCAAAAGTCAGCTGGACCAAGTAAAAAACAAGCTGTTTTTTTTCCCAATTCTTGTTCTTTTTTTATTTTTATTTTGCATGTTTATAAAATGCCATTGTTAGGCTTAAAGTGGCATTTATTCCTTGGTTGTTACTGTGCACAATAAAGTATTTAATATTCTCTTTAATGTGCTCTATTGTTTACCTCCTCATACTTCACTGGTTTAACATTTTAAAGAAAACAAATGTAATGGGGGTAAAGTTACATCTTTTTAATCTTTCAATGGGACATTGCTAATATGGCACATCTGCATATCCTTTAAACATGAAAAACTTGACAGCAATTCATATTTAAAAGAAAAAAATGCAAATTAAAATGTACAGAATACAACTTTGTGTACATTAACGGATTTACAGACACCACATTCTGGATGCTGAGGTCTTAAAATCAATAATATATAAGAGGTTAAGTCTCAAAGTATGCAAAACAAAAAACAAAACAAAAACAAAAAAACAGAACTGTGGCTGTTTTTATTGAGAGGTAAGGATTTAGAAACTTATTTTCATCGAGTTCAACAATTTCCAAGCTCGTGGAAGTGTTTGTTTGCACAGTTCACTTTGGCCCAAGCATTTCACTGGGCTTCACCCACTGATCAAACTGCTCCTCGGTCAGGTAGCCCAGCTCCACGGCCACGGCCTTCAGCGTGGAGCCCTTCTTGTGAGCCGTCTTGGCGATGGTGGCGGCCTTGTCGTAGCCGATGTGCGGGTTGAGGGCCGTGACCAGCATGAGGGACTCGCTCATGAGCTTGTTGATCCTCTCCGTGTTGGCCTGGATGCCCACCACGCAGTTGTTGGTGAAGGAGACGGAAGCGTCGCCGAGCAGTCGGGCCGAGTTCAGGACGTTCTTCACCATCATGGGCTTGAAGACGTTGAGCTCAAAGTGTCCGTTGCTCCCCCCCACCGTCACGGCCACGTGGTTCCCCATCACCTGGGCGGCCACCATGGTCATGGCCTCACACTGGGTGGGGTTCACTTTGCCCGGCATGATGCTGCTTCCGGGCTCGTTCTCCGGTAAGACGAGCTCCCCCAGGCCGGAGCGGGGCCCCGACCCCAGGAATCGGATGTCGTTGGCGACCTTCATCATGCTGACGGCCACCGTGTTCAGAGCTCCGCTGAGCTCCACCAGCGCGTCGTGAGCCGCCAGGGCCTCGAACTTGTTGGGGGCGGTGATGAATGGGAGGCCGGTGAGGGAGGCCACTGTGGCGGCGACCTTCTCCGCAAAGCCAATGCGGGTGTTGAGTCCCGTCCCGACCGCCGTGCCCCCTGCTGCCAGCTCGTACACCCTGGGCATGGCGGCCTTCACCCTCTCGATGCTGTACTTCACCTGCTGGACGTACCCGCTGAACTCCTGTCCGAGGGACAGCGGGACGGCGTCCTGGGTGTGGGTGCGTCCGATCTTGATGATGTCTTTGAACTCTTCAGCCTTGGCAGCCAGGGCATCGTGCAGGGTCTGCAGGCCGGGCAGTAGGACTTGGTGGACCTCTGTAGCTACAGCTATGTGCATGGCAGTGGGGAAGGTGTCATTGGAGCTCTGACTCTTATTGACGTGATCATTTGGGTGAACTGGATCCTTAGAGCCCAGTTTTCCTCCGAGTATCTCGATAGCCCTGTTGCTGATCACCTCATTTACGTTCATGTTAGTCTGAGTTCCCGATCCGGTCTGCCACACCACCAGAGGGAAATGCTCATCCAGTTTACCTGCTGAAACCTCATCGGCGGCTTTCACGATGGCATCTGCCAGCTTCGGGTCCAGGCCGTAGTCTTTGTTTACCTCAGCAGCTGCTCTCTTCAGGATCCCAAAGGCCTTGATCACTTGGATTGGCATTCTCTCGCTGGGTCCCCCGATCTTGAAGTTCATGGTGGATCTGACAGTCTGAGCGCCGTAGTACTTGTCAGCTGGGACCTTGAGCTCGCCAAACGTGTCCCGTTCGATCCGGAACTCCGAGCCGGCCATCTTGGAGGTACAAATGAAGAGTTTTGAGCTGGCGTGGAGTCTCTGAAGAGTCAGGAGGTTGCAGTTAAACTGCCCGACGCCTCTTAACGAGCGAAACATGGCTTCTCATTAGAGGTGAATTTGGGGGGAGGTCAACGCAGCTTTCCACATTGTAACCTGTCATTGGGCGACAAGAAGCCAAGAAGGGGAGTCCAACCAATCGTGGCGCAGGAGAGGCGGGACTTCCGACTGTTTCATTCGGATGTGTGAAGCTCTTCAAAATATCTCACATCTGTACTTCCTGTAGTGAAGGGACTGTTCGACTGGGAAATAAATCTGAAGTTTTTTACTGACTGTAAAAGTCTGCCGCTTTTCCAAACAAAAGAACATTTGCTGCCTCCTGTCCTTCTAAATAAAATTTTTAGAGTTGCACATTTTTAAAAGCCTTCTAAAGATGAGGTTTAAAACTTTTCATAAATATCTGTGGCTTTAAAAGTACCAGAACTTTATTTCTATTTTTAAATAAAACAAACAAAAGCAAAACTTTTGTGTAAAAGATGGATACATTTACTTCTATTTCTGTCGTAGAAATTCAATGCAATTATTTCAATTAAAAAAAATCCTCCATTTGTTTGTACATGTGTATTTAAAAACAGTTGGTTCTTTATGATGTTTAGCCTAGTTTTTATGGGCTATTGTAGCTCAGAAGAGAGCTAAATGTATATCATAATCGGCTAAAATTATGATAATCGGCTAAAAGAAAGTTTTACTTTCTTTTGCTCTGGCATGAATGAATCAGCAACTAGCAATAATGAAGTGAAGTTCAATTGTGCCAAGTTTCATTGTGACACTAGTTTAAAGGAGCCATGTGTTTCCTTGAAATAATTTTTCTTGTGACAGACACAATCAGACTCTCAAGCTAAGAAATTACAAAATATTCAAACAGCATTAAATGTCTTTCTGGGTTTTGTTTGTTTTTAAAGAGTATACTCATCAATTTTGTCATTGTTTTTACAGTGTGCGCAATTCCCTTGCAAAATTCGAAAAGTTATGACCTTTAGACAGGACCGCCAGGTTTTACAACAGCAGATAAATTTTAATTCTTTAGGGCAACTAGTGTGATTTATTAACTATTTTATTGAGATAGTTTGTTTACATTAGATACATGTTATTGACCTACTATACTATAGCAGTTACTAATTAACACATTTCTGTACTGACTTTACAGGTTTATGTTTTAAAAAAACCCATTCCTATTCAATTTGTTTTTAAAGTGGAACAAAAATTTAATGTTTTTGGAACGTGTGTGTAAAGTAGACAATTGGTTTTATAAATACAAAAAAAGTGTAGGCTATATATGGCAGTCTATATAAACAGTGATAAAAAATGTTAAGGGCGTAGACCTATTGCTAATTAAATTTTGACAGTCTAATAATGAGTTTGAAAACTGAAATATTGCAATTAAACCAAAGTAAAATTTGCTTTCCACGAACTTCTCAAGAGCCTTTTATTCTGAAGGTAATTTATGTTCTTTGAGCGGAAGTACCCGCTACACTCCTTCTCTACTGTTCTCGCAGTCTCTTCTCGCGTTAACGCCGAGCTCGGTTAGAATGCAGCTAGCTCGTTAGCTGACTCCATCGTTTCCAGGTTTCATGTCAACCTGAAAACATTAGACCAAGAGAGACACAAACAGCAAATTGACAGCCGAACGCTTTTGAAACCCAGGCTGCACGGAGAGGTGGGACAATGCCACACAACTTCCAGGCCGGAGACCTGGTCTTCGCTAAAATGAAGGGATACCCCCACTGGCCAGCTAGGGTAAGTAAGCAGCCGGAGGAGGAGGGGTGGGCTGTTCTGCATGGGACGCTGTGGAAGCCTCTCTTCTGTATCTCTTCAATATCTAAAATACACAAATAAACACATACGTCACTGAAGTTGTGAGATCTGGCAATTGCTTTCTTTTTTTTTAATTCATAAAAGCCTATAGTTAGAGTTAGGGCGGTGAAATTTGCATGTGATGCTGGCCTTATCTGCCAGGGGAAAATATACAAGCGGAGCTAACGTTGTTCATTTGGACATGACGTTTGAGATAACTGTGGCTTGTTTCCTGGATCATAAGTCCCTCTCTACGGTGTCCAGGCGCGTAGAGCTGAGCTCTTCTCCAACAACACTTTTTATTGATGGGGATTCGGACATGATGGCAGAGTAATGTTTGAGTTGTTGCTTGGATATTGTGCTTGGTTACAGATTGAAGATGTGGCTGATGGAGCTGTGAAACCACCACCTAATAAAATCCCTATTTTCTTCTTTGGGACTCATGAAACGTAAGTGCATTGTTCAGCGGGTTTATATTTATATTACCTTTTGACATAATATTGACTCAAATTGTAATTATTTTTAAAGTTTTCATTTATGTCTTTCATTTCATTCGTGGAAAAAAAAACAGCTCTGATGAACTGACAAAACTTTTTCTGGCCATTTATGATGTTCTGTGTTTTTATTTATGTACTTTGGACTTAGTCATATTTTTCCCCTAAGAACTAACATAAATGGAGAAAACATGTTCTTTGATAAGGTAATTTTGAATCAAAAAATAAAATTTAGAAATCACTAGATTACAGCTACTTATTCATTGAAACTTCTATAACCCATTTTTAAAAAGCGTATCAAAATACACAATCATAGGTGGTGTGTTTGCACATCAAGAATGGAGGGAATGATTAGTTTTTGGTCAAGTCCAATTTCTGCTTTATTGATTAGTGCATCTCTAAAATTTAAATTTGCATGGCTAAATATGGTACATTTTATAAGATGGTTCAAGTAGCATTATCATTTATGCCTTTTAGATAAATTTATTAAAAATTTGTTTTAAGTCTTTTAAGTCTAAGTCTGAAAGGTGCAAATTAGATTTGATTAAATTGTGATGCATCATATTAGATGCTCAAGGGGAGTTTTAATGGTGAAACAAGAGAGATTTTTTGACACATTATTTGACAAGATGGCACAGACAATGCATAAAGTCACCAGCAGGGGACAGAATACCTCGCTTTAAAGTCTCATCTGTATGCAAGTTGAACTATTCTGTCACCTGAACTGCTAGGATACTTTTCAGCCATTTAATTTAAAACTGTCTTTTTTTGTCTGTGCCACAGAGCGTTCCTTGCAGCAAAAGACCTTTTCCCATATGAAAAGTACAGAGAGCGCTACGGCAAGCCCAACAAAAGGAAGGGATTCAATGAAGGTTTATGGGAGATCCAGAACAATCCACATGCCTCCTACAGTGCTCCAGCTGCAGTAAGTCCGCTGGATCTTTAAAATATTGAAGCTTCCAGAAGTGAGAGTGATCATTAGATTTATTATTAGGTTGTCTGCCACACTTTAAGCCATAGAACCTGAATAATGGAAAAATTTAAAGGTTTAAAATCCTAACTTTTAAAACTTTAGTACCTCCCGTAACTGGTAAACATGCCAAGCGCAATGCTGATTTTCCATAAGACCAAAACAGTTAGTTTTAAATATTCTCTGAGCTTATGTCGGGTTGTTTTAGAACATACATGTTAGTTAATGTCATGACTGGTATATTTCTGCAGCAGGCTAGCTCATCTGATAGTGAGAGCAATGAAGCAGCAGGGGAAGGAGGACGGGGAAGTGATGAAGAGGACGACGATGAAGACGCTCCAGTTCCTCAAAAAGCCGACTCCGGCAGCGAGGACGAGTCAGACTCTGGGAGTGACGACAGAGGGAGGGGAGGTGGGATAAAGCGAAAGCCACAGGCTCCCAAGGTAAATGAAGTGTTTGAAAATTTATAATAGAAATATTTTTCTAATATATTTTTCTAATAATGTTCTAATAATGTATATGACTTCATAAAAAGAGGCTGGGGGTACAATAAGTGCACTAATTTCAAATAAGATTTTTTTCCCCACCTTTATTTGCTTAAAGGAGAATATACACAAGAGGAAGCCATTTAAAAAAAGCATGTTAATTAAAAAACAACTCTTTCTTAATATTTATTTTAAGCGGCCTCCTCCTCCAAAAAAAGCGCGAGGCTCCTCCAGCGACAGAGATGAAGAGGAGAGCGGGTCTCCGTCTGAATCAGAACCGACGGCTTCAGAATCTGACTCTGGCAAAAACAGCGATAAGGTAATTTGTCGCTATGAATGCTAACTGTGGAGACAAAGAGCAGTTTACGACATAAATTTGGGCTTTATTTTTCATTCTCTAGGATTTTACTCCACAGAAGAAATCTGGTGGACGAGGAGTGAAGAAAGCCGGAGGCAGAGGGAAGAAGAAGGTGAAGCATAAATCCCGTTTTACTCGTGATTTTTAGGTTATTTTGTGTTTATAATTCGACTTACTCTCCACCGTATTATGTCGGGTTCCACAGAAAGGTTCTTCTGACTCGGATTCAGAGTCGGGATCAGGGTCAGAGAAGAAAGTCGCAGACAGCGACTCTGAGGACGAGAAGCCACGGCCGGCTCTGTCTGGCTCCGAGTCCCAGTCCGGCTCAAAGTCGGAGTCAGAGTCTGATCCGCCTCCCCGCAAGGGCCCGCAGCCTCGGAAGAAAGGTACGAGTTCTGAATCTATCTCATCCAAAATACTTAGAAAAAAGATTCTAAGCTTTTCTTACTTGTGAATTCGATCTATTTATACTAAGTGCTTGACTTCCTGGATTCACAGAGAAAGCTGCTCCAAAGCCTCGAGCAAGAAAACCCAAACCTGCCCCAGCTAAACGAGCACCGTCATCATCCTCCGACAGTGACAGGTCAGGCTACTCTTTTTTTTTAAATAAATTATTACGTTAAATTGCTGATTATTATTATATCAACTTAAGCAGCTGAATGGTTTCCCCCCACTGCATACAGTGACAGTGAACCGGACCGCATCAGTGAATGGAAGAAACGAGACGAGGAGCGCAGACGAGAGCTCGAGGAGCGGCGGAAAAAGGAGGAGGCCGAGGAGCTCCGCCGGCTACGTGAGCGTGAGAAGGAGGAGGAGGAGAAAAAGAAAAAGGACAAAGAAAAGGGCAAAAAAGAGAGCGACAGTGACAGCAGTAGCAGCTCGGATGAAGGTATTGACGATCATCCGCTGAAGAAGTCCAAGAAACCGCCTCCGCCCCCGATTCCCGCACCCTCTGACTCTGATTCTCCACCTCCAGCAGAGGTAAGCTTCCTTTCTGAATTACCATAAATTATTACTATTTTTAATGCATAATAGTTGAGATAAAACATTTTCTTTCTTTTTTTTCTGTCAAAAAGGTGAAGAAAACACAAAAGAAAGCAGACAAACAGAAGGCAAGAATAAAGAAGGAGAAGGAAAGAAAAGAAAGAAAGGAGAAGGAACTGAAAGAGAAGAAAGCCAGACGGGTGGAGGAGAAGTCCAGAGCGAGGTGAGCGGCCAGAAAGGGAACAGGCCACAGAATGCAAATGTCATTAGAAGAACTTCATTAAATATTAAAGGACACTGATCACGCAGTTGTGTCTGACTCAGGTCTAAGCCCGAAAAGCCCAAGCGCCGACCAGAGAGGCCACCCGAGAAGAAAGTGGAAAAGAAAAAAGGTCAGAAGCAGTCATAGCTTCATCTGCTCTGCATCTGGTTATTACTTACTATCAGCAAATTTAATAGGCTAAGAAGACTGCAAATTCTTCTTATTAAAATCCCTTTTAAAATATTCATACCCACTGGAGCTCTTTTCATTTAGTCATGTTGGATCTGTAAACGTCTCCTCCCCTTTATTCTGATGCTTCTCAATCAAATCTAGTGCATGTAAGATGTCATCGTCTTTAAAATGTACATATTTATTAAAGAGAATATACAGCATCATGAAGACCAAGGAACACAGCAGACAATCAGGAGGAATCCTAAACACAGAACTCCACTGGGATGTTCCGATCAAACATATTCATACGTCATGACTTCTTTGTCATTCTTTTCACAAATATACACTAATTTGTGTTTGTCCAGGATAAGAAATACAAATAAGAAATACACTGACAAAATGTGAGAAGTCCAATGGGTATGGATTATTTCGCATTAAATTGAAAAAACATTATAGGAAAAGTTGAAGAGATAACTATTGTGTTTCTTCATCAATATCCAGAGCCATCACCAGAGGAAAGGCTACAGAAACTCCACACAGACATTAAATTTGCACTTAAAGTGGACAACCCAGTAAGTGGCACAAAATGCGGCTTCCTTCATATCTTTGTGTTGCCATGAAACATTAATAGATGGATGTGTGTTTTTGTTGCATTCCAGGACATTGAGCGTTGTCTAAAAGCACTTGAAGAGCTTGAAGCTGTACCTGTCACCAGCCAGATTCTCCATAAAAATGCTGAAGTTATTGCCACTCTAAAAAAGGTGCTGCTTGCTGTGCATTTTCTGTGCAATAATTCATTCTGCATTCATACATAAAAAAAACACAGTGGCCTCCAGTTGAAACTAGTTAAGTACATACACAGAAAAAAATGTAAAGAGCCTTTTTGTCTAAGCGTAGATATATAACATAGATATGTTTTGTTTGTTTGTTTTTTTTAACTCAGAATATTTCAGTTAAACAAGGAGACCTCAGTGAAGGCATTTTTGAAACAAAACCTCAAACGTACTGCTTCCTTGTGGTGTAAAATGAAAAGATATCTGTCGGGACACATGGGCATTTTGGACAGATCATTCTGGAAGTCTGAAGATTTTACATTGAACTTACAAACAAGTATAAACATCATGAGAATGTCCAGCCAGTGTTTTCTTTACAAAGGGAATGGGCCATGTGTCCCAGATGAATGTGTTTTGGTGTGAAGTGTGTGTTTTCACCCCAGAACAATAACGCACATTAACCATGTTAAAACTAGCCTGTAATGACATGGGCTAAAAGGCTGATCAGAGAGGAAGAAGGCATCACAAAATGCATGCAAATGTCTAGTTTCAGCTGGATATTTATTGTTTTATGCTGTATATTTCCATCTTGTGCAATTTGACTTGATTCTCTTATAGTAATCCATTTCTCTCTCAAAATCTTAAATAAAAAAATAACTTATCAGATTCGGCGGTATAAAGCCAGCGCTGCAGTCATGGAGAAGGCCAGCGACGTCTACAACAAGTTAAAACTTCGGTTCGTGGGAAAACCAGAGCTGGTAGCTAAGCCTAAAACAGAGAACAAAGAAACAGAGAATGATGAAAAGGAGTCACAAAACACTGGTATGAGAAACGTTTCAGATTGAGTTTTACTCTCATTGCAGCCGTTTGTAAGTCTGAATGTCTTTTGTAGAATCCACACCCGTGAATGGGGAATCGGAGGAGAAAAAAGAGAATGCAGAGGAAGACGAAAAGCCCAAATCGCCTCTGAAAGAGGAGAACAATGACGGCCAAGGTTCAAGTCCAAACAGGTCTGGGTCAACATGTATCAGATCGCTCTTATTCATTGATGCCCTATTGGAACATTGGAACAGATGCATGGCTTAAGTTTTAGTACACTTGTTGCTGCTGCTGCTGAAATGTTATTTTTTTCTCTAGGCCCAGTTCAGACAGCCCAGCTACACAACAGACACCCACGTATGAGGAAGCAGACGGTACCGTCTCAGCAGAGCCAGAACCGGCCACTGTAGAAACCTAAAAAAAAACTCTCTGCAACCACTGGCAGCGGACCAAGTGCTAAAAGATGGTGGCCTCTGCTTGACGATCAGACGCCGCTCTCGGCTCAGCAGCATCACCACAACGCACCCGGCATTTCCTGCAGCACCTGTTACAAAAATAGATGATGCTTTGGACTTTTTTGTGGTTCAGAAAGCCATCCACTCAGTCTGTTGGTCCATTGTTTCTCACCGTTGAATGAAAATTTTCTTTGTATTGTTTCTGAATTTCCTTCTCATTTTGTTCAACTTAAACTCCAGCTCCTGCCTCGTCCTCCGCCTACTTTCAAACTGACCACATTAAAAAAAAAAGATCACTTTTTTTCTTTTCTTTTTTTTTTAAGCTCTTGCAACCAGAATGAAATGGAGCAAAACTTATTTTAAACAGAGACCGGGACGACTTGGAGAGAATTTTTTTTTTTTTTCTCTTTTTCTTTAAGGACTTTTTGTGTAAACCCTTAGATCTGTTTACTTCCTTTTATAAAACCTGCCAAACATCACCAAGGCCTCTTTTCTGTGTGTGGCATTGCCAGAGTGGTACAGTCCTGTTTATGAGTCTTCTGTGTTAACTATTTAAGTATCTGGCCTAAATCCAGTTGAAACAGTCAGAAATGTAAAGAGTCACTAAAAAGCTGTTTTTTTTAACTGAGGTCCACCTCCTTTTTAATTGCCTTTGTTTTCATAGGATCACAGTTTTCTCTGAAAATAATTGCTGTGCAGTAAAGCACCATACACTCTCCTCTTTAGTGTCTGCTTTCAATGGATCATGATTGGGGGGGCAAGAACTGAAAACTGCCCTCAGAAGCTATTGAGATTTCATGTAGCTGCAGCCTATTTTGACTTTTTTATGTGCATACATCATGTGTTTTTAGTGCTATGTAAATTGGTAAAGCATTTCTATAACGTAGTTGAGACTTGAATAAAAATCTCAGCATGGTTTTGTTCACTTTGCTTCTTCTCTGCTCATACGTTACATCGAGGTTCTGATAAATGACGGAAAGAACTGTGCAAACTGAGGAGTTACTGAGAACTATTTTACTGTATCACAAAATCTGGCCTTTTAGGACATAGTTCAATACTTTTGATGGACTTTCTATTGCATGAATACCTTTAATAAGAATATATAAAATATGTGGTATAAAAAATTGGTTTTGTTTTAAGGCATGCATTATTTATTGAATAATCTAGTATTATTCAGTTTTATGTATTCTATCTGCTTCTATTAAAATATGTTGTGCCATTGAAAAGAGCCACTAACTGAATCCAAGTAATAGAGCAGTAAAATTATATTTCTATAGATGAAATTTTGGCATTAATTTTAACAGAGCATAAACATTTATGACAAAACTAAAAAACACCCAAGTTATTTAAAATACAATTGTATGCTCTAGTAAAAACATACAAATAATCTCACTGTATGAAAAATGTGTTCATCCGCCTGTTATTTTTCAAATATCTCGAAATGAATTTTGAGATATGACACTTTGTTGAACTTTTTCAATTTGACGGGTGTTTTCTTTGAAAATATTAGAATACAAATTCTTCACTTTTCATATAGTTCATTTCTCTAAATTTTCAACAAGAACATAAAGCATTAACTTCAGAGATAAAATAAGGAGAATAAATACAGAACAATTCCACTAGTATGTGTATGGATTTATGTAGGGACAAAAAAAAAGTTAATTGTTAAAAAAATGTTAACAAAATGTTTTAATTTCCCTTTTAAATGAAATCACAAATCCTCTTGTTTATTAAATCGAAGCACCAAATGTAACAATAATCCACTGTCAAAAAGAGGCAGACTGACTTTTCGGGACTCTGGACCTTTAATTCCTCCGATTCCCACATGAGAATCTTCACCGCTCCGGTCAGCTGACTTTAGACGCCATTTTGTCAGCCATTTCCTACGCTGATCCATTGCCAGCGTCTCTGCACAGCTCAGGACGCCCCGTCCGGCCTCAGCAGCTTCACCTACCCACCCGGGCTCGGCAGACTTGCAGCGGACCGTCAACGCCACTGTACCCGGGTGGATGAGAGACTAGCCCAGCGGGTCGGTCGGTTCGGTCTGCACTCAGGAGAGGGGACCGTCTCTGCAAGGCGCTTTTAGCCCCCGAGGGACGGAGCGAAGCGGCACAAGTCACAGGCAGACATGGCTTTGAAGATTGTCAAAGGGAGCATCGATCGGATGTTCGATAAAAATCTCCAGGATTTAGTACGTGGCATCCGGAATCACAAGGAAGATGAGGTAAAACGAGCACACTCGGCCACCTGGAACACCTAAAAGCGAACATTTGGCAATGTTTTTTGAATTCAACTCATTTTAGCATCACCGTTATACCGCCACTAGCTAACCAACGTTCACGGCTAACAGTGGGTAAGTTAGCCAGACGTTAGAGCCAGCGGTTAGCAGGTAACCCGCCGGGGTTACCTGCTACCAGCCGAGTTAGCTTTGCTTTCATTTCTTTTTTTTTTCATCTTTTCAGAATGAAACCCGCAAGGCAGTTTTCAGAACCGTGTCAGGTGTTTGACGAGGTGGCTTATTGCAGGGTTGATGCTGACAGTTGGCTAACAGATGGAGGAAGAAGATGGCAATGAATCACAGTTTACCAGGAAATTACTGCTCAGCATAGTTGAGATCAAAACACACTGAAGGATTACTGAACTGGCCTACAGACCAACAGCAGGCTTCCCATTGGCTCCAATGCTATTTACACATATGATTGGGGAGAAAAAAAAACAATCAATAACGCACACTTATATTTTGCGTCTAAATAGCAAAAATGTCAAGTAAACATGCTTCCTTAGTGTTGTGCTGTACCTTGCAGCCAAAGCTGAGGAGCTTTGTGACAGTCCCATTTTGACCCCCTCAAAGCTACATTACTGTACTTTCTTATATAAGCTTTAACCCAGGACGGAAAACATCTCCATTCTGCTAAAACAGAACAACATCACAACAATCAAACCTTTTTTCAGTAACCATAATCTGCCTCTGCAACAATCTCGAAGGCGAAAGTCCTAAAAAGATTCCAGCAGTTTACCAGTAATTTCCTGATCAACTGTGATTCATTGCCATCTTCTTCATCCATCTTGTTCTTGAAACGAATGATGTGGATCTTTTTTAAGCAGGGGCTTTAACATACAATCAGACTGACTGTGTTTGATGATACCATCCACGGTGCAGCAAAGGCAAAGGGCGCTCAAGCCGATCTTTTTAAATCACCTTGTGCTGGTGATGCTTTGCCTGGTTGTTGATGTTGAAATGCTCAGTGAGTACTAGTTAGTATAATTGGTATATGCAGTCTTAAGACCAATTGGTGTTGGATTTCTGTCTAACTCATCTGACAGGCATATTTTTTTTGCAGCAACTAAACCAGTAGATTCTATAAAAAAAAAGAAGAAATCAAATGTTCTAAATAAAACTCTGGGACCTGCTGCGTCCTTCAAGCCTGTTTGGGTTTGATCTCTTGACTCGGGTCGTGGTTTTGTACTCGCCGTCAGTTGTAACCTAACCCGGGTCGCCCAGATAAGTTGCTGGTTGCCCAGCCGACAGTGGACAGTTTGCTAAAATATTAATACTTTGTCTCTGTGTTCCTGTGAGTGTGTGCTAACCGTGGGCAGCCTGCATTTTCTCATGCTCTCCGTTTGCTTTTCACATGTAAGCGACATCTTTCACACGGTTTATCCATTCGTTCTCCCGTTAGTGCTACAGCACAGAGAGCAAATTGAAGAAATAAGTGAGGATGTTGCTGAACAGCTTAAAGAACTCGGAGGGGAAACGATTTTGAGCCGTTTGTTGGTTTCTTCTGTTTAAAGAAAGGAAATGGGACAACTCGGAGAACTCGCACGCTCCAGTGTAGTTCCAGCCCTGTTTCAGTAGAAGCCACTGGCATCAGTGTGTTGGCCTTGCCCCAGTTATTTGAGTTATTTTGATCAGTTCTGAGTGTCATTGAGTAAGATTGTCTCTTCTTGTGCGATCTCTGCAAAACACAGCGTCTTATGGATCGTCAGCAGCAGAGCTCAGCAACCCTTGCCCCCCCCCGCACCCCCTTCCTCCTGTCACTGTGCTGTCTCATGACTGCACACACATGACCAGCACACTCCACATAGCTAGACGTGTTTGTTTTGTGGGGTTGCGCCTCTCAACAATGACTGACTTGGTTTCTTGCATGAAAGCTGTTGACTCCACACTGCTGAATTAAATGGATGGTTTTGCCCAGTCATTTGAGTTATTTTGATCAGTTCTGAGTGTCATTGAGTAAGACCGTCTCTGCAAAACGCAGCGTCTGTGTATTCTATTCATTTCAAATGTATTCTATTCGTTTGCAGATGATCATTTCAGGATTCTAATTGTTTTTATTTCTTGGTTGCTTCGAGCTTTTTGCAGTTGCATCTGAATGATTCAGAGTATCACAGAAATGGTAATTATTTCAGGAGGTTAAAAAGTACAACTTGTTGAATTGGCCGTTGTCTAGCAGAGTCCTTATCAGTCTATTATAAGAAATATAAGCCACAAAAGCTTAAATTGACTTTTCAGTGCTTTGTCCAAGTATATGAAAGGAAAGTTAAGTGGAAGGAAAAGATGCTCTTGCACCCAGGAGTCAGGACATTCTCCTGGATAATGTCTTTTTAAATTCAGGCTAAATTGACTCATTTGGCCCATTTAGTAATAAGCTGTATTTCAATGTGCTTTTTGAAAAAAAAAAAAGTTAACATTCGACACCAACAGCAGTAATAAGTTTCACTGAAAGTAATAAACCGGATGGATTAATGAATGTCCCTTTTCTGCTTTATTTTTCGCTGCTTTTTTTTCATTGAAAGTCTTTCAAGACAATTGTATTTGATTACTGCTTGACGTATGACTCAGCTGCCTCCCTGAGCCAACAGTAGGCTCGTCAATAGATGCAATCTTGGATGGAGAGCAACATAAAGGGCAGGACTTGTGCAACCTATTTATTTAGTTCCCCCTTCGACTGGAAAGCGACAACAAAACAAGCAGGATTGTTGCAGCTGGCTTTCTGTTGCTCGGTCGAAACGTGCCGCTCCGGATATTGCTCTACCTAATCTAATCTGGTGTCTGCTTTTGTCTATTCTCCCCTTGTCCGCTCCTTTTGTCTGTCCGCAGGCCAAATACATCTCCACATGCATCGACGAGATCAAACAGGAGCTCAAGCAAGACAACATTGCTGTCAAGGCCAATGCTGTGTGCAAGCTCACCTACGTAAGATCCCCTCTGCCTGCACACCCCGCCGCTGCCTGTCACTTCTGCTTCGCACATACACACTCATGCACACACAGATGAACCTCTGTGTAGCACCGGTGGTTTAATCCATTCCCTCCCTGCTTCTTCTGGTAGAAGACCATGTCCTCGTTTTTAAGCGCCTGCTAAAAATGAAAGCATTACTCCATGCAGTTTGCGGGATTAAGTATTGATGTGCATTCTGCTGCAAGACAAGTGAGAGAAGCACAGTTTTGTTTTTTTCTTGTTAGACATTGTGCACTATACTTTTCATCAATTAGCTGTTTTTTTTTAAGAGAGGAAAAAAGGGATAGAATACGTTATTATGAGTATATGGTGCTATTTATCACTGGAAGGAATGATGCAGAAAGATTCACCTTGATATGCAAAACAAAATATTTCTCATAGCTTCTTGTAAAACTTTATCAGGTGAACTCTAACCCTGCAGCTGCTTGTAATGTGTATCCGCTGGCAATTTCGCCACTACGAGCAGGACAATTTCCAATTAAAGTGTAAAAGTTTTTTTATTTGTAGATTACAAACGCATCAGGGTTTAAACCTCCATTTTTTTTGCCCCCTTTGCTCACACTCAGAGCTTTAGTTTCCGTATTTATCACAGACACAGCTTAAAGCCGCCCTCTTCTCCGCTTATGCCCACCGTATCTGTCCCGTCTGTGTTACAGCTTCAGATGCTGGGCTACGATGTCAGCTGGGCTGCTTTCAACATCGTTGAAGTCATGAGTTCCTCCAAGTTCACATACAAGGTAGGACTTTGGTTTTGTTATTGCAGAACTCATCTAACGACAGAAGGCTTCTCTGAAAGCAGTACCATGAATCCTCTCCAGGAAATGCGCTGTCCAGGTACATTTCTGTCAACTCGCTGATGAATGTGTTTGCCTTCCTTTTCGCAGAGGATTGGTTACTTGGCAGCCTCGCAGTGTTTCCACGAGAGCACAGATGTCATCATGCTGACAACCAATC
The DNA here is from genome assembly GCF_027474105.1 of Poeciliopsis prolifica. Classification (NCBI taxonomy): domain Eukaryota; kingdom Metazoa; phylum Chordata; class Actinopteri; order Cyprinodontiformes; family Poeciliidae; genus Poeciliopsis; species Poeciliopsis prolifica. The sequence continues at coordinate 15,986,115 of NW_026562377.1, forward strand.
AGATCCGAAAGGTCAGCGATGCACCTGTTTTGTGCTTTATTGTGAGCCGACTGGTTTTCATTGAATCAACAATTTTTCTTTCTGTTTCGGCCATTTCCATCTGCAGGATCTCAGTAGTCCCAACCAGTATGACACAGGTGTTGCCCTAACAGGCCTGTCTTGTTTCGTTACCCCTGATCTGGCACGGGATCTCGCTAACGACATTATGACTCTGGTGAGTCACAGAAAATGTCAAGTTTATCTGCATGGTTCATCCTCTAGTGTCCTGTTTTTTTTTCCAGAATAGATAAGAAATGTATATTATTTTTAAAATTAGAATAAAACTATCATATTTCTCCTTTCCTTTGCTGTGTTTTACTCAGATGTCCCACACCAAACCTTACATCAGGAAAAAAGCTGTGCTGATCATGTATAAGGTATTTTTAAAGTACCCAGAATCTCTGCGTCCCGCTTTCCCAAGACTCAAGGAGAAACTGGAGGACCCAGATCCAGGTAATTGCCAAGACATGTATTTAATTTATTGAACACAAAGACATTTTCCATCAGTTTGTGGTGCTTGTTAGAGGCATATGTGATGGCACAATGATATGTTGCCATCTAAAACATTTTTTCAAATTGTAGATGAATATAATCAACAGAATGATGGGAGCCTGGTGTGTTTTACCAGGACTGTTTTATAGTGAATGAAGGGAAATTAAGGTAACATGGTGGCTGCTGTAGTGTTAAAATAAACTGGGGTGTGACATTTTCAAGTGCTAAATCTCATCGCAGCACTATCTGAGAGCTGCTGCCTCACAATATAACACATTAAAAATACTTGCAAACAATATCCCAGGTATCAGTGCTGCTGCTGAGTATTTTAAAAGTCAAATATGAGCTGCAATGCTAAACAGTTATATACTTCTTCCCATCCATTAATGAAACTGAGATTAAAATGTGCATTCTATTTTGTTCTTTAACGTAATTTTCTACACAATTTAACGGCTTTACCTGCCACGCATAAAACATAACTGTTCTAAAAATCTTTTCCTTGTTCTTGCGTTCTCATTGGGGTTTTTTTGTTTTGTTTTTTTTTCCCCCATTATGCACGATATACCCCTTTGAAATAGTCAATTAAAAAAGCCAATGTGACATTGCAATCACATTGGCTTTTTCCCCCCTATGTTTAATTATTTTCTGCTCTCTCTCAGGTGTCCAGTCAGCGGCCGTCAATGTGATTTGTGAGCTGGCGAGGAGAAACCCAAAGAACTACCTGTCTCTCGCCCCCCTTTTCTTCAAGCTTATGACCTCCTCCACCAATAACTGGGTTCTCATTAAGATCATCAAACTGGTAAGTGAACAGGACGACCGGAGCGGCTGCAGCAAACAAAAAAAACTAGAAACATGAGAATTGTCAAATAAAATAAATAATCCGTTCCAGTGCTTTTAGTTCTGGTGTTTTTTTTTTTTTGTGTGTTGTGCTTTTTAAGAATTTTACTATTTAAAAGAGCACATGTACACTGAAAGAGGAAAAGATGCCTCTTCTTCCCGCAAGGTCACATGACACTTTGGATTCAACAGATAAAGGATTTTAAACAGAGTCGTGTCGTTTGTAGCTTTACAGTCAGGTTTAATCTGTGCTGAAGCTTCCACATAGAAAACTGCCAAGTTCTCACATTGTAACTCCAATACTTCAATTGTCACCCTTTTCCTCTCCTAACAGTTTGGTGCGCTCACACCTCTGGAGCCAAGGTTGGGGAAGAAGCTTATTGAGCCTCTGACAAACTTAATCCACAGGTGAGAGATCAAAGTCCTGCTTATATTTTTCCTATGGATACTAAAGAATTACAATTTGAGGCAAATGAATCTGTTTTTGCTCTTGAACTCATCTTTCTGTCCCACAGCACCTCTGCCATGTCTTTGCTGTATGAATGTGTCAACACTGTAATTGCAGGTCAGTACTGGGAATCTGTGGGGAATGCATTCAACAAATTGTTGCTGAGTTTCTTAAGAGATTAGAATCCTAGATTTAAACCACAACTCCTACTGTCGAGTTTGTAAGCCCTGAAAGTTAAAAATGCATTTTGCCATTTATCCCATTTATCCAAATGTGTAAGTCAGACTTCTGTAAAGATTCCAGACCTGAGCTAACCGCCTTGTTGTCCTTCATTGCAGTGTTGATTTCTCTGTCCTCTGGGATGCCCAACCACAGCGCTAGCATCCAGGTAGGGAGCTCCAGCTTTCCATCCCATCTATTGAAGTTTGCATGGAAATTATGCTCAACCCAATTCTTTCCACTCCAGCTGAATCATAATGCATGATGAGCAAATGGTCTGTCTGATTGGAAGGCCAAAAGACATTCAGTCCATTTCTCAGTGATCCAGAAAGTTAGCTACTCTAGAATTTTTTGCATGATATTTCCTATTGGGAGTCAGATCTGGTGTGGAAAGGTCTAGAAAATCATTAATTCCTTTTCTCCCTTTGTTTTCTCCTGCTCCTCTCTTTCTTTGCTTCTTTCTCTCTCCCACAGCTCTGTGTGCAGAAACTGCGAATCCTGATAGAAGACTCGGACCAGAACTGTGAGCCCTCTGTCAATGCCTGCAGTGTGTCATTTTCTCATTGTCTGTGTGTTTCTGACTGTGGAACAGTCGGCTCTTGTAGACGACCACACCGTAGACCTCCTGACTCTGGATAACTCGAACTTTATTGCTCTTTTACTAAATTAGAAGGCCTGCTTGGAATACCATTGTTCCAAAGCAGCATCTGCAAATTGCCGAGTAGGACTGCGAAGAAGCTTGCAGTGTTCATTCTCGGACTGCTTCAGTTCGTAGCTCAATAACCATCCAGGCTTTAAGCTGGAGTTGTTTAATAAAAGTTTTGGTTTTTATATCGTTGTAGTCAGCCATTCGAGTTATCCGGACATCCATAGCTAGTTGTGTGTATGTGATGTAGAGAGTGGATTTTTGGTGGTAGTATACTAGAATTTGAGGTTCAACGTTTTGTTTATTCTTTTATCTTCTGCTGAAAAAAAAATTGAAGCTATTTTTGTGAAATGTGGCTTGGTTTTAGAGCACCGTTGTTGGTCCTCGGAATCAGGTGTCTGCTACGTCTAAACAGCGGCCTTTACTGTGACGTAACACGAATACCTTATTGTGCTAACTAGAGGTGGTAAACCTCGCTGGAGACTGAACCTGCTTGGTATCACAGCTTTGGAAATCAGAATAAAGATACTGACTGAGAAAGCACCGCCTATCAACCAAAAATGGAAAAAATGTAAAGCATGCATGAACATCATGACCTTTTGTTCCCTCTCCCTCCTCTTTAGAGTTGGGTTCTGTTTTAGTCTTGCGTCTTGCTTTTATCAGATAATCTTTGAGAGATTTTACAGCAGAATGGATACTTTCAAAAAATCTATCACAATGGACACGTTTCACTCTTTTTGCTCAGTTTGATGATCAGCAGGTCAAATAGTGAACAATTATGTTTTCTAATGTATTACAATTAAAATCCCACAGATTTTCATCAATAAACACATCACCCAACCGCTTAGTTGCAGTTGTTCATAAATGTTGGATAAAAGTTAGGTAAATTAGCTTTTTACTGATAAATGAGAACAATATTCAAAATCCTCATTTAAATATCGGATTGAAAGCCCTTGAAGACTGGCAGAGCTCATAACCAGTTTTTTGATGCTAAATAAAGCATTCTTAACGGCTCAAATCTGAAGCTAATGCAGCATTCTAAAATTATTAGTTCCCCTTTGGGGAAGTGGTTTTAATGTGTAACCAGCAGGCTGGCAAACTTGTGTTTTAAATATAAATGGACAATGACAGGGTAAACACTAATGCATATTAAAGCTGCGTTTTTTTTTTTTTGTGTCTGTTTTGATCTACACTTTGTGAACTTTTTAGCTTTAGATACTGAGGTTGTGTCTGCAGTATTTCAATGAACAGGAGTAAGAAATGACAGTGTGGAAAACTGACCAAATGATTTATTTATTTTGTTGCCCACAGTAAAAGAAAATGCATTGTGCAAAAATAGATACCGCTGCGTGATATGACTTGTTAAAGGTGGTATTAATTATCTGCTGTGTTTGTGAAGTAGCAACGTCAGCAGCTGGCCGTTTGTGTGATGACATTCACTGCACCTAGCGTCTCCTCACCCAAAGGTCACTGCTTTACGTTTATTGATTGAGAAAGCTGAGAGGCTTTGTTATTCTCTGCCCAATACAATGACTGACAGAATGCCTATTTTAGAAAATCCTTTTGGTGTGTGAGGAACATCTGTCAGGGACTTAAAGGATAAATCAAAACAAAACTAGTCTCCTGTGTGTATGTGTGTTTGTCCTTTCCATTGTCCTCTAAGTTTTGTCTTGCTGTTTTCCTTTTTTTTTGTTTTTCCTTTTTGAATCTGTAGCTTGTTGTAGAACTTGGGTTATATACAGGATGATCTCAGTGAATTAGAAAATCATGAAGTTAATTTATTTCAATAACTCTGTTCATGCGTTCATGACAGAGTGATTTAAGTGTTTATTTCTCCTTAGATGTGATGATTATGGCTTACAGCCAGTGAAAATGGAAACTTCTTGAAGAGACTTTCCTTCAGTCTTCTTGAGGCTGCCATTATGCTGTTACTTATGCATAGTGTTCTACCACACTTTTTCCATCCACTAATCTTTCCGGTAATGTGCTTTTCTATAAAAGCGTGGGGGGTTACTGCAAAGTCATGCCTCTTTCACAGTGCACATCAGTGCAACATTCCTGTATAAATATTCTTCAATTGATCTTATTCAATATTCACATTTTCTGAGAAAAGTCGTTTTAACGTTTTCCTTAGTTGTTGGCTATACTCATTAAAATTAACTGATTTTTTAAAACATTTTTTTCATATCAGTCTAATTATTCTCCTCAAGATGAGTTTTATTCCTTCAATGGAATTGCTGCAGCTTTAAAAAGCTCATTTTACCTGGTATTGTTCAGCCCTTTTTGGGAGAATGCATTTACACTGGACTGTAATATATCTTAAAATTACTGAGATAAATCATTTAAAATATTATTATCCACATAAATTAATAATTGGCTGTCTAATCAAATTGCGTATCAGCAGACATAAGAACTAGTAAAACATTAGGAGCTGTTATCTATCAAGTTCATTGTATGAGGTTGTGTGTTTTCATCTTTGTGCAGTGAAATATTTGGGCTTGCTCGCCATGTCCAAGATCCTGAAGACGCACCCCAAGTCTGTCCAGTCTCATAAGGATCTCATCCTGCAGTGTCTTGATGACAAAGATGAGTCCATTCGTCTCAGAGCATTGGACCTTCTCTACGGCATGGTATGAAGCTGAAACAGCACTCCACTCTGTTTGACCCATGTATGCTATGTGTAAACATGCATGTAGAAGCTATTTTCGTTTCGGTGAGATGCGTAAAATGAAACAGGAAGGAGCACAAAGACTTGGAAGCTGATCTTAATATCAATGAAAGTTGATAACAGCAGGATGGATTGAAGAACTTAGTGCTCATCCTATCCAGAATAAGATTAAATCTGTAGAATCAGCTCAGAGTTTTACAAAAATTGGAAGTTGGCAACAAAACCAAGCGCATCTTCAGTTAATTTAGTTTCCTGCATTATGATGTTTGTTCAGGATGAATAAATGGGAATCTCATTGAGCTCAAGCATGAAGAAAAATGTGTATTGTTAGCCTCAGCAATATGTTTTTATTGTCTTTTTAATAAGGTAAGAGACATTATTCAAACCTTAATTCACATCATTACGGATTGCATTTCTGCTTTGTCCAGGTTTCTAAGAAGAACTTGATGGAGATTGTAAAGAAGCTTATGCTGCATGTGGACAAAGCTGAAGGAACCACTTACAGGGATGAACTTCTCACCAAGATCATCGATATCTGCAGCCAGAGCAACTACCAGTACATCACCAACTTTGAATGGTTTGTTTTGCCGTTTGCCTGCGCTCTTTTCTGCCTCACTCAGAGTTTATCTTGGTTGGATTGAACGCCACTTGCTGTCCTGTGCGTGACTGACAGGTACATCAGCATCCTGGTGGAACTGACCCGACTAGAGGGCACACGACACGGCCACCTCATCGCCTCTCAGATGTTGGACGTTGCCATTCGGGTGAAGGCCATCCGCGCGTTCGCCGTCGCTCAGATGGCCACTTTACTGGACAACGCCCACCTGCTGACAGGCAACACGCAGCGGAACGGCATCTGCGAGGTTCTGTACGCTGCGGCCTGGATCTGCGGCGAGTTCTCCGAGTGAGTTCACATTTTCACACACAATGTGCCGAGCGGAGGACGACCCCAAAAGCATGCAGGTGTATAAATCTTATTGTTTTGGTAGACACCTGGAGAACCCGATGCAAACGCTGGAGGCCATGCTGCGGCCCAAGGTGGCCACACTGCCGGGCCACATCCAGGCCGTGTATGTTCAGAACGCAGCCAAGCTGTTTGCAACGGTGCTGAAGGGCGAGGAGGGGAACACAGACAGCACAGCTGCACAGGAAGCCAGCCAGCTAATGATAGACAGGCTGCCGCTGTTTGTGCAGAGCGCCAACCTCGAAGTCCAGGAGAGGGTGAGACAGACGGGGAGCTGAACAGATCACGCCCGGACAAACTACTCTGGTCAAGTACGATTTATGCTGACTGGCTCACCTTCTGTCCTCAGGCGTCCTGCATCCTGCAGCTGGTCAAGTACATCCAGAAACTTCAGCAGAAGGACGTGGAGGTGGCAGAGGAAGTCAACGCGCTGTTTGCAGGAGAACTCAACCCCGTAGCCCCGAAAGCACAGAAGAAAGTTCCTGTTCCTGAAGGGTCAGTGTTTTTTTTTTTTTTTTTTCTTTACCATGTACCGACATATTTAATTATAGCTAAAATTTCAGCGCCTTCATAATTACTTTGACTACTGAAGTGTTAAAAGCTTTGTATGTCTGTGAAGCCTGGACCTGGATGCCTGGATCAACGAACCGCCTTCTGAAAGCGAGTCTGAGGATGAGCAGCCGAAGGCGATTTTTGCGAAGGAGGAGCCGAAACACTCCAGACCCCGTCACACAGAGGTGGACGAGAAAGAGCTAGCACGGGTACGCATGGAGGAACGCAGCACATTTTACTCCTGTTATCTGCGTTCTATTATTAGTATAAGGGAATGGTTAATACAAGTCCTCTTCTTTTCATCTTCATTTGCATGTTTGTTTGACATTCTCGATTCTCAAAGACATAGCATGTATATATTCCCGAGCTGTGATTGTTTAATAAAAAAAAGTATTGATCTTTAGCTCAGGGTTAAAGCATTATTTATCTGCCTTCCCCGTGGATCCCTGCGTGTTCTAAAACGGAGTAAAGAGGTTATTCATGGATTAATTCATGATGCGGATTTTATTTCTTTCCCAGAGGAGGGAAGCCAGAAAGCAGGAGCAAGCCAACAATCCATTCTACATCAAGGCTTCCCCGTCCTCTCAGAAGGTATGTTGATCACTTTTCACTCAACTTTTATGAATAATAGTGCTTTGTTTTACACTCTTTAAATGAAACACTGAGTTAATAGGCAGTTTAGAAACTTAAGGATATTTTTTTATCACTGTTCTTTTGTTAAGGATAATTTTAGAAGAATGTAAAGTATGGGAAAAAAACCCCAATATTTGTATGCCCAGATTTTATGATGTCTTTAATCATCAATGGAATATATCCAATGTTCTGCTCATCCATTTGCACATCGTACATCAAATTAACAGATTTTAACTGCACTATAATGACTTTTTTGTGTTTTATTTATTTATTTATTTTTTATCTGTGTAGGTGTATCAAGAAGCTCCTGGCGTGGAGCACATCCCAGTAGTGCAGATTGACCTCAATGTGCCTCTCAAAGTCCCAGGTGGGGTCAGATATCACAATATTAATCAAAAAAACGTTAAAAACATCTTAATAGTTTAGTTAAATTAGTCACCAAATTCCAGTGTTTTTTACCGTTCTCTTTCTTCTTGCCTTCTTTCATTTGTCTTATAAACGACGCCCCTGTTGTTCAGGTCTGCCTATGTCTGACCAGTATGTAAAAATGGAGGAGGAGCGCCGTCAGAAAGAGAGAGCAGAGAAGAAGAAGAAGGAAAAGAAGAAGAGGAAAGAAAAGCGCAGCGGACGAGGGAAGAAACACGATTCGGCTCCGGAGAGCGAAGAGGACATCACTCCAGCTCACATGGTGGACATTGTTACAGAGGAGATGCCAGAGGTAGGCATGCCGGGAGATCGCAATGGTCAATTAGAAACGCCATGAGTTAAGTATTGACCCAGACATCAGTTACTACTACTGTTTAGCTTTTTATTTAAACTCTTTGCAGCTATTTGAGTTAATGCATGTAAATACTAGTTAATACTAGTAAATTAGAAAAACAAAACTGATGCATCAAGCTGAAGCAGAGCAGTAAATTCACTAAGATACGAAGTAGTGCTTGCAATACGGAGATGACGGTGCCCTAAAAAACTGGAACATAAGAATCAGAGTTTATTTTTTATTTTTAAACCACATCAATGCAGCTAAATTATCTTGACTAACCACTACACAAATGGCTTTTTATAAATCTGTATTGATGTTACTCTGAATAACTAAAAAAATCAATGTATATGTCTGAAATATTGGGGAACCTCTGTTTAAATTTTGTTTTAAATCAAAAAGTGCTTTCGTTGTTGACATTTTAGACATGTTTTACATAAAAGAAAATACTCTGGTGAATAAGTTGCATCGGTTTTCTTCAGTTAATAATTACTGCTGCATTTGAGCCTTACAGGGTAATAGAAATTAAGATTTCTATCAAATTTGTTAAAATTGATATTTTGCCATGGTACTAAGTCTTGTGCTATTTGCTGTATCCTCTTGCTGCCTGCAGAATGCCTTACCCAGTGATGATGATGAAAGAGACCCCACTGACCCCCACAAAGCTCTGGACATCGACCTGGACAAGTGAGTTCACATGGCTCTGATCTGCTTCAATTTTTGTTCTCACTAGTTTAACTCTTCATTTCAAACTTCAACTACATCTACAAAATAATCAACCTGCTTGGTTTTTGTGTTTTTTTTTTGTTTGTTTTTTTTGAGTGCTGGGTAGCAACTTGCCAGGAACTGTGTATGTTTTTTTTATCTTGTTTTTTTTTTTCCTTTTTTTGGTAATTTTTATCTTAATTTTTTATTTTGAAGTGCTTTGTTTTTTAGTACAGGACTAACTACATTTATCAAATTCCTTCATTTTTTGTATTAAATTTGTCCTAAAATAGGTTTTGTTTTCATTCTCTTCCCACTTTAACTCCCGTTTCCCGACATACTAAGGATTTTAGCATTGAAACACCTGATTTTTTTATTAGTATTTTTTTCTTAAATGCTTTGGGACTTCTTTCAGTATTCCTGGATGGCTCACCTGTGCCACTTGGAATCTAATGTACATAATTAAAAGGCACATAGATGTCAATATTACGGCTCGACAGTCTGGAACAGATTTGAAAATCTCAAAGCGAATGTTTTCCTGCAATAAAAAAGCTGATGTGAGAACCACTGAGTCTCACATCAGCTCAAAGCTGTTTGACTGAGCTGAAGCCGTACATATTTTAGCAGACGAGCTAAAATGTCTTTAGGGAAGTACAAGTAGCCTGGAAAGTTCCACCCTGCACTTTGTGTTGAGATTTCTGGCCAAAGCATCAAAATTGATGCCACTTGGTCCTGTCCTTCCTCACACCCTCATTACTTTCTGCTTCTTCTTTTCTGTGATTGCACACAACCATCACTGTCTCTCTGTGTGGGCAGTTTGATGGAGTCGGCTGGGCGCAGGTGAGTAGAACCCCAGCCACAGGAAGTGGGCTCTGACTGCACACAGACGGGCTTACCGGCTCTGTCTTTCCGCTAATAGACGCCTTAATACATACAATGCAGCTGCCTCATCCTTTTCTAGTTGGAGCTTGCCCTACCTGCTTCCTTTCTTTTCCTTCCCTGCCTTGTGTTTTCTGTAGCTAGCAGCTTTGGACAATTTATCCAAGTCCCTGTTCTCTTACCCTGATGCCTCTTCTTTCCTGCACCTTTGCACTTACCTTGGCAATATCAGCATCTTTTAATTCAAACAAATGTTTTCTTTTCTTTTTGTGCTCTATAAACTAAGACTATCAGTAAAGCGAAGCATACAAACATATTCATTGGCATGTTGGTGCTGATATTTTCAGGTCTTAATCTTTAATAATAATCTGTCCTGCTTATTACGGTAGACTACCCAATATAGGCTGGTATAGGCTCCCAAAAAATGTGTTTTTTTTTTCTTTTGTTTCCTTCAAATAATGATATGGTGCATGCTTTTAGAGGCCTTACCACATGTAATACATGCCTTAATGCTTCTATCCACAGTTCCCAAGTCATACCTGATTGCTGGTCCTTTGATGTGCCCTTTAATCAGTGCTAGTCTGTAGGTTTGAAAAGCATAACATCAATTGGTTCTCATAAAATGTTTCTATTAAACCCTATCTGTAAGTCATCCTGGGAGAGGTTGAATTATTTAGTTTTAGGAGTAGAATGTAATTTCAAAGGAAGTGAGCATCTTGTTGGGCAGTTGTTTACGGATGGATGGGAGGCTTACAAATAAAATGTGTTTAAAGCTAGAACAGTATGTTTTCAGACAGAAAGCGTACATAGATCTTCGCCAGCAGGGGGACACACTGCATGCTGGCCTAGCTTTGAGGGTGAAAAGACATGAAGACTTGTGTGGAGAAATGTTCCGATGTCTAATTGTTTCATGCTTGGAGAAATAACGCAGCTCTGCATTTTGGAAAACCGGAATGTGCCTGAGAATTGCTTTCTGTTCCACCTTAGTATGCCTTGTATTGTCAACTTGCAAAACAAACTAATTCTCATAGTTTTCCAGGTCTTGGCACCAAATCCAGGTGGGTCAGTTGTGTAACAAAGTCTTGTGAGTTAAGTGATGGGTTTCTGTACGTTTTGCTTTTTGTCCAGGCCGCTTGCAGACAGCGAGAAGCTGCCGGTCAGGTCACATCGTGCTGCCGAGGCCCAGAAAAGCCCAACAGATGGAGAAACTGAAAATGCGACTTTGCAGGAACCCAAGAAGAAGAGCAGCAAAGAAAAGAGAGGGAAGAAAGACAAAGAGAGAGATCGGAAGGTGAAGGAATTGTTTTGATCACAAAGACCAGCCACTATTCAGGCTATCTAGTGTCATAAGACAGACTAAATATTTAAAATTGTTCATCAGATTTATGAAAGGACATCATTAAGCTGTCAGCTGCTTTGACTTTGTTCTTAAGCCTGACTGAAACATGAAACTTTATTTTCTTGCTTTCGCAGAAGAGCAAAGAAGAGAAAAAGAAGAAAAAACACAAACATGAAGACAAGGAGGAGGATCTTCTCGTGGATCAGCCTGACGAACCTGTGCTCCAATCAGAGGAAACGAGTCAAGTGGCAGAACCGCCCACTTCCTCCTCTACCAATGCTGAGGTACTTTCAAAACAAGTCTAAGCCAAAAATGGCTAGCATCTAAAAGAAATTATAAATTATGGTGGCGTGCAAAAGCTTTTGAACCCTGCAGCCTGGTTTAGGGTTGACGCAATACAGAAAATGTCAAACTTGATACCAATACTAAGAAAAATACGCAAGACTATATCACTGCAACTATTTTTCTTTCTTCTTTAAATGTAGTTTTTTTTTTTTTTTTTTTATTAAAGAACAGAAAATATTACCAAATATAGAATGACAATAATTTCATTGCTATGATTGGGGGAAAACCACAAAGTATAAATCAAATCAGCGCTGACTTGAGAAAAGCATCAACTTAAAAGTCAACTTTTTTTCGAAACGGTAGACTACCCGGTTTGACGAGTTTCTGCTCAATTGTCGACTTCAGTCTGGAACCACTGTGTTAAAATTAAGTTGTTTTATTATCGACCACATTGGCTTCCAATTCATTTGTCACTGAAAAGTGGAGTCATGAAAGGGACGTGCTGATCATTTTGTCACTTAACTACTTAGTAAAAAACAGAGTCTCTGCTGAGGCACGTAACCCTGTTAACTCATACCTGCAGTTATATCACTATGTGCAGGAACTTTACAACTTTATTATTGCAGTGTTAGTTGTAGCGCTGCCCCTCGGCTTTTTGTGTTTTGCTGTTTGAATGCCTTCTAGGCAAAATGAGCAACGCTTCTGCATTTGTTTTGTCAGCCAAAGAGGACTGTGAAGACTCTTCAGTAACAACCTTTGACCAGGTTGTTACTGAAGTTTTAAACTTCCAGCAGCAGCAGCAGCTCAATGTTTAAATTCTTTGACCAGATTGCTCTGGTGTTCCTCAGAAGGATCTAAGAGTTTCTGTAGCACTGCTGTCTGATAATGACTTGTTTTCTATCAGTTTTGACACAAATTAATTTTGTAGAAGATTGTTGTTTTTTTTAAAATCTCTATTATATTAAAATAGCTCTTATCTTGACAACCCCAATTTGATTACATTAACACACCGGTGGACTCCGTTTTCCTTCCACTTCGATATTATGCTCTACTTTGCTGTCCTGTCAGACATTAAACTTCTCTAACGTCATTAAATATGAAGAAGTTTAAGATGTATGAATAATTTTGCAAGGTGCTCTAAACAACTTATTTAATCAGAAACACTATAACATATGTATTACAGTTGCTGTGAAGAAGACTGCATATAAACAGACGTTTGATCATTTCCCTGACGCACCACTTCTGTTGCTTCTTCCTAGCCTCTCTTTCAACCAGCTCCTCTGGTCTAGTATCAGCTTCCTCATAACCGACTGCAGTCTCTTGCCAAATGCTTGATTTATTTATGAAATAGTGCAATGTAGTCTCTTATCTGTTTTCATGAATAGTAGTAAAATACAGAAACTGTGTGGCCCTCACCTCCTGCCCCCCCTCTCCCTCCCTTCCTCTTCTAGGTATCGGATCTGGATTTCTGGCTCTCAAACGCTCCAGTGCCCTCTAACACCCAGGTTGAGTCATTCCCACCCTCCCTCTCTACACATCCTACCCTTCTGTTCTCAGTTTGCACATCCCTGTTTTATAATCCTGTGTCTCATGGACCTTCCTCGCGTGTTGGACCATACACCGTTTCAGTGGCTTCTATCCACTCCCATTTTTAAGCGCACATCTTTTTTTCTAGCATGTCGGTGTACTGTCTGTGTGTACTAGTGGTTCGCGTAAGTTCCTGTTTTGCCCAGTGGGTGTCCTTCTATAATTGAGGTCAAAGTGGGAATTTGTTTTGTTGGTGTCAATGCTGCATCATTTTGCGTCTCTTGAATCTTCCTTAGCAGTCGTGGATTTTTTTGGGGGGTCTATTGTATGTGTTAATATTAGTTCTGTGAGTATCACCTAGGGAGAGGAAATCCCTATTTGTGAGACTAATTTTGTGGTTAAAAATGTCTCATTAGAGATTTTCTGATGCAGCCTTTCATGATTTGAGAAAACACCTAAGCAAGGACTTACCTTCAGAGTACCCTGGACATGTGTATATTCAGCCTTATAATAGACATGTTTTCTTAAAAAAACCATTACAGCATTTTGCAGGAACATTATTATAACTTTTAAAATTCTTATTCTTGGCAAAGTATGAATAATTGTTTCTTTAAAGAAAATGTAGTACATAGAGTTGAGCAAAAATGTACAATGACATTTTCAGGTAAGTGTGCCTTTTGCACAGCTTGTTATTCCTATTTGACAAAGTAAAATTAACCTGTTAAGTCAGGATCAGGTGCTGCTTGTAACTGTGACGACATCCTGGCAACTCCTGTCATTTTTTTCTAAGATCTCACTAAAATGACTTTAAAGCATAGGAGTGATATGACAGAAAATCTTTACAGTTTTGAAGCCATAGCTTTTTCAAAAACTTTGTCTATTTGTCCTGCTTACCGGGCCTCCACCAAACATGCGTAAAATTTTCATTTTGTCTTCTTCCTTTCCTTACGTCATCTCATCTGTGAGCGGCAGAAAAACACCAACATGATACACTTAAATAGAAGTTGCCTTTTGATGTTCACTAAAACTTACTTTTACATCTTTCGTTGACTGATTTGTGAGGACTTGCTAAGTAGAACCAGTGCTGTCAGGTGTCTGGATCTTTATCCTGGAGCTCATCAGCCCTGAAGAAAAAACAAAAACAATCTAGAAATGGGCCTTAACGTGTTTTTGTTTCTGCACTGATTGTCTTTCCAGCAAGACAGATCGTATCTGTATATATTAAATATGTTGGTTAGATTCCGCCTGGTAGACAGTTTTAAGTGTGTTCTCCTTAGTTTGTGTCGCTGGTTAATCCAGTAACTTTACGAAGCATATAAGGCAGCGAGGCATGTTTGTCGTCCTCCCTAATTCACTTGCCTCTTCCAACACAGATGTGGCAAACTCGGCCATGTGTGTTTGTGGTCGCTCCTGCTAATGCATTAATCGGGTGCTTTATGTTTGGGTGTGTGTCTGAGCAGGAAGCAGCAACAGTAGCAGCAGCAGCCCCAGAGCCCTCTGTCACAGCACCAGACTCCGAGCCAGATGAACCCAAAGACACAGAAATGGAGGAGACGGTGAGTCACGCTGATAATGTGATCAAAGTTAAACTTTTGGCCGCAGCCCTCAAGATTCACACCCTGGATGGGTTTGTCGCATTGGCAGCTCTCCTTCCAACAAGCTGGGGCAAATGATGGTCCAACACCTGATGGCATCTGTCAAATGAATAACTGCTTCAACCACTTTCACTGTTCAGCTTTTATGTATATATACTCATTTGTCTGGTGTGACAGTAATTCATGGCTGTGTTCTGTGTTTTAATAATTAGAAGTCCTCAAAACACAAGAAGAAGAAGCAGAAAAAGGAGAAGGAGGAGAAGGAGAAGAAAAAGAAGAAGAAGCATCACCACCATCATCATCACCATGGTGACGGTGCCGGAGAGGAGTCTGTTCAGAACGGCACAGTTGAGGAGGAAGAGCCCCTCCCGGTCAGTGTGAAAGCAGCAAGTGTAAGGTTGTGCATGTGCCAATGAGCTTGGTTTTCTCCTAAGTTAATTATTATAACATGCTCCTTTTTCTCAATTAGCGTCTGTGATCCCAAAGCCAGAAGAGCTCAAGGAGAATAATTTATCGTCATTGTTTTGCTTGCTCTGTTCAAAGTCACTTTCTGCTACAATCACACTTTTGCATGTTAAACATAAGGGACACAGAATGGCTGATATGACCTCAGCTTTTCTCTCCTTTCAGCCAATGTCCAATTACTGCCTGCTGGCCGAGAACTCCTACATCAAGATGGTGAGTGTCTGGGACGTTTTCTTTTTAAATTTGGCATCAATATGTTATTTAACTCCCCAGTTTGATTTCTAATGGGCATGAATGATTCTCAGAAGTTGGATTATGTTTGGCCTTCAGTTCGACATTAAGAAACAGTCAGTGCATCTGTCTTTGTTGCTGATTGTTGTTCATCTTAGTTTTTTTGTGTCATTAGCTGAGATTACTCAGATTTCTGCAGCTGGTATTTCATGTGATAGAGCTACACAAAGTGGTAACTGTGCGAAGTGGAATGAAAAGGAGACATTGTTGAACACAACTTTTCATTCCACTTCCCTACTGTATGACATTTTGTGTTAGTCTGTCCAATCCCAATACAATGCATTGAAGTTTATGAAATATTGATGTTTATTCTACGAGGCTCTAAATTCCACATTAGATTAAAAATAATAAGTATTTGTGAGAAATGCAAAACTTTTCCAACACACTCTTGCACTGAGTAAATGAGCTTTTTTTTCATGTGAAAATGTTACCAATGGTATTTGTGTGGATTTTCTAATTATGACCTAAAAACCCTCAACTATTATAAAATAAGAGGGGGAAAAAAGCCTAAATTACTTTCTGGTCTCTCGCTCTTTTTAAAGATGATGGAAGATGCTGACGAGGTATTGCTCACCATTCTGTCATTGACAGAATATCTTCTAAACTCCTTCTTAGATGTGCTGTTCTCTGTCCTTGCTGTTTCTCACAGACTTGCCCTCTGGGTCAGAGTACATGAAAGCCTCTGTGGGGTGTTGCTTCACTTTCTAAGGCTGATGTTTGTCCCTGTGTTTATCTTACGGTGTTCAGACTGGTTCTATGAAGCCCTGCGTCCTCTCATTCCAAACTAATTAATCTAATTTTCTGTGTTTTTTTTGAAAGTCTTTTTTCTTCAGCCAATTTTTTTTTTTCCTCCAAGTTCTTGAACTGCTTCTCGAATGAATTGGGTGTTGTGACTATGACGCAAAAACCTGTTTGGTTACCTGTCCTTTGTATTCTCAAGGTGTACGACATCCAGGGGAACCTGCAGGATGGCAGCCAGGTGGTTGTGTCTGTTATATTTGAAAACAAGTGCAACAGCTTCCTCAAATCCATGGAGTTCAACGTCTTGGACTCTCTGAACTCCAAACTACAGAGGCCAGAAGGCTCGGGTCCTCACGATGGCCTCGTCGTCCCGTTCCAGCTTCCTCCGGGTCAGAAAGGATCTGCAGAATACCTCCTGTGAAAGTCGGGTTGGGCTTTCTAACAATTTCTTTTTCTCTGTTGGTGAAGGAGTGTCCAATGAGGCACGGTTTGTCTTCACTGTGCAAAGCATCGTAATGCCACAGAAACTGAAGGGAACTCTAACCTTCATTGTTAAGGTCAGTATTAATATTAGAGCGCCGCATCTATACATTAAACAAAAGCATTATAGAAGAACTGCAAGAACATTTCTACTGACAATGCTTAACTTATTTTTGTAAAAAGGCATTTTCTTTTCTTTCTTTTTTTGGTTGTCTTTACTTTTTTTCTTTTTCATTTTTTTTAGAGCCAGTTGTGGTCTATAGATGATTTTTTTTTTGTTGTTTCTACATTTATTTACACAAATTTCTAAGTCAGTCCATGGACTTCTCAGTAAATGTTTAGAACTTAGCTCGTATCCATTTGGGGATTTTTTTGGTTAAATACCATAGAGGATGACATTTATTAATTTTACCAAAACGACAAAAATATATTTGTGTGTTGTTTTTTATTTTTGCAGAATGAAGACGACTCAACTCATGAGAAAGTGGACTTCAAACTGCACTTTACCTGCACCTCCTACTTAATCACTACTCCTTGCTACAGGTGGATGATTTAAATGCACACATGTACAAATATTTAAAAATGATTGATGTCTTTTCTCAATTTAAAAATAAAAGTAGTTCAATAACAAAATTTCTGATTTATTTGGAAGCACTTTCATGGCAACACAGTCTGATGTCCATGTGTTCAGCTAAAGCTGGAAAATAAACTCTCCTCACCTTGAGCAAGCCCCAGGGTCGTGAACTCTGTGTGCTTGTTGGTCATTGGTGTTTTTACACAGTCATGTACACGGCCTAAATGTTTTGTAACCTCAACAGTGTTCTTCGTGCTTTAGGGACTTTTTGTAAGTTTAGTTGTCTCTCTTTGCTTTGGCTCTAACACTTTTGGAATGTGCTTACCGATAACTGCTGAACATTTTGTCTGCTGTCGCAGGTATGTCTTCTAATCTGGTTTGTTCTTTTCAGCGACGCTTTTGCAAAACTGTTGGAGTCGGGAGACCTGAAGAGCAGCTCACTCCGGCTGGAGGGAGTCAACATGCCCTTCCACCATCTGCTGGCCAGGATCTGCTTCCACCATCACTTCTCAGGTAGTCTGGTTTTGGTTTTTAAAAGTTTAAATCCATGTTTGTGAGACCATAAAACCCCCACTGTGAGTTATTCCACCAACTCTGTTGTAGTCTTTAAGTGGCCAGGTGCTTGCTTAGCACAAGTGCCTTCAGTTTCTAATGCCATCAGCATTAGCTGCAGCTCTGACGCTTCAGTGCTGCAATAACTCCCGTCGGGACTGAGAAAAACAAAAAAAACATGCAGTTGTCGAAGGCTTGAAGCATGTTCCTGAAAAGTAGTTAAAATATTCTGAGGTGAAAATTAAAATCTCAAAGTAGTTATAGTTTTTATTTAACAGGAGAATAATAAGACATCTGAGCTTCAACTTTAACAATAGTTATACAAGAATAAGATAAAACACACATTGTTAATCCACATTCAGCTCTTTATTTTTATCTACATTTGCCCCTGATGTTTTTTTTTTACTGAGTTTATAAAGATAAATACTGAGGTTGTTTTATGTCACAGGGTGGTCTTTATAAATCCCACCTAAAATGACATAAAACTCCAGTTTCTCAGCGCTATTTATCAGTTCAGAAGTAACAATGCATGAATATAGATTGTTGTTTAAATCAACTCTTTAAACTCATTGAGCATTCTTTAGTAGAACTTATGAAAGAAAAAAATGTTTTATTCTGGCCCGATGTCATCGTACTGGTTATAGATCTGAACTCTGAGATGCATATTATTAGAAAGGAACATGCTCTTGTTTCTTCTATCTTAGAAATATTGCCAAAGCTGGAAATGATCAGTTTCAGGATCCTTTGAAAAAAAAAAGATCATTATTATAGAGCCCTTGATGGTTAAAAACCTTTATATCTATCTGACTTGCTTCACTTGCATGCTCCAAGTACGTCCCTGAGGTCAGCTGATCAGGGTTTTCTGGTTCCCTCTCATATCAGATTTAAAACTAAAGAGGACAGAGCCTTTGAGGTCTGCGGCACTGAGATAGTGGAATATACTTGCACTGTGTGTAGCGAGATTCAACAACATCAGACATTTTTAGAAACAACTTAGGATTTATTTTCTCAAGCATTTATAGATAAATTCCAAGTCATTGCGTTTCACATTCTTTGAATTGTCTTTGTTTGCAGGACCTTTTTTATGCTTGTATTCTATATGTGTCTGCACAGCGCTTTTATGTGTCTCCTCTTTGAGAAGCCCCATATAAAACTTTTTCAACTCGCTTATAAGTGAGACGTAAGATCTTGAGACGTCTGTTTGCAGGGGTAACATAAAGTTAAACTTTAGGAAAGTAGTCCCAACCCCCATCAGCCAGTTAGGTCCTGTTCTCTCGGGGCTCTTGCCTTCGCTGTCCTGGAAAACTTTTATCTCTACCAGAGTTGCTGCCACTGAAAGAGAAAACATGTAAGAGTTGTACAGTAAACATTTTTCAATTCAACAACCCAAATATAAAGAAAAAAAAATCAATGCTAAAGAGGGACCATGCCAAGAAGTGACTTCAGAAAGTTTTTTTTTTTTTTTTTTCTGAGCTAGGAATCTTGGCACAAGTTTTACTTGTCTTCATTAGGTGTTGGTTTTTATCAGCCCTAATGTTTCATGTATGCTAAACTTTGTAAGTAGGCTTTTATTATTAATTAAGAAATTATAATTTAAGGTGTATGCAACTCGTCACACGAAGTCAACCTTTTCCTATCTTGTTGACAGTATTTCAGCATCAGGCTTTTACAGGAAGAGATGCTCTCTGATATAATGAGGCTTCTGTCAGAAAAACCTCTTACTTGTAAAACCAGTTAAGAGCAGCCATGGGTCCACCAGAGAGACCTCTTTAATGGGAAAACAACCTAAATGATGCTGCTCAGTTTATTCCTCTTGTGATTCCTCGACTAGTTGTGGAGAGGATCGACTCCTGTGCCTCCATGTACAGCAGGTCCATCCAGGGTCACCACGTCTGTCTGCTGGTCAAAACTGTAAGTGACTCTTTGCTTGTTAGCTGTGCCTTCAATACCATAGTTAATTTATGTGCAAAACATGTAAACAAAAGAAAAAAGATGATTCAAAACAGATGTCTTTTTTGAGCAACCACTTTTGTTTAATTAAATCCAGCATGGAGTTTCATGCAGATTTGCTTTTCTTGTAACTTGAGCCTCAAATCTTTGTTTTAAAATGTTAAACCTCATCATGAAATGTTATATTTGTTGCTTGTTCTCTCCCAGTCTGCTCAGACGGTGTCCATCGACGCAAAATGTGACGAGCCGACGCTGCTTGGGAATGTGCTGGATGAGATCAAGCAGACCTTCTCTCAGTGCTGATTGTTTCTGAAGGCCCCCAGGGTGCACCCGGCTCTCCCTGCCACCCACTCCCTCATTATAGCAACACAATCACATTACGAAACACTGCGGCTGGCACCTCCAGCTTCACCCTATTTATTAGTCCTCAAATTTTCAAGATTTCTTTCTCCTCACATCCACTCTGATTCTGCTACACTTTTTTCCTTTTAATTTTTTTTCTCCTGCATTCTATGTGGTCACTCAGCCTCGCTGTTGTTTTACAGACTCAATGTCTCCACGCATCGTCTTCTCTGTTGTGTACCATGATTTTTACTTGTTTTCCAGCTCTTCCTTGCTCTGGATTTGCTCACGTCCTCTACTCTCCCAGGCCTTATCCCTCTGCCCTCCCGCCCTGCTGGCAGTTCATTCTTTAACAGTCGTGTAATGTAACAACTGGATGTTTGCTGTTGATGGTTGAATTGTATTTTTACTGTTTGAGGTTTCATGTTTTCGTCTGCAGTTTGGTTTTGTTTTGACGTATGGGTCTCTTCTCCTCCTGTTTTGTTTGAAGCCTGTCTTTCGCCTTTGTCTCGACTCCCTGCCTCCCGCTTACTGAACATCGTTGCAGCTCTGCTTTGTGGGCCTGAAAAAACAATGTGACTGACTTTTTTTTTTTTTTTTTTGTCATCTGGGTCCTAGCTGGAAAAAATTTTGTACTCTAACTTGGTCACCTCACCTGGTGTCTGAAGGCTAAACATTTGGGCAGCTGCATTGCTGATGGAGCAGAGAGAAAACCAAAGCTAAATACACTAAAAGGCAGGGAGGTTTAAAGGTTTAATAGAAAGCTTTGTCCCTAATTTCTCATTGGTCATGCTCCGAGCAGATGTGGTGTTTTCAGAAACAAAAGAAACTTAGTGGGTCAATGGTTCTTTTTTCATGTTTTTCTTTTTTTTTTTTTTGCTCGGTGCCTTTTCTCCTACAGTCTACTCAAGCTCTTCTGAAGAATTGACATATCGTTCCTTCCATGAATTAAATGGATTTAAATCGTTGATAATAGTAAAACTAGCCACCAGGAAGGCGCATTCTGTGCTAGCAGACGCCGTTCAGGCTCTCTGTCATCCAGTATTGGTTAAATTCCACCGGGAGGAAGCACCTCCTTCGTCTTCTCGTGTTCTTGTGAAATATTTCCGCCTGGGCCACTCGAGTGTTTGCAGCACGATTGTTTCACCCATGTCAGCCGGCACCCAGGTGACATCCCTGATGTTTTCCTGCCCTTCGGAAAAATCGCCTTGCCTCTTTTTATGTTCTGTTGTCATTTTGGGGGGTTTTTTTCCGCCCCAAGGAAGAATTTGCCTCCTCTCACAAAACCTTTTTTTTATTTTTTATTTGAATTAAGTTGTTCGTTTTTGACTTCTTACCCTGTTTAGCAAGATAAAAACTAGTTCATATATACTGTTGAGGCCCTTCTTTGCATCAGTCTGCTGTTGTAGATAATTTTGATGTCTTCGACCATCGGGTCAGCCATTCCACTTGATATTCAGTCTAGTTGTAGAGTCTGAATACAGAGATGATCTGTTGTTTTTCAGGAATGTCAAAAGAAAACGATCATGTATGTATTCCTCGTTCCTGAAAACAACCTCGCTGAATCCAAGAGAAATCGTCTCTTCATTCATTATTATGATCATTGTGTGCATAATATTAGATTAAAATGTGTATATTGCATGATTAGGAATGTATTTTTTTCTGTTATTGTTCTATCACAGGACATGCTTAAACAAAAAGTCATTCCATACTGTCCTTTTTTTTTCTTTTTTCTTTTTCTTTCCCCTGAATATGTTTTTGTTTACTTGATCATGCTCTATTTTCAATGGCATTGTGTTTTTACCTGTTAAGCCGTGATATCACTGAATGTTTTAAATTATTAAACACAAGGGAAGGAAGGGTTTTGGTGTCATGAACACCGAGGGCACGGGGCTCAGAAAACCAGTTTAAAAGTTCACCTGAAGCAGTGTACGGAGAAGCAAACCGCTGTCTCAACTCTCTTTGGTTCGTTCATTGTGAGGTCTTCTTCCACGTTTGGCTCGTTACAATGAAATGTACGCTCACATGAAAGATTTTCAACAGTTATTTTTGTTTTCCTTTTAATTCTCCATGCTCAGCTATCAAATATACATTGTAAATGGTCATGATGTCAAGAGGACAACATAAATTATAAACTCTCCCTTTAAAGAAAGTCCATCAAAACTAGAAATAAATTCTGGGAGAAGCTTCTGTAGTCTCTTTTGTGTTACAAAAAAAATAAATCAATAAAAACTTGCATATACCAAATTTTTTTTGGTCTTTTGACTTTGTCTGAAGCCTGTCTGTTTCCAAGTGTTACTCCAAATTTGCTTGCATTTGGGGTTACTACTGGTGTTTTGTTTTTTCCTTCTTTAAAGTAAGTGTGATACATACTCACATAAACTTTCTAACACTTTAACCAAATTTTCAATGTGTGTTCTGAAAAAGTGTTGGCCTTACAGTTTTTTCTTTCTTTTTTGTTTTTGTCACCAAACTATTTCAGATCATCTGAAATAGTTTGCCAAAAGCCAAAACTAACCCATAACATCTAAAGTACACATCACTCGACGCAGTGAACAAATCAGTGCTCGTGATTTTGCGAGAAAATGGTTAAATCCATGGTGAAAACCAGGAAAGACATTGATGACCCCGAAGGATTTGGAATGTTTCCAGAGACAAATGTGGAACATCACATTTAGTGTAAAGCTAATACATTTATAAAAAAATCTACACAAAATACATTGTTAAACTGACTACAGAGGTCATAGCGTGACTGTCTGGACCTGCTTTGTTGCTTCAGAACTTGGGTAACTCCAGTAGAGCAAATGTTTAAGCTTTATTTTGAAAAAATCGCAACCGGAAATGAGGTAGACTTGGTGTCTGACTTCATTGGAACAGGTTTATTTAGAATGTGCTGAGCTCCCCGGGATCCTTCACAACAAGAGAGGAAGAAGGCGCTCCAGCTGTGGCCAAATAAAGCCCACTCGTCGCGGTCTTTTAGAGCCTGTTTTTTTTTTTAATTATTATTATTTTCGCTTTCTTTCCCCCCGAACAACCAACGGAAACCAACGTTCACTAACACGCTCGGGGGGCCTCGTTGTTCAGTTGGTAGCCGTTGTTCGCACCGACCTAGCTTTGTCCTTCGCAGGCATAGTTGGCAGTGGGTCGCCGAAATATATTAATATTAGTCGTTGTGGAATATGGCTCAGCATGGGCACCATGTAGCCAGTTCACAAAAAGCACTGATGCTGGAGATGAAGAGCCTCCAGGATGAGCCGGTGGAGGGATTCAAGATAACTTTGGTGGACGAGTCGGACATGTACAACTGGGAAGTGGCGATATTCGGACCCCCAAACACGCACTACGAGGGTGGTTATTTTAAGGTGAGCGGCTAACGTTAGCTAGCTTCACATCTATTGTTCTTCAGCGAATTTTATCTTTCCTACCTTTTCCCACACAAGGAGCAGCACTCCTGCTGGCGTCACCTTTTATGTGCCAGTTCCCAACATAAGCATGTTAAAGTTATTACTGTGAACTCATTGTTTAACTAATAGTTGCTTCCTGTTTCATCGTTGCTGTGATACAACACAGCTCTTTGTTCAACTTTAAACCAACTCTGCTCAGTCAGATGTCTTCAGGTCTGATGGTGAGCCACAAGAAGCTCCTTCTTGTGGCTAATTTCTCTCAGAAAATTCATATTTATCGATCCTTACAGTTACAGTCGGGATATGATTGATACCTTTACTGTGGAACAAAAGGCTGGGATGTACACCCGCCTCAGTGGGACGCTCCTAACTAATTCAATCATCTCCTTTGTGCTCAGCACAACCCTGCTTTACTTTCAAATGTAGCCAGTTTACCTGGGAATATTATTATAGCCTCATCAGTTTGATCACACCAATCTAATGTAATCAGGATTACTTTAGCATCAATATGCATTTAACTTGTGAAACATTGTTCCCTTTTCCTCAAAATGGCTTTAACTACACAGCAATAAGTTCAGCAAAGATCTATTTCTCATGTTAGTATGTGAAAGGGCTTTAAATGCACTTAATTTTTTTTTTTTTTTTTTGCAGTCAGCATTTGCAGTTTGTAAATGGAAAAAACAGTGCCACAAATTACACACATGCAGAAACAAAATCAGTATTCATCGTCAAAGCAAAGCATCCAGATATTTACATTAGGTATGCCGGCAAACATTTCCAATAGTTTTATCAAAAAACAGATTATTTCATTTGAATATTAAAGAGAATATGTGTTTATTAATGAAGTGTACACTCAGTTTTGCAGAGGCCAAAACTGTGGTTTGTTGTGAGTGATGCACTGGATTTTTGTCCTTACTGGTATCACTTTCTGGTTTTCTTGGAAGGTTTATTTTGACCCATTTATATTTTTCTTTTTTTCCCTAGAACTAAAATTGATAACCATGAACAATTTCTCAATCCACCAACCCTATTTGTGTCCAGCTTTTTTCTTTTTTAATCAAAGACTAATTATTTACCAAACTGAAAGTCCATTCAAGTAGATTTTGTTGGTTATGGATTTATAGACCAAACATAGAGGCAGTTCTTTTAATGAATAGAAAACAGTATATGTATAATTTAGCCCCTGACCTGCTGATCATCAGCTACAGCTGATCTCTTGCTAATTCATTGATGCATGTATTTTATGTATTTACCTGAAAACATGAACTATTGGGTTGTTCCCAAAAATCCTTTGAAAGACCTAAATCTCTGAAGGTCTTCCATCATAACACAGCTATTACTCAGTTTAGTTCTACTCATAAGTAATACAGTATTTACACCTGTTTGAAGAAATGTTCATGGTTTATTGAACATACTTCTTAGTGTAAAACTGGGCAAACCAAGTGACTTAAACAAATATATCAATGCATTGTCAACACATTCACTTTCAAAGAATTTTCTCTTCTTTGTAAAAGTTTATATTTGGTCTGGTGAAAATGAATCTCTCTCAAAACATCACCAGTGTCTTGCGTTGGCTCATCCTTTAAAAGTATAACCTTGCAAGCCCATCTGGATTGTTTTCATGTGCAATCATACTTGTTTTCTCATTTGGTTGTGTTATCTGTCCTCTATGGTTCTTTATTCTGTACCCGGTAGATAAACTTGTCAGCTCACTTGTCAGCTTCAGTTAAAATGAAGGAAAGGCTGCTCATTTTCTGATACAGATTCAATTCCTTCCAAATGGCCCCAGTTTTATGCATACATGATCCATTCAGATTTTCCCCCTCTGTGTGACAAATAACATTGTTTGCTGACATACTTCCTCCTTCAAGAGTAAAGATCTTTAACAGATGTTCTTCCTCTGCTTATGTTTTCGATAGTGATCAACTTATCAAATATGTTTCTTGAAAGATACTCTATATTTCTGAGTATTCAAAGTCGACAGCCTGTTTATGTACTTTCTAACTCAACAGTTGAAGCTAATTACAATAGCTGACTCACTTTAAATCCCACTGAAAGCTACACACCTACTTTGTAAAAGGTGTTGCCATAACAAACAGCTTTCTGTCAATTCATCTCAAACTTAATAAATAACATGATCATCAACTGAAGATTAAAAAGCAAAAACATGATCATATTCTGTTTTTGGCTGAAACTGATGCCAAAGAAAACATGATGGCCCTTTATTAATCTGGTGAAGCAGGCTAAGTTTGAACACTTTATTTCATGAGTGAATCAGCAGAAGATTTTAATTTAAACTACTGCTGTAATGGATGTGTTTGCAGTGTCCAACCTAGTTTGATGGATCTGTTTTTGCGAAAACACCCCTTCAGCTGTTTGGGATTGAGTAATTCCAGTACTTGAGAAGTACGCTCAGTCCGCCTCTGTTGTTTTTTGTGGAGCCTGTGAACACAGGCAGAGGGCCCCAGTGCCTCTGGGGACGGTGTTTCTGTGTGTCGATGTGGGTGCTACAGGATTCCTTTGTCGGGACAGGAATGCACATCCCGACTGTGAAATCCACCGCATGGTTATGACTCATTGTTCTTGTCTGGGTTTCCATCCAACCAGTTTGCCCTACTCTAACAGGCAGGAGGAGGGAAAATGTTTTTGGCCTGGTTACCTTTCTCAACTGAAACGGGGCAGATACTAATGAAGCCTGGCTGAGTCAGCATTTGTCTTTTTTCTCAGCGGGTGTTGCTTTCAACCACACCGTCTTTATAGGCCACACAGTGGATTGAGACATATTATAATATAATTCAGTCCTGATTAAGTAACTGGGTTGTGTGCACAGTGACTGGGGCATTAGGATTATAAACTGGCCGTTGGCCTGCAGGTTTCAGGTGCTCCTCTAAACGTTCACATCTCAAGTTTCTGTTCGTCTTCTGCTTTGTCACATCAGGTATCCCCAATCATCCACCCCTTGCTCTGAGTGTCTGATTACAAGCAGAGGACCATTTTGTTTCATAGCTGGCAGTGATCCTTGGACATGTACAAGGCACACCGGCTGACTTGGCTACTCATGTAGTACAAGCATGCTGCCCCAGCTGGCGATTGATTTGAATGTTTCAAGGATCTTAAAGAAATGAAGTGAATCACAGTACACTCTTTAGGTAAAAATAAGAAGAGTTCTGGTGAGAGGAAAAACTGCTACAGCTTGAAACTAGATCAATATTTCACATACCGATCAAGAAAAAAATGACTATTACTGATCTCTTGCCCACTGATTTGTGCATCTCTGAAAGCAACAAATCATTCTCATGAGGGCTGCACAATATTGGAAAAGCCTGACATTGCTTTTGCACAACATGTAACAACTTAACAATCTCACATGTCAAAAATAGCATCAAATGAAGTAAATTGTGCAACGCTGTTTCCAGTAGAGATGTCTGCTAACTGGTTCAAGCTTTTAACCTGCGCTTTAATAGTTTTAATCAAATGACAAACAATGCTACTGAACTTTTTTTAAACACCTATTTTAAAATGAATCACCTGGGATTAAGTGGCTGTTCTTACACTTCCAGCTAATATTAGACAAACCTGTTCCCTTGCCATGTCTTTCTCGCTTCCCTTCTCCATCCTCACAACTGAATGACAAACTTTGTGTTAAGTATGTTTTGAAAAAGTCAAGCCACATGAAAAAGTATTAAAATTTTGTTTTAAATGATATACTTGTTGGTTAACAGTTACTGGAAACTGCGTCTGATCAGACTTATATAAATCTCAACATTACTGTGGTGTTAAGATATTTATACTCAAGCGTGTCACTGCCAAATTCATTGTCTGTTTCATGATTAACCATTTAGTTAAACACATGATTAGCTACTGTGTGAACAACAAAATAACCACAAACAAGTTTCTTTTTTTTCCTTCTCATCTGTTATATTGTAAATACATTCACTTTACTAGAAGTAATTTCAGCTGACCTGAACATTTCCTCGCCGCTTCTTCATACACTGCCATAACTTGGCTCTTGTTTATTGAACACTTTGAAAATCTCTACATCTTCATTCTCTTCACTCTTCCATTTGTTGTTTTGTGCTCCAGAAAATATTCTTTTCTGTCTCTCCATCTATTGCTCCGTCATCAAATAATACGATTCAAATGAAAACAATAGTGTCCCAGCTCTTTATTGAAGCCCCGATTTTATTGACGGACATTATACACACACAAACGGCTGTAAAGTACAGAAAATGTGGCCTAGAACTTTTTCGCCATTGCTTTAGTGCCTTGTACCGTGTCAGATGGTACATGCGTCATGATGAAACATAATGTGGCTACCAAAAAAAGAAAATGACAGCTGTATCCTCCCAATAAATATATATATATATATATATATATATATATATATATATATATATATATATATATATATATATATATATATATATATATATAATGAAACAAATCAGTGTAGTTATTTTAATGATAAATTTTACAGTTTTTGCATGTTTATTTTCAGTTTCTCTTATTGATCAGCCGTCCAGGACATGGCTGAGAGGCCCAGGTCTATCATAGAGTGAAGTTCAGAAAAGTGCGTGTTCTTTTCCGAGCATTGTGAGGTCTCAACATCTCGCACTGTAGACTGAAAATCTTTTATCACAATGATGTTTCTTTTTTTTTCACTCTATATACATGTGTTAACAACATATGAGAAGAGTATTTGGCTTGGCTGATGGCGTGCTCTGATAATTACCCAACAGCCACCCTTTCCTGTCGAACAGTTGTCTTTGTTTCGTCTTAGCTTGCTGTTTTCTTCAGCAGCAGTCGAGGGACGGGTACAGGCAAGACGACCCTGCCCAGCTGCACAAGGATCGGCTGGGCAGAGTTTCCAGAGTCATGTTTCCCCCTCTGGCTGTGTTACGGCGAAACAAGAGCAGGGCCGAGGAAAAAGGAAGGAATATTGAAACGGCTCACTCAAGAGCAGACAGATCCCTTCCTCACAGTGCAGCCCCCTCCCATTAGAAAGCAGGGCTTAGTGCCGGCAGGGGTGAGTGTGAGGCCCCGACTAGTTATAATTGTCCCCTGAAGCACTGGCAGTGTTTTTGTTTTTTTCCTGTTTAGGCTAGCTGTGTGATAATCGTATCTCTGAAACATGGCTGTTTGTGCAGTTCAATGTCATAAAAATCCTTCTGATAGTCAGTTCGACTTAATTTTTTAATTTGCTTCTTTGTATTTAGAATTTAGATAACGAGTTGTTAGCCTGTTTGCTTAGCTATACTGTAAACTCTGGAACATGTGTGCTTGACATTAGCTCCTTTCTCTCAAGGTCCCTTTTCCTCTGTCATTAGGGATGATCATCCCTGTGTGTGTGTGTGTGTGTGTGTGTGTGTGTGTGTGTGTGTGTGTGTGTGTGTGTGTGTGTGTGTGGTTAAGGTCTGTAGAGACCTTGAAGAGGTGCAGAAGGAGAACAGAATGATTTGTTCCTCTCAGGGTCTCTTCATTGACCTGCTTTACTCTTCCTTGCTGTCATTTTTCAGAGGGTGGGTGTGTTCTCTGTCTCATTCTTGTTTCGTACTCGAGGCAGTTTTTTAGGTCACAGTCCAGGAAAGATTTTCATAGAATGATCCAACTAGGCTCACATTCTGGATTCCTAGTAGCATTAGTAGAAAAAATCTTTCCTGAATCTTGTTTTTGGATGTTTATAAGCAAATTGGCTTCTCTCATGTATGCTGCTTAGATTTTTAACCCTAACATGCATAAGTGGTTGAACCCAGGTTGCACTCTTCCTTAAATAGGTCAAACAATTAGTGTTTTTTTTTTTGTTTTTTTTAATGGCACTTGTACAACATTAAGAATAATTATTAGCATTATGTTTGGATTTCTTTTTGTCCAGCATAAGAGTATTAGTATTTCACAGTTCAGCAACATTTTAAAACTTTAGGTAAGCTGACAAATTTTGGAATGAAAACAATATTTACATTTAGTGTTTGGGGTTGGGGCTTTGTGTGTATGTCTGGGTACATGTATCTTTCCAAACATTTGTCTTCCTTCATGCCTCCTCACTGTACACCGTTTGTATATCTAGCTGTGATTCTTGCCTACAGGTTCAATGGATCTCCCTCTCTGTCTATTGATTTCACAATCTTTGTTTGACCATTCCAGCTGCACACCTTGCAGCATACAGGGAATATAACGCTAAACAACTGATCATTATGTGGCCATATATATTGATCAGGTGGTGACATTATCACCATAGAGATCAAAAGCTAATAATACTCATTATCAAGCTATTGTCTATATCCTTTCTGTCTTCAGCAGTCATTGGGTGAAAGGTGGGGGAAACCTTTCATAGTCCTTTTATGATAGCACCTGTTAGTGGGTTGGCCATATTAAGCAAGAAGCAAAAGTGGACAAAGATGACTTAAGCAATGTGGTGAAGATTGAATTGTAATGACTGGTTCCTTGTCTGTAGTGGTCTTTATCCAGAGTAAAGCAGGAACAGTGATGGACCGGAAACATGGTCTTAGGGTTAAAGATTCAAGGCATTTGGCTCAGTCCAACAAATAGGGTTGAGTTTCTGAACAAGTTCATGTTGGTTCTGTTGGCATTGACTAATGGAGCTATTCAGCAAAATTCACATTTTACACATTTCTGTTCCTCCATTTGGGTCTCTACTGCTTCTAGAAACAGTCCTAAAAAAAACAGGCCCAAAAATAAAGCGCCACCTAGCGTAACAATTGGCGAACACTGCCCCACACCGAGCAACCAATGCAGAGCTTCACCGACTTAATTTTAACTTATTAATATTTACTGTAACAGTGTTTTAAAAGTGGACTATTCTCAAATCTGACACAAAAAAACCAAACAATTTCTAATGAAAATTTGTAAAGCAGTGTTGAACTACATCTGTATGTTTCATTAATAGGAATAGATTAATTTGAGTACCTTTAAGGAGGACAAGGCGACAGCTCAATCAAGGGGATTTCTCAGTGAAGGTTTTGGTAGCCTATGCAGACTTATGCATGTGCAGCAAACATGCAGAAGCCCTCGTTTAACATCTGAAACTGTATTTTTTATTATTTTTTTGTTTTCTATCCTGTTTGCCAAGTACCAAGGAAGCAAAACCAGATTACATAGTGTTGTGTAAAACACATGAGCAAAGACGGCGGCCTGTTGCGCTCTCGGTTTCTTTACCCCATCTTATTCAATTAGTCTTAGTTTCTGCTGGGCATGAGGGTTATTAAAAGCCAAAATGAAAGACATTTGTATTTTGTAGAATATGATGGAGAGAAAAAACACCAACTAGAGAAAACTTTAGTACTTAAAGCAATCATTTTTGCACCACTGCATTTCTCCACTTTACACAGTGTTTGCTTGCGTTTCGTCTGGCGAGGTTGTGATGAATGAGGCCTTTTTCATGAGACACCCTGTGTAAATGTGCACAAGCCTTTCCAGAAATAAGCCAAAAGAGTGAGATATTGACTCTTCTATGAACAGGTATCTACAAAAATAAGCTCGCTCACTGATGCACAAATAAATAAATTCAGAAAAACTCACTTTGCCCTTCAGTAGACAGTTGACAGTTGTGTAGGTCTTCTGGCTTGGGGCTTGATTTGATTGACCAAAAAGAAAGAGGAAATATGTAAAATGTTGAATATAAATTCATCTCAGCTTTTTGTATTAAAACATTTAGAACAGAAAGTTAGATGGTTAAATTTAATAAATTTTTTATGCGTGCTTGGTAATGTCTAGACAAACGATTAATTCTTGGACTGTTTTTGTTTTTGAAGACCACCAGCAACAGTCCCTGATGCTGTACAGTTTTTGTCCGCCTCCCCTGCAGGCTCTTCCCTCTTTGCTGAATTGCTGCCAGACTCTAATGTGTACAGTGTTGCCTTGAACCCTGGTCTCTGCCTGTCGGCCAGCTTTCTGCCAAGACCAGTCAGAGCCAGGGATTTAATGTTTTCCCTATTTGTGATCATGTCAGCATTTTCTCTCTAGTGGCGTTTCATGAGGTAGAGCAGATTGTTTCTCCTGATTGTTGATCCCTTTATGTAATATATGCCAAATGTTTATATTTTACTGTACACTGCAGGGACCAGCACACGCATACACACAGAGATTTAGTCACACTTGTAGAGCTGCTGAATTAGATGTTTGCCTTAATTTGGCTTAGGTTATGCAACACAGTCAAAGAAGGCTAAAACC
Organism: Poeciliopsis prolifica; assembly: GCF_027474105.1. NCBI lineage: Eukaryota > Metazoa > Chordata > Actinopteri > Cyprinodontiformes > Poeciliidae > Poeciliopsis > Poeciliopsis prolifica. The sequence continues at coordinate 16,017,689 of NW_026562377.1, forward strand.
TTTTTACATATAAATATAAACCCAAACCCCTGAACTCACTTTTTTTCACCCCCGACACGCACGCACACACACACACACACACACCATCTGACCATGCTAAATCAACAAATGTAGGAAGCTGTGCGTGTGTGAATCTGACATGGGTATCAGCAGACGGTTCCTGCTGTGTTCTATGCATACGTGTAATCGGTCCAATTGGTGCATGATCCCCTGCTGTGCCCGTCTCTCCTGGCACTATTTGTGCAGAGGAAAGGCTGAGGGGGGGCTCTCTACACACTGGTTCTCCACATTACATGTTCATGTGGCAGTGCTTCACTGTTGGAACATATAATAGCAGAACGTGAATATGAGTAGTGGATTGTTTTGAGCTGTCTTTCTGTGGACCAAGCTCCCCTCCTCTCAGTCACCGCTGTTTCCTTGAGCTCCAAACGCTGTGCGAGCCTCCGTCTCTCCCTTCCTCCATTCCGTATTCCATTCCTGCCATTAGCTCCTCCGTGTGCAGCCACCCTGGAGTGGCTTACAGTGACTCCACAGTTACTATTTTTGTTTTTTCTCTAAATCGTTGTTGGAGGTGACTGGCAACAAATTCAAGAGTATTTCAGCAACCAGTTTTTGAAGTTTGACAAGAAAACGGAGCGAATTATTTTGTTCTGACTGCTGGATAAGTAAGTGTTTGTATGTGTGCAAACACTTCAAACACCTGTTTGTAAGTGTTCTTTTTTTAAGGATTCTTCCTTCAAAGATCCTACATTTTTGAAAGATGAAGGCAAATAAAATCTAAATTCTGATGTAAACAGCAATTTTAAGAAAATGGTTTCTTTTTAAAGAAGGAAGAATTATTCCAATCAAACATGTAATAGCAATGTTAAAACTAAATGTTGCTTTGGATTTTTATGTTGGTTACAATGTCCTAAGCACTCTTTGTGAACTTTTGCATGGTAGCCTCTACCCAAATTACTAAATATATTATTTTGCAGATTGCAGATGCTTTAGAGCAATTCACCAAATAAAGCCTCCAATCAGTTCATTTTGATTGAGATATAGTACACTTAAAAAAAAAAGAAAAAGAAAATTATATAGACAGCAGTTCAATATTTCGTACAGCTCATCCCACCTCAGCTGGTTGGAAAAGTTTTCTAAAATGCTTCTCTCTGGATTCTGGAATCACTTGTGATTTACTTGAAGTCAGTCAAAGAAGGACAACTGAACTTCCTGCCACATCACCGATGTTTCTTCTCTCGTCCTCAGGCTCGGATCAAGTTTCCTGTTGATTATCCGTACTCTCCACCTGCCTTTCGCTTCCTCACCAAAATGTGGCATCCCAACATCTATGAGGTAATGAATATTACATTTATTTAGTTTTTACAGTTTGTGAACTCGACTTTGAATTATGCTCTTTATCTTCTTTATTAGTCAGTAATAGTGAAATCAGCGTTTTTCTTAAATCTGATTGAAAGGATGTGTTTCTGCAGCACTGAAAAGCCACATTGGGGATTGACAGAAAGGTTTAAAGTTTTTCTGTGAAACAGGATAGCATAGTGTTAACTAGGACTAGCGACAAAAAAACTTGGAAATACAGAGTAAATTGTTTCTGACAGATATAAAAAGATGCTCTATTTGCTGACTGATATTCTATGCATTATCACAGCTTGGTCTTCAATGCTTCAAATGTATTGACTCATGTCTACACCCCCTGTGCTCTAAGGCTGCAGCCCCTCATATTGCACAATAAGTCAAGAGAATCGCCACTGTAAGGCTGCGTCTCTACAGAGAAATTAGCTCAAGGTCTTTAGAAATGAACAAGCTAAGAAAAAAATATTTTCTTCAATTGCATTCTCTGAATAGTTAAATTACTTGTGTAAGCAAGCTGTTTGCTGTTTTCTTTGCAGAACGGAGACGTGTGCATCTCCATCCTACATCCGCCGGTGGACGATCCTCAGAGTGGAGAACTCCCTTCAGAGAGGTGGAACCCCACGCAGAATGTCAGGTAAACCTGAGATGCAAGAAATAAACTCCTCAAATTGTTTTCAATAGAACATACTTTTGTTAGTTAAATATTTAAACCCAAAACTGGCTATTTGGCAAAAATAAATAGTTAACTTTCCGTTCATATGACTAACAGGTTATATATCAAAAGAATAAGTTACCCATGAATGATGATGAGTAACTTAAATTAACAAATTAGTAACCAAATTAGTTGGTTTAAAATGAAGGACCTGCTGCTGGTCTCTTCCACATAAGATGAGATTTTGTGCTTCTGTGGTTCACAAAGCTACAGAAAGGCAAAAATAAAATCTTACCTACATGTTTTTACTTTAATACTGTATACTTGTGAGGAATTGTTGAATACCAACTCATTACCAAAAAGAGGTGTTAAACCACATGATGCATCTAGTTTGTCTAAAGAATTGTTCCAATTGGCGTCACCATGACTTTGACAAACTGGTTTTGATTAAGCTTTTTTTTGTTTGTTTTTTGAATTGATTGGAAATGTTGGCTAACTTGTAGAAAATAAACAGTTACAGACAAACCGAGAGTTTGGGAATCCATTTCATGGTTCTGTTTGAAATGGTAATCAAACCTGAACAGAATTATTTTCTGCTGCTAAAGGGTTCTTTAAAACAGTTTGTGGTTTAAAGCTTCATTCATTTGTGAAAACCCAAATTAATATTTTAACATTTAGACTCAACAGTAGAAATAGAATTGGACATTCTCTGAATTGACTAAAAACTGAAAGACTGATTCAGTTTCTTCAGAAATCTAAGCTACACACAATAAACTGATTCAACATATTCACTAACCAGAGTCTTTAAAACTCAGTTTATAATCTATAAAAATTTAAATATGTTATGCACTTTTTGTCTCGTCTTACCTCTCTGTCCTCTTCGTCTCAGTGTTCTACTCATTCTGCATTACTTTGCTCCACGCTAATCCTCCTCCTCTGCCTGTTCCGCAGGACCATCCTGCTCAGCGTCATCTCGCTGCTGAACGAACCCAACACGTTTTCCCCAGCCAACGTGGACGCCTCTGTGATGTACCGCAAATGGAGGGACAGCAAGGGGAAAGACAGAGAATACATAGAGATCATAAGGTATCGGGAGGAGAGAACGCACAGCGTCACTTAAACCGCAGCTTGCTGCTCAGTGTCGACTCAAAGCTTTTGCTCCTTCCCCCCCATTTCAAAGGAAACAGGTGCTGTCGACCAAAGCGGACGCAGAGCGGGACGGCGTCAAAGTTCCCACCACCTTGGACGAATACTGCGTCCGCACCCAGGTCCCACCCACAGACGACGGCTCCAACCTCTTATATGACGATTACTATGACGACGAGGAGCTGGACGAAGATGAGGAGGAAGACAATGAGGACTGTTGCTATGATGAGGATGACTCTGGCACAGAGGACTCCTGACCATGCCTCCTTGTGACCTCACCCACTCCCTTTCCTGACCACGCCTCGATCGTACCCACACACACACTCAAGCCTCCTTCTTGTGTCACGGACCGAACTTTAACCCCCTTCCTCCTGCTAATGGACACACTTGGCACGAGACTGCTTGTCCAGGGTCTGCTGCGTGCAATCACAGAATGCACACTAAAGCCTGGGTCATCATTGACACGGCAGCAGAGTTATTTTGGGTCCTTTCATGTTCTTTTTTATTTTCATTATGTTATCTGAATAGAGGTTACACATGATACACGCAAACAGCAGGACAAATGCAAAGGAATACTTCTGCACTGTTAGCTGTTAAAATGTCCAGAAAAGTCTCTTAAAGCACTGAGACTTATTTCCTCCACAGATGTCAAGTTTCTCTCTTTTGCAACAAATCAGATCACTGTAAAACACAATGGAAGCTAATTAAGGCAAACCGTTCTGCTTGAGCCATATTATGCGCGACCTCCAGTTAGCACGAGGTTCAAAGCCCTGACACGCTTTCACCTTTGACTTTTAAAGCCGCGGGGCTCGGGCTGCTCCGAACGGGGAAGTTATCCATTTCAGCAGGCTACTCACACTTCCTTGTGCCTTCCTTTATCCTAGAGCTAGGTGACCAGTCCAAGCAAGCCCCAACCAGAAGAGTGATATTCAAGCTCTGACTTAAGGGTTCAAACTTCTATCGGATAACCTCGCCGCTTATTTATAGAGGCACCTGTTAGATTTATCCGGGGTGTAAGCTGAACTCACGAGTCAAATGTAGATCATGCTGCCAGTGTGCTGTTTAAAAATGAAAACAAATCTATGCAGTCAGAGCTTGAGTTGGTGTTACATGCAGTGCTGTAAGTGTGGCAGTAAAGCAGAGCCTTGCAGCAGTTAGACCAAACTCCAGTCGGAAAAGGATCTGAGGGTTTTTGTTTTTATTTTTTACTTTTTGAAGTGGCGCTTGCCGCCGGATCCGTCTTTGTGTTCGGTGTCGGTTCGTCATTCCCACTCAGAGTAGCACAGACGTCCACAGCAGAGAAGTTGCCTTGCAATCTTTCACCGAGCTTGCCTCCTACTGGCGACTGTGTGCACATGCAGGATTGTTGTTCTTTTCTTACCCCTGAACTGCTGGACTGGGGCTGCAGCCATCTTGACTCACCTGAATCAATGAACCCAGTCGTCTGAGCCGAGATAGGGCAGAAGAATAAATGACGGCCGGTTGAATTTCTAGACTTGTTGGTCCGTTTTCAGCCTCCTTTGCGCCAGCAGAGGACTGGAGATTGCACACCACTAACAACCAGCAGTATTTCCAGTGACAAGCTGAACTTTACTGTAACCGTTATCGTTGTGTGAATAGCCGCAGATCGTTTCAAAGATGTGCTGAAAAATGTGAAGAGGAAGTTCAGGATGGGTCTTTATCGGAGCATGAGCAGGACACTGGTTCTTCACTAGCATGCTGATAGGTGTTTGTGGTTTTAGGTATGATTTAATGGTTGGGAATGTGTGCAAGGTAAAAAGGTCCTTGAAATTGATGATTTTTATCTGAAACTCTCACATTGTGAATGGCCTGTTTTAGTTTTACTTTTTTTTTTGTCTCCTCAGATTTTGATATGAGTTGCAAAGATTTCATAAGTATTTTGATTATTGACTTGATCTTTTTTCTTTTGTTTTACTCAAGTTTGTTCATGGAAGTGTGGAGAAGTAAAATGTTGAAGCGGAATCAACCAAAATGTTGTATCAATCCAAACGGACAAAGCACACAATATTTTAAGAACCTTTTCCTCCACAATGAGTTACTAATACTGGATCACTAACCGATTCCTATTTTATGACCTTTAATGGTCTCCAACCCTGTATTACGTTTTTGGAGAATGGAATTCATTTGTTGTTTGTAAGACTACTGTTTTTTTTTTGTTTTTTTCTTCTCTTCATCTTTCCTTTCCACTCACCCCCCTGAGTTTTATGATCTCTCTGTTGAAACACCAATGACAGAAAACCCAGCATTTGATTAATGAAAATAAAAAACAAAAACGAAGAACCTCAGGTAAAAACGACCACCAACAAATTGTATTCCAATTGAGTGAACCTGACGAGGTGGGGATGGAAGGAGTACTTACTTTTTGGCTTCAAAGGACTGTTTACAATCTCTACCTTGATATGCACTTGTGGATAGTTTGACGATCATTTGATGCTTTGTTTTCTTGTTTATATTTTCTTTTCTTATGGTTTGTAAATCTATTTAAATTCTGAAATAAAGCTCTTTATTAGATATTGATGATTTTGTTTATTTTCAGTACGGCTCAAGTTTTGTTTTTTGTCGTCTTTTTTTTGTTTTTTTGTAACTCACTTCTTTTCATTTTCTGTGCTCCTTTGCAGGTGCTGAAGAGGATGAATACGTAAAACCCAGAGTACTCTCTGACATGTAAGAATTGGATCTTTTGTTCCTTTTTGGGGGGATTTTCAATTTGTGTCAGAAGTTTACATTTACTTGTTGCTGAAAGTAAAAATAAACAAAAAAAAACTACACTAATAAAGGGCAGAATATTTAACGGGTGTCCTAAGGTTTCACATGGTGTGTCTATATGCGTTTGATTTTTTTTATCCATACTTTGTCTCATTCGAGCTCAAATTCAAACCTGTGCACCAGTCCTTCAAACTGTATTAAAGCTATTAATTATTATTATCATTATTATGATTATTTTGTTCTTTTCCCACTCTAGAAAGTTTTACTCTCTGAGAAAGCAAAGGTAAGATTGTGAAGCTTTAAGGCTCAGAGTCCCTCAAGAAAACACAAATCTCTTTGTTTTCTGTAGTAAAAGTTGCTGTAAGAGTCATATAAATGTCATTTTTATCATTCTAGCTCCTTGCTTTACTTTGAAGGACACATTTTATGAAGGAGGACTGAAATGTTTGTGATGGTTCATACATATTTATTGTGATGATAAATTTTATTTGCAAGGAAACGTGCCAGGTTGTATCAGGCAGGTCTAGACCGTGCCAGAAGCTTTGCTGCCAACTAGTGGTTAAACTTGTATTTTCATTGAAAGTTTTAAGTCTCGGATTGAAAAACAATAATTATAATTGTATCGATTTAATTCTGTTTATAAATAAACTGATTTGGCAACACTGCCTATGTGTGCAGTGTTCATATAACCTTTATGCTGTGATGGCACTTTTTAATCTTGATCCATATTACTGAAAGTCTGGGAAAACTGTTAGTATAAACACAAAATAATGGCTACTAAAAGTAACACTTAGGTAAAAGGATCCAATTTAGAGTAAACCTTTTGAACAGTAAAATTAGAATTTGATGTTTTTCAGATCATCTGCGTAGCTCTTGGTTATAGTATCAACAAATTGTTTTGTTCAGCATGATGAGGAACATGCAGACATTTACCAGGCTTTTAGTTGTAGTTCTCAGCAAAACACATCAGTTTAACGCCTCTAGGGGGCAGCAAAAGGTTGTGCCTGATTACACCCAGCACTCTGTCCCTCATCTCTGCACAGGCGGGAGACAAAAAAAATCTACACGCCTGAGTGAGTATGAATATGGTGATTTAGTTTGATCTTCTAGAAAGTAACACTCGGTTTTCTTTCTCTCGTTTTCTTAGCTCATAATCCACCAACCTGCTTTAGCTGGAGGGTCTGCTCTCCGCTGGAGGAGAGAGAGCAAACAGCTTTATGAAGAACCTTCTCAATGCTGCCTGATGTGCCAGAGTCTGAAAGCAAACTTGTCTTGCAGAATGTGCCCTTGTATCACTTGTAAAACTAAGATACATGATCCAGTTACTTCTTTTTCTGCCTCTCGTATCGGCCTGTAATTTACCACCTGAAAATGAAACCCATTAATCTGTGAAATGCTTTAAAAAAAAGGAGGTTGTATCTGGCAATAACGCACACCAGTAATCCATATTTTAGGGCTTCAGGCAGATCATAAGTGCTCACAGCAGTGTGCTGTCCTTTCTTGGGCTGTTATTGTATTTCCCTCCTATCCTCCTTCTGCTCCTCTTCTAACTTACTCCTCCCGTCTCCCCGTCGCAGGAATGTACCTTATTTCCATGGAGTCCATCAAATTTGCTTCCTGTTGCAACAGTTCTGACCTTTGCCCTGCGTGTGGCCATTCCAAATGCCAGTTCAGTGAAGCAGAGAAAGCAAGACTCAAACAGTCCTGGCATTTGCCAGACTGCGTCCTTCCCTGCCTCCTTTGTCATTTTTGTTCAAACTGCGCAATGTTTTTTTTTTTTTTAATGTATACATATATCAATTTATTTTGTCACTTTCACACTGTGACCATGAGTCACGTGTGTTACTATGTCTTGTGTTCGCTGGAAGATTGGCAGGAAATCTCCGGACAGCCAGAGTCTGGAAGGCAGCCGAGTCCGAGTTGTCGGTGAGCTCCAGGGAGAACGAGGGACCTGCAACAAACTCGAGAGATGAAGAGAAGTGAATTGAGACGGAAGGGGGAGGGGTTAATCCATATGTCAGACTATGAGATGTCTCCAAGGCAACAGAAGCTGTGATGAAGGTGGGATGGCAGCAATAAGGGGAGGGGAGTGAACAAAAGTACGTGTTTCACTTCTGTTTTCCATAGTTGATCATAATGGGTGACAACAAAAGCAACAGACTTGATAAAGTCGAGTGTCAGTGAGTCGTGGGCTGAAAGGCCACTCAGTGCGGAGGAAGCCATCACTTCAAAAACGGCACAAAAAGGGGATTTATTTCTACAGGTGCGTCCTGAGGTCTGATGAAACGACAACAAAAAAGAAGCATTCGGCTCAAATGACCCATGTTGTACTTAGAGAAAAAAGATGGAGAACGCTACTGCAACTGTGACATGGATGTCAGTTAAAGCAGTTCTGTCAGGAAGAATGGGCCCACTCATTGTTTAAAAGACAGTTTTACCAAAATTGAGGAAATCTAACTATATGACACAGAATTTAAAAAAAAATTCTCTAAAACATTTAGCAAACACAAAATGTATGTAACTCTAACAGACCTTGAGCTAAAGAAGTTTAGTCTTAATAAATGCCAAAAACTGATATAAATGAGTTTGTCTTTGTCAACATCTGATAGACTGTGTGAACATGTATCTCTCCAGTAACGCGTGCTGAAACTTGAACATTCACAGGATTTCTTGCGAGGCTTTTTGTTCAGCCTCCTTTCTGAATCCGGGTCCCGACCACTTCTTCCCCGTCTGTCCAGGGACCCGATGAGACGTCAGCAGGAGTAACGATTCACAGCCATGCACATTCTGACTTTCATCCTCCAAACGATTTTCCTTCTTTTCTTTTTAAACGTGTCATTGTCCTGGTCTCTGCCTGCATCGATTCGGGTCTGCGAGGAAGCGTACTTCTTCACCTTGGTCTCTAATAGCTCACGCGTTCCTCCTGCTCTGTGACAGACAGAGGTGTGCGGCGTGGCCTGCGTTAATGGGAGAAGAACAGATGCATTAACCTTTTCTCCGAAGGCCCACTGAAGGTTCTGAATTGATCTCATTATTTTAAAGCTGCCCACAGTACTGCACAGAGATGTTCTGTTCACCGCTCTTTTAGACAATTAAATAAAACGTGTGAAATCACTGTTAAAATTCTATCAAGCAAACATATTACATTCTAAGTAATAAGTTGACCCAGGCCATGTCTAGTGTAAGTTTATGTAAAAGCTTACTTTTTTGTTTAAGCTTTACATAATATTCACTCAACAAAAGCCTATGTGATGTACCGTTTTGATTCTTGAGAAATCGTTCAAAGACAACCTTTGCCTTTTCCACTGCTCACTCCTTCAGACTAGCAGCAGCAGCAATTAGCAAACACCTGATGAAACTCTGCATCTGCTGAGCTCAATATAGGAACTTCTTCTCAGTCCAACACACCTAAGCATGGTGGTTAAAGGCTTAATGGAGAAACGTGATAACCTGCGAAGGCGGAGTGTCAGAGTCGGTGCATCTTAAAGAGACAGAGGCCAATTCCAAGTCATTAAATTGTAAAGTCAAATTTCTCTTAAGACATGTTTTATATGTGCAGCCTTTTTTTTATAACAGCTGGTAACACAGTTACTTGGTTGTGCTATAAAATGGCACCAAGTGCCTGGAAAATCCACGGTACTGTCCCTTTAACTCCGGTTCCTGTTCTAAAACTAGCAGGTCGATTTCTGGCCTCTCTCTTCAGGACAAACAGCAGTTGGTTCAGATGTTCTTCAGTAATCCATATAATAAATAGATTTTTCCACAGTTGATCGCATCAGGCAGAAACATCTGAAAGTGAGATGCATAATGTGCCCCAGGTTCAGGAGTGATGTGTCACTGAAAGCCTGCAGCCCCATCATAGGTCAAACACCAGATCATTTTAATTTCTTAAAATTAATATTTGTGTATGCATACATGTGTACTGTGTCATGCATCTTTACGTTTTCACATTATAGTTACAAGGTTAATTTGCATGTATTGTTTGTTGAACGGATTGGGTTGTAAAAATGGTACACAGCATAAAATCTGAAAGGTTTGGTGAGCGTTCGGCTTCAACCAATCAGATTTTATTTGTATAGCATTTTAACACAGGAACCAAAGTGCTTCCATTACTGCAGTAAAGAAAATAGAGAACAGAATAGAAACAAGACAAACAAAGGGACACATTAAAGTGTCTCACCGCGACAATGTGCTAAAAGCAGTTCTAACCATGGAAAAACAGAGGCATTTTTCCATAGTTCTGGACCGTCAAACGATGGTCACCTCAGTGTTTGAATTTTGATCTGGAGACTTCTGAAGATGTTGGTCAGAGGACCAAAGAGCTCCAGCTGGGTGATGTTGTAGAAGATTTCATAAATAAGGTACAATTCCCTGAAAAGCTTTTTTTTTTTTTTTAACTAACATTAAAAGTTAGAAATCAACTCTAACTTTTAATTAGAGTTGATTTAATTTATTCCAGTTTGGAATAAACTCTAAGACAAACTGGAAGCCAGTGAAGGAAGTACAGGAGTGATGTCAAGGCAAGCGACAGCATTCTGGGTCTTTGAGGGTTTATTCCAAGATAAATACTTAAATATATAAAACCTGATGCCAACCATCCTCAGGAATAAACTAATTAGTAAACTGAAAGTGAGTCAGTTGTGTGTAATTTAATTTCACCATACATTCAGCTGTTCCCCCAAAGACCAGAACTCATGGAGACGCATGGTGGTGGCAGCTTCATGCTGAGGGGAATGCTTTATACAGCAGGGACAGGAAAGCTGGTTAGTGTTAGAAACACTGCTGTTCACAGAGACCCTCCATCTGATTTGAATGAGCACATAACCTCTTTAGCAAAAAGCACTAAAAGTTCATTGTCCTGAAGACATTTGGCCCATAAAAACGTCCAGCAAAAGTGGACCGACTTTCATACCTTTCCTGTCAGCCGGCAACCAGGCACTGCTTTGTGCTGGTGTATCACAGAAAGACTTAAACGCTTAAACAAAGCCAAGCAAGAAGTTACCTGTTGCTTGGTAAAACATCAATGCATCTTTATTCAGTGTCTTTTCCAATATAAACTTACCAATGAAATAAAACGCGGCAGCACGAGGTGAAAAGGTGTTGATTTTTCCACTTTCATGAAGTTCAAACCAAACGCGCCACTCTCATGATCCACGACACTTGAGCTCCAAACCAGGCAATCTGGACAAATAAAGTGCAGTTGTTTTTTTTTTTGTTCCTCAGATCAATGAAGTCATGGGGCCCCGTCCTGTTTTAGAAACAAATGTAGGTTTGTTGCCATAGCAGTTACCTGGGAAACCGATCAGCTGGTTTAAACCCAAAGATGGAGAGACAAAGAAAGAGACGAAACACGCAGCACTTATTTCCTGCTGCGCTGCGTGTGTATTTATATCCTCCCAACACCAACCTGTTCTTAATCTATGTGTTGACGCACAAAAAGCTGAAGCCATTTGCAGCCCGTAGAGTTCTGTTTTTTGTTTTTTGTTTTCTTTTTGGGGACGCTCTCACACATCCTGCCTTGCCTTGAGAATCACTCAAAAAATATACATATATAGATACAACAGAAACAAAAATCAGACACATTTCCCAGAAGAAAAAAAACACGAACAAACAAAGACGAAGCAGAGTTTGGGCTGCGTAAAACAACCTCCATCGCACTTGTGTAACTTCAGACGCAACCAGTGCTCTTCTCACTGGTTCTGCTGGGAGAACGCGGAGTGCCACAGGTGGATCTTATTGGTCAGCCGAAGCTTCTGCGCTGTCCATAAAAACGCACCGCAGGAGCTCCGGAGCAGGAGACCGAGCGTCAGGGCGCAGAGCAGCCGCGTCACGGAGCTCTCATCGCGGCCGTGTGTCCAGAGGAAACACCTGTCACCGCAGGACTGCACGCAGAGGAGCGCAATAATAATAATAGTAATAATAATAATAATAAAAAAGGACGCCACGCTCTGAGACAAGCTTGTGAGTACATCCCTATGAAATATGAGTTGATTTAACTTGGCACCGAAACGAAATGTATGCGGTTTGGAGAGCAGCGGAGATGGAGGAGCCATTTGCGCACCTGTTGAGCCGCGTTGTCGTTTGTAACTTTTTTCTTTTTTAAATGAGACTTTAGATAAAGAAAAACAATTAGTTTATTTAACAATCCCCATTAATAAAACATGCATTTACTCAGACTAGTTCATCAGAATTAAATGCATTTTGTTCTGTTGTGCGAGGTCACTTAAATAAAAATAAAATGAAAAGACTTTTTTTCTTATTTTGCCTTTCTCTCAGGATGTTATTCATACCCGAAGTTAATGCAGCTGACCTGATCTTTCAGAATAACCGGAATAATTATTATAAATTGTTTAAATTGTTTGAAATAATTTCAAACGTCCAGGGTTTCATCTTTGAAGTCGATATGCATGAATTTTATCCAGATGTTTTGTAAAGTGCATTTTAATTCACATTCCTCATCGCACTTACAACCAGGTTAAACTGATCAAATTTGCCAAATCTGACTGTTTGTTCTAAATATGCATTTAAACAGATTGTCAGTTTTTAAATGTGACCCAGTCACATAAAAAAATAAATAAATGAGAGAAATGTCCATTTCCCCTTTCATGTATGAGTGCAAATTGCATTTAATTTCATGCATATAAAAATCATGAGTCATTCAGATCAAACAGAGCATATAAACAAAACTGTATTTTTAAGTTTAGGAAAGCGTTTGGACACTTCATTAAAAGCTCTGCAGCCTTTTCCTGAACTGGGCTGAAATAACTTCAGTTAGATGCATTTTAGCATCTACTTGCCTCTTCAGGCTCTGACATCAGTCTGAGGAAGGTTTGTCTCGCGTTTCAGGGTTTTATTACAAGTCTCCCTACAGCCTCTTATTGAGATCAATATGTGGACTTTGATTTGACCCAGAACTTTCCTTTGCTCAGTTCTTTTCCCGTCCTCAGTGGGAATGTTTTAGGTCTTTGTCGTGTTGCAAGGATCAGTTGGCGGCCTTTTATGTTTTTCTTATGAAGCAACTGTTCATCCTTGCAGGCCTCAAAAGCAAGTCACATCTGTTCAATCTACTTCTGATTGCAAAGGCACATGGACTTCTGCATAAACTCTCTGTAATGTTACAGGAAGTAACATTTTAGGTATTTTGGAGACTTGTTTTAACACCTTGCAGTTTGCTGTTGGGGTAAACTTGCGTGTATGGTCAGGGTTGGGTGCCCTTACTTAGCATGTTGTGAACATGCCTCTGCGTTGGACCATTTGCATGCTGGGTAATAGCCAATTCCAAGATCATTGGGGACCTCATTGAACATTTTACTGGTGTTTTATGGTGAAGGTGCTACAGTCTTCTTTCTGAGGGCCTTTGTGACCCCTTTGAGCTTCACCGTGGTCTAATAGTCAAAGCTCTCCAAGCTAAATGTCTGAGGTTCAAGTCGTCTTTAGTGATGAGGAGCAACGAGTTTCTCATCATGTAGATCTGATGTGATCCGCTTCACTCAAGTTTAGCCATTTTAACAAGCAAGCGATAGGAAAGTGCTGATTTATAATTGCTTTTTTATAATATTTCACCAGAATGTTTACATTTCTGCTCTGCAGATTGATTTGTTTGATTATTGATTTTAAAAAAGGGTTTTCTTTTTTTTTTTTCTTTTTTGCTGATTCTTTGCAAATTGCTGCTGAATGCAACAATTTGATGTGGCGTGGAGGCTGGCATTAGATAACCCCAGTTTGCTTTAATGGAGACCTTCATCATGCCTGCATTGTTGGGTTTAGTGTCTCCCGTGTTATTTTTGACAATACCACATAGATTTACGTCGGGCTTTGGCTCACACAGTCCTGCAGAGCAATAAACAGCACTGATTCAGGGTTAGTGGTACATGTGGAAACATGCTGAGTTGTCCCAATTTGGCTTTTTTTTAAAATAGTGCAAACTCTGCTGTTAGTTTTCCATTACTATGCTTTGAAACAACTCTTTTGTCAATTATCTTTTGTATTTCTTATGTCTTTTTGAAGGAATTCAGTGACTGTCTGCTGGACAACTCTCAACTCAATAATCTTGTCCATTATTGTGCCATTATGTAACTAGAACTTAACAGTTTCTGCTTAAAAATATCTAATATTCTAAATTTAAGAGAAATTCAATTTTCATAACTCATACCCATTATGTTTCAGCAAATACATGGGAGTTTAATTGACGACTGTGTTTCAGCTCTTCAGCATTCAGGTGTTTTTATGCCCTCTCTCTGTTGGAGTGCTCATTTACACTTCTCTCCATCCAATGTGTGTCATTAATTACAGAGGGCTCCTGAGTGAAACCTGCTCCCCTGCTTCTGCCACTGTCTGGTGGGAAAATGTGGGTTCTGGATAAGATCCGAGGTTCGGTGGAGACCAGTGTGCTGAGACAAGGAGACAACGGCGACAGAAAGGCTGCCGCTGCACCGTACAGCAACGTGCTCACTCCCGACAAGATCCCAGACTTCTTCATCCCCCCAAAGCTGGTCAGCTGCCCTCCAGAGCCCGAGGTGCCGAGCATCAAGCCCAAAGAGGGGCTGCAGCCGTCCACTTCTGAGCAAACCATCAGCAGCAACAGGAAGATCAGCAGTCCGAGGAGCCCTCGCCTGGTGGCCAAGATCGCAGGAGATACAAAGAACCTGCTGAGAGCAGCGAACCGCCACATCATCCAGATAGAGAGTGCGGATGACGTCGTGGCTGGGGACACCAATGCAGACCCCCAGTCGCAGACGGCGATGTCTCTGCCATACGTTCCCAAGACTCAGACATCTTATGGCTTCGCGACCCTGAAGGAGAGCCCCCACACTCGACGCAAAGAGTCCCTGTTCCACTGTGAGCTGACCAGTCCCATCACTTCTCCAAACACCCAGAGGAGGACTCCAGGGAAGGGCAGTGAGACAGGGAACCATCTGACCCCCGCCGACTGCAACACCTCCCACATGAACCCCTACCGGTACTTCAGTGGTGGAGAAAGTGACACCTGCTCTTCCGCCGAGTCCTCTCCCTTCAGCTCTCCGTTGCTGTCCCGCTCCGCATCCCTCCTCAAGATCTTCACGCACGAGACGCAGGCCAAAGTGGTGAAAGCCAAGCGGACGCTGGCTCGCCACAGCTCCCTGTCAACAGACGAGTGCAGCTCGGCCGAGCCCAGCCCCAACATCCAGCGGCGGCTCCGCGTCCCGTCCCTTCACGGCGCCGGAGGAGCGTCCGACCACGGCCTCCAGCGGGAGCACACCATCAACCTGCACAAGGGCGGCACGGTGAGGATCAGCGCCAACTACGACTCCGGCACATCGCGCCTGCTCATCCGAGTCCTGGTGGCTGAGAGTCTGTACGACAAGCACGTCGACATCAAAAGCATCAACTGCTGCGTGTCTGTGTACCTGAACCCAGGCAAGCTGCAGAAGCAGAGGAGCAACATCATCAAGAACAGCCGCAACCCCGTCTTCAATGAGGACTTCTTCTTTGACTCCATCAGCCCTGTTCAGGTGAAGAACCTTTCTGTGAAGTTCAAGGTGGTGAACAAAGGCACCAGCCTGAAGAGGGACATGCTGCTGGGAGAGAGGGAGGTACCACTAGCAAAGTTGCTCTCAGGACTCTAAAACCACAGCAGATGGAGCTTAAATTGGTAACTTGGGATTTTCAAAAAGCAGTTCTGATAAAAGTTTACAAGCAAGCCTCTGACCTACTGTAGATGACTCTTTAGGCATCTTGCATTAGTTTAGATCCAGATCAGTCAGTCATCATGGCTGAAGCTCTTGCTAGTCTGAAATTAGCGACCAAAGTGGATTTCTACAGTCTTGAAACAATTCAGATCCCAAAAACAACACTGGTTTATGAAAACTTGACTTTAATTAGAGTCATCTGTGATTTCTTACATTTCACACAGGAATTGGAGGCAGGGTATCTGCAATCATCTTCCTGTGTGAAACATAAGAAGAGAAAAGTTCCTTAATTCCTTGTTTCTCCATCACGTTGAAGCTCTGAGGTTCTGGTTCAGTTTTGTGTGGGTCCACTCCTGACATGGTTCTGTCAAAGCTGCTTCTCACCTGAAACATGCTTAGCCCTGGCTAGACCAGCTGTTAGCTTCAGGCTCTGGGACCAACAAACTTGGGTTTATAATTAATAAAGATGCCAAGAGTTATTCATTGCAGGTAAGCTATTAGCTGCTTGTAACCTTTCCACAGAACCTCTTCTGACTGAAGCTGTACTTTGGTGTTTGCACTGTTTTCTCCATCACTCACTGACTTTAAGGGGGAAGAATCTATAAAGAAGAAAGGTTTTCAACATAAGCTCAGAGAACGACCTCCCTGGTGTACACAAATGGAGGATTTAACTCACTTCTTCTCCTAAAAATGGATTCTCATCGAACCAAACTGAACCCAACAGCACCAGACGAATGTGGCAGATGAAAGCTCTCCATTCTGAGCACGTCTCCCGGCCGAATGTCCCGAGCCAGGCACTCCCGGCTCAAAGGTTGGATGGCACCTGTGCGTCAGGCTGTCTCCTGTCCTCCCGCGCCAACGTCCTCGCTGTGGTTTTATTATTGTAATGTGACTGAAATCCGCGGCAGCGCAGGATTTTTACATCGCCTCCACCATCTGCCGGCACAGAGATGCTTTTGTGAACGAGTGCACGCTTTGAAGTGGCCCTGGATCCTGATGTGCAAATGATCCTTTGATCTGCAAGGGTGAAGGCAAGGAGCGAAGAGAGCGCCCACATTTACATGCACATCAAAAATGGAATTACAATATGATTGATTAAGCAAAGGACTGCAATGATCTGATTAAACTTGATTAAAACACTCAAAATGAGAAATGTTACACAACAACCAATACCTGCTTCCTCATCAGTACCGCACCGTCTCAGTTTTGCTTTCACGGACCAGATCCACCCAAGGTTAAAGCATCAAAATCAGACCTGTTTTCAAACACGTTGCATTTATACGGTGATTTATGTAGCATCCTGTTACTGCGCTCGGTTTCTGCTTCAAATTTCATCCATTAGCTGTCAGCTTGAGTACAAATGTTTGGGGCTCTATATATCTCGCTCAGAAATATTAAAATCCATCACCTCTACATACCTACTTTGACCAGTATCAATATATAACTAAATTAGAGCTTCCTGTAACCTTTCGCCACATCTACTGTAGTTTGACTTTTTGTGAATATTTTTAAATATGCTTATTGGAAATGATCCATTTCCAAGAACAATTGAGAACATACTTTAGGAGGAAAATTTTCAGCTGTCTTCTTTAAAACCCTCGCTTCAGAATAATTAGTTTTTTCTCCAAAACTGATTATGCTTGTATAGAGGACTGCTCTATACAAGCATACAGGAATCTATTTAGAGATTCCTGTTCAAAATCACTAAATAGTTCTTGCTTTGGAGGCTCTCAATAAAGTTTTATTAGACTATATTTTGACAAACTGAAAATTCACTATGTCAAAAGATATGAAAATGCTGGGACCCGTAATTCTAAATCAATCAATGCAAGATTATTTCATAAGTGTGCAGTTATCTTATTTATTTGATTTTCAACATTGTGAATAAACTGTCTTATTTTTTTTTCTACAGTTAAATATTGTAATTACAGAACTGTTTTAAACAATAGTTTCCTACATGAATGCACATTAACCCTAAGAAAGCAAGTGATGCAAAAAAAATAAAATAAAAAAATACTAATAATAATACACAACCACACATTTCTTGTGGGTCAGGAGACATTTTTGATATTAAGGGTTGGCAATACAAAAAAAAAACTGTCTCAGTTTTACTGAAGTTGCCTGTAAACGTAAAAATGCTCTGAGTGAAACTTAGGAGAGGATTTATGCTCAATAACATCCCTGAACAAATGTGTCCCATTGTTTGAAATATTGCAATCTTGTATTAAGAACAGGTGACATATTTGACCCTAAAACATTTTATTCTTATTTAAAAGGTAAACAAAACCACTCAGGTAAAGTCAGCGCTGATATCACTCAGTTTAAAGTTTAAAGGAAGAGGGGAAACATGTCAAACTGATGCATTTGTGCGAGAGCATAAAACAGCAACAGGTTGGAGGATTTCACTTGAGTTAAACTCCGTCCTGCAACTCCAATGGTCTACTCAAACCCAGCATTAGATTAGAAACAGACTTTATTCAGATTCAAACAGCTTCTGGAAATCTCCAAGGGGGAAACAAACAAACAAACAAACAAACAAACAAACAAACAAACAAAAAAACCCCAGAACGGTTGGACGGATTTTATATTAGTGTTTGCAGTAATAAAGGTAACATATATACCTGTTTGATGAAGCCTGTTTGACTTCCTGATTGATTTTCCAGCTGCAGCTGCCTAGTGTGGGCAACATGATCAACTCTTGTGCAACCAAGCAACAGGCACTCACTAAATTGGTACATGCCCATCATCAATCTGATACCTTACTAATAAGCTCTTACATCAGTTTAAAAGCCCTTAAATGCTCAATTTCTCTCCACTTTAATCAAACTTATTAAATGAACACACGTCCGGTGAAATTTTAAGCCCATTTAGAGTGACGTTGGTGGCAGAAGGACAAAGGACAAGCTCATTAAACTCATTAAACCCTGTAAATTCTTGATTTAAAAAAAAAAATTTTAAAGTCAGTCGTCGACGTATGCAACCGGTCTTTAGCCGTAGTGCCTCTGTATTAGCGGTGTGCATGTAAATGTGTTACTTTTTTAAATACGTGAGATTAGAGCGTCAGTGCGTACCAGCAGCATGGCGTCAACACGTCACCGGTGTTTGCATGACTTGTTCAAAGTTTTCTGAAACCCTAAAGCCTTACTGTGTGTGTGAGAGAGACGGTGAGAATGACCGAGCCGCGTGATTTTATCCAGAGTTGTTCACTTTCTCTGTATGAAGTGGGGTATTTTTTATTTTTATTTATTTTTTTATTTTTGGTAAAATGCCTTTGAAACTTGCCGTACGCTGGACTCGCTCTGTGTTTATCTACTCGCTTGTAAACAGGACTTACGTTTTTGTCGAGCGACTTGACGATGCGCCGGCGAGCGCGCGCCGACGCGTTCTCAGCTTTAACGAGAGAGAAAACGTCACGGAAACGTCACGGAAAGCACCGAGACTCTGCGCTCCGAGTTGAGAGAGGAGAGAGAGGAAAAGAGGAGAGAGAAAGAAAGGAGAGAGAGAAAGAGAGGAGAGAGGAGAAGAGAGGAGAGAAAGAAAGAGAGGAGAGAGGAGAAGAGAGGAGAGAGAAAAAAAGAGGAGAGAGAGTGACGCTTTTCCCACCTGCGGCTGCCCCGTTGATGTGCTCCGTGTCGTCTCCCTGTCGGCCGTCCTCTGAAGGACTGGATTTGGTGACGTGCTGTCATCTCTGCTGCCTTCTTGCCGTCGAGCTGCTTCCTGGTCTTTGCTTGCTACTTTGGATTCAAGCTCCCGGTAAAAACCCAAACTGTGTCTCTGAGGTGTCTTCTGGCATGGCTGAACTTCCTCGGATGTGGCTCAATTTTAGCACTTCTTTAAAATAAAATGAAATAAAATGAAATCGTGCTTTTGTATATCGAGGTAAAACTTTGCTTCTGTCACAAAGAGTGATTCCTATAGTGATGCACATGGTAGCTGTGATTTGCTGACTGTTTGATGGAGTGTTTCTTTTAAAGCTGTACAGTAGTGCTCTGCCACTTTTTAGTCCCTGATTTCTGAACCAGTGTTGGTGGCCCATTGTACCTGAAGACTACTGTACAACATGGAGGCTTTGAGTCAGTGATAAAGTTGTGAAGGGTGGTGTTGAAATAAACCTGAAGAACCACATGTTAGTTCTCCACTCAGTTGAACTCTGCAGAGTTCACAGCTCTTCTGTCTGAGTCCCTTCTTCAACTTTATTCCCTTTTTTTAATTATTTGGTGTTGTTTGGTTTGCATATTCTGCTTATTTTAAGCACAAAAGAATTTTGAGTTAAGGGAACTGGAAAACATTTATCTGCTTTAAACTCAAAGCTGAATCTACAGAGGAATTATCAGCATTAACTTTCCTTAGTGGCCACCCTGCTGCTGTGGTTCAAATCTGTCCATTTGACAAATTTCTAATTTAGATAAAGGGCAAAGAGGCTCTGCTGATGGCAATTTAAATAAGAAACCATCAATATCCGTGTATGTGTGTTATACTGACGGTGACTTTGTTTCCTTTTGGCTTGTTGACATTTTGTTTTCAATGAAAATGTAAATGTGGTGATGTGTTTTTTCCCCCCCTCCTGTCTCGAGACGTTTGCTCTGACAGATGAAGCTGAAAAAGTGCCAATCCGATACTTGACTCTTGATCGTTAACTTTTCTTTAAACGTAGACGAGTTGTGTAGAAGTTAATGTTGTGTTTCTGATCTGTGTGGTTAATTATGTTCACACTGTGATGTTACGACAACTGACAGCTGTTCTCTCTCTGTGTGTGTTAATGGGTTGGAGATACTTTCAATAAAACGTCGCTGCAATCACTGGTAATGTCGTTGTCGACTTGTACCTTTTTTTTTTTTTATATAATTTTGAAAGAGAGAAACACTTACTCTGTTTGAAGACCAGCTCTAAAGTTGGACACATTGCTGGTGTTTTTTTGTGTAAAACGTTTATTCCACTCAAACTTTTTCATATTTTCTCCCTTTCAAACAATTCACTGTATTTATTGGCATGACAAATAGAAAGTTCTGCACAGAGGGTCCTGGGTTGGACTCACGCTGCTGTCTTTTTGCATGTTGGTCTGGCTCTTCCAGATGCAGTTTGTTCACTAATTATCTCTTAACAAACAACAAGGTGGCTGAAATAATTGAATGGGCAAACATTGCGTCCTGAGAAGGGTTTAAAATTTTATGCTTTCATCATTACCTGCTCTTTCCAATTACCTGTTGAATGCTGTTTTTTTGCTCATAATGTCCTGCCACTTAAAATAAAAACAAAATCTAGTAGAGTTGCTGGGCCTTATCTACAGTAGCATCAGAGGTGCGCACACAAATGGGAACATGAAAATATCTTATCACTGCCATGCGATCAGTAATTGGCAGGAAAAAGCAGCGCACAATATATATATTTTTGCCTCAGGGAGGAATTAGTCTTAAACCTGTCCGTGTTTGAGACAAATTGTGTGGAAGTCGAGGTGAAACAAGAAGCAATGAGCACGGATAGACCTAATAATGTCAGCATCTGTCCTATTCTGCTCCCCTTGGTTTGTTTTCACATCGTTTTATTTGGAGTGGATATGTTTGTCGTCTCAAAGTCAGGGAGCAGAACAGCGCTCAGTTAATGACACTCCACCGAGGTTATATTGTATTTACAGCCCTATAAAGTTTTCAATGAACTATAGATAACTGTCAACCACAGAGGTCAGTTTGACAGCTGAAACCAAAAACACTAAAAGAGCCTTTTGCCTGATTTCTATGAGGCCAAACTGTGTCTGGCAACTTTACAGTGGTGACGAGATGTTTCGAAATGAAACGGCATTAAAAGCAAATCTGGAACATTTCTTGCAATGTCAAAGGAAAACCTTTCTCGTATTTTTCCTCCTGAAACTGAGCTGTAAAGCTTCCCAACATGAGAAACTACAATAAGCTTGAGACGGTCCTGGTCTGGTCCAGATAAGGTAATGTTTGTTTTAAGACTTTAATATTTTAACCCATTGTTAGTATTATTGTACAGTAAATAATTTAATTGCTTTGGGGGGGAAAAAAAATCAACTTGAATTCAAACAAAATCTGGAAGCGAAACCAGATGTAAAAAAAAAACAACCTTATTCTTATAGAAAAAATTAAGGCAAAAACTGAAAAAGGATATTTACAACAAAAACCTAATTAAATCTTCAAAGGGAACCAAATGTTGGATGAAAATATTTCAACTTGAGTTTCTAATTAAAGAGAAGCTGCATTTCAGTTGCATAAATAAAGTTCACAGTGAGATGTGACGTTGAAAAGATACAGAAATGTTTAGATAAAAGTTGAATCCATGTATTTCTGGAAGAACACAGTTCATCACAGTAAAACGACAAATAATACTCAATAAAACATGACGTGCATTATCGAACACTTAATTTGACGAAAGGTAAAATATTCAGCGTTGGGGAGGGGGAAAATGTGCATAAAAGACAAAAAGCACCAGAAACCAAAAGGAAAACAACTTTAGCAACAACTAACCGCTCACTGCTGTGATGGTCATAAAGCGTCTTTAGTGTCTTCTTCTTTGTCTCTCTGCGAGTCGCCCTCTGATCACTTCAACTAATGGAAACCAAGTCAGAAGCAGCGAGGCAGAGAGCCATCTCCCCAGTGTTTAACAGGGTCCATTACCACCAGCCATGCTTCCACAGAAAGTATCCAAAATCCTCCTCCTCCCCCCTATTCTAAAGTAAAACATCTCCACCGCAATGTTCCTAAAAAAAGTTCCTATTCTTCAGAGTCAGCGGGACCCTTGGCGAGCTACAGTGTTGTACCCATTATCGTGCCTGACCGCTGACACCAAATCAAATGGAAAAGTACGAGCACATTTCTCTGTGGCCGAGGGGGAGATGCTGGAAACACTGGAGATCCACATCAGGTCAACAGCTTGGTGCTTATAAATGGAGCGGTTTTGTCTCTCTGGCCCACTCCTGTCCCTGAGGGAGACACATTGTCTGGTCTGGCTCAGAGCACAGATTTAGGTGCATATAGGAGCTTTAAAAGCAGCAGAGGGGCGTTCGTGCCGTGCAGCTTACTCTGTGAAATCTTTTTTTTGTTTTCATGAGTAGATCACGGCATAAACAGATGCAGGTGGAAGCGGTTAAAGTGAAAGCACGCTGTGACTTTGGTGAAGAAGGAAAACCAAGTCACTTGTTATCTGGAGCTGGCTGAACTGGATTTGAGCAGAGGAAAATAAAATCTCTCTGCAGAAGAATCACAACATTCGAACCAACGGCATAAAAAAATATATTTCTAATATATCAGACAAATACTGCATATCATCCACAGATGACCTGCATCTTGTCGTAATTTTCAGGTAGAATTAACAGTTTCGTTGACAAGTCTCCCAGATCCTGAAACACCGTAGCAATACATCATTGGATTCACTCTAAAAACATTCAGTGTTTTTCAAGACATCAAGATACTTTTGTGACTTTTCGCCTTGTTACTTTTCCCTGGATGCTGAACCATGAAGGTCACGCTTACATGAGGCGAGTGACGCCTGCAGTTCCTGAGACGTTTCTCTCCAAGGATGTATGTCTATATTCTTACAGCTGGAATCCCAACACCCCAGAAGCGGCTTTGTGATCTTTTCTAAGATGACAGATGTCAATAACTTGCTCTTCATATCTTTTTCTATTTGTGTTGGATTGAGTTATGGTGTTTTTTTTTTCTTCTTGGGGTCTTTTAACCTGCTTCATGCTGTGCGTCAAGTTCTAATTAAACAAAATGTGTTTGTTTTGCAGTACGGGCCGCAATCAGGCCAGCATGTCGCAAGGGAAATTAAATCCAGTTGAACTCAGCCTGACTTTCCAAAAGATAAAGTTAATCATCCTTAATTAGGGATTTCAGAATGAGGAAGAATACTGTCTTAACGAAGGGATGTGGATATTAAACTGGCTGTTTAGTTAGTGTTTTCTTTTTGTACTTACTCGTGTTACCTAAATGCATCTGATGGTCTGTAACATGTCAGTGTGACAAAACAGAAGAAACGTACGCTGTCAAATATCACGCTATACTCATCATTTCAAAACTTATTTCATTACAGGAGATCTTTTACAATAAGCAACAAACAACTAAATGACCAGCTTTATTAACACGTCTGCTCTCCAAGTATTTTAAACAGCACTTTGGTTTCCACAATGACCCATTAAAAGATAAAACTCTGTAAATAAAATCTCTTTTTTTCCCCCATTATTACTACACATGCATATTCTGAGCTTTCATTAATCCTCATTTGCATTTTGGAGACTCTAGGTTTGTCCTGGTTTTGAAACCATTGTCACTACTTTGTGTCCCTAAAATAAAAATATCTTGTGCATCCTCTGGGTTATCACTCATGCATTCCTTTTGTAAAATGTGTTTAATCTTCCAGGAGCTATTAAATTATTGCAGCTTATTACTCCAGTAAAAAAAAAAAAAAAAATTAGGGCTTAATCCGTTTATTGCACGACACTTGAAACCAAAGCTTGAGTTTTCAGCTTCTCATGGATACAAATTGGCCCTCTCAAGCAGTCCCCACTGATTAATTATCATACCATGTGATCGTGAGAGGGAGGCTGTGAATACCAGCCTGCCTAGAGACACGAGCTGCGGTGCTGAGTTCATTGGCTGTGCAGAGATGACAGAAAGATTCATAAAACACATGCTTAGATTTTTTTCATAATTTTTTTAAGCACATGTGAAATAAAAAAAAAACATGCAATTTGCCTGCTTGATGCACTCTGTGTGAGATCAGGAGGGGGAAGTGACAGCTCTCCTCTGTGTGAGTGCTGAGCAGGCTCCCGAAATGCAATAGAAGTAATTACGGCATTCAGCGGTGCATGGAGAAAATGCAGATAACACCTGCTCTCAGAGAGAACTCCTTCAGCTGTGATTTCGCCCGTCTGTCCTGGACAATTACAGCCTGAGGAGAGAGTAACACCTTTTGAGAGAACGCTTTTAATGCTGGGAAGGCTGAGGCTGGACTCTTCACACACAAACGACGGCACCTCTGTGTGCAGTTCTTTATTTGCATAAAAAGGAACAACAACAACAAAAAAAAGTCGATAGATACACATTTTATATTCACTATAAATATAACCTAATTGCCTCTGAAGCCTGCAATTACTCATAACTTTGCACTCACACAGATGGTTTGCATCCTCTTTCTAGATATGTTGCTTTACGCTCATTTGTAGTGATTAGCGCAATTAGGCGTCTGCCATGGGGCTTTTAGCTGATGTTCTTTTCCAGTAGCTGATTGAGCTTAAATTCTTTTATTACCAGCCTCCGAAGCACTCAGCTCAGTCGTTTTGTATCGTTGGCACAGAGGGAGTTTGATTCAGTGGTCATGCAGCTCCTCGCAAGCAGCAAGAGTTATCCTCTGCCATTTGGCAACGCGTGTTTGTTTTCTCTTCAACATGCTGCATGTTGGAGTCGTAACAGATTAGTGAACATATACCGGCAGTTCTAAGAACCCTTTTCCTCTCTAATGTGGCTCCTTTGTTCTGTAACTGCTGAAGGCCCGTGTTTCACCTTCTAAGGTTTTACAACTTCGCTTCAGCTCCGTTTCTCCCACATGACTCTGTCAAGAAAGACAGGGAAGCAAAACAAAAATCCCTGCACAACAAAAGCTGAAACAGTTGCAAGTCTATGTGAAAAGTCGAAGTTAAATACCTAACATAAGAAGACACAAACCTTTTCCCTCACTTTCTGACTTCTGGTCAGAAAAACTAAATCCTGTTTAATGTCGTTGGAACAATAGGACGGACTGAATGAGTGATTTAAAAAAAAAAAAAATTTAAATTTAGAAGTTTGTATTTACTACGATCACTTAATTACCAACTGGGGACGCCTACATTTAGAAGCACACCCACCTCCAGATTGCACAAGAGCTGGATGCAGTTCAAATGTATTTAAATATAGATTTCCCATCATTTCACAATTCACTCTGCTCACAGAGATTTGTACCAGATTAAAATTCTTGGTGAAAATGTCAAAGTGGACAGCGGGAAGCATCAGAAAAAAGCCTCGCTTGCATCGCAGAGACAACAAAGATGGACACGCACTTCCCTGGGCTTGCTTTCCAGACAGAATTGATTTACTGTACATGTTTATCGCCTGAAATTTCACTCCTGATCACCATTAAGTGTTTAGCTTTTGTCCAGTTTGGGAAGAAACGAGAGGATCATTTGTGATTTCCATCCCGGGCCATTAAATTGAGAACCAAAACGTGTCTATCAGTTGGAGCTCAGGTTATTTAATAAATTGCTTGACTTGAAACTTTCTCTCACTGAGTATGAGACCATAGAGCTGCTGTTAATGACACTGCATCACAAAAGAAGAAACTGCACAAACAAATTTAACATTTTTAATCTTTATATTGCTCACATTAGTCAAGAAACTACTTTTGAGCTACATACTAACAAAGTGTAATTGTTTTGGCATGTTTTACCTACCATATGCTAAGAGCCTGATCACGACACTTCCAGAAATAACAAATGATTTGACTCAGAGGTTGGCCACTGTGAGCAGCGTCTAGGCTACCAAAATTAGAACGAATCAAAGTGGTTAAAGCTCCATGAATCAGCCTGTGCGTCAGTTTCTTGTCGGCTTTGTGTTACTTGTGCAACCCTTCCAAGTTTTGTGGCTGCTTATTTATCAGCTAAACCGCTGGGAGTTTGCAGGAGGCCTGCGCTTCCTTTCTGAGGGGAGCGATGAGTGCAGAGACAGATGGCGTCTCTGCGCGGCGGCTGATGTTTCTGCCAGCATATTGTGCCGCCTGGGAGGCGAAGCTTGCCCCAGCAGCACAAACTTCACATCCCAGGGTAACAATCTGCCTGAGCATCACGTTATTGTGCTGAGACAAGGCTCTAAGTCCACACGCAGCAGAAATTAAAGGAGATGATTCAAGCCTCCTAAATGCATGCCGTGATCATTGTGTGCAGGCAGAGCTGAGGGCTTTAATTTTTAATGAGAACCAGCTGTTCTGGCGGTGGGCTGAATTACAGGTTTTAAAATCCTCTTTGCTTCCTTTTTTCCTTGAAATGCTAAATTGTTTTCACTCCTATTAGCTCCTGAGGACAAAGCTGGTCTATTACTTTTTAAAATTTTTTTTTGAAAGATGGAGAAATTAATACCTAAATAAACTTTGGAATAAACAGAAATAATGAGCAACAGAGACAAAAACAACAACTAAGAGAATCATGATTAAAGTAAAGATCACTTTTGGTTTTTTAAAGTAAACAAAAAGTGATCAAAGCACCACATTATGACACTGAAAGAAACAGAAACTACAAGCAAGCAAATGTTTTAGCAGCTGTTCAATTCTCTTGTTGAAGTTTCTTTTAGAGTAAAAATGTGGTCAAGTGGCATCTTCCAAATAGATAAGCGGAAAAAAAAAGAAAAAAGCCCCAAATTAAAAAAGAAACAACAAAGCAAAACTCTACTTGTTAATTGTGGAAGTGTAGAAAAATTAGATCTGAAATACAGTAAAATAAATATATACGTATATATTTTTCACCATTGGGTGCATCTGATGGTCTTATTTCTTAAATGTCAAAACTCTGCTTTGCCCTATAGCTTTGTGACATATTCTATAAGGACTAACAGGGGTGCAGATAAGCAAAGGGGAAAGAACTGAACTTTCTCTCCATGCAGGAGGTAAAGCAGCCAGTCTTCGCTTCAGGTCAGCCTGTAGCATAATCAGTATCACCCACACACAGCTTTTGTTCTCCCACTCTTTGTCTAGGTCCACCGCCGAAGGACGAAGTTAAAATAATGGCGTTCTGCGATGGTGAGACTTCACTAGATGGAGCAGAAATACAGCGTGCTAAATGATGCGTTATTATAGTGATTCCATAATGGCGTCCTAATTGGGCCCAGGCGGCGTGGCAGCTGAATTTTATGCCAATCATTTCTTTTTCTGGCACTCTCTGTCCTTCCAGCCCTCCCTTTAGTTTTTTTCCCCCCATTTTTTTACCTGATTATGTTTCCACCCGTTGCCTTCATGACCATTCTCTGCGTTGAGATTTGATTGAGAAAAAAAGAACAATGAACCTGTTTCTATGCGCCAAAGACTCAAATTATCGCAGGATCTGTGTGGGCTGTCTGCTAAGAAAGGTAGCTTAGAAAATGGATAATTAGCAAGATAATTAACAATGTATTCATGTTGTTAAGTCACCTATCGTGATGTGTTCTGACTCAGAACAAAAGAAGTCAAGGCTAAAAAAGCTTTAGAACAGTAGATTTAGATTTTTTAAAAAAGAAATGATGCAAAAACCTACTGAAAAAGAAGCATGCCTAAACTGAAAGTGTTAAAAACACTTAATATATCAATATTAAACTGATTACTAATTTATGCTAGATTTTTCAAAAAATGTCAAATTTTTTTCAGATCTTAAAATTTAGAAAAAAATGGAATTACTCTGCAAACTGTGTTTCTGAATCAAACACCTGCATAGCTATGTAGCTCTTAAGGAGAT
Source organism: Poeciliopsis prolifica (assembly GCF_027474105.1). Taxonomy (NCBI): domain Eukaryota; kingdom Metazoa; phylum Chordata; class Actinopteri; order Cyprinodontiformes; family Poeciliidae; genus Poeciliopsis; species Poeciliopsis prolifica. The sequence goes on from NW_026562377.1 coordinate 16,045,701, forward strand.
GTTGTATCTGACTAAGTGCATTTATATAACATTTATTGTGGAGTATGCCGTAAAAATACATTGGAGGGGATTTTATTTAAGCCTTCATTGTTTGTCCTTTCTGTTGTCAAATGTTTTGTATTTAGTGCATTTTCGATTCCCTTTGCTGAAATAAATATTTACTTCCATAAAAACTCTTATTTAGCACAAGAATTTGACAAAAACTAAAGTATAATGCAATTTACGGTAATAATATTATACTTATTTGTTGGCTACAGACATGTTTAGCAACTTTTGAACTTTGTGCTACAAATTATAAATTAGACAAATGGAAACAAATAATGAAGTAAATATTTATGGCCATTTTGAATCAAATTCTGAGTTATAAGTCAATTGAATTAATTGGCAATTTATCACCATGCTTTTTAATTTAAATCCAATTTCATGGCTCTGTGATTCAACACATGCAATTCTGAAAGCTGCAATTATTGTAAACATATTGTCCAGCAGTTTTGAAGCATATTATGAAATATGTTCAGACACATAAAAAGACATGTTGATTTGTACTCTTTTAGCCATATTTTGCATTCTGTCGATATGAATCGTTGTTTAGCTTACTTATATATATTCTTTATTTTTATTTTTCTGTCACAAAAGCTGGAGTGAAAGTAAAGTTGAGACAGCGTAAGTTTTACAACTGCAGTAAGAAGAACATAAAAATGGGGTTCAAACTTTGCAGAAGCATATTGTAAACAGCACACAGATGTAATTTTAGTCAACATGGTGACGTTGCTCCATTCTGTTCCTCCCAGAGTGATTAAACTATTTCCAGGCTTTTGTTGGCTCAGTGACAACGACTGTTGTTTATCTTAATAAATACAAATTATATGTCATTTCTATCTTTGACAGTTCAAGGAGATGTTAGATTCATAATTATCCTGTCAGCAGCAGATTCTGCTACGGCTTTCTGCAGCTCCTCTAGAGTTACCATGGCTTCTTCTCTGATTGATGCTCTTCCTCTTGCTTGGCCTGTCAGTCTGGATGATTGCGTTTTGGTGCTTTCAGAGTTATGTAATGCTATGCACCGTAAGGCAAGTTAACTTCCCAATTATGTGGTACCTAGTGTTGCTCTATGATACAAAGTCCCAGCAAAATACACTGAGACTTGTTCTGTTCTACAGAGATCATAAAAAAAAAAATAAATAAAATCAAAGGATGTGAATATCAGACACCGTAGGTGTTGACCTTTCAGCAAAGAGGTAAAGTTCACAGAAGTAATAAATGTAATATATAAACTCCCACTTTGTAAAATTATATTTTCCGGATCATCGGTCCTGAACTGGAAATGGTTCTGAATGTCTTGTAGAAGACATAATAAAGTAGATTTTCTCATTGATGAATAGAAAATTATGATTTTTAAACATTTTTTTGTGTTTGGCAATATAAGCAAAATGCAATGAAAATTTAGGCCCCTCCAGAAGTTCATCTGATCCTTGGAAAGAAAGACTGCTGCATATGGTATCAGTGAAATCTGTTGTGAGCTTACAGCTGCCTTTAAACCCTGCATTGTTTTCATCTGTGGTTTCTGAAAAAAAACCCAAAATGAAATGAAATTAATGATCCCTGCTTCACCGGGGAACTGAAAACATTTGATTCACTAATTTATTGCTTCTCTGCTCAGTGGTACAGAGCAGGATGGCTGCTAAGGGTATAATTACAGAGATAGATGAATATAAGGGTGTAATTACTTCTGGAGAAAGTTCACCGCATCTGAGCCCCACAGAGACGAACGATCGCCGCACATGTGCCTGAATTTTAAAGCACTCTAACAGAGGGCCTGCAGACTATATGTATCAGTGTTCACGCAGAGCTGGATTCCCAATTTACATAACGCTCGCTAATGGCTGTTTGATTAAATGAGGAAGATTATTGTGACCTTTCCTCTTTGCTTGAATGAGAACTGTGATAAGGCCGAGATTTCATAGACGAGAGACCTTGACCTGCAAATACTCAGATAAACAGGTGCACAGATACATAATTTACAATAATTTTTGACATTTAGCATAAGGTAATGATATTTTTACTGCGAGATGGATGTGTTATAATAGTCACTGTTATTGTCAGGGCTGGTGACGCTCAGACTTCAGAAAATCATCATTTTATGATCCTAGTGCTGTTAAAAAACCTGCTGCTTTTTAGCAGGTTTGATTGAACAAAATCTACTGTAACATGTTATAAAAATATGACTGAATCTAAACTCATCACTAAGAAGAAAAGAAGGAATAAGCAAATTGGTGTTTGGTTGTTTTATCATTTCTTTTTGTGAAGTTGGCCACTCCACCTCCGATCACAACAAAAATGGTGTCAAACGTTTTGTGCAGCAAAAATGTTCATTTGTGCCGTTATCATCAGAAATGTTTACAGAGGTCATGAAAGGTCAACCGGTCCCCGCACCACCTTCTTCAAATCAAACATAGTTGAGTTATCAATCAACTCTGACACCATTTTTGTTTTGAGTTGAAGTTTTAAAGGTCATTTTGATTTTGTAAAAGTGGGGGGCTAGTTGACCTTCAAACTTTCATTAATGTCTTCAAAGCAAACAAAACGTTTTGCTGCACAAACGGAGTTGAGTTGATTGACACCATTTCTGTTTGATTTGAAGTAGGTATCATCCTCCTCATGACGCTCTCTTCTGAGTTTCTCACCCCTTTTTTGTTCTCACCTTTCTGATGTTCTCCTGAAGAGTTCACTGCGTTGCCTCAGGTCTCTCTGCATGAATCTCCTTACTGCTCCTCTGGTTCATGTTGTGAAAATCTCGCCACAACCATCCGTAGCTCCTCACCTGCCTGTTCAAACATCCAGTGTTTCAAACTTACCCCAACAACATCCAACTTCCAATAAAACCTGTTCCCCTTCAAGAACCATTCAATAATCTGAATCCATCATTTTTTTCCAAACTTCTTTGTGGTGTCAGTATTCACTGCCTTTTTGAGGGTCTCGTACCAAACCAACACGGCAGGAGGTAGTTTCCATATTTACAGAGAGCAACAGGTCTGCTTCCTGCCCCGACTACGCAAGTAGATACGACGAAAGTCGTCCATTTCCAACAGAGGAAAAAGGGTTGGTGTGTGCAATATGAAGCACTGAATTAATGAGCGTGTGAATGAAATGGAGAAAAACACTGAAAACATTAGTAAAACTGTAAGTTTTTATGAGACCTTGTTTGGTTTAGTTGTTTCTGAACCCATTTGTAATTTCTTTTAGGCACTGAAGCAATTCAGAGTTTGAAGAGCTCCGAATCTTTGAAGAAGCGACAAAGCTGAGCGTCATCTGCATAATTGGCAGATCACTAATGACTGATCACTCATTAGTGATCAGTCCTAGTTAGCGAATAACATACAGTATTATCATTAAGATCAGTAGAGTCAGACATAATGTGGTTAACTGTAATAACTGAAACATAATAGGGCGTTTAAAAGTTGAAGATTTGTAAGATCACTTACTTCAGGACTGCCTTAAATCTATGAGGCACTCACTGTTGTTTACCACCTTTCAAGACCGCAACTTCTCATTTGCCTGTGTTCGTGTAAGAGCAAAACAAATGAGATATATTGTGTTGATCCCCGAGCTTAAGTGAATTTCAGACAGAGGATGACGCACGAAAGTGCATGCAAAGAACATGGAGTACCACAAATGGATGTAAATTTGCGGCAGAGAAAAAAAATGCGGCAGACATATTTTCATAAAAAGGCGTTCAGCTGGAGCGACAAATTAGTGGCTATCCAGGTAATCATTTTATTTAATGAGCAGAGGTGAGAAAAGAGTTGTGGAAAAGAGATGAGGAGAAAGCTTTGAGCTTAGACGGAGGCTTTGGTACAAATGAAAGAGCACAGAAAAAAAAAAATCCAGTAACGTGGCATTTGCTGAATAAACAGTTCAATCAAGGAACTTAATGATTAGAAAAAGTGAAGCAAATTCTTTTTTAAATACCTTGTTACACTTTATGCTGATTGCATTTCTGAATGCAGACAGAGCTCAAAGCATTAAAGGAGCTACAGTTGTGAAAAAAGAGGACTGTGTGAGCAAATGCAAGATCCTTAATCACTATTTTTGTCTTGACGCCTCTGCATGCTCACGTAGTTTTGCAAACAATGACGTTGTGTGGTAAATCCGAAGTTGTTCATTCATAGAGGAAATCTCGAGCAAATGAATATTTGCCTGGTTATTGTTCTCGGGTAATTTGTGAAATATCCTGATGAACAGCGTTAACCCGTGACATTTGAACAGTTCTCCCTCACCACCAACTCTTTTCTCCAGCATCTGTGTGTGAGAATGACGACTCACATCTGCACGGGCATTGTTCTGCTGAACAGTGAAAGGATCCCCGTAGAGAAGAGTTTATCCCCGCTGAGCCTCTTCATCCACGACTTTTCCGACTCCCGACCTCTCCAGAGATTGCAGGGTGCTGGCATCACTAAAGCTTGTCGGGTATGCAGCAGAAGCATCGTTAAAGCTGGAAAAAGAAGGCACTTCTAGATGCCTCGCAGAAGTGATTGTTTTTACAGTTTTAATCAAACAGGAACTTGATGCGAGCTCCAGGTAAATAGGCGCCGATGCAACTTTAATTTCATTCTGAGAAATTTATTTCACACAGGAATGGGTTCTGATATGTTGTCACGTTAAAAGCCAGTGATCCAGTCACAGTCATGATATCTACTTAATTGGTCCACGGAGGTTCCTTATGAATATGAAGCAAGACGTGAAACAGAGGAGCCCGCCGGATGCTGCTGCCAGCCAAACTCAGTAACCCTCAGTCACATGCAGAGGTAGACTCAGATCTTCCACCGCTCTGGTTTTCCCCTGGATTTCAGGGATTAGATTTCACCGCACAGTGTCTCTCTGATGGAGCCTTCAGTCTTTTTTTGTTGTTTTGTCTCACCGTGGTGCAGGGCTTGGGGTTGGGATTTTCTCTGACGCTGCACAGAGAGTCAGCATCTCAGGAAGTCTGACAGCTGTAGCCCCCGAAACACTAAACAGGCTATTTAGGCATAAGGCAGCACACAAACATGACGTGAGCCTCATTACCCAACATTTCATTAAATAAAAAGGATGTGACAATTTGCCAACCAGAGGCCAGGGTCATGTGCAGTTAATTAAAATGTGTTTGAATAAGAGGGATCATGGAAGTATGATGTAGAAGAAACTGGCTTTTAATGAGCACATTGCAGTTAAAACCAGGTATTTATGTAAACTGTCTAAAAATACACATTTTATATCTTAAGAAATTTAATGTCACTGTCATCAACTTAAGGTTGAACACAAATATTACTATTCAGGGTTAGGGTTCTGGGTGCCTCAAAGGGGCAATATTATGTAAAATTGACTTTTTGAGCTTTATATCATGTTATTATGCTATTACTTCATAAAAAATATACATAGAGTGTTGCTTTGATTCTGTCATGCATGTTTGGGAAATACTTTAATCTCCCAGGGCAACTATTCAGCTGTTCAAAACTCTTGGTGGGACCGAGCGGCGCCTTCATCAACCAAACGCCTACTAAGAGCTGCAGTTTCTTCAGAGGAATTGCAGCAACTGAATTAATTATCTGATCCACTTCACTTAACAATGTGAAAACATGTTAAAGGGTTTTGATAGGGGAGCCATGTTCTGATGACTTCCTGAAGGCGGAGTTTTTAAAGCGACACAGGCCCGAATTCAACACGTTTAATCATGAAGCCAAATGCTTTTATATATACAGCATTTTTCTAACAAATGGAGACAACATGGTTTCTTTATCGTGCTATAAGATGATAGTTTGTGTGCGATAAATGCTTGATACTGCCATTTAACTGTTCAAACATCAAAAACTCAAGTATTAATATCAGTGAAATCTCCAGCCATCAGGGAAATGATAAGTTCTGTGGACGTGTTTTGGTGGGGAGCGGGTGTTTTGACCCCAGAACAGAAGCAGCAGACCTTGTTAAGATGTTGGCTGGATAGAGAGAGTCCTTGTACCGACGTGAACTGACTGGCTATTCATAGAGGAGGAAGCCATTACTCAAAACACATTTCTTCAAATGCTCTCAGGGACCTTATGTTGTGTAGTTTGATGAAACTAAATTGGAGCTTGTGGTTATAAATGTTACTGCTACATTTGAAGGAAAACGGGCAGAAGAGTACAAGATTGAGAACACCATCCTGAAGTAAGAGCGGAAGGACAGAGTTATGATATGTTTTATTCTTGTTTGTTTGGTTGGTTGGGTTATTTTTCCACAAGATACATGTACTTCACAAATTAAATGACATCATGAGGAAAATACTGATGTGGACATATTGAAGCAACACCTTCAGAAAGTCATTGCGACTGATACCAAACGATAAATAAAAGGGTTGTTTGGATGGAAATGTTGACTATTAGGATGGTGAATGTTTTCCGACGCATTCTGCTGTTTAAATTTTCCCCCCTCGTTGTTTATTTAAACTACTATTAAATGGTCAAATCTAGATTTATGGCACTTAGCTTGTTCCTAATGTACATTTTACGGTTAATGGTCTCGATGCAAAAAAAAGAAAAAGAAAAACAGAAGAAGCTTATTCCAATTACAGTTTTTATTTCTAGAGATCAGCTTTAACAACTTTATAGTTTCTCAACTATAGGTGACAGTCCTAAAATCCTTTGTCACTAGCAGATATAAACTGAAACATAGACACTTCTGATTTAGATTTTTATAAATGCTTCTAGTTACATGCAGCACTTTTAAACCAAATTTGCTAAATACATTCACAAACGACCGCCACTTTTTTGCTCTCATCTTCACGTTTGGCGGCTGCTGCTCCAAACCAGCATTAGGCTTTTATAGATAACAAGGTTTCCCCTCTGCTCTCCTCCATCATCTGGTATCATCGTGAGCTATAATTAGAAAGGTAATGGAGAGTAGAGAAACTCCATCCCCATCCTTCTTAATGAAAAGAGCCATAACAATGTAAATACTGGCCCCTTGATTACTCCGATGCCGACAAGTGTCATACCTTTTTAACTTTTTAAGTATCAGAGTGAAGCCCCAACACTTGGGGGAGGTAGTGAATATGGATGAGGAGATGCGGTTCCTAATTTTAAGAGGGCTGGGGGGGAGTTATGAGTCAGCTCAGATGAATAAAATGGGTAATAAAATTGGGAATGAGGGCATGATGAGACTTTGCCCTCTCTCCTCCACCCTCAGTCCATCACCTTCTAAACCCGTCCACCCACTCCTTTTCTCTCTCGCAAAATGGCAGGGACTGTCTGCTTTCCTATCCATTGTAATTCCTTTTTCATTTCCCCCCTAATTTTCTCCCTCCACATCTCTCCCTCTTTCTCTTTTCAGCCTCTGCTTTTCCGCTCTGTCCCCCGTCAGCTGATCTGTTTTTCATCCGATCACATCAGCAGTGAGGAATGGGGACGATATCAGCAGTAAAGGCAACAGCTGGAGGGCGTAAAAATGCAGGTACCTGAGTCTTTAGAGACTATTGAGCTCCAGCTGAGACTTAAGAGCTTCAGACTGTAATAAAGAAGAATATTTTTGACTTAGAGTGTAAGCGTGGACAGCGCTGGGAATGCTACAAGGGGGTAAAGCAGCTCAGCTCAGTTCAGGGATTAACATCATGCACATGATGAGCATGGCGACAGTGAGACTTAAACTTGTTAAAGTTCAAGAAGATGTTCAAAAGGATATGAAAACCCCCAATGCTCAAATAATAAGCAACTTTTATTTTTCATACAGACCCTCTGTCTTACTTATGTCGTTTGTTTGGCTCCAGTATAGAGATCCAGCAACATTAGACAACATCGAAATACATCAGTGTTCAAAAAAATACATTTGAAAGCTTTTATTTTATTTGTAAGCTTCATAATTATAAAAGTGCTTTAACATCATTTTAAAGCACTTAAAGGGGCATTAAGGAAGCTAGAAATAACTCATCTATGCAGGTTGATGAAAATGTTTTTGTTTTTTTTAATAAAATTAAAGGCTGAAAAAATGTGCTTTTTGCCAAGATGGAAAGTTGTACTCTCAATTACTTACACATTAGAAGTCTCTTTCAGGTGTTTCTAGTGATGGTTTACAATTAATAGAAACTAAAGGGAAAAAAAAATCATTTTATTTATTTTATTTCAGGGTTCAACATTTCAGGTGGGTCCATGCAGGGCTTTACAAACCAAAGAGAGGTTGAGGCTTTTCATTGATTAAAAAAAAGTACCATGTTTTGTAAAAATTGAGAAAATGATCACTACCTATCATCAGTGTCACCTTGCCGGAAGATATTTAAAACCCAGTGATATTCAGTGCAAATTAACTCAAAAACAATGTTGAGTGTCTCTTACCAATTTCAACCTCGACATCCAATATGGCTTCCTTGCAATAAAACCCGACTATTTCAATTTTTGATCTCAGCAAATCTTTTGCTCACATGGTACAATAAACCCTCCTTCAGTGAACATTTTCCTACATTCTTTTAATGTAGCAAATTTGGAGAGATGTGGCGTATTAGCCTGCATTGATGTTAGCATCACAGTTAGCACACGGACTCAGCATATCAATCTCTGGTGTTCAAACTTGAAACTGCAACGTGGTTTTATGTCAGTCCTAGAACCAAGATCCAGTTTTAAATACCTTACACCACAAACCTGGATCGTGGTGTAAGTGGCTGCCTGTAATTGTTGCTGCGTCGCTTTTACTCGTTTTCTTTGTCCGGTTTACTTGAAGAAAACTCATTTGTGGTTGTAAGGATCTACAACACAGTTCAGTTCACCTGAAAAATAATCAAAATGTCATCTAAGTACCCCTGAATGCAACACAAGTACAATCCCTCAGAAATTGAGTTTTAAACCGTTGTCCAAATGTACAGTGTATCATAAAATGTTATGAACATTTATCATATGAAGATGTCATTTGAAGTTTTGACTGAAATGTATACATGCAATATATCCTAAGGTACAAATAGTGGCTAAAACTTGGATTAGTGTGTGTGAGAATGTCTTCTGTAGTTCCATCAGCCTGTTGTGAAAAAAAGGATGTTGAACATTTGGGTTTGTCTAATCACACAACCACAGACACAAAAATCGCCTTATCCACCGTTCCTTCCTTACTCTCACCTTCTACAAATAATTTCCGTTGGAAATTCATGTTTTAATAAACAGGTTCACTTTTAGAAAATGGCTATGACACGTTTAGCTTATGCTGTTATTATGGCAACACTCCCTGAGCGAATGAGAGCATGTTATCATTACCCGATGCAGAGACCCTCCAGCCATGAACCAGACAAAAGATAAGGCATCTCTGTGCATCGTCTGTTTATGTCTACTTGTTTATTTTCTGCCGCTGTTGGGACCCCGCCCGTCCACGTCTGACTGGTGAGACAGTCTGTCCTGCAGGGACCAGATCTTAGTCTAAATCAGCAGGTTGCCACCATGTTTGGAGCAGTGGTGCTGCGCCCTACAGCAGTCTGGAACATTAGCAGAGGGGGGCTTTTACCACTGCTGTATTTTGCAAAAACAAATTTTTTTTACACAAGATAGTTTATTTTTTATTTTTTACCCCCTACAATCGAGCATGAATTTTGTTTTTAGCGACTTTTACATATCTTTAGCACAGACACCAACAATAGGGACGGTGCTGCGCCTTTGCCATGAACACGACTCCTTTAAAGCTTCGAGATTCTTTATTTCAAATAAAAAAAAAAAAACTGAAAGAAAAATGATGGTTATTTAAAAATGAGAAATCTCAACAATAGCTACTTATAAAAACTCTTGTAAAAAGCAAAAAAGTTAGGAAAAGTCTCTGTCCACCTAATGTTCTGATTAGATGGACTGAGGGCAAATATTGTGTTAATAAATTGTAAAAGATGCAACACCCATCTCTGCTTTCAACATTGGCACTTTATTTTTTTCTAATAAATTGAACATTATGAAAAGCTTCCTAAACACTGACTTAAGCAGATATTTATAGTAGTGCTGCATGTGCAGTATATTTAATGTATGTCTATAAATAATGAGAAAAATTTATTTTATTTAAAGTTTATCTAATTTACAAAAGGTTTTAGTTGATCTTGAGATATCAGAAGACACAAAGAGCAATCAATATCCCCCATGCAAGGAGTTAATCACGTTTTGATTTCTAATGACTAGGAAAGGTTTCATTAAATCAGCACTTAAAAACTTAGTTTTATTTCAATATTTTTAATAGAATTGTTTTTTTAATGGGTTATTTGCCTGTTTTGTTACTGCTGAGTCAAAGAAAACAAATGATCATCGGATTCTACTCTCTTTTCTCTTCTATGAAGGAAAGGCTCAAAATGATCTAAATAATTTATGCAGGTTTTCCAATGTGACGCAGTCAAGCGAGATGCTAAATCTTCCTTCCTCTGTTCAGCACTTGAACCAAAACCAGTTGTGAAAAGGTGTGAAAAGCCAGTTCAGTGGTTGCCATCTCCAGAGCTCAGAGTGTGAGAGGACGGTGCGTTCTGGACAGGTGGACAATCTGTCAGGACAACACAGATACAGGCAGTCACACACAAACACACACACACATGACTTGATGACAAATTAGACAATTTAGAGTCTTCCTAATGCACATGTTTGCCACCTCTGGGAGGAATCCGCAGTAACCGGAGAAAAACCAGAGAGAAAATGAATACTTAAAACAGACAAGGCAGCAGCCAACCTGAGTTTTTAACCTTTCTGTGTCCTGAATTATACAGCATAAAGCAGAACCAATCTTAGGAGATTTAAACATGAGGTTCATGACATCTTAATTGGATGTTTGTCTTCATTAACCCACCTGCAGCCCCTGACTAAACTGGCACTTTGCTCTGGTATAGCAGAAAAAGCATTTTCTTTTTCAGTGAAAACCGAAAACATTGGCGCTAAGCAGCCGCTAGTCCCAATTCAGCACTGAACCCGATTTAGTAGAAGAAATCTCTAAAGAAGCCATGAAGCACCGTGTCCATTTAAAGTTGCCAAAATGTGGAAAGAAGCATTTTAAAATGTAGCTTTTGCAGAATATTAGAAACGATTGATATCTGTACAACACCAATGCCAACAATTTTCGGATTGTGCAAAATATAAAGAGAGAACAAATCACATAATAAATACTTTTAATGTTGGTGGAGACATCTAAATTTAATAGAAGCAACTTTCCAAAACGTTAGGACAGGGGATTTAAAAGTTGTTAAAAAAAAAAGAGAAAGTCAAACAACTGCAGGAGTATTTTGCAACTAACTGGTTTAATTGTCAACGGGTCAGAAAGAGCTCTGTGTTTGAAATGAATATTTCAACGAGGCTGAGTTTCTCAGATGTGCAGAGGTTCGAGACGCTGACTCAACAAACACTGGGGAGGATTTTGTACATCCCATCAAATTCAGTTCATTGTATCATCAATTTTATTCAGTGTAACTGCTGACAATGTTTCTCCACTTTGATGAAAAATCCCACAATCTTTCACTGCATCACTGTCACTGCCACACATCCAACCAAAAACAGCCTGACCACAATCCTCTCCTAAAACACAAACAGCAACAAAGAGGAATGTGGCTCAAGACGTTGGTGGATTTTTACTTTACAACAAGATAAGTTAAAAAATGCCAGACATTGACCAATACCGATAGTTCTGCACATATGTAATTTATTTCTGATTGAAGCATGACTGGTCCAAGGTGTAGATGAGATTTTCTTTTCTAGTTTAAATTTTAAGACTTACTTAAGAACACGAGGTGAAGATATTTGCCAGAAGTTGGAGCAGATCCCGTCGTTCTACTGGGATTGAAAAAAAAAAGACACTTCACTGTCCTTGGGGAAAATGAGTGCACCTTTACGAATAGGTAGAATATTATTGAAATGTTCATTTACTCCAATAATCACATTCACTAAGAGAGACAGATTATTTAGAAACTTAGTGATGTCTTCAAGCCTTTAAATGCTTATTGTGATAATAGGAGAAATAAAGTTTAGTTTTGTTTTATTCTTAGTTTTTAAAAAATACTTTAAACAGAAATGTGTGTTTCATGAAATTGTTTTTCAAAAGGCACTTTTAATCTGACAAACAAGCCTTACCAGAACATATGTGGTCATATTTTTTCAGTGTGACTGTAAATCAAGGTCAGAGCAAAGACACTCATCAGTAAGAGCAAAATTGTAGCGGCACTTATAAAAACTAGTATGTTCATTTTCAGGGGCTGTTGTGCCACAAGCTTTTGTTCGCTCTTGCCTTCCAGTAATAATCTGCATCACTGATGTGATAGAAGTGTCTCAAACTGAGGTTTTACCTCTTGGTAGACTTTGTGACTAACTCTGTCATTATTGGACTTAATTTCAGGAAATCACACTAATTGGGATTCATGTTAAAAAAAATTAAAACGGTGTGAAGGCCAACCATGAGTAAGCACTCTCAGTGGAATGACCTAATTTCTTTCATTTTTAAGGCTCTGTTAGTTCTTTTTATTTTAATTTATATCCAACTAATGAAGTAATATTCCTATACCAGTTTCTTTTCTTCTAAATCAGTACAAAGGTTTAGATCCACATAAGTGATATAAAAAAAATCCCTTTCAAATGATGGAGAAAATGCTAATTTGTCTGTCACTAAGAGAGCATAGGTTAAACCAAACCAATGTAAACATTGTTAACATAAATTAGGCATAATTTGGATTATTTTTGCCTGTGGTCCTCACTGTGGCGTAACAACAAGAAAGAGTGTGCATCAGCAGACTGGAGGCTGAGTTTCAGAGGGGATTGGAAGAAGAGATATTACAGAAAAAGGAGGATAAGGTTGAGAAACCAGAGTGATAAAGCTCTCTGTGGGAGAAAATCGATGGGCTCAGTTAGGACCTGGTGAGGGATGGCATTAGATTCTAATGAAAAAGCTGCCTGGTGGTATTCATCGCATCTGCAGTCGTATTATTTCATGACCAACTCAGGAGCTGAAACTGACTTAAAGCCCATTTGCAAGTTCTGAAATTATGATCGGTCTCTTGAAAGCTTGGTGTGGCAGAGGGTTAAAATTAGGCAAGCGTTAAGGTCATAAACACCCTAAAGTATTCAATATGTTGGGAAAACACTGAGGAAACAATAACATAAGGACTGAATACAAAAATTCAAAACCCATGATCCATTTACATAATGTACTCATCTGGTAACCTACATGTGTAAAAACTTAATTTTTTTAACTGTGAGAAGTATGAAACAGAAGAAAAGAGTTTTTAGCATTGTTTTGACTATGTAAATAGATTTCCCCCTTTGCAAAAAAAATAAGAAAACAGTGATAAAAATGTCGATATCTTAATAAACAAGGCGCAATGAAAGACCAGGTACAAAAAATACCAGGTGCGCTTCATTTTTACTGCAATTAGCAGTGTTAGAATCACAACATTTTGTTCCCCCATGATGGTCATAGTTTACCATCTTCCTGCTCTTTATGAAAGCTGGACAGGTGGATGATTTACCAGGTGGACGTGTTTTTGACAGAGTATTTACTTCTTATTGCCTTTAAGCTTCAAACTAATCCTGTTTCCTCGTTGTTTCTGCTGGCTTTAACAGTCAACAACAGTTACTGGAGAAAAGACGATAATCTTTAGAAATAAATCATCACAATCCCCTTACTCTCGTCTTTTCTCTCTCTGTGTATTCACAGAGAAAGCCTGGAGTCTTTCCCATCAGTCATTGGGTCGGAGGCGATGTTGCATCCTCAGTTCACTAGATCGTAGAAAAACTTACGTAAAAAAATAGATTTTGTCATTTGTTGTCACACAAATCTTCTTGCTTAGAAACACATTTTGGTGTGTTTGACCATGTCTGAGTTATTTAATGAAAATTGTGAATTCTCACCAGTAAAAATAGAATATCAGAATCAAATTTATGCTCCTCATATAGTGAATAAAACTCTGAGTACCGCAGAGAGGCTTCTGTGTTATTTTTTGTACCTAATTTTTACTTCAAAGCACAATTATTTCAAGCTGTCTTGCTTTCTTTGATTCCTCCAATCTGCCATAAGTGCTCTCACGCAGGTCTATTGCTTCTCTTCTCTGAAGAGAGGTTTCTGCTGCGCTGTTCTATCTGCAGACTGAACATCACACGCCGTGGAGGTCACAAATATATTGAATCAGACCTTCATTATCCAGCAGACACCACGGTGCTTCTGACAGACGGCAAACAAAGAATGAAGATGCTGCTTCCCAGTATGGCAGTGATGACATTTGTCATTGTTACACGGATATTTCATATTTATCAGCCTTGCAACTAGTTTTTTTTGTTTTTTCCTCTTGACTGGAGGGTTAAAGTTCTTTAAATGTCTCTCTGGGAATAATTAATCATTGGGTGTAGAGATAATCTAGTTTTCACAAACTCCTTCACTGTGATTTATGTTTCCAGGCATTGGTGTTTTTTTTTTTTTTTTGCCCAGAACCTGAGCTGTATTATTGGCAGCATTTGGGATCAGGATGCATATAAGTGCATGTGTGTGATAGTCCCAGCTGTCGTTATTCTGACTTTAAAGTATCAGCTCTTCCTTATCTTGCTATGTGGAGATAATAAATTAGCCAATGGTTGTGGAGTTGGGAGAATAACAAGTGAATATCATTTGAAAATAATGACTGCAGGCTTTAAGGAAGAGTTGCAACATATTAAAGAAAGAGACATATTAAGGGAAATTATTGGATTAAAATGTCAACATTTTTGCTCTTTAAATAAATGTGGGCTAAACAGGACTCCCCAAATACATGCACGTAAAATTTCCAGTCTACCTTTGTTTTTTTTTGCATAATGTTATTATGCTTTCTCCTTCAGGCTAATTGTCCCTCAGCCCTTCAAAGTTAAAGCCCTGCTGATTCTATGGGATTATCTGATTTGGCCGTCATATCTTTTTCAGAGACTATGTTACATCCGTCTATCGTCTATTCCTCCTTTTCCTTGCAGGGTTGCAGGATGGTTGGTGCAGTCATTGGGTGAGAGGCAAAGTACAACCTGGGCACCACACAGAGACATACAGGACAAAAAATAATCCATGTACAACACGGAGCTGTTTAAATTGTCAGTCAGGCGACAAATACAAATTTTAAAAGTTAAAAGATGGGCGTCTTTGTGCCTGAGGGAAAATTGCTTGACCTTTCCACTGGAAGACGACCACCTAACCAAAGAGCTAGCTGTTTTCAGAACCGCCTAACTTTCACAAGTTAGCCAGTTCTGCATATTTACATGTTTTAAACAAAGTGTGACATTCTGTTTTTCCTTCTTCTCGGAAAAACACACTGAATCTCTTGCTCCACAACAACCAAGGTGACTGTGACGTGTGAATTTCCTGAAAATTTGTATTCGCTGCATGGTGTAAAATCATGCAGAGGACAGAACAAAGGCATGGCCAGGTGTGAATTTAGAGACCTGCACCCAGTGGAACCCGAGGGTTTCAACAGAGAGAGGAAAGAGCAACGGAAAAACATCCGAAAAATATATTTATATGTCCTGCAAAGCAGGTAGAAGAGAAAACAAAGCTTTGTATTCATTCACTGCCTCATTAATGCAACCTTCAATCTTCCATTTTCCCAGCTACTATTAAAGTAAAAAAACAGCAGGAAAGGATAAAACCATCTGTGATCATCAAGTTTGAACTGATAGAGACAACAAATACAACCTTCATCTAAATTTTAGACTTGATTTAGTTCTGCGAAGCTTCTGCAGTGCGACCTTTTAAATGTGCTTATTGGACATCATAAAAATATTTCCAGGAGCTGCTTTCAGAAGGCATTTTTTTATTATTTTAAAAACGAAAAATCAAAAAGGAATCGCAGCTCATTAGTTGTGCTGCCCAGCTGCTGCAGCCTTTCTTTGACTCATCTTTATTAATATCGCTTATGATTATGGATGGTGCTGCATACTATGCATCAGATTTAAAGAGCTGAAAAAAAAACCCAAAATACTGCACCGCTGTGATGAAATGTCTCCCCTAAAAAAGACCTATCAGCGAAGGTTTCAAAAGAAACCATTTCTCCCCATTCTGTCTGCTTTATAGGAGCTTTTGGTCCCTTGCCTTAAGGTGAAAAACACAATCAGATTTAAAGCCAATCCTCTCATCATTCTCCTCAATTTGTTCCAAATGACAAGATGAGTCTAGAGAGGAGAAATGAACAGTTTGACTAAGTGGTTTAGAAAATGGGGGAAGCAAAGTATTAAAAACACAAAGGCCATAATCCTGGTGTTTCTGCCAGAGATGGTCGCAAACTTTCTTTTTCAATTGATTCGTGGGATCCAGGCTGAGTGAAAACTGTTTCATAGCATATTGTGATTTCAAACATGTAAATGTTTTGCTCCAAATTGACTAATTATGTCATTTCAAAAACTGACATAAGTTTTTGAAATGACATCATTTCAAAAACGTAAAATTGTGACATTATGTCAAAACTTTAGTCAAAATATTTTTCGAAGAGGATTGTGAGGAACTGAAGCACATCATGCGCAATTAAAAAGCTGCCGCTACAATAGTAAACAATACCTGATTGATTAAATGCACAATTAGCCCAAAATATTCCAAATCATTCTCAACTAAAAAAAAGTCACAAACGTCGCCTGTCATGTGCTCAAATAAACAAATTCAACAGTACGAAATAGTCAAAATATGCAATAGCTTCTGAGAGTATATTAGCTTGACTAAATATTCATTTAGACATTTCATAAGATTTACATCAAAATATCACAGAAGAATTTTTTTGGATTGCAAAACATTCTGCAGAACATGATCCAAACTTTTTTACACGACTATTTGTGTACTAGAGAAGAATAAACTTGATCCAGCGTCATCTGAAAAAAGTAAATAATTTAGCTGTACACACATTCACTTTTTTATGCTTGCCAGTTTTTATGAAGACATTCTTGTTTGGCCCAAACTGTGTGATTCACAGGCTGTTGCTGGATTAATTAGGTTTTCTTGTATTTGTCTTTCTCTGATGGCTTTCCGTCCGTTTGGTCTTCATCAGTCTGATCAGGAAACTTAACGGAGGAACCGCAGAAAAAATAAATAATCAGAGCAGTAAACAACAAACCACTGAAGCCTGGCTGGAACAAACATGCAGACACATTTGAGTCAGAGTCGTTGATTAATTTCGCAAAAGCAATTCCTTGAATCTTTCACCTGTGCGTCTGAAAAATAAATGTGCATCGAAACGCGTAAGAGGCACTGCCAGGCCGCCGAGGGTAATAAAACAATATAATGAAAAAAGAAATTAGACACAGCGAGCTCAGACCGTTGCTATCATCTCAATCATGTTCAATCCCCAAGTGCAGCTGGAGGTCGGACTCTTATCTGCACCTCTCACAGCTCTGTGACCAATCAATAGGTTTAAGCTGCTTTGCTCTCAGCCCGGTTGGAATCTGTGAACGCCCTCATGCCAAGAGATCTGCTCATTTTCCTGCTGAAAGTCTCAAAACAGCTTGACGTCAACAAGGTGAAGATTTCTGCAAATCGCAATCCAGCTCTACACTCTTAAATGTTGTGCAAAAACATTGCTGATCTCGTGAGTATTTTAATGTTATGACAATCAAATTTGTTTAAATGTTTTAATTTTTCAACAGAAACAGAAGTAAACAGCATAAGTACAGAAGGAACAAGTGTCCTCTGCCATGTGCATTGGATCAATAAAACTCTTCTCCCTTGTGATCTCTCCTCACTCAGCGATTATTATCCTCTGCAAAAGGCTCAAGATGCAGAGCATTAAAGAGAAAGTGCTCCGTCTACGTCCTGTGAAGTTACCATGACATGTACACTTAAAGAACATTCACAAAGCAGAGACCATAATTTACTCCTATATTGTCTGGAGCTGCAAATAACACAGGGGAGGGGGGGAGTTTTCTTCCAGCCTTTTGACGGGTGCCCACTGTGTGGTAAGAAAAAAAAAAAAGAAAACTTTAGTAGAAACCTAGAGTAGTTGGTTTCGTAGCAAAGAGAGTAAAGCCTGAGACACTGACGGGCATGCAACTATGGTGTATAGATGCTGGAACAGCATTTTTGGGTTTTCACACTGTTTGGAGAAGCAAAGAAACTGTAAATCCAGCAGCACCATCACACAAGGCATAAATCAAATTTCAAATATCTAAGCTACGCTGCTCCTTATCGTACAATCTCTGATGTCTTTGCGACGTGAAGAATTTCAGTCTGAGTTAAATTATGCAGCATTTAGAAGACTTTTCTGAAACAAAACCCTCTGATGAATGTTTAGATCCAAGAGGATGATGCAACCGCAGCAAGACATGACCACCTGATGGACAGTTCGTTTTGCACGAGGTGTTGGTCACACACAAATACCGGAACTTAGAGGAAAAATGCGTGAGGCCACATTACATAATAGTGTCTCATTATCGTATTTGTAACATTTAGTCCAGCTAAATAAAACTCATTTAGAGCCACAAGAGTTACGTGACCTTTGCAAGACATTTTTTAAATTATTGATTGAAAAATGTCAAATTTCTTGTATCCTATAGTAAATTTACTTTTTTTAAAAATCTAAATTTTATTTCTATTTTTAAGTTTTAATATACAGAAAAACAAAGATTTTTAGCAAAAAGAGATGGATGCAACTCTTTCATGGGATTTTAATATTGGCAAAATATAAGCACATTGTTTTCAACCTAATGACAAGATAATTAGAAGAATGTTATTGGTGCAATTAAATTACTAAAAGAAAAAACAGCAAAATAGAACTATTTTCTTTTCTTACTAAACCTGAATATGAGTCCAAAACCAGGTGATGGCCAACGCAAAATGAAAATAGAATGGAGTTGTAGAAGTCAAATAATGTGTCTTGTTCCAAAATCTGATATTGCCATCACAGGCCTGTTTATTTCCAATCTGTGACTCGGCCACATAGTGAGCACTTCCTCTGTCAACAAAGCCACTCGTTGTTTTCAGAGTGCCACCACTCAAATTTAGCTCAGTACACACAGACACATTATTATGGGCATTTTATCCGTTTTCAACCTGTCTTAATAACTGATCGTATTTGTGGAATCTTTGGGTATAGAAATAAGTCTAAGTATTAAGAAATTAATAATATGATTTATTCTAGATCAGCAGTTCTCCTGACTTCTAACCATTTACCCAAGCCTATCCTCTTCCTTATAAGCATCTGTCTGTGTAAAGCATTGAACTTTAATCCTCAGATTAGACGATCAGAGGAACATTAAGTACTGAGCAATCTCCTATTTATACCCACAAATTCATAAAATGTGATGGGAAACTCTGCTTCAGCAAAGAAATGCAGCAGGAGTGGATTATTCAAACTATGAAAACCAACAACATGTCAACAATTAAGTTGTTGTTTTGCTACAATGAGATCAACCTCTTCCCTGCTATGTCTTTCACTATACAACAACTTGAATAAAAACATGCAGGCGGTAAAAAAAAAAAAAAAGTCTGGTGAGGGTTTTAGCTGCTTCATTCAGCCTTTGTTTCTTTGTCATGGCGGATGATATAAACAAATGCAAACAATTATCAACACATGAGACTTTTTTTTTGTTCTTTTGAGTGTTTAGCGTCAGCTCACACTTGATTTCAGAACAAAAACAGATTTTCTTTTCCTTTTTATACAGACCAATGTCATAAACATGTTACGTGCATGAATAGCAATGACAGGGAAATACTGGACATGCACTAACAGATGCATTCACAGCTCCATTAGAGTCTTTGTCGCAGTAATCATGCTCACAACATTGGAGTTCAATGTTGTCAACATGTAATCATCTTCTCTTAGTTGCCTTCAGCAAGGTTCAAAGAAAGAAAGCTGCACATCAACCCCTGCAGGGATTGATATGTAGCTTGCCATTATGGTAATGATGGCAAGATGCAACGCTGAATCAAGCAGCCATTGTGTGCTGTAGACAGTTTCGGTGGATCAAAATAAGAAATAAAAATTTATGAGTGGAGTTTAAGATGTAATGAGGAGCAAATGCCAGTAACTTATAAAAAAAAAACAAGAAAATAACAGCAATGCAAATGATGATGACATTAAATTTGTCTTACAAGCACAGATTTTCTTGTTAAAAAAAAGTACTGCAAACCAAACTGAGTCCATGGAGAGCAGTGTAGATGTTATTTTCTCTATTCAAAAGTTATTAATAATGGCACACAGAATGTTTATTAATCTTTTTTTTCATATCCCCAATTTTAACCAAGCTAAAGTTTGTCTTTAATTATAGAAAAAGGATATTTTTGGTAGAGAGGTCGCTTGCCAGGATCTGAAAGCTTCAGTGTTTCCTAATCTTTGGTCCAGTTTACAGCAGTCTATAGGGTCCTGTTTAAATGATCGTCAGTTTTCAAACTCATTCCTTAAAACTATGACACAATCACGAGTAATAAGCAGAGTTACAAAATATTTCTATAAAGGATTTAACGCTCTAGATTACAACATGATAGATTCTCTCAGGGCATCACTGTGCTAATAAAACACTCAGTGCAAGCTGGAATTAGGGAAGCTGAATTGTTTTGGGTGGAAAGTATTTGTTAAAAGTGTCACATCTGAAGGCAGCATGCTGCTACAGAGCTGTTGTGTTAAATTAAAAAGTACACCATCTGTCAATTGCTGGATTCTTCACAAATAAAAGGAAAAGAGAAACCAAAGCTAAATGTGATATCATAAGAAAGAAATAATTCAGCTAGGTTCAAGAAGATCATCACCAGCAGAATATTATTTTTGCATTTCCCAGCCTCCGAGGCCGGCGAGAACCCCGGTTATTTTAGTTCTGTCAGCATGAAATCATTAAACTAATGATCCGAGTGTGAGTTTACATGGTGCATATTTAGTTAGTGACGTCCGAGTGTTTGGAGAATGATTCATGTTTGTGTCTCTTATTTCTGTGATCAAATATTGCAGCTTTGTCCGGTTTCGATCCTGGTGTGAACACAACACACACCAGGATGTGTGTTGTGTTCTACCGCCCGGCCAAACCAGACAGACCAGTAACAGCAAATATTGGACTCTAAATAAATACGTTCTACTTCATGCTGTCACCACCTTGGGATTGGGAAACTGGTTTTGCTCAAGTTTGTATCTTTTCTGCATCCAGCAGCCGTGACAATGTTTCAACACTGCAGCTGATGGCTGACTAAGCTTTTCACATTTAGGCACATTATTCCCGGTGTTGTTCGATTTAAAGTTTAACTTGCATTTAATAATCAGTCTTCTCTCTTAATAATCAGTCTTCTCTCTTAATGTAAAATCATAGGACAAATGATGTTAAGGAAATGTGAAGTTAAAGCATGTGAAGCCTGGTTGTGTGTGGGATTTAAACAAATATGGAAACAAAACAATTCCACATTATGTGGAACTTCAGCAGTGTTTCCAAAGACAATGTCCACCTTGTGTATCTTATAGGTTGTTTTAAAATGCAAAACAAACCCATGACTCAGTCAAAATACTGTATCTGGGCAGCAAATTCCTAACATGACTATAATTATCCTGCAAGATTTATTGGCTTTTAAGGATTTCCCATTTACATGGCCCCTTTAATTGGACCTGCTTTTAAGATTGAACTGTTCTTTGCATCTTCAGGCAGAATGAAAAACACAGCGATCCACTCAGTCAGGAGCACAGACTGTCTTAATATTCACCCTCCAGAGTTTCCATGAACACCTTCTCTGCAGGAGCTTTCGTGTCAATTTGAAAACCCTCCTTTACTTGCTCATTAGAAGAGAGAGCAGCACTGATCTGACATTTCCTGCAACACAAAGTAATTAATAAGGTAATAATGAGAAAATGTTAAACCAGAAAACTCTCAAGATCTTTGATTCTCATGTCCTTCTGCATGTGCAGTGATTTTTTTAAATTTTTTTTTTTATGAGGTATAATCACAGTAGGAAAGCTGGAATGATTTTAAATGCTGACTACAAACACCAACTCACCTTCTGCTGCTTTGGACATCACTACAGAAAACAATGAATTTGAGAAGGTTCCTGAAAGCCTACGCTGATTGAAATGACATAGTTAACAATGATTATGGTGCATGATTTATTAGTAGAAGAAAAATACTTATCTATTTATAAGTATTTATATTCTTGATCACTCATCTCTTCATACTTTCAGTCATCGATTGCTTTTCAAAAAGTGAGGAAAATCACTGTATTTGAACATAAAACTGATATAACCCTGTCATAAACATTGACAGCTATGAACACGAAGGAGTGTTTATGAATGTCTCTGACTGTTGTCATGAAGTGTCATAATAATGAAACTGTTAATGAACTTTTGACGCAAAGTTTTTGTGCAACTTTGCATTAAAAGTGTCATTATTTACTGAATGACGACAGTCATAGACATTCCTAAAGACTCCTCCATGTGGTTATGTCACATTTATGACACGTCAGTCTTATGCACGCCGCTTCAAATAAAGTGTTGCCAAAGTTGGTAAAGCCATAGGACAGGCATATGTGATGGCAGGACAATGAAATAAAGGAATTAATCACCATCTTATCTGAGATGGTGAAACAGAAATGATGAGAGGGAATCTGTAAAACAGACAATAACTCTTCAGCACGAAGAAAATGTTGTTTCATCCTGAGTAAGATGAATAGCAGGCAGCCAGCTTTAGCTTTAGGAACCGGCTGAGTGACTCGGGAGTCCAATTAAAAGAAACGACAGATTATTAAAATGTCTGAGATGGAATCATCTCTGCACAGGTGGAGAGAGAAGCTTTCTTCAAGACTCGCTATTCGACCAACATAAATGTTGGAAATGTAAGTTGAATGGAAGAACAAAAAAAAAGGAGTTGTGCAAGACCTCACCTTGACATTAGTGGTACGGATAGAGCAAGCGTGTCATTTTTGTATCTGGGTAAGCAAGGTGTTCCAGTTAGTGGACCTGTATTAAGCTCTGAGCATCAGAGATTTTTAGTTCAGGGTGTAAGGACTGATTATCCAGACAAGAGGCGTTGTGGTCTTAAAGAACAGCATGTTGTGTTCTGCAGGAACATTAGATTCAACAGCTGTTGGAGCTAAAGGGTCAGTGTAGTCTCCTTGTTGTGACATTTGGCAGATGGAACCACCAGCAGAAAGTTTACAACAAAATAACAATTCTTCTTATTTTACACCAGTCGAATTGGTTTGGTAACACTTTGTGGTCAACTTTGCTTCTCTGGCTCTATTTTGGTGGTTCAGTACAATCTGACGTAATGTGCATTTAGCTCAGTTGATCATAAACAGCACATTAAGAGATGGAAGTTAAATTTATTCAAGCTTTGGCCCCTGGGTCAGACTCTGGGCTCGTCTGCAATTTTTTCTTTTATTACTTTTATTACAAATTTTCTTATATTAAAACTGTCCAGACATATTTGTGTGGTATAATTAAAGCCCGCTATCTGACTCGCTCATTTGAAAGCAGTGCCAAAGCCATGGGCGCACCTTTCTACCTGTCTGATCACATCAAATCTGCAAATTCAGTTTTTTCCCCAAGTATATGGTCATAAAGACAACGATGTTGATTCAAAATGCAGAAAATTGCATGGTCTTTAATTCCACTCTTTTAGTGCAGGTTACAGGACTGAATAATCCATCCTCTGC
Source organism: Poeciliopsis prolifica (assembly GCF_027474105.1). Lineage (NCBI taxonomy): Eukaryota > Metazoa > Chordata > Actinopteri > Cyprinodontiformes > Poeciliidae > Poeciliopsis > Poeciliopsis prolifica. The sequence goes on from NW_026562377.1 coordinate 16,069,242, forward strand.
TTCAGCCAACGTGACAGATAGCAGAGGCTCCTGGCACTCTTTGCACATTAGTCTCACAGCTAGATGCTTGCTGAGAGGCATGGTAATGGTCGACCTTTTTTATTACGACGCAGGTAGCTTGTTGTGTGCCTTGAACAATGGAAAGAGGAATCCATTTCACTCAACTTGTCCCCACAAGGTATTGATTCAGGATATTTGAGTCCAGAGATGTCTTCAGAAGAAGCAGCGGCGCATCGCATGAGTGAGAAATGGAAGTCCATTCGCTGGAATGATCTTTTCCGATCAGAGACGTTGATAAGTTTGAGCACAAAGAGTAAAACTGAATGATCAATATGTGATTTTTTTTTTATTATTATTCAGCAGGATTACCCTTCTTCACCCCCCCCTTCCCTCAGGGTTTGTGTGGTGATAAACTAATCATACATCTTGTAGTCTCTGGATCGGACACCTGTTCATTTGAAGGTAAATTTTATGGCGGCAGCGCGTTGATAAAAAGCCGGGATAACACGCTGATTTGCTCGGCTGTCCTGCTCTTTCCTTTGCGTTTCTAATTAAGATCCTGGCTCTGCAGCACTAATGGTAATTCACAGGTGTCCGCTGCCTGGCAGTCACCATGACAACCTCAAGGTATGCCATCGAATCCACAACGCGCGCGCGTGCGCACACGCATGCGCACACGCGCGCGTGCGCACACGCATGCGCACACGCGCGCGGTTTTATTCCAGCTCTCTTATCAGAGTTGATTAATCCGGACAACAAGCGCTGCTCTCTGCGGCGTGGGCAACCTGCCGCTGATTTCACCTCCACAGGAAATTGAGTCACTCTGGTAAAAGTCAAACCTTTAAACTGCACTGTTGTTTGAAAACAGTCCTTTGAGGGACGGTCACGATGAAGCACTAAAGCTCCTCAGACCCGTTTAGTTTCATTTTAAAAGTGATCGGGAAAGATGCTGGAGCGCAACAGGGTCGATTTAAACCCCCGTCCTGCTCCGTTTTGCTTTGTTGTTGTTGTTGTTGTTGTTTTTCTTCCACTGGTGCTGCATGGAGCCTGCTTGTGTTCTCCCACCCATCCAAGCTTTATGGCCTGAGCAAACAGGAGCATATTGCACACGGTTCGTTGAGTCACACACAAAACTTTCGACATTAATTTACCGCAGCGTTTCTCCCTGTGTGTTTGCAGATGTGTCTTTACGACGTTATTGTCTCGAAGTTGTTGCTCACAGAGGAGCCAGACTCACTGTTGACCCGAAATCAATTCAGTCTCATAACTTGTCCCACAACATCTGAAGCATTCATTTGCATTTTCGCGAGTCAACAATTATTATTGCAAGCAAGAGGAGAGGATGTCTTGGATATTTATTTATTTATTTTTTACATCTGATGTTTATTTACAAGAAAAGATGAATTCTGTAGAAACTAGAGCAAACATCACATCTGCTACCAGTTATCTATTTGATAACCATGACTTAAAAGTTTTAAAATCAGCTATTTACATACATTTTTTTTTGTAAAAGAGAAACATTGCATTTGGTTACTGAAATAAGGTGAAACTGAAAATAAGTAATTAAAAGAAAATAAAGAAATAACAGTAAAATTGCCATTCAAAAATGATTTGGTCTAACCTGGCCTGCAGATGAAGGATGTTATCCTGAACTTATTTTCTTGTTCAACTTTTCAAAGCCATCTCAGCAGATGAGTGATTTCCATTAGTTTCTGCAGCAGGTATTTTTTTTGCCTTACAATAAGTTAACTTCTCAAGCCGTCTCAGGTTTTGAAGGTCACTTCTTTCCACTCCACATTTCTGCTCCTTTTATGGATCAAATCTCATAGAAACCCACTTTTGAAGAGCAAGTTACATTTTTAGCATTTGTTTTGGGTCATTATCTCGTTGGAGTGCCCCTGACCTTAGATTGAGACCATGCTTTCTGACAAATGGGAGCAGGTTTCACTTCATATGCCTTGATATTTCATTCAACCCAGCGCAGACTCAAGCCCACCTGTGCCAGTAGCAACCCGAGAACAGCAAATGTAACTCTCTCTTTTTTTGGAAACCTTAATTTTGCTCGTGTAAGTTGCCTGAAAATCCAGTGTTGTCTCATTTGTCCATAAGGAATGTTTCAAATTTCCCGACAATAAGAAAAGGCGTAGTGAGAAAAACACAGTTTTGGCCCATTGGCCAATACTCAGTGACTTTCATGCTGCATAAAATCTTTAAAACCACTGACCACTTTGGCATCTATGTTTTAGAAATAAACTTTCAGTCAACACAACAAACATTACGACTGCCTTTCTTAAAAAAAAAACAAAAAAAAAGCTATTAAGTGTTGATTTTGTAGTAAGTGCCCTTATTTCACCACAATCTTTGCTCCACTGTTGAAACATTAAGTGTTTTGCTATCGTGAAAGGCTAATAGCGTCCCTCAACAAAATCATTTAAAAAAATCTAAATTGTTGATTTCTAGAATGTAATTTTTTTTAAATCACCATTTTATGTTTTTTTTTCTCTACAACTCAACTCATTCAGCGTCTCAGAGAAGACATACTCTGGTTTCTCTTCTTTTCCTTTGACTCACTCTTATCTAAAAAATTAATTTGTTCATGTAGGCTACATGATACAAATTAACACCCGTAAAAATATAATTCTGATAATCAGCTTGAGGACCGAAGATTGCACTTCCATCATTTAACGTTCCTCTGCATTTTAGCAGTGAGCAGAAAGAAAAGCACAGGAAGTAGAAGTGGCCAATCGGGGTTTGGTTTGCAGAAGTGCCAGCGTTTTAGAAACGTCCGCCTGCTGAGTCTGCAGATAATCCTCTCACTTCATTCCGTTTCTCTGGATTACAAAAGGACATAAAAATAATGCAAGCGTAACTTTTCATGTTGACTGATGTGTTTGTATTTGTTGTTGTTTTACCGAAACTGGTGCACTCAAATAAATCCCTGCACTTGATTCATTGATCATCAATGAAGCTGACAGTGTCGTGTAAAACGCAAAGGGCGTGGGGTGGGATTCAAATATAGAGTCACACTATGTAAAATATGTGGTGAACATCGCCAATTAAAGAGAATATACTCCTGTGTTATACATTAAATTATCACAATCCACACAACAGACCAACCACTCTCCTCCTTCTTGGTTTGGTTGTGTTTGTGCTGTTACAGCAGAAACTGACCATGGCTAAAATCCAGTAATAGCCACAGTGTCCAAAATAATCACTTCTTTTGCTCACGTCTCATGAACAATAAGCTTGCACAGCCACTGTCTCACTGTAGAGGCATCTCGTCTGCAACCACAAGCTGCTATTGGTTCCCTTGTGACTTTTCAGCATTTTTGAAGGTTTTTATTATGATTAATGCTGGGCTTTGTTCATTTTTTCTGTCTCTGATGACCTATAAACACTTTGCAATATTTTATGCATGAATGGTTGTTTTTACATGTAAACTTGCCCGGCCATTTCACATCGTGCAGTCAGGCTAAGATTGTTTAGACCTGGACATTTTGGCCATTGGCTTAAATGTTCTCCATTTGAAGACTTCTCTCCAAAACTTATTCTTCTGAAGTTGTACGTATGGATGTCTGAGCATTACACACCAGCACAGCACGTTTAATTTCACATCTATTGTGGTGTGGTCGAATTACATGGACTCAAAATCAACCCTCCTGTCTCAGCCTGTGGGGCTCTGTGGACGTTTTCAGTGTCAATCAAAGAGCCACGCGTGACGCTTATTTTTACCAGTGTTGGTTTGACAGGTAGGAGATGCATCTTTAAAGAGCGACACGCTGAAAGAGGCAGGAGATGAAGCGGGAGTTACAGAGTCGAAACTGTGTCAGCTGTGTTTATTGATGAGGACACCATGTCAGGATCTTGTCACTTTGATGAAAGAGATGAATAATTTGTTGCTCAGAGAGAGAACAAACAGTACAGCGCTTCTCTCAAGATTATCGTAGAATGACGAGAGACTGAAGAGAAAAATAGCTCTCTCATCGTCTGCAGGGTCTAATGGCTGTTTAAAATTGCTCCTTTCATTTGCTGTCATAAGGTTTAGGCTTTTTTTCATGAAATGAAATAGTAAGCTATGATCATTTTGGATTCAGTGATCAAAATCAACACTTGCAATCATCAAAAGTGGCATTTCCTGTTCTTTATTTTTAATGACCACTTCATAAACTTCACTGATGAATCTTTTCAAAACTTTAAGGTTGCTTTGGTAGATAAAAGAAGCAACATGCTTTAAAGCCTGCTTTATAAGAAACATGAGAGTGCTTTATTGTTAAAATGTGTTTTTCAGAGATTTTGAAAGAGACCATAATACAACATTAATTATCTAGCTCTGCAACTTGATGGAAGCACATATGTTGCAAAACAAAATTTATTGATTTTGCTTCTGAATGATGTTCAGTTTTGTTTTTAAGCACTCTAAATCAAAGGTATCTGAAGAATCGATTAACAGTCTTGCGGTGCAAATGTTTCACTGCTGAAGAAAATAATCCCTTATTTAACATCCAACCCTATAGATTACAAAAATATATTTTGTTGCCTTATAAACTTTAAAGACCAACTACATTGTTTTTCGAAGAGTACATGAATTTTAGTGATATCCCATTTTTAATCCGTAAAGTTTACTATAATGTTGAACCACCATTTGTAATCTATAACAACTTCAGCTGTTTTGGATTTTCAAGGACTTCAAGGATGAGATTTTTTTTCAACCCTAATCCCATTAGTCTATTTGTGAGGTCAGACACTGGTGTTGGATGAGAGGTAATGGCTCACAGTCTTCAGTCTAATTCTAATGCTGTCCTCTAGGAAACTACCAAATGCAGAGTGATAGAAAAGCATGTTGTGTGACTGTTGATAACACACATTGTCTGTTCTGGAGTCTAATCATTTCTTACATGCATTGGAGTTGATGGTGTGAGGTTTAGATGCAGAACGGTCATGGAGACCCATTTCACAAAGCTTTCCACACTATTTATATGTATACAGTGTAGACTTTAGTATTTCAACACTAAGGAGACACTTTAAGGAAAGCAAAGGCTTGTAATAACAGACAATCAGCCAGCTGTACCGTGGGCTTTGTACCTGTCACCTCCTAACAGGCCAATCAAGTTGGACTTTCTTGATAATCAATACAACAATCACTGTGCCTGTGATTCACAGTATAATTTTGTAGCTTGACTCAAACAGCGGTGCGCTACTTAGAGCTTCCTTTGAGCACTTAGATGTAAGTAAGACGGCAGGAAACAAGACTGCTGAAGATCAAAGCTGTTGTATCAGATCGGTGAGGGATTATTTTCAGCTCTCAGAAAAAACGTTGTCCAAATGAAAATTTGTTTTTCAAATGTCCAGTGGGCGATTCCGCTGCTGTAATGTAAGCCACTTTAATTTTAAGGCATCTTGCACATCTATTGTCACCAGGAGTGGCAATGAATATGGAGAAAACTGTTTTTCCAGAAGCCAGTCACTGGAAACATTGAGTGGATAACATCGGCTAAATCTGAGTTTCCTATGATTTAAAGCTCTGAAGTAAAGACTTGTTGACTTGTGCTGTACAAACAGTTTTCCCCACTGCCTTCTCCTTCACATTTTTACACTGACTCTGAGGAACGCCACTTAAAGTTGTCAGAAAATTGCTGTTAAGGTATAAACACAGCAGGCGGCCATTGGACTAAATGGCAATTTTAACTCCACTGCTGTCAACTCCACCAGACACACACTCACCCTCTTCTATCTCATTCCTTCACTCTCAGAGCACTCCTTTATGTGGTTGCCATCGTAACCAGAAAGCCAATAACAGCCCTCAACCTTCCCCCTCTTAAGTCAGGAAAGCCGTGGATGAAAATTGCCCCAATCAAATTTGCCCCACAGAGTATCGGCTCTCTTTGACGATGCTGCGCCGCGTCCAGAATCGGCTCCCTTCACCCTCAGGCGCTCTCGTGTTTCCGGCGTGTTTCCCTGACTCAGAGGAAGACGGCAGCATAAATCAATTTGCAAGCTGTGAGAGACGTTCAGCGTCGGATGGAAATCAACAGTGGCAGATGGAGGATATTGGAAAACATTTTCTTCCCCCGCCAAGTGCAGCGGCAGCATCTCCTGTGCAGCTGGCAGAGGAACCCTAATAGTGTGTTTGCATGTGCATTCGCTTCGAAGGTGATGAATTGGAGACAATGAGGATCCAGAGAGGATACGGAGTTGTGAATCTCGTGCCTGACTCGCATTTTAACAATATCAAATCATGCAACTTTTTCATGTCGGCCAAAGTTTTTGGAGGTTGACTCAGCTGAATGTGTTGGTAAATGAGGGGCCAACAGGCTTCCACTTCCCTCTTACAGATCAACACAAGATCGATGTGAGTTTGTTGTGAATATTGGGTGGACTGATAACGAGATCAACTCGTTTGATTTTTCCAAAATAAAAAGCTACCCTCTCATGACCTGTATTCTTTTGATATGTATAACTAGAAGAAAAGATATTACTGGGGCCTGCCACAGCACTTCATAGGAGAAGCATTGAAATGCCTTGCAAAGCAAAAATATTCGCCTTTATTATCTTTCTTTTCTCAGGTTAGTGCACTGCCTTCTCATCACCATGTTTTTTTTTTACTTTTGTACATATTTCATTATAATTGCAAATTTCAGACCCATTGAAATTCGTGGAAAATCTTCAAAATCATAGAGCTACAAACTGTTTCTCAGCCTGTTGGTCACACTCTTCATGCTCTTCCTTCAGGCTCCTGCCTGATGGAAGAGGCTAAACCAGGCGTCACCAACACACCCGATGCCCCTAAAAATAAACATTGTCATTAGGGAGCCCTGCCTCGACAAATGTTCATTTTTATGTTTTTACGTTGAGGTAATAACATTTATTTATATTTAGAGTTTTCGAAAAAAGGAAATGATGAAAACATTTAAAATAAGTTGCTTTATGTATGAAACTCTTTCCTACGGTTAAAGTTCAGAACTATGCACAGACGACTGCAGGATATTTGTATCAGAACCTGAACCTGCGATCAACACCCTCCTCTTTCCGTGAGCCACACCGGTAGACTTCACTTCCATGTCTTAATTATTCAGCATCGTCTGAAAAAACAAAAATGTCAGCCACTCTTGCGGTTTAGGTTTGTGCTGATTTTTGTGCGTTGGAGAGGTGGTTGTGCTCTTGCAGGTCAGGTGCAGTGATAGTTTTGTGCCACCCTCTGATCTTACAGAAAAACTCCAAGCCGTGAAATAAACCAAACCAAACTGACCAATAAGATTTAGGCTTTGGCGTGACCCACCTGGGTGAAAGAAAATCACATGTGTAATGATCTTTAAACTGTAAACAAAAGTCCCATTACACACAGTAGCTAGTTACCTTCAGCCTTGTTGCAGGACACACACTGTCTTGTAAGCGAAGTTTCATGTGCAGATGTTTTCTTTATGTTTAGCTGTGAGGGTCTCGGCTTGAGGCCGAACTATGACGTGAGACACTATGATCTGTAATCCAAAGAGATTTCTCATGAGTAAGAATAACAACCTCAGAGTAAAGAAGTGAACATTTACAGGTACAAATAAAAGAGCTCCACTTCAGCAGCAGTGGGATGTCTCTTGACTGATCCAGCATGTCTCTGAGTACTCAAGCTGGAGGACATGTTTCTGTTTAAGGAAGATTTTTTTTTCCCAGGGCCAACCAGTGCTCAGTTGAGAGCACACACACACACCCACACACACACACACACACACACACACACACGCACACACACACACACGCACGCACGCACGCACGCACGCACGCACACTAAAAAATACGAACAGAGATCAATGACACCAGAACCATTCACATAAAATTTAAACAAAATGAATAAAAATAACATGATGAAATAGAAACACGAATAAAATCCATGAGATAAAATCCATTAAGAACCACTGAGAGCGTCACTGTCACTTCAGTGAACAAAGAGTGGTTTAAAAAGACATTTGAAACAAAAAAGTAAAGTTGACGGAGCAGCAATTGGCATGAAATTAAAAGTGTTGTGAATCAGTAAAGCTCGATAAGATATCAAAAAGGTTTAAGGTGGTTTAGAGCCATGGCATTACAGTCTTAGATATTTTTTATGGAGCCGATCCACTGCTTTAGTTATGCATAACTAGACTCTCAAAAGAATGTGAAGGATTTATTTCACGAAGTCCATGACTGATAGACAAAGAGGAGTATCTGATTTTGAAATTAGATGTAAATTGTATTCTATTTATTAAGAGTAACCCAAGAGTTTGAGAAACTCAAGCATTCAAGGTTGGCACAAAATAGCAGGGCCTCAATAAATAATGTCTGGAAAGTGGAATTAGTCCTCTTTGAAGTTTCCAGCACATGTTTTTCTAAGAGTAGATCAAACCATGGAAGGATGGAATATTCCTTCTGTTAATGGACTAAATCCAGTGCCAATTAGCCGTCGTCTGGGTGGTTTCTGCCTCATTTACTTCTGTTAAAAACGTGGTTATTTTAAGACTAAAGCTCCAAACCTAATTAAGTTGAAACTATAGAAAAAGCATCGTTTCCACACCGATGAGACAGGACTTCAGCAAATTATTCCTGTTACTGACAAACATTACTGATATTTTCTAAGGTGTGTAAATGGATGTCATATTTCTATGTAGACAATATTCTACCAGTAGTCACTCAGTCGTTTCAGTCAGTCTGGGTTTGCTGTTGGGTTTCGACTACATTTTGTTAAATCATAAAAATTAGAAGAGTAAATAGGTTGTTTTTGAGCTAAGGCTGATGATGGCCCATCAATTACATGTCTGAAAGTCCCTTGAACATAGAAACGAAGGTCTTTAGCCAAACCCGTTGGAAAGGCAATGACAGATCCAGATACAAGAAAAACAGTCCAAAAAAATCTTAATGCTAAAGACTCTTCAGCATGGTGATGTGCTGTTGCCTTGAAGCAAAAAGGTTTTGCGTTTGAATCCCAACCTGGACTCCTTTTGCATGGAGTTTACCCTGTGCATTAATTTGTTCTTCTCTGGGTGCTCCAGCTTCCTGCAACAATCCAAAAACATGACCATTAAGGTAATGACCCATAATTGTCCGCGTGTGTTGGTGTGTGTGTGTGTGTGTGTGTGTGTGTGTGTGTGTGTGTGTGTGTGTGTGTGTGTGTGGGGTGTGTGGGTGTGTGTGTGTGTGTGTGTGAGGCCAGACCACGGTGAGGGAGATGTTGGCTACAAAGGGCCAGCTGTTGCTGTGAGCGCTGGAGCTGTTCTGGGAAGCCGAGAGGTGATTGATGCTGGAAAATTGATTCATTTCTTGTGCTGATAAGCAGCTTCTCTCTTTGTCCTCTCATGCTGCAGCGGGCTTTGAAAGGGGCCCCTGAACAACACGTCTGTTGTCACAGAGAAAAGAAGCAGGTTGGGAAACAGTATCTTACAAATGCAGAAACACAGGTCAGCATCACAGAACCTTAATCAGTCAGCATACTGTCAGTCTGCACATTGGTGAACATTATCGGCATAATTGGGTCTGGAGGTGTTTCAGAGTTAGCGGTGAATCCAGACGGGATGAAGCTTCAGTTGGAGAATCCTCACTTGCGTGTGTGTATGATGAAAGCAAAGCAGACGTTCACTTTGCTTTGAGGAGCTGCAAAGGAAATGGAGCAACTTCTTATCAGTATGCAGCAGTCCACAACAAGAAGACCGGCTGCAAAAATAAAATTATAAGCCACCCACTTTGTGCGTGGGTGTCCGTTCCAGTTTAAACCTCTGCACCGATGGAAAGGTGAGAGACTAACATGAATGTATTAGTTGAGATTTAGTCCAAAGCAACGTTGTCTTTTCCTCCGATCATTAAGACGTTCTGAGTCAGGGAAGTTCATCTTTTGGTCACAAAGAAGACAAATAAGAATAAATAAAACTGGATGCCAGTGGTAGAATATTGTTTAAAAACTGGAACCTTGATCTTTGCTTTTTTACAAAAACTGAGCTTAAAGATGTTCAACAAAAAAAGAACGAAACAAATGAAGACCGTACACTCTTTGTTCTTCGCCAGAGCCAACATGAAAATGTTTTATTTTTGCAAATGCTGAACAGGGAAAGCAGATAAATAATTCATGTCATCATCTGATATGCAATTCCTGAAAATTCCCATCAGAATTTTTTCAGCTTCTTTTTATCCGGAAAATAAAACTCTTTGACAGTGGCTCCCATCAGTGCCTGTGTGAACACAAGGCAGCTGTAGGTTATTAATATGATTAAAGTTTGTGTAAAAACAGTTCATAGTCTGGAAAACAGCAGACCTTCATGTCTGCTTTCAGTGCTGGGAGAACTCAGCTTCATTCTCACAATAAATGGTGATTTTCAAGTGACTTACATGAGCTTTGTTTTGCTGTCATCAGTAATGAATGCTTGGTCATTTGAAGATGCACGAGTCTGTGTATCGTTGTTATTTTCTAGTCAATACCACAACTTTGAAATTATGAGCCCTGATGGGAAAACTCAGCACAAAACTCATTCTGATCAAACGGTTAACTTTGTTTGAAACGATGCGATTGCATTTTGTCACTTTTAGAAAATAGGAATTTGTTCCATCCTTACAAAACTATGACATTGAGCTTGTGTTTTGCATGTCACCGGGACAGGAAGCCTTAAAAAATACTTGATCATCTTTCTTTGTTTTACTCTATATCTTCTAACACACACACACACACACACACACACACACACACACACACACACACACACACACACACACACACACACCCCCCCACACACACACACACACACACACACACACACACACACACACGCGTACACACACACAGGCTCAAACAGAAGGCTGCAGACTTGATCAATTATTTTGCATGAACACATGTATAAAACAGACATCTACCCAGGGACAGACAATTCGGTCCAACATTTGAGAATATCAAGTCATGTAGATGACAGTCACCGTGGCGACTTTCTCATGCTTTCTGTGGCATCCAGTCAGAGACAGACAGTCTGTCTAAGATTTCCTTTTGGGGATTATTTCTATGTGTGTTTTTGTTTTGTGTTTTTTTTTTAGTTGGAAGGGGAAAAATGACAGACTTTTGTTTGCAGAAGCGATCTGTCCCTCACTAATGAGGAACCGCTTTTCTCCTGCCAGCAGAAGACGCGGCGCTCGGGTTTCACACTCTGACACTACAGTGGAAGGTCTCTCATCTATGTTGTTTTCCCAGTCTGACAGACAAACATACACAACATATGGAAATGACTGCTGCGTTGCATGTGCCAGTCCGATGCAAATCCAGCAGAGTTCCTGTTTGCAAATCCCCGGCATTAGCGAGTTTCTGACACCGAGCAGAGGGGCATGGAGACAAACAAAAGCAAGCAGGTGAGAGTGCGTGTTAAGATGTTCTCTTTAATATTAACTATAAAAAACATGTTTTTATTCTTCCTCCACCAGACTCTACACAAATGTTTCACCGCCTCCAAAGGGAGGCAGTCTCTGGTCACAGTCTATGTCCAGCAGGTAAACAATTATTACAAATTGAAGACTTACAAATGAATTAAGAGCAGTAGTCATGTACAGAGGGCGTCCATATTTGTGTCAAACGCATCGTAAAGAATCAGAAACATGGAAATGAATGCTCCGCTCCAATGAGTTTTACATTCAGGTCAGTTAGTTTTATAATTTTAAATACATTTTTTTACGCCTTAAGGACTCATGAAATTGATACAAGACAAATGAAGAAGTCACAATTTAAATTGATATGAGGCTGAGTTGTTATTACACTTTAATCAACCTTTGTTATATTTGGCCTTTAATGTTATTAAAGTATGACAGCACATTTATCGGACTGTTTCAAGTAGGACACCACTTCATATTTCAGCCACTGACAGACTTTTACATTTCTCTTTCTCTCAGTTATATACATAGAAAATACCCAGAAAGATATTTGAAAGCTTGGATTAACAGATTGGAGGGTTTCTTTGCACCTCCAGGCAGCAATAATGAATTGGCAAAACTGAGCTAAAACTTACCTGCCCATAAAATGAAAAAGTATAAGCATAGTAGATAACATTGAGTGTTCCCAGCAAATGATGAAAAGTATTCAGATTTCAGGCAAAGTCCACCACATTTTCAAACATCAAGCTTCTTCTGAGCCCACAGCATGACAGATTATCCACCATGCTCAACAGTGGGGTCCACCATAAATTGACTCCAGGTCTCACTAGGAGTGTTTATCACCAAAAACAATAAAAAACAGAAGTTGTCAGTTAAATTTTCTTAGATATTATCTTAAATATGCATATAATTTAAGGGTTTGAACATGTCCCTTGCAGGTTTATAGATAAGTCTGTAGATTTCTGCTTAAGTCAACTATATATCCCTCCTGAAAAACTGTGTCCACATAGCATTTCTCCTCCATCAGAAAAGCACTAAAAACCACAAATGCACCAATCAATCGCCCAAAGTTGAATTCAGCTGATTTCCCCCTGATACAACAAATACTGAAAAATCAGTCTTTACCACCTGCTAGTCATTAAATGCTTCTAAAACATAAAAATCCCATTATGTTCAGTCTCCCAATGCATCAGCCAAAACATGTACTTTGGCACACATATTAGCCATTTCTTCATTTTTCTTCTAAGTGCAAAGAAGATATTAAAGAATGGGTTCAGATTTGAGTTGGCAAGTCAGACCTCAAATAAAACCGGAAACCAGAAGCAGAAAAACTCAATAAGTGCCTTTATAAAACTCAAAACAGGCTTGGAAAAACATTCATCTGAGCAGCTTGACAGTGGAGATTTTAACACATTAACCAGTAAAATCATCAGCCAAATTCAGTGTAGTGCAGCAGCTTGAATTCAAATTCAATTTCAAGAAATTGACATGCTTTTCAGTCTTTGTTGTACAGACACATCATATTTCCAAGATTAATAATAGATGATTACAAAAAGCAGCTTATTCGGATGAGTATCTGTCCTAACAGCTCACATTTTGGTGAAAAATGTGAACTTTTCTAGGCTTCTTCTTTATCTGTCTGTAACTGGTGGATGCTCCTGCAGCACTACAGCAGTGGAGTGCATGACCCCTTCTCCACCACTAATGGCCATGCTGTACTTCACAGCATCTCTACTTCAGCAACTTTTACAGAGCAACATAACGCACGGCCCAAACGCTTCTTTTGTAAAGCAATCCTGCCGATAAACACAGGTGTGATTTAAATGACGTGATTCCAGCTTTTATTACAGACCTTTATTACAGATCTTAAACTAAAAACCAATGAAACATGACAGTCGGAGAGGATTTTGTACGGAAAACGTTCTTCATGTGAAAAAGTGCTCAGTCGCTGCTTTTAGTCCTGTCTGCATGATAAACGTGGGGAAGCATTGCGTTTCCTTCCGCCTCACGCCACTGAGTAAAAGAAGCTCAGAGGACTCCGTAGTCCCTCAGCGACTTGAGCAGGACCGTGTCTCTGATGTCGGTGAACACCTTGCGGATGTTGTTGGTGTCCGTGGCACAAGTGAAGTGCGGGTACAAGGTCTTCCACTCCCGGGTTTCTTGGTTCATGGAACGCTGCTCGTACATTTTGAGGATGTACTGCTTTGCGAGCTCAGCGTTCTGCTTTTCACCTGCAAGACGATGGGAGACGATGGAGGGAAAGACAAAAATCTGAGCCGAGTACCAGTAGGAGTTCAAAAAGCCAAAACCATTTGTGTATTTTATAGGGGCGTTAAATTGAGTAAAACATGTTTAGGGAGGCACAACATTTTGAAATGAGCCAAAGTTATCCCACAAGTAGCGGCACTGGAACAACGATTCCTTAAAACATCCTCATCATTTTTATATTCTGTTGCTATTTAGTTAAAAATCAAAGATAAAACCTTATCTTGGAATTATTTTCATTATTGTTTTACTCTAATTACATATTTCTACTTATTGTTTAGACTTTATGTAGGATAAGGGGAACATGTGTATAGTGTCACTTTGGCACAAACAGTGCTGTCATTTGTTTTTAAAATCAATTGAAACATTCCTCAAATACAATTTAAGTTGAGTTTTATGAAAACTTGACTGGATTGAACCGAGTTGTTTCCTTTGACTGACCTCAGCCATTCGGACCCTCAGTCCAAATGTAACAAACATTCAGTCATTCGCCTATTTGACTGGATGAACTCCCATCTCATGAATTTCAGACATTCTTCATTCGATGTTGGTTGCTTTTCAGCGTATTTTTCCTTTTCCCCCCGTTCTTATTTTATCCTCAACTTGTTAACTTTTGAGATCTCCTCAGCAGCTGCTGCACAATTTTCTCCCATGCTCCAGGTCAAGGACTGGAAAGATAATGAATAAAATACCTTTTTGTTAACTTGAAATCTATTTTTGTGTGGATTTTGTCATAAAATGTCTTAGTGGGTTATGCTCAAACAGACGCTGCGCCGCAGCCGACAGGTTAGTGAGTCTAAACAAGCAAGATGCGAAACGGCCAAAACGCCGCAACTGGAGGCTGAATTAAACTATGAAAAGAACTATTATGACATTGTTGTTTTTAATTGCTAAAGAGCGAGTGAAATCGAGTTTCTCAGTGTCAGAGAACAGCGTCAGCACGCAGAGCGACTTGGCAGCAGTGCTTTCAAATGCAGTTACAGCCGCAGTAATAAGGGCCACGCAGTCCCCACACAGGAACACAACATCATTAGCGGCAAACAGCAGCCAGCGGTAGGAGCTGCTCGGAGTTGTCATTAAGGTTAAATTGACATCAAGAAGCTTGACCTTGTATGAGTCATTATTTTACCGTGCTAATGCTGCCGGTAAAACACAGTGGGTGCACTGCAGATGCACACAAGTGTTCGCTCACAGTCACTAAGCCTAACCCTAAGCCACCTGACACACAAACACATGGCTAGTGCATATAGTACACCTGAAGGGGGGTGTGGGGTGTTCAGGTGGTGGTGCAGGGCTGGCAGGGAACAAAGTACCTGACTGTAGTTGCCAAGGGAAACAGAGGGAGAGAGGGTGGAGGTGATGGAGTTGAGGGGGGAGCGATGAGACGCCATAGAGCCTTTTTACACCAGCAGAACCGAAGGTAAGCTGATCAAGAGCACCTGAAGGCATCATTTATTACGAGGGCAGAAGGAGACAGAAGGAGACAAGAGACAGAAGGAAAGAACAGAAAGAACGAAGAAAGGGGAAAAGAAAGGCAGAAGATAAGGAAACAGGGGAGGCAAGGGCGGAAGAAGGAAGGAGAGAAAAATGTCAGAATGGAAAGCAGCGAGGATGAAATAACTAAAGGAACAAAAAAAAAAACAAAGGAGTAAAAACGAACAGGAGAGAAGCAAAAAAGTAAGGAGGAATATACAGGAAGAACTGAAGGCGAAAAAAAGAGATTGCAGAAACAAGAAAGGACAGAGCAAAAGAAGGTATAGAAAAGTGGAAAGGGGAGGAGAAAAGCAAAAGTATGAATGAAATAAAATAAGTATAGAAGGAATAAAATATTTAAGGCAGAAGGGAGAAAACGGAAGAAAACAAGTCATGAAGGAAGCAGGGAGACAGGGATGATGAAACAGAAAAAGAGACGAGAGGAGAGAAAATATGAAGGGGAGGACAGGAGCAATGAGCATAGGAAGGAAGAAAACAGAAAACAAAATAGAAGCAGAGCAGAAAGTCAGAAAGAAAAATGAAGAATGTAAAGAGAAATGGGAGAGCAAACAAGCATACAAAGAAGGGCATAATGAAGGAAGGGAAATGGATGGCAGGAAAGAAAGAGGAAGGACTGTGGAATGAAAAAGTAGAGAGGGAAAAGAGAAGGAAGACAGAAAAAGAAAGGAGAAATGGAAATGTTGGGAAGGACAGAAAAAGATGAACAGAAGTAAAAGATAAAGACTGAAAAGTGTGACGAAAGGAGAAAGAAAAAAGGAGCAAAAAGGAAAAAGAGAAATGGAGGAAAGATGATTATGACAATAGCAAAGAACAAAAGGAAGGAGGAGGAAGAGTAATCGCAGTGGGGCTGAAATCACTTTGTCAGTATTTTTGGTGAATAATTCATTATTTCTGCAGAACATTATGAGATGGTTATAAGTGAAAGGCAAATTGACCGGAGGGCAAACGGCATCACAGCCCTCATGTCCCTGCCGTGGTCCTGATGAGAATAAACAGCTGCCACTGAGCGCGCTGATGGCACTGAAATTGACTGATAACCTGACTCTGCCTCAACACTGGTGCAATTTCTGCTCTGGATGTTTGAACATTTTGCAGCAAGCTTTAAAAAAAAATGCAGTCGTTTAGTAATAGCAGATTGCAGTCAAACTCAAGCACACACGCACGCACGCACGCACGCACGCATGCAAACACCCACACCCACAAACAAAATAAAACGAGTTAAATAAACTTCTTCTTTTCTCTTTTTGGTGAACACACACCTAATTTCATCCAGTAAAGTCTCCGCCTCCTTCTGTAAACTCGACGTTGTGTTTATGGCGGTAAATGAAAACCAAAAGCACATCTTAGAACAACGAACCTGTGAAACTGTCAAAGTATTTCCCCAGATCTGACGTCCGGATCTTGTCTTCCAGGATGTCAGTCTTGTTGAGGAAGAGGATGATGGAGGTGTTGTGGAACCAGGCGGAATGGATGGTGGTGTAGAAGAGAGCCAGACTCTCCTGCATGCGGTTCTGAGGAACACACAGTCAGTTTAACATGTTTTGATTCTGCAGAAAACATACATGTTTTATTTCTCTCTCTCTCTCTCTTTTATCCTTTAATTACGAAATTTTCACAAGGAGAGAAAACATGAGCTGCAGCAGTTTGCAGGGGGCTTTTGGGTAGCTGGAGGCGAAACCGGAGGAAGGAATAATTTAAACAGAGAGCAAGGGGAAGAAAATGAGCAACAGACCAACATGGAGGTTAATGAATGCTGTGGGAGACCAAAAAGAGTCTGGGAGAGATAACAGGTTTAGTCATAGCATGGGAGGGAAGAAGAGAGCACCAGGGGGCTCACAGGAGAGCAGGAGAGACGACGTGTGTTGTACGATAGTGCCACCCACAGGAGGAAGGATGAAATTACACAAACAAAGAACTACTACTACAGACTGCAACTAAATATATCAAATAAAAAGATAACACAATAAAATGTAAAGTGGTAGTAAATTGCTTATTATTCCTAACTTGGTCCTCAATTAGCCAGGGTAGGCTTATTGAGTTCCCGAGTTAATTATCTGTAGTGTTTTAGGGATTTTTTTTCTGCTGTTCTTGGATTATAGATTATGAACAGTTTCTGTCAGTCTAAACATTTCACATAAGATAGATGCACTGATCATTCTGGAGGCAGAGGAGACAACAGAGCTACAAGAGGTGACGCCTCATCCTGTCTGTCTTGTCCTTCAGTTTGCGAGGTCACTGTAGGACTGGTTGGGTAAGATTTTCAGGAGGGTCGAGTGCTGAGGCGTTTGTCTGCTTGTCGACAATAAGAAATCATGTCGGAACATGACTACTGGCTCTTTTTATCTGGATGATCTCAAAACAATAAACTCTTGATAATGAGTTTGGTTTCTGAGACCTGTGTTCAGGTTTTCTACAAAACTTGTTTTTTAGGCTTTAACTGATGAAACATTATAAAATTGGAACTAAAACCAGAACAAAGACATTAAAGTACCCGGCACAAAAAAACAAAACATGTATTAATCTTTTTCACATTTTTTTTAATGTAAAAACTACAAACTTCAAGATACTTGTACTGAGAATTGACCCAATAGATGAATGCAGGAGAAAATTATGAATTGTAAAGTTCTAATTTAATACTTAAAACCTGGAAAATGTGTCACGGCTGGCTGTGTGTTTGGTTTTGTTGACTCGCTTCATTCATCGCCCCTTTAACTCTGACCAGTTTTCCTGTTCCTGCACATGTCCCACATCATGACGCTGCCGCCACTGTGTTAGTTTTCTGCTTCACTTGTCTTGAAAAGAACACACTAACGAGGTGACTTCTGCAGACAATTATTTCAACTGTATTTTATCTCAAGGTTTTGGAATAAAGAGGATTGAATGCAAGTGAGCAGGAACTTTCAGTTTTTTATCTGTAAAATATTTTTTGAGTTCTGCACCCTTGTCCTGAATAAAATGTGCAAATAAATCTGAATTTTAATAAAGGCCTTTTGCAAAAACCTGAAAATCTGATGGAATATTATATTGCAACTTTTCAAATGCTTTCCAGCTCAAGATCACAAACAGCTCAAAAAAACACTGCTCTAATCTAATTTTAAAGCCGAAACGATCACTGAGTCTCCATAATTAAGGAAATGCAGCAGATATGCATTGGAAACACGATATAAATATGATTCAAGAGAAGAAATGGATTCATATTTAATCCACTTCCTGCTTGAGCTGACAGAGTGAAGGGAAAAGGGAGCAAACTCCTCTTACGATGGTCTCTCTCTCCTCCAGGACCTGGTCGTACTCGCTGAGGGAGGCCAGGAAGATGAGCGAGGTCACGTTTTCAAAGCAATGGATCCACTTCCGACGCTCCGACTTCTGCCCGCCAACATCCACAATCCTGAGGGAGGGAAGACGAAGAAAGCCTGTCTGCATCAATGTGAAGGACGTATCGAGGACTGAAAAATAAACTCAAACTCTGAGGGTTTCAAAGAACATGATAACGCTCTCGTGGATAGTTGATCAGTGGTTAAACTCGTCAAACTGACGGAGTTTAAAAAAACCTACAGATGTACATCTGGTCAGACTTCAAAACTACTTTTACAGCAGCAGTGGCAAATTCAAGTCAGGAGGTCGTAGGAAAGGACGCAGAAGAGAGAAAGTACAACATTTTAGAAACAAAAAGGTAGGAGTGAAATAAAAAATAAATGAATCAATAAAGAAACAAAAACCAAGTTCAAAAGGTACGGTTACTAATAAACAAAGGAGGAAAGGATGGCAGGCATGCAGAGAAGAAAGGAGGGAAGTAAGGACATAAAGGATTGAAAAAATAAGATGGCAAAATTAAAGAAAAAGGAAAGAGAAAGAAAACAGAAGGAGGGAATGTTGCATGAAGAGAAAACTAGAAAAGACAGGAAGAAGAACAAAGGAGAAAGAATAAAACAAAGAAAAGGATGAAGGATAGTGGAAAGCTTGAACAAAAAGGAAGGAAAGCAGAAAGGGTTTACATAATCACAGCAGAGAAAAAAGAAAGAGGGAGAGTTAAACAAAAAGTCTTCATCGATAGAAATGGCATCGATTAGAGAAAAGTGTCCGTAAAGGATTTACAAACATTATCAGCAAGGTGTTCGATCACAGGGAACTTAGATTCTTTTCACCAATGCATCTCACGTTTTGCTTGGATGGTGTTTAAATGTTCAGCCGATATGAGAGGAAAAAAACCCTGCTGCTGACTCAGAACCAGAAACGTGATGTACAGTAGTGAGAGCAAACGTTGTTTCTTGACACTTTTTTTTGTTGTTGTTGCTGTTTAAACCAGTCAAGTTGTGTTTAAGAATCGTGCCATTAATTATTGGGGCAGAAAAACAATGACTTGTGTGGAACTGTCCCAGTTCTCACAGATCATTCTCACGCCTACAGACTCTGACGAAGCTGCAAAAAAACCGGGCAGCAAATTTAGGACGTTCTTCACACTGACGATATGTGACGCCTCCAACCGGTCGCTGTGTCAGAAAGGAAGCAAACACCTCCTCCAGTTTAAGAAAAAATAAAAAAATCTAATACAAAAACAGAAAAAAAGCTAGCTAAAAGCAAAAAAAAAGTAAGGATTATGTTAAAAATATGTCCAGGTCGGGCTACTTATTCCTTCTAAAGCTGCTCGGTGTTTGTGTCGCCCGTGAAGGTTTAAATCTTTAACGGTAGAAACCCACATATGTGGGATTTGGATCAAAATCAAACACAAAATGGACACTTCACCTCTCAGCACGAACTCTGCAGAGAGGCAATTAGAAACATGATCCTACTGTGTCCAAGCAGACGCGAGCAGACAAAGCCTCAACAGTATTTTATTCACAGCGCCGTGAATAGTGCCGGTATTGGATTTGTCCCTGTGAGAGGGCGGTAATGTGAGGCCCAGCCACCTTAGCGTGATGTTCTTGATGGTGAAGGAGTAGTCGTGGATGCCCGTAGTGGGAAACCGAACACGCAGCACGTCCTGCTCCGTGGGGATGTAATCGTGGGCCGAGATCCGCTCCAAGTTGCTCAGGTAGCTGAAAGACAGAGAGACTTAGGGAAAACTCTGCTGCTGTTTGCTTTACATGAAGCTTTGTGAGACAAACTGAAAGTGACAGGAGACAAGTGATGAATTAGTGAGGGAAGAAAAAGTGTGATTAAAAAAACAGAAGAGGCGGCCTGGGGGTGGGGAGAGCCCACATTGACCTGTGTGCAAACAGCATCTTTATGGCCGGTGTTGAAACAAGATGTCATCAGCCAGTGTTGACCGACTGTCCCTTATCGAGTCCACATCATGATGACAGAGCTGCTGGGCAAACAGGACGGCGCAGCAATAGAAAAGAGGGACTGAAGAGAACCGGCCGGACCCGGGCTTTGTTCTGATTCTGAGTCACTCTGAGCCTCAGGATCACGCCTACTGCTATTCATTACACCATGACGAGAAACAGCCGTAAACTCTGCACTCTGACATTGAAAGCTGCGTGATTCCACAAAAACGCAGTTTGTTGGTGAGGAAGACGCCGTCTAGTGCTGAAATGTGTGACAGTTTTGCTTTTAGAGGTGAAACTGTGAAAGAAAAGAAGAAAACTCCAATTTCATTTCAGAAACCGAAGACCCCCAAAAAATCACATTTGAATCAAATGTATTCAAACATATAAATTAAACGTGTTTCTATTTGTTAACATTTAACTTGGTGATCAGTTTCCAAGTGGGCATGATTGTGAAGTTTTGTGTTTTTTTTCTAACAACTAATATGTTTAATAGATTAATCAATCAAAACTGCAAGATCCCATCATTTTCAATCCATGAACATCCAGTGGAATGCATTTTGAATCACTGTTTTTGAGATTAATAAAAATCTAATCCAGATTAGGCACATGAGCTCTGATACAGAAGGAGGAACTCGTAATTCCTTCCTTTCCTGTTTTATTAAAAACCATCAAATTTGAACTTCTCCTTTCACTCAACCTTTCATTGATATGTATCTTGTTCATATTTTATGCAACCCTCTTTTACCAATAGGACTTTGTCTTCTCCTACAGCATTAGTGAAGTCATAGCACATGGAGAGAATTCATGCTTTATTTCTACATCTATATAGGTTAAAGTCTGGAAACATGGTGGATATGGAACGAGGTTAATTTTGTGTCCGGTGAAACATCTTTGGTTTGATTTGGTCATACACATTGACTGATAACAAATTTTCAGTATACATTTGTATAAATGTCTTGCTTTATCAAAAATCTGTTATTGGTGCCCAAAACATGCCCACCGCATCACTGATTCTACACTTATCAGAGACAGTAATAATAAAAAGACCCTGTCACTTTTTATCACTCCAGTGGGAAATAGTTGTGACACCAGCAAATTTACTAAAACAACTATTTCTTAGTGTGGCATTCATACTTTGAGTCGCAGTCTTCTGGGAAGACTCTTCACATTTCTGCCATTGCAGAGACACTTCAATCACGCGCCTACATCTGATTCCCAGTCCAGTCAGAGGGTGCGGCTCACTCTTCTCCAGAATAAGTATGTCTTAGTTTTACTCACTACTCGGTGGAGTCCAGGAGCTGATACTCGCAGCGGCGGCTGTAACAGATCCGTATTCCTTGGTCTGACCAGAGGCGGCGGATGGCATCCACATATCTCCTCTCCAGGTGGGCGATGTGCATCGTGTTCACATCCTGCAGCCACCTGGCGAACCTCTGGAGAGCAAACGTCGGATGGTGAGAAAAGTGTTTGAGACGTGTGCAAAGACATGGTCTACAATTATTTTACACTAGAAAAATAAATGATCCAAAGATACTAATTTCCCAAAGAACTGCTATAAGTTTTCAACTCTGCTAACATTGCATGTACATCCAGAAAAACCCAAGCGATGCTCTTTATCCGATTGTTTGGAGATTATTTCTCCATGAAGCTGAGGATCCTACATGCTGACGTTGCAACGCTAACGTTTGAGAGCAACTTGAAAAGTTCAGTGAAAGTCCTGCATCTGCAGCAGTGACGCCGTAGACCTCCTGTACAATAAAAGCTAACAATATCTTCTTTAATATTAACTTCATGGACACAAACAACCCAAGGACACAGGCGGTACGTTAATTCGTACCATTTGTCTGCGGTACGAATTAATGCAGCTTTTCCAGTGTGTAGCCTCTCTCTCTTCTTGTAGATGCTGCAGTCTGTTTTCCAACCACAATAGGATGCACGTGTTTTTGTTTGAGTCATAAATGCCCTTTTCTCATTGCATGCACAATCCAATCAGCCTAAAAAGTGTTTTTTACCTGATGCCTTCACACCTGTGTTTATATGTGAGCATTCAAGTGTAACCAAGTGCAACTGTGCGTATTTATGCTGGCTGACATTTATGTGCGGGGCTCTACCTCGTTCTCCGGGCTGGTGTAAGGGATTCTGAGTGTGGTCATGGCTCCAGTCATGGCTTTGATGGCAGTGAAGATGTTCTGGTAGATACACTTAGCGAAGGCTTTCCGCTCCTCTTCTGAGAAGCCTCGACCGTGGATGATCTTCATCTGTCGGAGGAAGGTGGTTTTCCCACTTTCTCCAGTTCCTGAAGAAACAATAGCAATGGTGGTAATAACTAGGATTATTAAGTGAGCTATATGTAATTCCTTCACCATTATTAATGTCAGCCATGTCTGTAGTAATGTCTTCTCTTTTACACAATTCATTGCTCTGGTTTTCACGCTCTAGACAAACAGATTATGTGATTTTGACATTTAAAAATGTTCTCTCAATCAGTTCTGATTGGTCAAAATTTATTCTACCAATAACCAAACTTAAAGGAACGTCTTTGTTGCCATTTGAGACACATCAACTAAAAAAAAAAATGTTCTAATTTCTGCTCAGTAATTGCATCAATCAACAGCATTTGCAGAGCTCAAAGAAAGGTATAAGTGGGATGTTCATTCGGTAAGTCAGACAAAAACAGACCAAGGGGAGATTATTGGTGCGCACGTCCTCACAATAGGTGCTGAAAAGTATCCATTCTGCTCTCTGTCTGAAAAACCAGCCTCTTCAAATTGAGAAGTTGCTGCTAATTTCCTCGTAAAAAAACAAAGCCATGAAACTCTGATCGATCACACAATGGTTTCACACATGAAACGTTCCCCAAGAGGAGCCGTGGTGAGAAGGCATGCAGCCAAGACGGCTTTCCGCTCCTCTTCTGAGTCGATGAGAACTGATTCTGACAGGCAGAGCCCTTACCCTCCATAAACCTACACAGAATTACTTCTGTTGCTTTTGATATATGAGTATAAAATGATGTGCTTTTACATACAGTGTACAGAATTAGCCAATTTTCCCCCCTTTTTGTACATATTTTACAGTTTTCTTTACCCTAAAAACCTAAAAATAGAAGATAATTTGTGGTTTGTTATTCAAACAAGCATTCATGTTTAATTAATTCTTGACAGATTCTTCATTTCTGAAGATCATGTTAGCTTTGTAGTTGTAGAAATGTTTTTCTTAGCAGGAACCCAGTATACATAAGGCTCTTTGATTTGTAAAGGTTGGTTCAGATTGAAGGAGAAAAAAAGAAAATCCTCCCTCACCAGTTTCAGCTGATCTCATCAAGTTTTGAGAAACGTAAAATTTGTTATATTTCTCTTGTCACATATTTTATGTAACTACTGATAACTACCTTCACCCTAAATGAATGCAAATGCTATGGCTTTTTGCACCCTTCTCCTGACATATATCTTTATAAAATGAAACCCTAGATTCTTAGTAAGCTGTCCTACAGATTGAATATCTTATATCAGCTGAATTTTATTTAAAATTAATCAAAGTAAAAAAATATTTCGGTCCAAGGGGCTGTAAACATGAGCAACCAGATCACAGCAGCTTTTTATTTATATATGCTTTCCTCTAATACATTTTTTCTTTGTTTGTTTTGCACTTGAATTGCGCAAAGTATGATGGCATGTAAAAAAAATGTTTTGAATTTCTTTTTCTAATACAAATGTTTAAGCCCCAGAGACCTGGTGTGCATATACATTGAGCTGTATGATCATAGACAGAGGTTTCAGTTTCAGTAAGGAAGGTATAGGAACTCTTACTTATAAGATAAGACCTAAAAGCTTCCGCTCTAATGAACCATTTTTCTCTATTGGAGAGAAAACTGAGCACCGTTTTCTTCACACAATCCTTTCATTATGGCCTTTAAGAGGTATTTTATGAGGGAGAAAAGTCAGAAAGATAGAGAAGATATAAAAATATCATTACCTCCGCTACCGCTATGATTAGCACTACTGCAGGTCAATGAGGTCTGAGCAGCCTCCTCCTAGGTGACATCACGCAAACGTTTCAAGATCCCATATGCGAGAAGGGTCTTTGGAGTGAGCAGATCTCTAATGATGACTTTTTGTAAGCCAGTTGTTGCATTACCAATTCGTTTTGTTGTTGTTTGCTGGGGAGCAGGCAGCTCCGACCAGGAGAGGAGACTAAACAAGAGCCCTGCACCTTTTTCTGTCTTTGCAAGCTGCTTTAACAATTGAATTTCCCTGCTGTGGGGTCAATAAAGTCAAGTCCTATCTTCTCTTATCGTGTCTGCCATGGCCGTCTGGCCGGAGATGTTTACACTGTAAGGAAAAGACTTTGATTTCCAAAGTTGACTGTGGCACCTGGTGTGGGTCTGACTGCACCACTCAAAAGTAGAGGAGATTTAGAAGCTAAATTTGAAGTGCTTTTCTATTATTTCACATTGAGTTTGACTGGAAACTATTCATATATGTAGATTTAGATTGAAAATACGTTTAAGATACGTTCAGTCAACAGGGAATTTTGTTTCTGAGACAAGCATTCTTTAAAGACAATGCAAAACGAATTTGGACAAAAACATATTTTGCTGAAAAGTCTTTACTGGTGATCAGCTTTTTTGTTTTTAAAGCTGATCATTTAAAAAAGATTAGCTTTTTGAATGTTTTCAGTGGAACTTGAACAATATATTTTTGGTGAGGAGCGGGTCAGGTTGGAAGGCCTTTCCATCACCCTAATCAAGAGACGGCAAAGCAGAACAATGACCAAACAACTTCAGCCTTTTACATCACAAACTGATTCATGGCACTTTTGCTTTCTTCCAATGGCCGAACCTAATTCCTGACACGGACATGTTCACAGCAGCAATAACCTGACTTTAGCAGGCACAAATACTCTGCAGTTTCTCATAATACTTGTCAAACAAATCTTATCTCACCTTATGCACATCTGGACTTTTTTTGTGCAAGGCTAAAGCTTCTGTCTCAAACTGTCTCTGATGTAAATGTTCACACAACTTTACTCAAAACAGGAACAGAGAGAGTGAGGTTAAAATGCCGTAAAGACCTAAACAAAGTGGGACACTTGGCCACCCGAGTCTCTTTCCTGTCCTCTCGTCCCCCAGATGGAAGCTCATGCTAAGGCTTGGTATTCTGTGAGTTTCTTTCTGATAAAATGGAGTGAATGTTGCATTTCCGGTGTAAAATGTGGTCTAAGAGGAAATCAGCATTGTCCTCCACTACATGCCTTTCCCAGGGAAAACAGATCCTATTCCTCCTCATTTTATAATACCAGTCATCTTTTCTGTCTGTTTTTCTGTAGTTTTTCTGTGTTCAGCCTCCTTTTAACCACTGGTTTGTATCCCAGCAGTAAATTACTTTGAATATTTCTGTGGAGACTTTGAAGTGTAACAGGAAGTCAAAGTGAAGACAAACTGCTACATTCTTCATCCTTCAGACATTTTCTTACTCCCTTGCCAGTTAGTACATTTGTGGTTTTGATTGTCTGATGTGGCTTTACCGCTCTAAGAAATGTCTTCCAGCAGAGAATCACAGGTTAATTTGGCTTGATTTTTAATAGCAATTTGACATAAGTGAGGATCAGAAACTAAATAATTGGAAAGCAGAACTGTTTCCAGATAATTACCAATAAATCATAAACCAATAAATTTAGTACAATTGAACCCAAAATGATTCACTCCTCAGACAGATTTTGGGTATAAATAGTAAATTGTTTGTACTTGTATCATGCTTTATCGAGTCCAGATAAAGCACCACATTCACCCATTTACAACCGTTTACACTCTGATGGATACAATAAGCTGGTATTCAGTACAAAATGGAGGTACAAATATGATGTAAACTTGAGACTAATGAAGGTCCACACATTCCCGAAAAACGTACGATCCTGCAATGGAGAAAAATAAAAGCGTGATAAAAAGGTTTGTTTCATTTTATGTAAAGTGTACGCTTTAACATGTGAAATATAAAAAAGTAGAAGGTAAATAACATAAATGCACAAGTGACCACACCCTTTGTTAAATCACCTTCAGATTCACTTCCACCATTCAGTCTTCAGCTTCAGTTTTCACAATTGTATGGGGTGTTTTAAAAGTGTTACCAAAAACAACAGATCTTAAAGGCAATGTTGCATTTCACATTTCAAGCCTCACTATTGTTGCTTGCTGCATGTCACTACACACCAAGTGCTGTTTATATCAGCTGATAACCAGTCCACTGAAAAGCCTCATTAAAGCTCTGAAGAAAACCAGAGCTTAAATTATTCAAGCAAGCTGAGAAACAGCACGTGAAATATCAATAAAATGCTTTGGACGACGGTTTTAGCTCAGAGGAATGAAGGGACTGGAATCTGTAATGCAACACCAACACTGTTTATCGACAGGATCCACAGCGTCTCATCAAACCGACCTCTTAAAGCCGGAGACGATCTCCGAACTTGTTGATTTTTGCTGTAGTTCCCAAACGACACTCTCCAAGAATACAACATGATTCACCGAGCAGCAGGAAGTTGTGTGAAACGCTATCAGGATTTTACAGGCAACCCTGTTCCCATGTACAAACATTTGTTTTCTGTCTCCTCACACAGTCACTCAGGCAATAAGACTGGAAATAATTTTATGTTATTGTTTACAGGATCTCTACACTGTGTCAGGATTTTCCCTAATCCTGGTTCATTCCTGTTATCTGTTTAGCTTGCTAATGTTGGACTAAAATACAACCCGGGTGGGTCAATTAACATCGGAGTTAAGCCACTTTCAATGGGTCAAATTAATATATTCAAGTTTCTCAGTGATTTGTCAGACATTCATAATAAAGACAAAAAAAAAAAGCTAAACATAGCAGAAGTTGACATCAGTCATTAATATTGATTTCGTACAAAGAAGTAGCCTTCAATAGTGAAGCTGTGATCGGCACATTTCAATCATAATTGCATCAACAAAGATGTTATTTTGGGAATTGTTGCTGAGCACCACAAGCAGGAGTCCTGCACGTTTCTTATTTCTTTCTAGGGATGGATGGAGACACAAACGGTTGTAAAGAAAGGATGGAAAGACTTATGAATGGATGGATGGAGAGAACAAGGATGGGGAAATCGACACACAGATGGAAAGAAAATTATACGTTGGTTAAAGAAAAATGCACAGAGAGTCGAATGTATAAATATGAATGAATGGAGTGATGGACAGTGAGAAGAGCAAGAGAACTTGGGCAGAACATGTAGACAAAAAGAGACAGAGCATCAAGTGTTGGAAATGTTTGCTTTTTCATATTTTTAATTTTATGTTT
This sequence comes from Poeciliopsis prolifica, assembly GCF_027474105.1. Lineage (NCBI taxonomy): Eukaryota > Metazoa > Chordata > Actinopteri > Cyprinodontiformes > Poeciliidae > Poeciliopsis > Poeciliopsis prolifica. The sequence continues at coordinate 16,096,939 of NW_026562377.1, forward strand.
TAAGTTATCCAGACATGGAAAGTGCTTAAAGCAAGTAACGAAAATTTTACCTGCATTGCACCTTTCACAGATAAAATCACAAGGACACATAGGAAAAACACATGAAAATAACATCAAATTGATTAAAAGTCTGTCTGTGTAAATATGTTTTAGCTGTATTTAAAGTCTAACTAAATTCTAGTCGAACAGAAAATTTTCTTACTTCACAAAATTTTCCAAAATATTCACCCTGAGCTTTTCCAGTGTACAAGTAGGATGAATGATCGCAGGAAATGTCGGCTGGCCGAGGACAAAAGCTTCAAAATTGCCACAACTTTATAACAGGTGATCAATTTACAGCACAGACCCACACACATGTAATTTCAGCTTTGATTATTTTTAACAGTTTCTTCCATTTCATAGTTTTTATTTGTTTTCTATCTAAATGAAATCGTCAGGGTGAAACACTGCCCCTGTCTGCAGGACCCCAAGTTCTTTAATCAACCCTGAACACAGCCTCACAGATTTCAGCGAGGTGTGCATCCAAGCACTGTTTCCAGGTGTGTAACCAGACCTAATCTATGTTCATTCTTCACATACTCTCAAAGTGACACATGCCTCACATAGTTTCTGCCTCCTTTGGCGCAGCTGCCAAGCAGGCCGAGCTGTTTGGGGCTGAACACAGGATGGTTCAGGGCATCATCCCACATCCTTTAATTGCGTTTCGCAATTGCCCGTAACTTTCTTCTTTGTGCCCTCGCTTTGATTTCGTGCCATCGTGTGTTTGAACTCAGGTGCAGCGTTGCTGTACTCACCCAGCAGCAGGACTTTAATCTCTCTTCTCTCCTTCTTCTTCTGCTGCCTGAGGATCCTCTTGATCTCTTTGTCCACAGAGATGGCGATCTTCTCATCCTCAGACAGACAGCACACGCAGGTGCGGTAGATCCAGTCACAGCACCCCGCCATGGACAAAACTTAGAAAATCCACCTGTTGACAGAGTAACCACATGGTGTAAAGCAGAACTGATAACAGACATGTTATAATAAACGAGGGCGTCACTTTGATGTTGACTCAACTTGCCATGATTTATTCCATCACAAATTGAGAATATTCAATTAAAACTCTCTATAGTGCTCAGTGAACTTTTAACCTTTAAAAAAAAACAACAAAAAAAAAACTTTACAGTGGTGTTCTGTGTGTAACTTTGAAACTTTTTACAGCCTTTATTTTAGACAAATAACCAGAGCTCACCTGTTTCTTTTTAAGGCTGAGGTGGACTTCAGCTACTTAAGCGTATCTCCTTACCTCCAATCAGAGCTTCAGACTTCCTGGAGATGGTGCAGGTGCAGGCTCCGACTGCTTTACGCAATCCATTTCCCACCCAGTACTCCCCCTGACCTCTCCTCTCTCCTCCTGCCGGCTACCCGCGAACGCCTGCCGTCATTCCCTCCAGCTGATGCCGGGTTCCCAGCGCCTTTCTCCCGGTCAGTCCGCTCCGGACGGTTCTGCCGCGCCCACACAGGAATGCACCGTCTCCTTGATCCGTTGAGCGCTCTGTGAAACTGGAATGCGCGCGGCGTGAAGCGCAGCGGATTTCAGCGGAAAACACGCAAAACCCGCCTCCTCAATAAGAGCGTGCTGCTTCCATTCTGCGCCTCCAGCAAGCCTTTACTTAACCAGGAAAAAAAATAACTCATTGAGAGTAAAAAAAATATCTTTTCTAAGAGTGACAGCAGCATAGAACATACTGTATGTCAAATCTAAAATTCAGAGGCAGAATAGCTTTTAAACTTTAAAAAAAAAAAAAAAAGTTTAAAAACCTTTTCATCAAAGTCACTTCTAACCTGTGATATCCTGAGAGTGTAGGCTGTGATGGCTGAAACTGATAGGCAAAAATATGCAGATGTCCAGGGTTTCATTTATAAAATGAAAACCAGGAAGTGGGAAAGTCTGCAGTCTGAAAAAAGGGACAATTTGCTGTAGCATAGAAAGTGCAGCGATAATGACTGACTGTTTTTTTTATGATAGTCAGTCATAAAAAAAACAGGTCACAATGATGTACAACATCCAAGCTTTTCAAATGCTGAGCTGAGGAGTTCCTAAGTCCATTGAATCTACCGAGTGGCTGAAATAAAGAGGTGAATGATGCGTAACATTTATTTTCTTTTCCAGGTGCATTAATCTTTCATTAATCTTTCATTTTGTTTTTTTTTAAATCACTTTTAGAAGAAAGTGATGAAGATTGTGATTGGTTATTATTTACATATGAGTTTGTTTACTTATTACTTTATTATTCAATTTCAACAAACGCTGTTGTTTGAATTTGCTAAAAAATAAATAAATAAATTATATATATATATATATATATATATATATATATATATATATATATATATATATATATATATATATATATATATATATATATTTCCAGTTATAGTGACTAAAAGTTCAACAAATTGAAGAGTATGTGGTGATTAAAGATGAGGCAGAATAGCTTTGTTTGTGGTTCTTGTCTTGATAATGGTCACACCCTGAGTTTATTGTTCCAAAGTAAATAGGGGACTCTGAACTGTGACAGCTGGTGAAACCTAAATGGCTCCTGACTGTTTCCTTCATGTTTCAGTTTTTTTTTTTTTTTTGCTTTGTTTTGTTTTTTATTTGTTTGTTTCCAGGTGGTCGAACCGTCCTCAGGTCCAGGGTCCTTTCGGTTCAATTCCTCCAAAAACCCCAAAAGGAAACAAACAAAAACAAACTAATTAATGGAGCTTTATTTTGAAAGCACCGACCCAGAAGTATACTCTCTTTGAGTTCCCTGGGCTTTACGCTGTTGTGACTGAGGGTGCAGAGACTGCGGATAAAGTTTCGGGCGCTGCAGGAGCTCACTGCTTCACGTTTCAGCCCAGGCCCAGAGAAACCACAGACCGCAAAACATTTTGTTTTACTTTTAATTTCTAACATAGCTGGACAGCAGGCCTGCACTGCTGAATGTCGGCGTCTGATTGTTTTCCTGTGAATTTGAGGAGTCAATACGGTCGCTTGACGTCTATTCTTAGAAAGAAACATCCATTATGCAAACCAAAAGAGCATGAGAAATGCAAACAATATTGCAAACCATATCAAGCACCCACGACATGCCAAATGTTGCAATGCATCACACTGAGCAAAATAAATCACCATAGCATAGACTTATGAGACACTATGCAGCAGAATTTCACAGATATTCTGTTATTTATTTAAACAGCTACATTTTTTGTTTTTTAATTCTATTTTTTTTAAGTGTACAACAGATGTTTAAACACATTGTCTCCTCGGATGTTATTTAAATGTCAATCCTTTGTTTGCGTGTGCAGAACCGGTTATTCAGGCTTTCATGGTTTCAGATATTGAGATCATCTGAGCCCTCCACTCCTGTGAGAAAAGGGTGAGGCAAGGAACCCAGAGAAAAGAGTATGAGCGGGTGCTGTTAGCATTCACCAACATGAGGACGTAAAACGAGGCTTAACTTTAACAGAGGTTCATAGGAGTGATGTGTTTTGTGTCTGGGTTGCTCACATTTGTGTCTGGGTTGCTCACATTTGCGTTGAAACAGAGTAGAAAAATGGTAACTGATGCATGTTATTTTGACAAACATGTTGGTTCATTGCTCAAAATCTTCAGACATAGGTGTTCCAGTGACAACAGGTGTATAAAGTTAAGCACCTGTAGGCAAGCAGACTGCTTTTCCCAACATTCTGTGAAAGAATGGGTCCCTCTGAGAAGCTCAGAGAAATGGAGTGACGCAATTAAGCAGTTTCTGAAATTTCTAAAAAAAACCTGGATATCATATGCCGGATAGGGGAGGGAGTTGTTTGGAGAGCTAATATGGAGGCGTCAACATGTAGAGTCAGCAGTAACTCAAAACTTTAAGTGGCCTTCAGACTAGTTGAAGATCAGGGAGCTGGAAGCTTTGTGAAATAGGCTTCCAGAGCCAAGAGCAACTGTCTGGATCCAGTTGTTACACTAACTGTGATGCAAAGTGTAGCATGTATGTTTGGATTCTGGGAAGAATGTGGGAAGACAATTTTCACCTTGATTATTTGTTGAGTAGTTCTTCAAAGCCAGGTGAACAGGTATACAATATTAACAACCTGTATTATTTTTTTAATTATGTTAAGGACGTTTAATAGCATCTATAGCAAATACATTTAACTACTAAAAACAACAATATGAAACAAAATTGAAAAAAATTTGCAAATAGCAATTACCTTGCTCCTTTCTTTCCTTCCCAGCCTCTTTAATGTTCCCATTCTTGAGCTTTAGCATGTTGGACTCTAAGATTTGAGCATAAAAGACAAGGAATGTCTATCCAAGAGGCCAAATATATCACTGGTTAGGAGAGTTTGGCAGCTGTAACATAATACCCCAAACATTGCATCCAAGAAGTCATTTAAGACACTCTGAAAGGATGGCAAGGATGAGTGCAATTAATTATACTTTGCAGATCTAGTTCCAGTGAAAGAACTCTTAATGCTGCAGCATGAAACACATGTTGTACTACCTCCCTTTCTAGTTCCGACATGACTGAGCACCAGTAGACAACGAAAGATTCAAAAGAGCATGAAAGGTCAAGTTAGGTGCCAATGGTTAGGACTCTGACTCTTAAAGTAATTAAGTTTCTTTGGAATAGATTGGAGTAGAATCTGTAAACCATGCCACCTCATCCAGCATCAGTGTTTGACCTCCCTAATGCTTCCCTGCAAGAGTGAACCTACAAACAAACTTGCACACAGACAAGGACAATAATCTATGAAGAGCTGGAGCTGCTAAGGGTAGGCTGACTTCATGTTGTATTCACTTTGTGACAAATGGGGTGTCATTAAAATTTTTTTCGAGAAAACAGTTTATGTATAAACGTGTTAAATATTAGTCACAGAAGCAAATTACATAGTTTGTGTTTGCAGGCAGCAATCTTGACAATTATGTTCAGTTTTTTGTGAGTGACTGTGAATTGTTTCAGGGATGCTTTTTTTAAAAAAGAAAAAAAAGCAGATGTTTATTTGAATGTAATTAGTCATAAAACATATATTTTTAATCAGTTTTTATTCAGAATACATCCAAAAACTTCCTAAATATGTGTTAGCAATAGTATTAAATACAAGAAAACAACTGATTAGAGAAGCAAAGGGTAGAAGAAAGGTGACATGAGTGCAGGGAAATCCTGGACGATGTATATGTACCTGAAAAGTACCCGTCTCTTTCTTCTTGCGGCAGGTTTGGCATCACTGTCAGCCTTCTGTGAAGTTTCCCGACCTGCTAGTGATATAACACAAATTCCTCTCATTCATGTCATGAATATGCAGCAGAAGACAAATTGTCTCTGTCACCATATGAGGTGCAAATCAGAAGATGATCAGCGATTACTTCACCAGCGTCAGCTCTCAGACAGCGTGACAAAACCCGGCAAACCCAAGATAGGGCGCTGCAGGCATTTTTTGTGTCAGCATAATTTCTAACAGTACATTCACTCAGACACAGTACTTTTCAGCTCTCAAAGTACAAGTTTGGCTGTTTCATACGTTTTCACCTCAACATTAAAATACACCTGTAATTCAATGATGTCGATGGTTTCTTATGAGGTTATGGAGTCCAAATTTGAGGAAATTCTCATTTTTGCAGAAGTGAAGAACACTTGTGATTTCACACTTCCTTACTGTATGTGGAAAAAATATATGTATAAAAAATACACTAACATTTAATTGGAACATAAAAACAAAACAACAGCAAATGTGCATAATTGTGGAATTAGATGCATGATTTAATATATAGTGCTGTTTAAAACTTAAGTGAAGTTCCTGTCTAATATTTCATTAAGTAGAGCTTTTGGCATAAGTTGTCGCTCAAGATAAAGGCATTCAGGACTACATTGTTATAATTCATACCTGAAGATCTTCCCAATCATTCCAAACATACCATATCCTTGTGAACATCTGTCACGTCTCAATTTTTCTGGCTTGGTGTCATTTGAGAAGTGGGAAATACAATCTGAAAACAATGAGAGACTGATCATCATTTATTTTTTCTGGAAATAAAGGAGGGGATTTTTATTTTTGCAAAATAAAGTAAACCAGATCTTTAACATCAATTTAAATTTGGATTAATACACACCATTTAAATGCCTATGTGAAGAAGAGGGCAGGGCTTGTGGTGTCATTGTGATTTTAAGATAAAACTTAAACTCCTAAAAATGTATTTGTTTCTTGAAAAACAAAATAACAAGAAAATGTGAAACAGGCCAAGTACACCAGATCCTCTTAAAACGTGGTTACATTGAATGCCCACAAGATAATCGCTTTGCTTTGCAGAATTTTAGCATTTGAACAGAAGAAGCTTTGCTAATATTTTGTTTTTGATCTCATCTGCATGAAGGGTCAGCAGTGCCTCATATTTAAATAAAAAAGGTGATGAATAAATAATTATATATATGATAAAACAAATAAAATTAGAAGTACACAAGTTAAATGTTTTTAGCTGCATTTTAATCAGTGCTATGTTCACTTTTTTTTGTTTTTCAAGTTTTGCTGCCAGATGTATGTCAAATTACACTATGTGTGTAACAAAGATAACAACACAGATCTTTTCAAAATGTGGAGCAAAAACATTGCCAGTAGCACCATAAAAATGTCACCTTCAAACAGTTAAATTAAACTTGGTCATTCCTACGTCAAACACATACCAGACTGTAATAAATGCAGGGATAGAGAACACATCCTTCTGTGGCTCTGATTTGTTTTACCTTTCGAAAATCTAATAATTTGTTTTACCTGCAACATATGATTAGTGAAATCTTGCAGATTACAGGCTGAGGTGAAGCAAGAAGTCTGAGGGATGAACAGTCATGATGATGAAATTGATTATTTGATATATTCTTTGTTAAATTTCTATTAATATCCACAACTGAAAGTTTTTAGTGATCCAATTGGATTATTGGTTGAAGTCTTTCTTTAATGTTTTTGCATGTTGTTACAAAAGTACTAACTTCAGTGTTTTCCTTAAAAGTGGCCATGTTAAGGCAACACAAAGTAGTTGCCTTAGAGACCGTGAAATTAAAATATCGGTTTTAAATGAGTTACCAAAAGAAACCGTTTACTGCAACTTGTACTTGTGCTGCTACACCAGATTATTTGAATCTCAGATTCTGTGACCCCAGAGGGAATGAAATAAAAATGGTCGCACATTTTGACAGTTAAACCTTCAGGCAGTAATTTTGGAAATTTGGGAGTATAAAATATATTACTGATCTCGAACATCAGAAGACGAATCCCAAGACTGACAAGCCAAATGATAGCTGGTAACAGTTGAAAAAAAAAGTGACCCAGTTTTTCTTTTTTTTAGGAAACAGTGATTTGAATATGCAACATTCTGCATTTACACACACTTCTTAAGCCAGTGGTAGGTAAATTGTCAAGCAGAAATACTTCATCTTCTATTTTGGTCACATTTTCTCATAACAGCTCTTAAAATGTGACCAGCAGTGTTTCAGTTCAGCGGCTTAACGACGCCCTCTGGAGACTTGATGCAGAAAACGCAACCGATTCTACATCTGGACTGCCAAGAATGAGATGAATAGTTATTCAAAACTTTGCATTCATTTGGTTATGCTGCACGGCTGGAAGATTATTTTTTATTTTTTGCGTTCAGTGATTTATAAACCCAAATAATGTATTTTAAAATCTATTCTCTGAGCTACAGGGAGAGAGTGCAAGGACTTTAAAATTGGGCTGGTGTGCTCTTTCCTCCTGATTTTAGTCAGTAGCGGCTTTCTGGATCAGCTGCAGTTGTCTGGTTGATTTTTTTATTTTTTTTTTAGGCAGAACTGTAAAGATAAAAATAAGCAAATGGAAATCCTAGATCTTGCTGGGACATTAGTTTTTCAATTCAGATAATGTTCTTCAGGTGAGAGAAGGCTGACTTTATAAACATCTTTATGTGGCTCTGACAGTCCAGGTCAGAGTCCCAGATTCAAGCCAGATATCTAGTTTCTAGCTGTAATAAGCTGTATGCTGACTCTGGAACGCTTAAGTCCAAAGATAATAACTTCAGTTGTGTTTTTGTTCTGCTGGAGAAAGTTACGGCACATCCACAAATGTACTTGTTCTCAACATCTATTCAGTGCTTGGATTGAAGTCACTTGGTGACATCGTAATGTAGAGCTGCGTATCATCTACATATGTTGGCTAATATAATTTCCTGTAATCACCTCAGCAAGTCGGAGCATATATACATATATATATTAAATAAGAGAGGTTCTAAGATTGATCCTTGGGGTACTCCACATGTGACTGATTCACTCTGATCATCGGTGTTTTCAATAATTAAAGTAACCTTATAATTAAGTTAATTTAATTATTAAAAGTCACCCTAAATGGTCATGTGGTTAAATAAAGACACTGCTGTTCATGTTGTTGACCTCTTGTCTCACTCCACTGAAGGAAACGTGTGGAAGCAAACATCCCTGTGGATCGACCTCCTGCTGTTTGACAGAAGATGGGCGTTGCCTGTCAAATCAAACACCGATATCTTTCCCTGTCACGCCTCCAGAATAAAAGCACTACTCCCTCTCAAGCAAACTTGGGAAATTCTCCATTAGGGAGGGTCTCAACCGTGGCGCTGTCACATACTCTGTTTTGATTGGTTGAGTCTCTTGTCAGCCAGCTGCATCCCAAGTGACGTCAGCAGCAGCAGCAGCGCCACACCGGGGCTGTGGAGTGGGTGACGAGGAGCGACCAGAACCACTAGGAAAAATTAAAAGGAGCGACAAAATGCACGGGCAGTAATTGTCAGTCGTCTGCTTTCACGTCTCGAGGCTCTTCCGTCTTCGGGACCCCCGGAGAGAGCTTCAGGTTGAGGCCATGACGGCTGCCTGTCATTCCAGGCTGTGTGGTTTTTAGGGATGGCTTCCTCGGCTAGCTTGCCCAGCTAACAGTTAGCCTCACTGGGTTCCAGTGTGGAAGAGATAGCAGCAACAGCTCTGCACTCCTGCTCTCATTTGGAATACTCCCGGGATCGTTGTTCTCCGAGGACCGTGAGACAGTGAGCCAAGCTGTCTGGATGGACAGTTTGACGGCGATTAATTGTCGCAACTTGGGCGTTTTTTCCAGGGTAGGTTTTTCTGGGCGGCTAGGCTCGCACTCGGCCAGGCGACCAGGAGAAGGGATTGTACAGATGTGGCCGTGGCAGCCTGTTGTGTCCCACCGTCTCTGCGCCTGAAGTTGGTAGTTTTTTGTTTTGTTTTGTTTTGTTTTTTAAATATATACACATGTTTTTCATCAGGGAAAATTGCTAAAAGTGTCTATAAAACATTTGCGAGTTTATTTGGTGGTTTAGCGCGCCAGCATCCAGCTAGTTTTCCAGCCTAGCTTCTGAGAAATTCACGCGTCCAAACTAAAACCAGCGCAATTTGGAGAGTGCATCTAATTAAAATGTGCTAATTGCACGTCTGGAGCCATCTAATGTGGACATGTTGCACTGCAGATTTTCTGTAAACCTCTCATTGTCCTCGTAGTTTGTTTGTTTGTTTGTTTGTTTTTTAACCGAGACAAAGCTGTCAAATATTGAACCTTTGACGGCAAAGGAGGCCAGATTCTGCACAAAAGCAGCAAGACCGTCACCAACTCCTGCACTCTGATACTCTCGGCGGTGGTGCAGCCCGGCGCTTCTGGTCAGACGGACTTTCCTTCCACCCTCCCACCCCCCACCAGCTCATGCGGTGATGACTTTGGAGCCCACGATGGCTTGTTGCCTGAGCGAGGAGGCGAAGGAGTCCAAGCGGATCAACGCTGAGATCGAGAAGCAACTCCGGCGAGATAAGAGAGACGCACGAAGGGAGCTGAAGCTGCTGCTCTTAGGTAGGTCTGCATGATCACACAAGTGATTGTTTTTATGTTTTTTTTTTTTTTTTTTAATTGTTGTAAAGATTGCTCAATTTGACCCCGGTGCACTCGAAGCCCAAAACTGCTGGACGTAATTTCACATGCAAAAACGACTGAAACCACAATTGCTCAAGCCACATTACTCAGGCCGCCGCAGGATTTGTTTGGGATGTGATATGCAAAAATCTAAAATCACACGCGGTTGTGGAGAGTGGTTCCTGCAGGACAATGAGTGAAAACAAGAACTGCACTCAGAGCAACAGGCTCAGATGCACAGGATCAGACTCAGTGATGACAAAGACCCGTATAAAAGTCTGAAAATAGACAAAAACCTTCATTGTGGCGGCAAAACCTCACTCTGAAAACATAGAAAATCCAACCTTTTTGGTTTCACTGCAGCTTTGTAGCAAAAAACCCCCCAAAACATTAACAGTAAGATGGAATCACCAAACCACATATGTTGTTAACCATACCGATTTCTATAAAATATACATAAAAGGAGTTCTTTTTTTAGTGTTTTGCTTACTTTAAGCTGACTGGAGTTTCTAGGAGATTTTTAATTAAGTAGACTGACACTTGTCATGGTATTCTTTAAATCTGAATTGGTTAAAAAAATAAATTCCAAGTTTTTCCAGATTTTTTCAAATCTACAGTTGTTATTCATAACTTTCTGTTTCCCCGAGAGATAACACTGACAACATTTTAGCCTCTATTTAAGAACGGAAAGATGGGCGATCGTGTTGTGTAAGGCAGATGTGACTACAAGGCAAGCATCTTGCCTATTTTTTTTGTATCTAAAGTCAGGATAATATAATCTGGAACTGTGAAAAAAAGAAAGAATTCATCTGGTTGTCTCATTGTGAGGATAGTAAGGGAGGTAAACGTCTCTACACATCCCTTCTGGAGATCTGCAGCAAAGAGTAGCTTCATGAAATCACAAATATCTTTTAAAATTATTACCAATTACCAATAATTGTTGAGAGCTCTGGGTATAAGTAATGACAAAAGAAGCAAATCTTTTATTCATATTTTTTTTTTCCACTAACTACTTTGTCTTACCTGAGTCTGTCTTCATGAGCTGTAATAAAAAGCTTTGGATTTTGCTTTCCTTTTCCTTTTATGTTTATGTAAACAAATTCTTACTATTGTGATGAACCTATAAACAGCAGCAGAATTATAGAGTACAGTAACTCTAATTTGCCTCTTTTGTAAAATATACTACCTATAAATCTTGACAAATGAAAAGTAGAATTAACAACATATTCCATTCCGTGTTTTATGAGCCTACTTTAGCATTACCATTGATTTATGCGTGTGTAAAACAAGAGTGTAAGAGTTGGCTTTTAATTAAGTCTGCTACAAAGGAGGCAGCTCTCTCTGGATGTCTGGCCTTGGTACGGCTTTCATTCAGGTGGTCTACTTTGGGAAATGACTGCTGCCCTAGGAGTTGGCTGATTTCTTAATGAAACTGGAGTAATGAAACCTTTGTGCACTGATGTAATTGCGCTGATAAAAGATGCTTGGCCCAGGATTCAGGTCTGCTTCTCTGAAAAGCTGGCAAAGACTCAGGCTCATGTTAAAGGTTACCTATCTCTGGTTTGTTGTCACAGGTGACTGAATACACACTTCCTGCTTCTAAGGATGTTCGCTTTACCAGTCAACACAAGCAAGCATAGCAACTTGTATTGATAAATGTTTCCTTCTTTGACGTCCTTGGTAGTAGTACATATTTGTGCACAAAGTTGAACCGTTTACCCAGTTATTAAATTAATTAAGAACCGTCAGTGTTTCCAAAATCATAATGCTGAATCTTGATATTTCCTGACAAGTATGTCAAGTTACGTGAAACAGTGTGGCCAGTAATTCATTATGGTTAATGCAACGCTACTTTTTTTTCCCTTCTCCCTGCCACCAAAGGAAAATTAAAGTAGATTTTTTTTCTCTAAGAAATATTTAAACAAAGCTTTTCACATTGAAAATGTGAAGGCTTATCACAATATTTAAAGTTTCATCCAGTTCTCGGGTTAAATATTCATCAGTATTTAAAGCTTATTTAAATTTGAGAATTTGTTCTTGCATTATTATGTCATTACTGTGACATTACTTAAGAGTGGTCTCAAAACAATATTATTGTTTATCACAATACACGGTTTCCCCCAGTGTATTATAAGTCTGGCTGGCCACCAGGTTAAGCAATGCTTATTTATTTGTCTTTTTAAAATGTTTGCATTTTTTAAAATTTTATAGTTGGTTTTCAGGTATTAATCTTTAAATAACACATGATTACAAATTTCCTGTCGCTGGATTAATGCCTGCCCCAGCGCCAAACCACTGGTGCTAACACATTTTCTAAGGGAAACCTTACAATAACTTCTAGGACAATTTATCATCCAGCAACATTTAATGTGACAGGCCCAAATATGTGCACCCATCCAACCTTTCTTCTGATGCACATTTTCTGTAGGGTCTCTCTTTAGAGAGTGTAATTTACCAGCCTGCACACAAGCTGGTAGCTCTTGTCATACTGGATACTCAAGGCATTTTACCTGAGAACCACATTCACACACACTCTGTGCAGATAATTTTATGACTCGATACTAAACTGATGGTAAAATTGCTGCACAGGGGTGGATCAACATGCGGGGAGGCCTGAATTGAACTGACATCCTTCAAACTGCAAGACTGCTATTCCAAAAATGTGAATGAGTCACCTCATAAAATTGGCAGACAGTCCATATTTTCACCTGACTTGTCTCTAGATATATATATTTTGTTGTCGTTCTAGATCTGGGGTGTCATCCCAGTCCTCAACGGCTGGTGTCCTGCAACTTTTAGATATGCCTCTGCTGCACCACACCTAAATAGAATAATTAGGTTATTAGCAAGGCTCTGGAGAACTGATCTACACAAGGAGGAGGTAATTGAGGTATTTCATTCCAGTGTTTTGTGCTTGTGGCACATCTAAAAACTGCAGGACACCAGGCCTTGAGGACTGGAGTTTGACACCTATGTTCTCGATGCTCCATAGACTTCCATTTACTGTTTGTTGATCTTCTTGAAGTCTTGTTTCCCAAGAAATTGGAACACCACATTAAGAAGTTCAAAGCTCATTTATGTTTGCTTTTAGATAGGTGGACTGCAAGTATTTGCCGTATTCTGTCTCAGGCTCAAAAATAATCAACCTATCTCAGTAATTGTCAGTTAATTAAATGGGCGACATACAAAGTTGATTAGCCACAAGCTAACCAACGAATTCAGTGCTAGTTCAAAACGAAACTCGAGGAGTGGTTTAAACTGAAGTGGAACATGGTTTATTACAAACTAAGAAGAATGAAGAATGTAGTTTGCAGTCTTAAATAGTATAGCAATGATGGTTGTAAAAATAAAGTAACTACTTACATGTGCATGTCACTTTGTGTAACTACAAGTAACAGCAGCGTTTGCTAAAAGTCAGATGTTGGTTAGTTAGGAAAGCTGCACTTGTTACTTGCCTAATGTTTGTTAGCTTAAATAGATGTATTTCTGACTTTTAAAAACCACATTTTGTATTTTCTAGAGATCGTGGAACTTGAAAATATAGAAATGAACAAAACATTTTCTTCAAAGCACCACTCTACTGAAAACAAACGCATAAATTAACTTAATGCATTTTAATTTGCCATAGTGAACATGGAGAGTGCCAATGAGATCACTAGATTTTGGTAAAGTGTCAATATGCCATCGAGCTGCGGTCATTATCTGACCTCTATTGGATATTGCAAAGCCGTGTTTTTGTGTTAATGTAGATGACCAATGATACAGAATGTAATGCACCCTAAATTTCAAAATTACATAAAGTTGTTATAGCAATAAATCATTTTAAATGGGGGGGAAAATACCCACATTTATGCACTCACTTAATTTTCACTTGAATACGTTTGACATGTAACATTTGAGATGACATACACCTTTCACGAATAAATCATGTCACAATCATTTAATCAGAAGAAATATATATTTCCAGCTTTGTTTTAGTCTATGCTTTTCATTAGCAACATAAAACATTTTATATTTTGTTTAAGCTACATCTTCAAACATTCAATTGAAAAGTGTTTCCTATCAGAGTTCAGATTTCTAGTTTTTCCTGTTTCTAATAATGTAGTGGAATGGTGAGCTCTTGAGAAAATGATTTGGAAGTCGGTATTCTTTATTCTTTCAGTCACCATAAAAATCTAAATTGTAGGAGGCTTGTTTTTTTTCTGCTTCTCATAGTCGCTGATATAATTTGGCAGTAAACGATAATAAAAAGCTATGGTGGGCCGGATTTGGCCGAGGGGGTTTGACATGTTAGGTGTTTCTTTGCTTCAGCTTATTTTGTTTGCTGAGATGCAATCAGATGAATCAGGCGTGTTTAAGCAGGGAAACGTCTAAAACATGCAGGGCAGTGTTCCTGGAGGAGCAGGTTTGGGAAGCACTGCCCTAAACGATGACTTTCAATTTTTAAAATGACTGGCAAGCAATCAATTATTGCACGTTTACACAATACTCTATATTTATAAAATGGACTAGTATGTGCTTTTTCAGCAAAATGTATGCAACTCTGACATTGCTCTATTGCGTTTGTTTCTTTGTTCTGAGTTAAACTGGAAGCTGTTTATGTGGCGTTGTGGTTAGAGCTCTCTAGCTCTGGTCTGATGCAGCAGAGTGAGACGCTCATCTGCTACCTGTAAGAAACACTGTTGGTTTTGTTTGAAGTTTTAGGGGAAGGCAATTATTCCAGCTGTTATTCCGGCAATATGCCGTCATTCCCCTTTGGTGTGGTGAAGAGTGGAGCAGTCGGAAGGGCAGTCTTCTGCTCTGTACTCTGACTAAAATGTGCACAGATTTCATTAAGTTGTGACTTAAGTTTTGATATTTACTTCTTTACATCCAAATAAAATCTTGATCTTCTGTCGGACCAAGTTTAAAAGTTAATATTCCTTATCTGGTAAATGTGTGTCCCTGCCCCCAGTATGTGTCTACCCTGCTCACAAATGTGTGCTCAGACTAACTTGAACAAGTTAGTTTTAATCAAGTGAACACCAATCCTTTTTAATTAGACCTATTGTTGTTTTTTGTGGAGTTTTTTTCCCCGCAGTGCATTGTATTCTGCATTCTGATTGGCTAAACAGTCTCTCCTCTTCTTCTCTACTTGTGTGTCAATAACGTTGCAGTTTAATATGTACACGTACATAAAACAGCTTGCCAAATTTAAGTTTGCAAATTCTCTTGCAATTTCAAGTTTCTCTGAAGCCCATATCGTCGACAAAACATTCTGCACCGACAAAGGCGCTTGTGGTTGGGCCCAAAAGGCAGAGGAAGATGCTAACTATCGGAGAAAAATTTAACTTCTGGACATGCTACTCAAACATAATCCATGGTGGCATATCTGTTTATGAGAATCTTTTTGCCCAGAAGAAAAAAAGAACGACAACAACTTCCTATAAACTATGTTCGTCTCTCAAAAAAAACACACCTGCAAAAAAAAAAAACACTAGAGAGTGGATTCAGGAAAGTTGCATTAAAAATCCCAACTTTGCATAATTTTGCAAACATTGTCACTTTAATGCAAAGTTGACCCTTTTAATGGACTTTAAATTTCAACTTTTAGAGCAACTTTGCATAAAGTGCCATTATTTACCAAATGATACTTCATGACAACAGTCATAGACATTCATAAAGACTCCTTCATGTTCATGACAGGTGTTATATCATGTTTATGACAATGCCATGTCAGTTTTATGAACACCCCGTCAAATAGTGTTACCCAACAAACAAGTTGACGATGGGCCACAAAATTCTGGTCGATGCGTGTCTGCTGGTGATTCATATCCGTTTTCTTTTCGTTTATTTCTTTGTTTTAAAAGAGGAACAGATTATCTGCTGGCTCTTCTTGGCAGCACAACCCGCCTCTTCCACTTTCTCTTCCCAACTATTGCCAGCAAGGTTAGGTAGACACAGGGCATGTGGGTAATGAGAACACATGCAGGTATATCACGTAACTTGTATTTGCACAAAATGCAATGTGACCTAAGAATCTATTTCAAATATGTACTTGGTATCACAAGCACAAACGACGGTGCAGGATCAGATGTGAGAATATTCTTAGTCATGCTGGAGTTGGCTTTTTATTTGGTCATCACGTTTGTCTTTAAAAATATAACTTGAAATTAATTTTCCAAGTTTAAAGTCTTTGCAAGATACAATTCTTACCCATACTTTATTTAATTGTATGGTTAGATTTGGTTAAGGATTAAGAGACTTGAAAACAAAGATCAACATCCAATTTTAAAACGGGTTTAAGTCAAGACTTTTATTTTTAGAAGATTGTTCGACAAGTTGGGATTTTAAGGATAATAGTTGAATTTAATCAAGTTAAGACGTTAAATCTCATCTACACAGCTCTTCGATTCACAACATCAGGGCTGCAATCAGTCCATGCAAATGACAGGCAGAGACAGGACTGACAATTAAAATATTAAGATTTTGAATTAAGACATGCAAAACAAGGATGCAGTTGATCTCGCGTTGCCTAAAAGGGTTAGCATTTATCTGGGTTAATAAGTATTTGTCTTTTGGCAACACCCAAAGTTGTCTCATGCATGGAGCTGCCTACGCCCATTATGGTTTCTCTTAGCAAATCTTACAGTGAAATAAGCAGATAAGCCTCAAGTTGGCCATATTTGTTTGCCTCCATGTTGGCTGCTTCCAAGGCAACGGCAAACACGGTTGGCGTTTGTTGAAATAACAAAACTGCAGACAGTGGAGCTGAACAGTCCACACTGAAGAGATAAAAATGACCCAAAAGAAACTCTGGAGAGTTTGTTTGTACAGCAGTATTTTTGGACATCACAGGGATTCCTCGTATCAGCTCTCCTCAAAGGTATTCAGGCTTGCTGAAGGCAGAGGTAGAGGATACTTTAGGAAGGCCTCACATGTATAATTATGCATTGGTACGACTGATTATTGCTGTGGCTAAATTTAATCTGTCCTTTCCTAAGTAATTTTCATTTCGCATCTATCTGTATTTTCAAGCCCCGTAAGATGAATGGTGCACTGGTTTCACTACATCCGACAGTCGAAACCAGTTATTCCAGGATCCAATTCTTGCGTATTCTTTTGTAAAATGCACATCTTTATTATAACCTTTCCAATTATTTGGTATGTACATAGCAACCGCTGTACTGGTGGAGATGTCAGTCAGCATGTCACTCAATTTAGCTGCTTAAATTACCAGTGGACTATAATAAACAAGTTGGGTTTTGTATGGTCCGTTTTAATGGAGGCATGTCCTTATTCCCTTTTACCACACACTTCAAGCTTGGATTAAAGCTTTGTTTTGCCACCTTCATGTTTTCTGTAAAAGGCCAGATGTGACAGAGGGGTTGAGGTGAGCCTGGCGGTTGCCTTGTCTGTTAGCGACATAGTGGTAAACCCGCATTGTCTGACTTGAGCAGGCACAAGCCAGCTTTGCGTCTTGAGTGAGTGATGTAGCTGTGTGGTTTATTCGACCGGTGAGGTCCAGAATTGCAAGACTTGAATAAATTCTGATGAGAAGATCAAACATAAAATAAAAATTTTAAGGATTTGTTCTGCCATCCCACCATTATTTTAAAATAATAGGATGGGAAGACTTCAGACCGATTTTATGTTCAGTACCGATGTTGATGGTGGGCATTGCTTTATTTATCTGTGATTTGTGAATGGCCAGAGGAATCGGAATCGGCTCACGTTTGCAGGTTTGTGATAGGTTTTATAAAAGAGTAACCCTCATTGTTATGATTTTCTTTGTAATGTCATTAAAGGCTTAAATGTCAAAGCGGGATCTGAACTGACTAAAGCCACAGAACCTGCAAACCGCACTTACTGAATTATTCAGGAACTCCCTCGAATGCTAATGTGTTCTAGGGTCAAATTTGAGGCTACCTGATACCTACGTTTCAATTACCCCCAAAAATAAACACTTCAGGTTGAATTGGGAACATGATCTGTTAGACTTTTTTTTTTCTCTTTTTCTAACCACATTTTATTTTTTGTTTTTTAGCAGATTTTTAGATATAGATTTTAAATTTAAAGCCTGCCCTTTTTCAGTGTTGTTTCACTGAGTCAAGAACGCAGATTGTAATGATGTTGGTTAAAAAATGGGCTTGATACTTGTGCAACACTTTCAATAGATGGCACTAACTACTTTATCGTTTTATCCAATTTACAAAAAATGCACAAGCTTACAGAGAATACATGTCATAGATTATCTAAAGAGTAGGATAATTCCAAAATGTCAAATTACTGTAAATATATACATTCACAAAAATGGTGCACTGTTTTCAGTACCGCAGTATATATATTTTTAGCAATTTAATTTAGCAAAACAGATGGTGTGTTAATATCCTTTGTGCAAGCATATATTTTTAAAACAGTTCTGCAATTATTATTTTTAATACTGCTCGTCTTTGGTCACTGTGATTTCAGTTGCCTGCCAGTTTGTTGTCGCTACAAATAAATTTTACTACTGGAGAACAAATAAAGAATCATTCTAATTCTGTGCTAAAATGAATTGTATTTTAAAACAAACATGGCAAATAAAAACAATATTTTTGTAGTGCAAACAACAATTTGGTTAATTCAAACAGAAACCCTGTGCAATTCCTGTCTTTCTGAAATAATTCCAGAAAGACAGGATTCTTACACTGGTTTGTTTCATTACTGAACTGTTTAGTAGTTCACTGGACCATAAACCATTAGAGCAGACTGTTGTGTGGTATGGAGCTCCGCAACTGGGAAGTGCATCCTGATTAGAGCACCGACATCGGACTGCTGGTGTTTTGTGAAGAGGATTTTCAAGCAAATGGCATGAGCCTATGTCATCCAGAAAGTTTACGACTTCACTGCTGCAAACACAGGAGCTTTACTGGACTTTTTAAGTTGCTTTGACATTGGTGAATTGTTAGCCTTAGCAAAGCTAGCATTTCCTTTCTGCCTCAAAGGGAAAGTAACTTTGAACAACACTTTGTTTGCCTTGTTGGATAAAGAGAGCTGCACATGCGGCTTGTTTTCTGTCTGTACTTTCCATGTTGGAGTTTAAACCTTCCAGCAGCTGCAGGGAGCTTTGGGGGTGCAGAGTGTATTCTGCCGTAAGGAAACTCAGCAGTGTGAGCAGCTGTTCATGGGGCAGTTTAGTTTGATTTTGTCACAAAAGAGTATCTTTAAGTAATGATTTATATTGTGATATTGATTATTTTGACACCCTTTCTAAAGAATCCACAATCCTTTTGAAACCCAACATTCATGTTTTGAGCTTTTGTTGTTGAGCTATGCCTTGTTAAATATAGAGTTACATGTATGCATTTATTTGGAAAATGAAAACTTGAGTTTCATAGGAAGCCATAAAAGCTTCTCATGAAAAGCAAGTCAGGCAGGTGTTTCATTCTTCTCTGTCACGTCACTGTGTTGGTTGAGCAAACCGAGGTCGACACACCCAGAGTTTCGGCAGATCCATAGCAGTCAGGTCTGTGAAGAACAGCATGGTCCCTTTCATGTCAGTGCCTGCCTGGTTCATCACAGACACACATGGTGTCATTAAGAACATGAGTTATTAAAGAAGACTCCACAGGCGAAGACCTTAGAGTGCGAGTGTCCATCATGACATTAGTGGTTTAATTAGCAACACATTCTGGCTCCAAGACAGATGAGTTGCCTGTGCTGGTAAATATGGAGAGTCATGTGAGCACACAAGTTTATTTAACACTTGAGATCCATACTTAAGATATGGATCCAAGCAATAATTTTGAAACTTGAGATCTGAAATTCAATCCTTGATATCAAGTATAAGTGTCTTGTGTTAATAATTGAATGGCTTATTAACTCTGCAGAGTGAGAAGCCATTGAGACAAATTTTTAGTTTGGATTTGCTTTTTTTTTTCCTGCAGCACATTTTTTAATACTATGATTCATTCTTTTACAATGCTTTGCTGCAAGTTTAGACAATTAAAAATCCATGTGAAAATTGTTATTTATAAAAAATGCCCCTACACAATTTTATTTATATTTGTACTTATTTTGTTTTCTCATTTTACCAGCAGGAAGTTTTCGGTATAACCAATTTGATCAGATATTGATCCAGATTAGCTCATCACAATGCCTTTTACCTGAAATCATTCTGAAACTTTTATAGGAATTCAGGATTTTGACGATTTGTCATGTGCAGCCATCATGTGTATCTGTCGTCATGCAGTCTTGCAGCAGAGCGGCTATTAATGTACATACTTAGCAGATTGCAAACTGACTGTTGGAGCTACTAAATTATGAAAACTTTGAAGGTCAGGAAACAAGTTGTGGCCTTGCATGAGTAGTCATCTGTGTTGAACAGCACCTGGCACTGAAACCACAGGATAAACTGGGCCGTAGTCTGAAAAGGACTGTCTACTCAGGAGAACAGGATTTATCTAAAAGATAAAGCATTTTTGTTTTTATCACTCATTTCAAAAAGAAAAACTTGTACATAAATTTATCAAACAAGGAGTTAAATATTTCAAGTCTTTCACTCTTGTGATTTTGATGATTATGGTTTACAAATATTAAAAATATGAAACTCTGTGCCTTTGAAAATTGGAATACTACCTATTGGCTATATTATAGCCGACACATTAATGGGGAAGACAGATGACCTGGCCAACATCCTGGTGACCACAGGAATATTTATGATGGGGGCAATATTAAATCGACACAGATTTCCTTAATTTTGTGAGATTCTCAATTGACCGATACTTGCATGAGAAACTGATCTTGCATGAGAAACCCCAAATTTATACTCCGCAGCCACCTCCATTTATTCTAGGAAAGAAAAGGGGTTTGACATTTAACCCTATATTTCTTAAAATCTGCAACAATCTACTTTTTGTTCACTTTGAAGATGGGATTGTTCCCACACCTGGGCACTAGGCAGTCAAGCAGCTCTCTCTGCTTCTTGTCCTCTCTGATACGACTGCAGTCAGTTAAGTATTAATGCAGACGACGGGAGTGTGTTTTGTACAGGACGTCAAACGTGCACAGAGTGAAAATAAATGGTGAGAGTACAGTCCCCTGTGGTGCTCCTGTACTCCTGACACACAGTCCTTTGCTCTCTTAATCTGTGGTCTATTGTTCCGGTAGTCATTAACATGTTTTCTATAGTTTTTGACTTATGAAATCTAAAACTTCTGGCAGAATTAGGTTAATTTAATCTTTTAATTTTACCAAGATGTTTCTTATGTCAGGAAGGAATTTTGCAGTGTTGAATTGACCCAGAGCTAAAGATTATTGTGATACAGATAAAGTATTTGTCTGTTGAAATGCCCAAAAAATATTTTCACATTGATTTTACTTTGAAATGTACTTTTTCCAAAACTGATAGTAGTCATCTATCAGAAACGTTATTGGTTGAATGAGAAATAATTTTCAATCCAAACCTGTTAGTGGTCTAAGTAATTTTGAGTTTTATTACAATATAAAAATATAATTCGATATAATAAACTATTCAATATTTGCAGTTACTCCAATGAGTGAGCCAACAACTTATCTTCAAGTTCTATAATAACACACATGCTTACAGTTTGGTTGAGTATGTTAAAATAAGCCCTCTTGTTACAGTAAAAAATGTTCTTTTAGCACCGAGTGGGAGGAAACTAGAGTGGAAATACGGGAGAAAAAAAGACAAACCAGGTGAATAAAGAACAGTTGCCAAAAATGTTCATATGTTATGAAAATTAAGATTCTATTGAAACGAAGTAGTTTGATCTCACATTGATGCTTTAATAGACCGCGCACAATAGACACCTAAAACTATTCTATAAGGTGTCCTGAAAGAATAGTGATACAAATAAGTGATTTTAAAGAGCTCTATTTGTGTTTGAGAGACTATGACTGCTGAAGAAAGGAGGAATAAATGGTTGTTTTTGCCACGCTTGGCATTACTATAACAGTACCACAAAAAAATCGTGAAACACATTGAATGCACAACATATGTGCCTTATATGTTGTCTGAAATATTTTTTCACCACTGCTCTATTGTACAGATGAATGCCAAAATCATTTTCACTCTCAATTGCTCAGAAAACATATTTTTTCTTTAACAACAGCTTTATATACCTTTGCACTTGAAAATATTTCTTCCAGTGTTTTCAATTTATCCTCTCTCTAACATGGTTGAATGTTTCTGACAGTCTTGCTACATGCAGATTTGTTTTGGTTTCATCCTGTGGTGTTCACTTGAAGCGGGCCAAGACTTATGTTTTTAGAGGGACTCTAAAGATCGACTCCACATCGGCTCCTCCCCAAACTGCACAGTCCGAGGAAACGTGCTTGACATTCATTCAATAGGGCTGTGAATGCACTTTAGCATTTTTAGCTGTTTTTCCCCCTTTGACCTTCCATATTTCATGTTATGTGTAGCTACTGTTAAGCAGGGCTCCTGCACAGCAGAAACTGTAGAGTCCTACATGACCCTTTATAGTTTCTCATCAAGGCTCCTTTGTGGCGAATAAAGTTTAAATTCCTAATATAATCTTGGGAATAGTTCCCACAAATGGACACTCAGCAATAATTAAGTTTTTCTACATCGAGTCGGGCCTCCAGCTGTGCCATCTGACCCAACTCTGGGCTGTTTAATTATTGCAGTAATTAAAACTCTTTGGACATCACTTCCTGTTTGATGTGCTTGGATAGGCTTCTCAGGAATCATTTACTCAAAGTGCTGTTTGCTTCCTTTTTTCACCCTTTGTGCCTCTGTTTTGTCCCTCTTGTCTATTTTGCAATTTTTTTCTCTGTGTTGATGCTGAACTTTAGGAGTTTATTTTGCTGAAGGAGTAATGATGCTCAGGTTTTTGCTTTTAAGAAGAGTTATTATAAATTAGCTGCATGACGTAGTACTTCTGTCGTTAGCTCGTGTGAAAATAAAAAGATTGTGTTGTTTTAAGTCAAAAGATTGTGTTGTTTAATCCAACACCCTGATAATCTTTCACTTTTGTTTTGACTCGGTTGATTTTTATCTTGCTTCTGTTTGATCCAAGTTGATCAGTTCTTAGTCAATGTAGCTATTTTCTCTGGAGGGTAGCTGCCATACCATAGACACGTTGGGGTAATTTTGCTGTTTTGTGGATTAGTGCTGAAGTTAAAGCTATTTGAATACATCAGAAAGGCATCTCAGCATGATGGGATGGATACTTTTCTGTTGTTCCTCCTCAGTATATCTTGTCAATTTTGGGTGTGACCATTTTATCAGTCTATATCCAGCTGGTGATAAACAACAAACATGTCAAAGGGAAAAACATGAGACAAATGATCACAAATGGTTTTCTTTAACTCAAGTAAATACTGGTGGGAATTCACCAAGCAGTTGCTGTCTACAAGGTGCAACTCAAAGTTGCTGTGGTTTTGCGCTTGCAAACACAATTCCTGTAAAGTAAACTTTGAATCATAATAAAACCACTTTAATAAAGCATCACATTTTTTGATTTTAACAAACCAAAAAATGGCAAGTTGTTTTTTTTTTTTTTTTTTTTTTTTTTTTGAGAGTGAGGTACATTTGGGTTATGGAATAAGCAATGGAGCTACAAAGTCGAAAAAGGATGTGACTCGCATGAATACATTGAAACATGACACCGCCATTTTGAAATTTGTTTCACTCTCGGTTTGTAAAAAATTCTAGTTAGTGTTTTCCCAAAACACCGGAGCCATGTGGATGTGGATGCTTAGTTTCCCCAAACGCCATAAATTTCTTTTGACTCTTTTGGTTGAGGATGTTTTTTTTTTGTTAAAAAATGGAAAAAACTCAAAGCTCTCTGAATACAAGCTGAAGCCGATCAGCTGGTGTTTTCTGCCACGTTTTTAGAAGTACAGTGATGATGGAGTTGCTATGGGAACTAGCATTACCCCTCAGGAGTCGCTCCAATGAGTTTATAGTTGCTTGTCCATTAAAAAAGCTTCTGCTTGCTATATCAGGCTGGCAACAGTTACGTTGAGTTACACTGATCAAACATGCAAAACTCAAATCCACTGCAAGGTAAACACGCTTTAGTTTGTCTATGCAGAGTGTAAAATGAACCATCCTTCTCTAAATGCTAGATGGTAGAGAATATTACCAGACTGCAGATGTATGGGGATGTTTAGTTTGCTATCAAGTGACAGTGTTCAATTAATTTCTTTCACTCTTGAGCTCTAGTGAATTTAGAAATTAATCTGGGATAATGCATGCTTCCCGTTGCCCTGTTTTCTTGTCTAAGATTGAGTAAGGACAATATAGATGCAGTGTTTTCCTGACTTTTGCGTCCTTAAAAACCAGTGGCAATTCCCTCTTCTTTTTTTTCGATTGAGCTCTTTAATAAAATAGGAAGCAGGGTATCTAATAGTGTCTTGGTCCAGTTGATCCAGAGTTAAAGATCTTCAATCTGGGAAGGAAACTCCAATGTTGTCTGACCTGCTTTACTCAGTTCAAGATCCTGTCTGGTTAGAACCGTCGCAAGGCACACAGCACTCCCTCACTGTACACTCCTGTCTTCATATCCTTGGAAGACATTTTAATCTTTTCTTCTTAGGACGCCTAGTGGAGCACAGCACACATTCTGTTGTCTTAACAGCCGCTGCTGTTTTTCTGCAGAAAACTTGCTCCAACTAGTGTAAATTGTTATGAACAGATGGACTCAATACAGTTCACACAATTTCTGAAATACTGACTTTCCAAATAGGAAACTGATAGAAATTTTGTCCACATTCTTACTAAAACCTTTTAAAAAACCTTTTTATATGACCACTTAATATCTTAGCTGCAGCAAACAATTCTGCTTTGATGAAACAGACCATGTTTGGGATGGGCAATTATTGTATTCTTTATTCTTTGTGTTGTTGTGTATTGTCATATACACAACCACACATGGACTCATATGCCACTCATTTACTAGGGATGTGTAATTTTATTGATTCTACGATATTTATTGATATTCTTCGATTTTTAATTTTTATCCGTGAGTATCGATCAATTGAATACTATTGAGTTTTAGGTTAAATCCACACAAATTCATGCAATAATCGCATGAGAAAGTAAAGCGACTCCAAAAATTTCCATGTGCAGGATTTTATTTTTTTTCTGTTTTTTTCCTTCTACCAAAAATTGGATTAAAAAGATCTTCAGTCTGGTGCTTTGGTCTCAAATAGCTCTTTTTTTTTTTTTAAGAACAATTATGTTTACAGAGACTTCATTTATTTAGTCATTTCTGCTGTTTATTTTGGATACTTAAAATATCTTCCAGCTCCAGTGTTAAATGTTTATTAGAAAGTAAAGTTTATTGATCTTTGAGCAATTTTTCTTTTTTAATGTGACAGGCCTTTTTGTTTTGTTTTGTTCTTTTTGTACATTAAGTGAAGTGGGTGAGTCCCTGTTTTGGTTTTTTTGGTTTTTTTTGGTTTTGATCACCAGAAAGAGATTCACTGCTGTTTGGATTAATGCCCAGCATTAATCCCACATACTAGTGTAGCTTTCTTCAGTCTTACCCATTGTCATCACTGAAGTGTGAGTGGACACCAGTTTGTTGCAAACACACCTATTTATAATCAGAGTTGGGTTTATAAAATGGAAATGATTATTAACAAGCAACAGATACTAATGTAGAAGAAGTATTAGCTTTGATGTCTTCTACATTTCAAACAAAGGTCTTGTCAATAAGTAGTCTTTTAAGTGACTTAAATAGATGGAGTAATTATAAATGTTCTTTTTATTTGCATTTTTTAATGGACTTCATTGTACACACTAATTCTACTCTCATGTTTGCAGAAAAACTAGAACCACATTGTTTTCAAACATTCCCAGTCTTAGCCCAGCACTTTTAGCCACCATTACATTATTTTGGTCCATGGTCATTAAAAATCTGTAAAGTCAAATTTGTGGTGTTTTCCAGTAGTTTATTTGTGATTTTTTTTTAAAAATGTTTTTTTGTATTGTCTTGTCTTTTAGGGACAGGTGAAAGTGGCAAGAGCACGTTCATCAAACAGATGAGGATAATTCATGGGACGGGCTACTCAGATGAAGACAAAAAGAGCTACACCAAACTGGTCTATCAGAACATCTTCACCTCCATGCAGGCCATGATCCGTGCCACTGAGACCCTCAAGATCCCCTTGGAGAATGAAGAGAACAAGGTCAGCTGTACAAATGGGATGCATGTCAAATAGCCCTTTACCTAAAAATCTTACATATTTAATGTAATTGTTTGACAATATTTTCCTACACCTGCTTACAAATAATTTACAAAACATCTGGCAATTTGTTTGTAATTTTTGTTTGTTTTTTTTTTGTCTCGAAATGGTCTCACACAGAATCAGTTGTAAATTGATTCTTATCTCAACAAACAATGATTTAAAATTTTGACATGACAAAATCTACTGCAAAGAAAGGCCATTGGACCCAAATTGATTCAACTTAAAAATGTACCTTATTCTCTGCCAAAATGTTGATAGCTACATCTTAACATTCTTGGCATCTATGAATCTAGGAAATTATGAAGACAACAAACGGTAAAATCCTATATACCATAATTAGTTGCTGATTTTATTGATTTATTTTTAGCATAACGCGTTTCTGGTGCGAGATGTGGACGTGGAAAAGGTGTCGACGTTTGAAGAGCCGTTCATCACTGCGATAACGATGCTTTGGAAGGATCCCGGGATCCAGGAGGCTTACGATCGTAGGAGAGAGTACCAGCTCTCCGATTCAACCAAATAGTATGTCTGTTTGCTCTGTACTGTAATTAATTACACTTTTTTGGACGGATCTGGAAGAGGGAAAACATTGATGGTAGATGACAGAAACTTAGAATGCCATTTCTTTGAATCAAATATAAAATGGCCTCATTTGGCTCAGTTAGAAAGATCAAAGTTTGAAAATAATACTCATCTAATTCATAGTTGGATTGTAATATTTATTCAAGTGAAATGATAATCTAAGGTATTCCTATGCATCTGTTCTGTATGACAGCAGATATTGTTGAAGTCGACTGTAATCGGCATGTAATGTTGAGACGGATTAGTTTGTCCACATGTGCGCTTTTGTCATATCTTATGTTCCCTGCATTTTCGCAGTTACCTTGAGAGATTAGGAGTAATAGCAGAACCAGAATATGTGCCCGACCTGCAGGATGTGCTGCGGGTTAGAGTGGCCACCACTGGTATCCATGAGTATCCATTTGACCTGCAGAATATTGTATTCAGGTACTGGTCCCACGTTCTGCCAGTAAAGGCTGACAAACTTTAAAACTGCTAGTGAGCCAATGGGAAACTTTACTACCTTCTCCATGTACCCTCCGCTGCAGGGACAGGCTCGGCACTAACAAATTCCCAATGGTGGCTCCGAAAGACTATCTGTACATATTAGCAGGCAATATCAATTAATTGGTTGGTCTTTGGGAGCTGCCATCAAAGATGAAGCTTATATATCTAAGGAAGTGGGACCCCAACTCTTATCTTCTTGAAAATGGTCCTCTGTCAGTATATCTGAACTCACATTTTAAGGTGTTTAATCTGCTGTGATGCTTTACTCTCTTTTTCTTTCCTCTCTCGTTTTTATTTCCACTTTCTTTTTCCTTTAGCTATCTAAGTGATCTGGGTCGTATCTCCGATGCGTCCTATCTACCAACCCAACAGGATGTACTTAGGGTTCGAGTCCCAACCACTGGGATTATAGAATACCCTTTCGACTTGCAAAGCATCATTTTCAGGTAGAAGACAACGTTCACTGCTTTATCCAGTCCTGCGTCTGCACCTTATTTCTGCTTCAATCCTTATTAAGCTGCTTTGTTCAAAGCATTTAAACAAATATGGGGATATATTTGGTTCAAATCTCAAAGTCTAATTCAACATCTCATCCAGTTGGCAATTACCTTTGCAGTTTGTGGGTAACAATTAAAAATGAATTCTCCACTACTGACTTCATTATTGATTTATAATTAATTTCAGATTGTGTGAAATGGGATTCTGTCAAGGGATTATTAGCAGGTACTATTTACAGTAGATGTGGTGTAGATAGAAATCGTAGCTAACTTTGATAGTCATATTAGTCTTCTTCTAAGTCAGACTAAATAGAAACAATATTTTACACTGAAGATCCAACTTAAAAAATTAACAAAATAACAACTAAACAGATGTACAAATCTACAATTATCTAAAAA
Source organism: Poeciliopsis prolifica (assembly GCF_027474105.1). Taxonomy (NCBI): domain Eukaryota; kingdom Metazoa; phylum Chordata; class Actinopteri; order Cyprinodontiformes; family Poeciliidae; genus Poeciliopsis; species Poeciliopsis prolifica. Next base: position 16,125,036 of record NW_026562377.1, read on the forward strand.
TTTAATTGCATAAAATTTAACATTAAAATTACATCACATTTAATAACAGAAAACGACAGTGTCTCCACAGCTATGGATTATATTGTGTAGATGAGACAGTGAAGATTTAATAAGAATTTTAACCAATAGAACTTTTGGTAAAATTGGCATAACATTTTTATAAGGAATAATGATACACTTATTATAAACCAATAAACTTTTAACTATTATAGATAAGACACCAACGACTAACTGCCTCACTTTGGAAGAAAGATCTGATTTAAAAACTCCTTTCTGGTTCATTTAGCAACACTTTTGTTAAATAAGGTAGTTACAAATGCAGCATTTCTACTGACTCGCTTGCTATGTTGCTGGGCTTTTTGAGAGCCGCTGCAATACTGACTGCAACAGAAAATCCTTCCTGCCCACTGCCATCAGGGTCTACATCAGCTTTTTGAAGAACCTTAAATTAATGAGTTGCAGCATAATTTATTCTCCCTTTGAGAATGATAAAAAATATTGTAATTGAATTTACAGTTTGGTTAATCTGATCACTTATTTTTGGATATTGTAATTTCATTGACCAAGAGCTTCTCGTTGGTGGAATAGTGAATTCTGATGATGATCTTTGAAGGTTTGTGTCTAATTAATGCAGTGAAGATGAAGGCAGAAAAATAGTTGGGATGCAGGAGGCCTGACTGGAATAGAGCCAAAATGTGGACTGTGTTTGTTTTATGCATCCTAATCACTTGGCTGTCTTTTTTTTTTGTGTGTGTGCCGAATATATATAAGTGGATTTCCAAACTTTAATTGATAAATCGATCAAATTATCAAGTCGGCATAGATAAATGAAATTCTCAATGATAAGAAATGTTTTAAAGTTTAAGGTGCATCATAGGAGCTAATATAGCTCACAATTTTTGTGTTTCTCTTGGGAGTAGCTTCCTTTTCTTTTGTTTTCAAATAAGGAAGGGAAGAAGAGCGATTGCAAATCGATAGGAAGCAATCATGTCAGACCCCTCCCACGTTCGGCACAGCTAGAAATAACTCTGCTCGCAATAAGGCTGCGTTCAAGAGGTTTCCAGCAACCTTGCTGCAGCTTTGCTGATTGGCTTTCCTCTGCTCGACTGTGCTGCCTTTGGCGGTGAATCACTGAATAAGCTCAATGACATCAGTTTTGTGCTGTGGGCTATGAGGGTTTAGATTGAGGTGTATTTCAATGGGAGAAAGTGGTTGATTTAGATTTAACTTTAGCAATTTATTAATGATGTGTTGTCACTTTCTTGTCGTTAATAACATGGCTGGTTTAATGCATGATGAGGTGTTCTTTAGCTGATGCGTAGCTAGAAGAATAACACTCCTTGTGGGTCTAAACTGGCTCTGCTTGCAATTAACTGAGATGGTCACAATTGTTTTGACAACAATCTCCATTAGGATGGCTGCCTTCATTCTTAATTGGCGTTAAACGTAACAGAACATGTGGTTTGGCTACAGTGGTGGAGCTTATGGGGTCAAGTAGGTCACTTGTCATTTTGAGAGGTGGTTTTATTTTGGGGCTGATTTTTGGAGCAACTTGATTTTATCTTTAGTGTTGCTTTTTCTGGTCACTTCACCTTTTACAGGTTGATGGTGTTTTAGCTTAGTATCCCATAATAAAAGGGGAGTTTTTATGTGAAGTTTTTATATTTTGCTTTTAGCCTGATATCAAATTTTTTGAAGTCATGTTTCATATAGATGGAATATTTATTATGAGGATATGTACATGGAAAACGCATAATAATTCCCTTTAAAGGAAAAAGATAGATTTTTGCTACTTTGTTTGATTTTATTTAAAACCAGTAGTTCATGTTTGAAGTCCTTTCACTTGGTTTCATTTTAAAAGATCCATTAAAGCAATATCTCAAACAAATGCGTACCACAAAGTAACCAGAGTCGAGAAGTGCTGCATTGTAATCAAAATTTCAACATGTTTTAAAATCTATAAGTGTTGCTTGCTGCTTGAGCTTTCCGTTGCATGTATATACATTTTGTACGTCTGTGTCGCTAGTTTTTTCTTAATCCAAGGGAGGATTTGCTCTGTCCACACTATTTTATTTCAGACTTTCTGGTCATTATTTTTGTTTATCTTCATTGTTAAAACAGGATTTTTGGTTTGCAGATGATACTGGGTTTTGAAATCAGGGATTTGTAGTGATGCTGTCATAATCTGGTGATCCATCTACTAATGTGTAAAAAAAACAACAAAAAAATAGTTTTCTTCCAAAAATCCAACCCCTATATTCTGTTTTAACCATGATTATTTACCAAATTATTTCACTGGGTGCTCTCTTATAACGCTTTCCAATCATTCCTATTACCTCTGAACATTATTATATAAAATTGTTGAATAAGAGACGTGTGCATTCTGCATTTCAAATGTTTCAATTTACTAAACCGAAATATTATCCATTATTTTACTCTTGGAGCCTTGTTAATGACATCTAGACATAGCATTGATTGTAATTCTGTGTCATGTGTTTCTGTTTGATCTACCCCATCCTGTTCTGTCAGGATGGTGGATGTTGGGGGTCAGAGGTCAGAGAGGAGGAAGTGGATCCATTGCTTTGAGAATGTCACCTCTATCATGTTTCTGGTGGCGCTCAGCGAGTATGACCAGGTTCTGGTGGAGTCTGACAATGAGGTAAAACATTAACGCTCCTTTTCTCACAGCTGCTCTGGATATTTAGAATTTTTTTAATGGGTTTTTTTTCTGGCAGTAATTTTTTTTTTTAATTAAAGACAATCAAAAGTGGTACCATTAAACAAAATTTAACTGTCTAACTTGATCTATTGTATAATAGGAGATGTTTTTTTGAAAACCTGAGAGGTTTGTTGGGGAACATTTATGAAAAAATGGCATGATGAAGACCAAGAAACACATTAGGAAAGTCAGACCAAGAGTTGAAAGGATGTTTAATCCAGTGTAAGAAATTGCAAATGCTTTCTTTTTAAAAGTCATATATATATATATTATCATAATAAATATAAAATAATATTGTGATAAGATTCTAAATCTATATTCCCCAGATTAAGCTACATCTAGTGCAATCTTGGAAGAGGAGCTGATGAAAATGAATGAATGAATTTAGATTTTCTCGACTGTTTTTAGTAGCCTTTGCAAAGTTGAATATAATTGCTTACATTTACCTTATGCAAGAATGAACGCAGATGTTTAATTCATATAAGATGGAACAAATGACATTCACCCAGTAGATGAATTGGTAACTCTTGTTTCCTGTTAGAACCGTATGGAGGAGAGCAAAGCCCTGTTCAGGACCATCATCACATATCCCTGGTTCCAGAACTCCTCTGTAATTCTGTTCCTCAACAAGAAAGACCTGCTGGAGGAGAAAATCATGTTCTCTCACCTGGTCGACTATTTTCCAGAGTTTGATGGTATTCTTATTACTTTACATTTCACTTTTTTTACATTTGCACAGATTTAGTGTCGCTAAATAAAATGCTCAAGTAATGTGCTCTTTGTCACCTTTGAACTGCTGGTGTATCTTTTTTGTTTTTTTTTTTCTTACTTTTGAGTGACACCTTGTGGTGGTTATGTGCGCTACAAGACAAAATTAATTTTTAAACGTATATGTACATTCTTTCACAGACTCACTGCTGTAAATTTTCACACTATACACATTTATCTAAAGTTTTTACTTTTGTTCTCTATTCCTTTTAAGGCTTTCAAATTGATTCCCGTGTTGATTATTTTGCCAAAAATGGACAGAAAGACAAAATTGTCCGGTGTCTATGAAAACAAAAAAAACATTCATATTGAGCGTAATCATGAGATGGTCGTTTTTCCCAGGTGCTCAGCGGGACGCTCAGGCAGGTCGAGAGTTCATCCTGAAGATGTTTGTGGATTTGAACCCAGATAGTGACAAGATAATCTACTCTCACTTCACGTGTGCCACCGACACAGAGAACATCCGCTTCGTCTTCGCAGCTGTCAAAGACACCATCTTGCAGCTCAATCTCAAAGAGTACAACTTGGTGTGAAGGGAGGGTCCGCTAGTGAGATGCTGGCCTCTCGAGACACACTTGGTGCAGGAATTACCCTCCAGAGACGGACACCTGCATGAAACACACTGCTGCACAAAGAGACGAGCAACGCTTCATTCTTTACCAGACCAACGCTTATCCCTTTTTGCTCCTTCTCTTCATGCGGCTGTTTGGTTTGTTGACAGTTTAAAGACTTTTCTGTTTTGTGGTTTTTACTAACTGCTGGTCTTGCACAGTCACAAATTTAAATAGAACACTTTTGTCCTCTTTTTGGATGCCTCTTGGCTCTCTGTTTGGCTCACTTTTTTTCTACACTACATTATTATTTGTCTTTTAGCGTTGGAGGTAGGCAGGAGTGGGAGGGGGCATCTCTGGGTAGAACAATCCTTTGTGGACAAAGGGCTCTCTCATGCATGCTATAGACTACAGCATGGGTTTGTGACACCAGGCTGCAGATTACTGGACTCTGCTTATCTGCGAAGGATGACTAATTTAGGCAATGCTGAGGTGCAGTCAGGTACTTAGTTCCCTGGAACTCCAATTGCTTTTTTTTTTTCTTTCTTTCTTAATCACCCTGATTTCCAGCAGAGCAGATACGCTCTAATTGAATGTAAATAAGGTTTTGATGCTGGCCACGCAGAGTGAGGGCTGTTACAAAGATGACAAATGTTCTCTCTTCACTTTAAATATATTCAGAAATGTTAACTTCTTGAGCCTATTATTTCTGCTATTGTCTGTTAATTATGCTGAAGATGACTACTCAAAGGAGTACATAAGAAAAAGTTGCAATTTAACTATCAATTCTGCAAATGGTCAGTGATAACATGAGTGGTATTTATTACTGTTGTTGGAGTTTTCACATTGCCAAATTCAAACTAGCTGGGGTTGATAATTAAAAATATATATATAACTTTGTCACCAGGACAATGTCCATTCTTTAAATGTTACATATTGAGAAAAGAGATTAAGGATCTGAAGTCAGAATCAATTGGGTCAGATTTCCATGTTTCTCAGTGGGATTTTTTAAATGTCAAAGTTTGAATTGCTCATGTAATTAAAATCATGTTTTCTTTTTTTCCCCATTTTAAATGCAATTGGCTATTCCTGATCACTACCATGGTAAGATGTCAGGAAACTACAGCTTTTAGGTTGCTGATTTAAGCTTCCGTTAGTCCTGAACATTCATGGGGCTTTTTTTTTTGCCAAAATAAACACACAGTAATCAAATAGAATATTTTTTTTTATTATTTATCACAGCTCTGTTGACTCAGTATTCCAAATCTTATTTCAGATCATTTTTTTTCCAGCTTTGTTAATGGAAAAAAAATTTATACTGCTGTAAAATATCCAAACTATTTTATGGACAAGTGTTCTATCTTTCTGATGATGCATCATGGTTAGTTTTTGCGGGTCTGTTTTGACATAATTGCTGATTGGGGAAAATAGTGTTTCCATGTCAGGTTTGTGCTTCATGCAAATCAAAACAGACAAAAAAAGAAAACTTTATGGTTAAATATTTGCTGTTTTAAAGATTCTTGCGGATTTTTGGGAACATTTGTAAGGAAGGCCGTTGGCTATTGGTACAAATCCCATATCACGTGTTTTTTCCGGGTAGCTGTTGAAATACTTCTCTAAGATTTGTGATTGCTATTTTTGTCTTCACAATGTAATTCAGGTGAGTTTTCATAACTTTTTCATCATAAGGGCTACTCCTAGCAGATCTGATTGAGCTGAAAAGACTATAGAAGACAAAAAGAGCCAAAGGTGCAATTGATGACCGGGGTGAGTTGGGGTTTTGGCCAGCTGAACTGAGTTGGATGAGAGTTCAGGGAGGAGGAATGATGACGCTCCTGTAGGAAGTCTGGCCACAGTCCACTTGTTTCATTTTTTATTTTAAATGTAAAGAGGAGTGTCCTGAATGTCCAATTGGTGTCCTACCTGTTGGACTGTGCCGTCCAGTAATTCTGATAGGATTCCACAAAGGGTTTTTTGACCGTAATTGTTTTCCATAACGTGCATTTGCCTTTACATCTGCAGTATTTCCATGTATGACTTTTAACTTTGACCCCTTGTCTGAAGGGCTAAGATAATTTGATCCTCACACTGTTTAGAAACACAAAGAACTGGGAGGGTCTTATGAAAGAACGATTTAGATTTTCTCATCTTTTATTGTTGAGCGGTTGGAACCGTCATGAAGTGAAGTGTTCTGTGCTTTGCTTTGGGTTTTTTTCCAACCAATTTATGTTGTGAAATACTCAAGGGATTAACATTTTGGCTAATTTTCTAGATTTCTACACAGTCTTGAAGAGAGATCGATTTGATTTAATCATTATACAAGTTTGGAAAACGGTCAAATAAAAAACCTCAGAAAGACTGTAGAATAAAGGTGATGTACATTTCAAAACTTTCTTATTCTGACATCAAAAGGAAAACTGCTCTGAATATCTGACAAATTGAGGGCTGTTCAATGTCAGATTTAAGGTCTATGTAGCACATTTTTAAAATAACTTTTAAGATTAGTTACTCTGGCTCTAGAGTCAAGTTAAAACAAGCTTAAACAACTTACAGGAAGTGCTTTGCACTTCAGATGTCTGGAATGTCATCAAAGCTGCTGGAAAAATAAGGAATTTCAAAGTAGTTTGGAAATTGTTAATGAAAAACCCTGAGTGCCACATCCCTCTCCCTCACTTTTTTTAAAAAGATTGTTTCGGAGCTAAAAGTATTTCTTTAGCTCTAGATATTTTCATGCTTGATGCTTAAAAAAAATAAGAAAAAAAAAAGCAGCAAATTAATCATGTTCATAAAGTTTGTTTCGAAGTCGCAAGTTAATTTGGTGAATGACTAACATAACTACACAGCAGACTTTTGCATTGTTTGGAAAAAACAGTATGTCCCCCTCTGGGTGATAATGATTTTGGAGATTGTCGTCCATGGCTTTCAGGAAGCATGCTGATCTCCCAAATTTCAGCTTACCACCCTAAAACAATGTGTGCAGCTTTTCCTCCATTTGATCAGTTGTCTTCACGCACACTTGGTGGGACTCTGTAAAGATTAAATTGTCGACTGTCAGATTTCCAACTAGACTTCAAAAGGGGCCAGCAGTGAAAGTAACATGGCAATGACACAGTTATCGGAACAGCTGGGTTACTCCTTTTGAATCCTTTCACACAGATTGCTACTTTGCTTTGTTCTACATGTGAAACATTTTCAGAAGTTGTTTAGTTCACGATCCAATACAAAGACGGTGCCAAAAACAGACATCAAAAATGATTTTGAATCTGACCCAACACTGGTACATTTTACTAATGCATTTCTTGAAAGATTACGTTTTTCCCCCCAGAAGAAGCCTCAGTATTGGTCTATTTATTAAAGTGCTTGCCACGTAAAGGTACTGAACAGGTCCAATAGTGGTCAGAGCAGTGAATGAAGAGGAGGATGATTCTGCTGAGTGTTTACATTCACCGTTTTCCCACCCTCCTTTTTTTTTTATTTGATTGGACTGTGGACTGTCCTGCCACATTGAAGCTACAACACTGCAGTGGGCTTGCATTTGTTAACGTAGATGTCCATTCAAGCATTGTTGGTACTTTGAGGTGTGTGTGTGTGCATACACAATTGTTTAAGCTTGAGCTCCATCCTGGTCGGAGGATTGGACGTACAGTGATTATTATTAAAAGCTATCTTTGCTTCTTGTTCAGTTTTCTTTTATAAGGTTTACACACCTTAAAACGTGGACCACTTTAAATTACTTTTTATTTGTTGTTAAATCAACAGTTAAGTTTGTGTAGTGGTGTACAAATTGAAAGTAATGCTTTTTTTTTTTTCTTAAGTATACCAAATGTAAATTCTGTACAATGTGTGCCAATCCCCTTTCTTTGTAAAGCCAGACTTATCAAGTGCCGATGTTGTGAAAAATCAGAGGGCCTGTATAGTTCCACGGCCCACTTTTTAAAGCAAACACTAAGTATATGATTGATTAACGAGAAAAAAGTACACTATTATATATTTAAGATTAATGATGAACTGCTGTTTTTAAGATGCGTGTCAATTGATTTGCATGTCTTGTGTCAGGTTGGGGGAGGATTTGGGTGGGTGACAAACTGTTCTTGCGTCACCCTTAAGAGAAGGGTGGAAATGGTTATTAATTTACAGTATTTTAGCCATATTTCTCTTTTTGTATGTTTCATTTCAGCCATTGTTGCCTGAACCTCATTCAAACATGAAAAATGATGATTTTTACATAGCCTTCTCCTTTTAAATGTTTTCAATTGGAATAAACTATGTTCCTATACTCTCCTCTTGCATCTTTGTACATTTACTGGTGTTACATATTTTACTTTCTGTAGACATGTCAGGTTTTTAAAGCAATTGCCTGTTTTTTTTTGTTGTTTTTTTTGCCCCACCATTTTTCTACAAATCTTTTAGTTTGGGTTTATTATCTTGAAGCACAAGACTGGCCTTTGAATGTAGGGGAAAAAAATCAAGAGTTTCCAAGCTACAGCCGAAATTATGTTTGCAAGTCATCTGAACTGGGGTATTACTTGAAGTATGCAAATGCCATTTGACTTTTAAGATATAGTGCCAAAATAACCCTGCAGATTTTTCTATTTTTCTTATTTTCAGAATTTTCAACTATGGAATAAGAATTAACTGGAGAGGAAACAGGGATGCGTTTTATGTTTCTGCAATGAATGACAGGCGTGCAGACTGACTGATCTAACATCCAACACTGTGCTGTAATATTTTGTCTTGTTGAAATGAGATGTGGTCCATTTCTATATTTCTATCAAACCTGTTGAGGGTTTAATAAGAACGATCAACTCGTTTGAGCTGGAAATTTCGGAACATCTACTTCCACATTCCACCTTGTTTAAAAGAATTTTGATGATCTTGCATTGAGGCAACAGAGCAAAGAACAGCAGCACCACACAGCCCATTTGATGTCTTTATTCCTAAAGTACAAGATGAAAAGGTTTCTTTATATTTTCTGCATATACTTATAATACTTTATAATACTTTGAAGATTTGAATCTTCTGACTATTGGGACTTTAAGAAAATCAGATTTATATGTATATCACTTCCTTCCTCATAAAGAAGATGAATTTTCTTTCTTTTTTTCCCCAATTTCCATCCCACCTCAATCATTGTTGAACTTTGAGGGATCCATATCCCTCATAGGATAAGGATTGTTTCCTCTGAAGCATGCTGGAGCGTAAAACAAAATTACAGCACCTCCGAAAAGTATTGAAAACCCCTGAGTGTTTTTTTTTTATCACCGTATAAACACAGAATTCAACGTACGTAATTAAAATTGCATGATTGACCAACACAAACGGGTATAATAGAAATATATTTTACTGTTCTTCGGCGAAGTAACACAAGGTAAAATATATAAATGAGACTGTACAGTAACGGCAGCTTTATAGGAAAAGTATCACTCATTTTCAAAGAAAATACAACTGAGAATGGCATAAAATTTAAATGTGCTACTTGTTTGTGATGTAGGAAAGTATGGCACTTTTTTTTTTTCCAAGCCCTCTTGAGTAAAATATTTTTGTCGTTTCATTTTGCTGTAGGCACAGCTGCAAGTCTTTGTGTCTATGCCTCAACAGCTTTACACATCGAGGGACATTTTTCACATACTTCTGTGCAAAACAGCGGTCGCTCCATTAGATTGAATGAAGAGTGGGTTTTTGTCTCTGTTGGATTTATGACTTGGTTTTGACAGGGACATTCTAATACATTATATACAACATTTTATTGTACCTCTGACTGTACATTCAGGGTCCTTGTCCTGCTGGGGTTTGTGTGTTTCCCCAAGTCTTGAATCTTTGACAGCCTCAAACAGGATTCACCCATCTTCCTATCAACTCTTCTAAGCTTCCTTGTTCCAGCAACTTTCTGATGGGTCTCCGCTTCAACACACCTGAGTCAAATAATTAGGTAATTATCAGGACTCTGGGTATCTTGACTGCATATTGAGGATGTAATTCAGTAATTTGATTCACCTGAGAAACTCTGGGACACATTGAAAAGCAGCAGGACTTCGGCCTTTGTTGTCTGCAGTTGAATACCCCTGCTGCTAGGTTTCAGATGTCCACCTACCTAGCTGATCTCTGAAGCCAACTGACTTCTTTGTTTTTTGTGGCATCAGAGTAAAGGGGTTCAAATATGAAATATGTCTTCTCTTTGGTGTTTCTCTATCACACAAAATGCATTGGACTTTGTTACTGCAATATTTACTGACGATATTTAAAATGTGAACAAAAATGTTGACTTGGATGAAAAATGGAGCAATCATATTACTTCTGATTGTTCTACTTCTGTCACTTATTTAGTGACATTGAACGTTTCCTGCCATTCCACTGCTGACGGCGTTGATATGCCGTCGTGTCCACTAGGGGCGCTGCTTGCTCAGACATCGGCCCAGCAAGAGGCGGATAGATCCCCGCTGTGTAGATCTGCTCGGCGCTCATCTAGCGGCTCTTATTTCTGTGCGGGGCTGTTCTGTTCTCAGCAGCGTTTTTGGTCTGTCTACAGATCCAGCTGCTGCAGCGACCGGACTCACTATTTTTTTTTCTTTTTTCTGCGGCTTCACCTCCGCCGGCCGAATCCACTCGGGTTAATATCGAGCGCTGCTCGGCTCGACGGGGATAAACAGAGAGTTTCAACTCCAGCCCGTGAACGTCACTATTCTGAGTGGAAACGCCGCTTCAGCGACATTTGTTTGTTTCTTTAACGGACAGCTTTTTTTTTCTTGTTGCTGCTGCGTTGGTGCTTAATTAAACTGTGGCATTGTTTTTATTTGTTATTATTATTATTATTATTTTTAATAGAAATCACCTATTTACCAACAGTGGTCGAGTCGAGCTTTTGAAGGGGGGAACACAAGGCGAGGAAGGAGATTTTTTTTTTTATCCAGACGCCTCCCTCTCTTTCTGTGTACATAACGTTATTAATTTACAGACGCCGAACTGACGCTGCCGCCGCGGAAAAAGCTCGCAGCGGCGATGAATCATTTTAACTGACAGCTTTTGAAGAATTAGCCAGCTTTAGCCGGAGACACGAACTGGAAACCGACGGCTGTGTTCTGCTCACATACGCAGTAAAATAGCAGGTTCGGGGAGCAGGCACAGCTACAGCTGATAACACTACCGACTCCTCTGGGTTTTGTTTTTTTGTATGTTTTTTTTTTTCCCTCCCCTCCCTAAAGGCTGCAAAGTGCAACACTTGCCGTTTGGCTTGAAGCTTGTTTTGGTAGGAAGGGGGACCGCTAGCCGCCGTTAGCTAGTCGTTCTGCTAACCCTGGACAGCTCCCGAGAAAGAAAGGCTGAGCTAGCTTTTGGACAAAGGAGCAACGCAGCGGGGAGATTTACAAAACACCGGGCACACGAGTCGTGTTCTGGAGCGACAAACAAGGACCTGACATGATGTTTCCACAATCAAGACACTCAGTAAGTTGCTCGGATTTTAAAGCGTGCTCAGTAGTCCTCCGGTTAAAGCAAATGACGCGTGAAACTTCATGCGATTAATTTAATTGAGATAGGTCTGTTCGCTGGGAAGTTCTTAAGTTCTGCAGAACATTTTTTTCGGAGGTTTGACGTAATGGCGAATGTGTCAAACGCTGCATTGTTGTTAGATTTCACATGACATTTGCTATAACTTCACATAAACCCGGTAAGGCATTATTTTTTTTTATTATTTGCACGTATTAAAAATAGCAAACGAGTGCCGAACACGAATGATGGGCTGTCATATTTGGCTCGTCAGCGGATGAGCGGAAAGAAAAAAAGCGTACGTTTCTGTTCCCCTAAATCTCAGGTATCCTTGGTAACAGTAATTCAGTTTAGGGCAGGCGTTCATCAGTAGTGTGGGTTTTCAGCCCAATGGTCAAAACGCTCGAGTTTGGAGCTGTGTCTTTGTCAAATGTCTAAAAAAACAAGTCCACGATGGGCTTTTAATGGTGACGTACACCAAGGTTTTAAAGAGTTACAGTTGGAGCCAATCACTATGGCATTGCTGCGCTTCCCCCACTCTTCAGCTGGCTGAAAGACGGCTCAGACACGTCACCTAAAACGAAGAGAAGTTTGGCATTCCCGCTCACAAAGAACGGACTCCAACAACATATTTTTATGTATTTTTTTTAAGTCACTATTGATTTAAAAGTGCAGTTTGCAAGCTGTGTGGGTGTGCCTGTTATAATGCAGTTGCAGGCTCCCCGACTAAATAACTCAAATAAGTGGCTAATAAGTAGTTATGTTTTTCTAAGGAGCTCCGAATGATAAAAAAAGAGCATTCCGTGGAATAAAATATAATGATACATCGAGGCTAGTTACAGACCGTCAAAGTATTTCAATGGCAAGCAGTGAATTCAATGAAATGAATGAAACCAAGCGGTCAGTTGCGTTATCACAAACGGTATGGTGATGATTGCAGTTCAATATTATTCATCACTCAAGCCCAACTTTGCTTACTTCACATGTTGGGATTTTTTAGTTTTAATAGTAACCAGTGTAATTCGGGTCATCTTTCCGTCACAGTCTGCCTTTTTCTGGTACCAACGCAACAGTGAACTATTCTAGCTTTTTATAGCTTTTTGCTTTCTTTCATTAGTTCTTCACAACTGATGAGGTAAATGTTGTTTAAGACACTCAAACCTAAAAGTCTTGTGGCATGAATAATTATTTGCTGCACAGTAGGGATGGTCTTACTGGGAAATGTTAGAGTTGGTAGCAGGATTTTAGGATTGTTTTTTGGTTCATCAGATTTAATTAAATACTTGTATATGGCCAGAAGGTATGTGCACCCTCTTTCATGTGAAGACAATGCACATCAAGGAATAATGATGAAAACCCAACATGGATTTTCTAGAAAACCACACTGCCATTGTTGACATAGAGCTTGCTGACATAGATGCAGGAGTTGCTTCTGCCTTTTGCATCGCAATAGCTCAAGCCTTTTCACATTGTCTCTTTTTCGCTCTGCTTCTTTTTACCTTTGGAGCGGTTTCTTCGCAGTCTGAAAACGTTGTAGAAATTGCCTGAGGGGGACAACATGCACCGAAGCAAATGTCCACAGCATTTGTTCCAGACTTCTTGCAGACCTTTCCATCTGCCCCACAGGCAAACTACTCCACAAATCAGTGAGTGAGAAAATTTGCAAGCACAATTCTTGTGGCCTTTGCCACAGTTATGCATGCATACTCACAGGAATTTGTGCTGTAGTGTTTTCTGCTGACCCCTATGTTGTTTTACATACCCTGCAATTTTGTGTTAATAAAGACACACTGTCAATGTGTGAGAAAACCTCACAGACTGATCTCAAAGCGAAGCAGAGAACATACAGCCATCTTTTATGTTGTACTCTGTGCATGATGTACTGCCTCCTGTGAACTCCAGTCAGCTACTCACTCACACCCCCACACTCCCCTATCCTTCGGATTTCCAGCTGCGAAAACTCATCGCCGACTGACGAATACCCTGCTGTGGGTACATTGTGAAGAGCAAGTGTAGACTTAGTCTGGAGCAATCTCTCAACCAATGAAAACCTGAAAACCAGTTTGTGCCACAGCATTTCAATCGGATTGATACCGCGACTTTTACGTTCGCCATTACAGCATTTTGTTTTCTCTTTTTCTGTCATTCTGTTGTGGATTTGCTACTGTTGTTCTATTAGCAAAATCCATAGCATTTTATTCCAGAATACTCTGGTATACAATTTATAGCTGACTCTGTGACTATATTGTGCTGAGACCTGCTGTAAACTGACAAATCTACAAGCTGACTCCTTGTATTTTTCATGGACAAGAGGCTTTTTGCTGTAAATTTCAAAACAATTGAGGGGGACTGTCATTGCTTGATGCACACACTTGATTCAGATTTTAGCAGCTGAAATACAGCTGGCCACAGAGAGTAATAAGGACATCCTGATGGGTTTTAAAGAAGGTGATGCGTGAGGAAAATTAGGATTAATCACAACTGAAATCAATGTTGCAATTGACAGCAATAAAATGTTAGTTATCAGTTTTCCATCCCCATAATTGGAGGCAATCTCAATGCATGGAGTGTTCCAGATGGTTTTCTGTAACCACTAGCAATTACATTTGGTCTTGCAGTCTGGGACTATTTTTTGACATTTACATTTCTCTATTGTCAACATCAATAGAGATTTACTTGATTTACATGTCATTCAAGTGAATTATGTCCACTTTCATGACAATTTGAATTGTGTAACAAAAAAAAAAAAGAAAGTTGAATAGCAGGCATAAGTGTGACCAGCAATGTATAAGATATTTTTAGTTTAGTGGGATATATTTTCTGTTCTGTTTTCTAACCATACCAACTTTTTATAATTTTTTTTTTTTTTTTTTTGGTTGAAACTGGTTGAGTCCCTCCCCAATTGGGCTAAAACCTCAGTCAACTTTTCTGAGGTGAAACAGATGGCTTACTGCACTCCTGCTTGAATTTAATTTTTATAATCCAATTGAGTGCTGTGGTGCTGCTTGATTTGAGCATTAGGACCCCAGGACCCAGGATTAAATGTGAGGTTTGGGACTTCAGCGGGCCTTTTCTCCAGAGTTACAGCTGCCTCATTTTTACTCCAAAATATGGCTCGTCAACTTCCGCTGTGGCTTCACACTTAAATATGCAGTACACACAGTACTTGTCTTTTGTCGTGACATTTTGCCTTTACCCGACTGCTGTGGTCTAAAGATGGGGAAAAATTATGACGCATTCGTAGATGTGTGTAAAAACATGAAAATCAAGAGAAAGAAGTGATGACAGATGGACTAATCTAAACCCTCATTCTCCATCAAATCAACTATATTATATTCTTTAGGTTACAGTACTTCTAAACTATAGACTTTAGTCGCGTTCATCATCATCAGGTACTTGTGAAAGCAACCCGGTACTACAAACTAAACCACGTCTGTGCACGACTTTCTTCCTGTGCTGCTACTTTCTCTCATGTGTGGAGAGGTGGAACCGCTTGAAAATTTTCCACAAAAAATAGTTTTACTTAACAAACCCCACAGCCATGTATCCTGCGCATGTGCGTTTTCACACCTGCAAACTACTTCACTCCTCCATGGGGTTTGCTTCGGAAAAGTTTCACTTCGACACAAACACTTTTTGAAACCAGGTCTCAGAGACTTTGATCGCTGGAGACGTGGAAAGGCACGCCTGGATTTGAACGAAAATGTTACTAAAATTCGGCCCCACGGAAATGACGCGAGTATATTAACTCACTTTGGTTTATTTGCTGTGTTAGGGATGCTGAGCTGTTTGGATGGTTGTGAAATATTGATTAGTCAATGCATGAAGAAAAGACAATAAAGCAGAAACATTTTTACTGTCGATGCATTCTGGAGTATTCACACACATTGTCACACACTTCATTCTACTTACTTTTTTTTTATACTTGGGAGCTGGTTGGATATAGGTTATTTACCAGCATTTATTTTCTTATGCAAAATCTAAAACAATACACAGGTGAATTCAGAAAGAGAAAGCATACTTGCTTTGCAGCTTTTTGCAGGGACTCAGGTTTCCATTTGCCCTTTATGTGCACACTTTAATCCCTCGCCATGGCCACAGTTCATTGATTTAAGAGATGGGGGCGGGAGTGGAGGGGGGGCGGCGGCATCACTTGATTGTGGCACATCGCCTGACCCAGTTGACAATGTTTGGCATATTGTTTTGGTGTTGATTAATCCTAATGCAGCTTCAACAAAGCTGGACTGTGGTGTGAAAGTGGAACAACATAAAAGCTCAGTGCCAGAGCGGGAGAGCAGCACAAGTAATGCGGAGGGAAAATCTCTCAGGTCCCCTGAGCTCATACTCAACTGCAGAGATGGCCACAGGTTGTACACACACACATAGACCACCCCCTCCTTTTCTTCCTCCTCCTTGTCTCCTTTATCACGCGTTTCCTCCCAGATCTTCTGTAGTGGTGGGAGGGACAGGGGCAGAGGGTGCACAGGCATTATTAAGCCCACTTGAATTAACAGAACAGCCCCCAGCCTTTCCTCTAAAGCCTCCAGCTGGGGGGAGCTTAATCTCCATGGTCCCCTGTCTCGTCCATTAAACAAACTCCCCCGCCCCTTTCCCATCATTCTGCAGCACACACACACATGCAGACACACACACTTTTGTGTGTTTCTGCGTGAATAATAAGCCATGCTGTGTGTGTCTGGCTTATTAGGAGAGCTGGACATTTGCGTGCACACCCATACGCGGGATAATGAGAGAACGCAAGAGCGCCCAAATATTAACTGTAGCTCTCCTTTCTGCATATAATTATTGCTCTCATACATGCTTAGAAAAAAAAAGGTTTTGTTTTCTTTTCGGCACGCACATTCTCACCAGCCTCAAGGGTCTTATCTGCTTTTTGTATCTGGGGGAACAAATTGAATGTGGGTCTTGACACACGCGGGCCAGCAGATGTCTGGGTTGTTGAGGTTAGGCCAGCTGATTAGCATGACAAACGCAGCCTTGCAGCCCCTCTCCCCCCCGACACTCTACACCACTACACAACCAACCTGCGGGGGGCCATGCTTCAAGAGTGGCCAAGTCGAGGCCACAGGTCACAGGTGATGTTGATTTTTGTGAAGGGCCACAGCACGTGATTGTCAGAAGACCTTAGATTGGGTTGGGTTTAGCGAAGGGTGGAGGCTGGTACAATCCTTCTCTTGTCAAGCACATGGTGATTTGGACTCAGGTATTCACAAAAAAATACCTGAGTCCAGGCATTTTCTGCTTTCAGAATTACCTTCAACAATTGCTTTCAAGTTGAACATGAGTATTGTGTCAAAGTTAAAAGAACTAGTATTTGTACAATTTCATTTAGCTCTCGTTTCTGGTTGTTGTGTTCCTATGTGTATGATGTGTACATATTCAACATGATATGCCTATAACTGGTAAAAACTGGGATCATGGTATGACACATTTAATAATAATAATAAAAAAATAATAGCTGTATTTAATGTGCAAAAAGAACAACAAGGACTGAGTTCGCTGGTTTAAAATGAGAATTTGATGCTTACTAGCACATGAAATGGCTAACAGAGCTAAAATGAGCTCATTTGTTGGATGAAGAGGTACAATTTCAATAGTAAGGTCTGTTTAGCTATTATGTTCTGTTATTAAAAAAAATTATCTCATTTGATTTGAAAGTGATACTTTTTTTTGTTGACGTTTTAAGAACATCATCAGTAGTTGTGAGGCACAGCTGCAAGTCCATTTACAGCTGCTCACACGGGTCCATAAAACGATTTCCCATCACTACTTAGCATTTATCTTCAATGCCCTCAGGGGCACAAACAACAAAGATTTTAAGCTGTAGCAGAGTAGGTCTGGTCTGTACATGCTGTGTTACATCACAGTACTTGATAAAACATTTTTCTGAGCTAATTGGAGGACAATTTATATTGGACATTTAACTTCATCAGCAACTTTACAAACACTAATTACATTAAATTTCTTTTTTGCTGTCAATTTTAGTTTGTCAGACCTTGTAGTTAGCAAACATGTGCCTCTGTTGGCACATGTTTGCTAACTACATGTAAACAAGACTGCGCCCTGTCCTGCATCCTCAAGTGCGCCACTGAAAATGGGTGAATTCACTTGATTTGAATCGTCACCTCAGTGCACCAGCCTGAAGGCCCTTAATACTCAAGCTTTTCCAAAGTGCTTTTAGTTCAAGATTCAATGTTAACTAAAACATTTTTGACCTTTGATAGGTAGGAAAGGCTGTTTTTTACTGCACAAAATGTGCACATTGGTATTCACGATGTCCAGTCCAGAATTAAGTAGGATTTCTGTTTTTTTTCATATGGAAGAATTGAATCTACACAGTTGACATCTTAGGCCAAATTGCTACAGAACCTAATTTTATTTTTCCTACAGAAACATGTAAAAAACAAAAAAACATTTCAACTGATTGGTGTCATGTCTATCATCTTTTAAGTTTATAGGTGTATTAAGGAGACTGAGCTCTTACTGTTGCTCTCATGAAGACTGTCTAGATCTGTGTCATAGTGGACGTTAATCATTTTTCTTTCATTTATTTAAAATGGGAATGGTTTCGGACATCCTGGCATCTTTTGGTGTCTTCATTTTCTATCCACATTTAGCTAGTGTGTCTTTCCGTGCTTAGGTTAAAACTGTTTGGGGGGGAGCTGACTGATTGAATTTATGTGTTTGCATGCATGTTGTGCAATTCGGAGTCCGCCAGATTGTGTGTTTTGTGTGGGAGGAAACTCAGAGGAACTGAATCAGTATTCAGGAAAAGATTCCTTGAAGGGGAATGTGGGAGGTAGGAAGAAAAGAGGCTGCTGGGAGGACGGGTTAACCCCTCTCCTGTGGAGAAAGGTGTGATGGGCTGTAACAAAGCAGCTCAACGGGAGGTGGGTTGATTGGCTGCGTCGTTCCAAAGCCAAAAAGACCTGCTCGACCGCGAGACCTTGCGAGCTGAGAGGTAGCTGCTTCATTTGGTGCCTGTAAGGAATGAGATCATGTATAAAAAAATATTATATTAACCCAACTAAAACACCACCTACAATCAGGATTCAATGTTATGTCATTATGTTGTTTTAAAAAAAAAAATGTCCACACTTAAATAGTACAGTTTAAACAACCGACTGGTATACTCAATTATGCTTAGGCAGACTGTCATACCCATTTTGAAGAATGATCAATTGGTACCACTATTTGAAAACTATTAAGTCAGTCGTGTTTAAAACTGGAGCCTAAAATTTGAAGCTTTACTAATTGTAAGAGCAGGAACAGTAGTGCTGATGCATTGCAGGATGAAACAGCAGCTCCCTGCTGTCCAACATATGCAGGCACAGCTTTGGTTGTTTGTTTGCTTGTTGCTAACTTTGGGACTAATCTTTTCCTGCCTGTCTTTGCTCTTTTGCTGCCTGTTCTCAGTAATAACCTTGGTTTTTACAAATGGGCATCAATCATCTGCACAAGCCTTGTGGGTGTAATCTTAAAGCCCTCCCTCTGTGAGCCTGCCTTTAATCTCAGCTATGGTCCCCAAAACCACAGTACTGTCAGCCTCACCACTTTCCCCACTCTTGACAAATTGCCTATTTCCCTTGGCTTTGAAATCTCTGCACTTCGTTCCTGTGGCGTGTATGTGTTTAGGAGCATGCCTTCCTCACCTTGTGTGTGTTTTTCTTATGTTTTTTCTGCATAGGTGCATCTGTATTTGCAAAACATACCGTTTTTAAATACTATGTTTGTGTGTGTTGTGCTGAGTGCTTGGCTGGCCTTGTGTATGGGTCAAGATAGTCGTGCTGGGAGGGGAGGGAAGGCTAGCCATGGCAATCCTGTGTTTGCAAGGGCACTTCACTTGAAGTGATAAAAGTAGAATAATCCCCTTTAAAGCGTCTTAACGAGGTCAAATCTGCTAGACTGCAAGGGGGAGGGAGGTTTCTGCGTGTTTGCGTGTGTGCATGTGTGTTGTTGGGATAACGCTGCAGAAATTGGGGTAAGCCTTTGCTTGGTTTGTGAGAGATAATAATCAAAATCAAATTCCTGGCCGAAACAGGATTAGGCGCTCTCGCCGTGCTCTAAAGCCCCTGTCCAGAGCTGCTGAAGACACAATCCTATTCCTCAGCCTCTCTTGCAAACCCTGAGCAGCTAGCGTGGCTGGGCTCTCTCCATTGGTTCAGACGGAGTTGGCCCAGATGAGCTTGGATACGGGCCAGTTACTTCAGTCCCTCTCTCAGATCGCTGGGCTCATATGCTATAGTCCAAACACTAATCCGGGATATTTAGATGGAATTGTTTGGTAGGAACTATTCTTGGATGGAGGATTCAATCTTGTTTGGCGCTGCTGTAATAGCAAAAGACTTAATCATTTCAACGTCTGCCTTGGTGAATCTTGTAACAGTGGACTTTTTCTGAAATGTTTATGCACATTCTGTGAGTTTCATTCATACACGTATGAGTGTCATACAGTCACATTTCCATTTAAAATCTGTATTGATGAGAAATTAGTTACTTATTGCATTATATTGCTTAGTTTGTATACTGTATTGTAATGCTTTGGAGAGGTCTGTGAAACAGCTAACCAGTTTTAGCTGCAAAACAACACAACATTAAATACTCATTGTCTAAGGAGTGCTTTCTGGGTATTTAACAAAGCACTTTCACCATTTGTTTTTCTTTCGTCTCACTGTGAAAGGGTCTCGTGACTGCTTTTATTCCTTTTGGGACCCCAAAATTTTACCCTTTTACCAATACATATCTCCTTTTAGAAGTCTGCATTTAACTCTTAAAAAGATTGCTAAAAAGATTTCTTAGCAATCTTTTTAAGATGTGATTTTATCTCTAAAAATCATTTTAAGACTGTCCTTTTGCCACCTTTCAGAAAAAAATGTTTGCCACATTCGTATACAGTCAGTGTAAGAAACATATTAAGTATTATAAATATATTCACCATAGTCTTTTTAATAACTGGCTTTTATTGTTTATGTTCCATTCTTGTCAAAACTCTTGAGTCCAGTGGAACTTGATAATTCCCCTTCTGCTAACTCTACAAAGGACCCCACACCTATTCAAAGATCAGTATTTGTTCATTTGTCTTTTTTCTTTTTTGTGGAATGTAACTAAATCTACTTAAAGCATAGTTTAAGAATATTGCAAAGGCCTTGCTTGTGTATGCAAGATTTAAAAATTCTGTTTCTAAGTGAGGAAATAATTTATGTCCTCTGTCTTAATCTAAACTGCTAAGGAATGCCCGACCAGAATCAGTATAGTTACTTTCTTTCTTACTTACTCTCATTTCCATTGAAACTGTGACAGACAGAAGAGGCGGAAAGCTTACATGGCATCCTCTAGACTGTTGCTATGGAACAGAAAGACAACCTGGCAGTGAAACATAGAGGAACTGTTTGCCATTACGGATATTCTGCATTCGTTTAAGAGTGGGAGTGAGATAACATCCAGTCATTAGTGAGCGATTACAATGCCAAGGCTCCATCCCTCCCTCCAAGCGCACAAACATTCACGCATGTGCCACACACAAACACACATCGACTGAGATGTAAACAGTCAGGCAGTGCTCCAGGAAATACAATCCCCACACTGCAGCTACCCCTCAGGCAGGATTTATACTGAGGAAGATGTTTTCCAAAGGATCCTGCTATTATTCCGTGTGGCTGTCTACGCTTTTTATTTGTGTATGTGCTCAGCTTGTGTGTCTAAATGCCCTGCTGCATTCATTTATTGTTCATGTGTCTCATCATTGTAGTGTGATCTGTATGTGTGTGCGTAAAGCCCCCTTCACCCCCCCGCTGTAATCTCCATCCCTTCCTGTCGGGTTTTTTTTTTACCCCCGATTGATCTAAGAGCAGAAACAGCCTTAGTCTGATTCTTATTTAAAATAGACATAATGGTTCACAGAAGATTTCACAAGGATTGAACCAGATGATGAGGCCAGGAAGGCTCTGTGCATGTCTGTGTGTGGGGGTGAATGGGGCTTAGGGGTTGGTGGGTGGGGGATGGGGGTGGGGCAGCAATTTCCTGAAACGATGAATCCCATTTATTCGCCGAAGACTGTCTCAATTGCCTCAGCAGCCCACAAAGCTTTTTAATGCCTTAATTACGTCTCAAAGGAGCAGGGTGGAATCAAATTAGAGATCGTCCTACATTTAGGTGCCAGGCGTGTGCCTTTTCTTATGTGCGTGTGAGCCCTGCAGATTTTACATATGAGGGAGTATGTGAATGTGTGGGGGGGGGTGGAAATTTCATATCTTTCTGTATGATTCATAGCACTGAATATTTGTTGCTCTTGCATCCATTCATACAACTTAAAACACATGCAAACAGATGTTAACTCACATAAATGTGTCCCTGGAAAACACCTCATCAATGACTTCAACATTGTTTTTTCTTTTCTTTCTGCTTTTTCCCCCTTGGAACACTAAAGAAAGCTTTTGCACACATAATTATCTTTTCCTTTTTTTACACAGATGCATATTCACTAACGCAGCATGCAGCCTTTTTTTTTTCTGACATAGCAGATGGCATGTGTCTCAATATTACGGCAGTATTTCATTAACATTATGGGCATCCATCTGTTGTGCCCTCTCAGGCCCCTGTGGAGCACCTTGTTTTCTTGTTTTCGTCACTGAAGAAGAGAAGAAAATAAATATTGTTAGAATTGTGTGGCAAAAAGCGAAGTAAGCTTGGTATACAAAAAATATTAGTTGGACATATGTAGGTAAAACCCAGTACTCTTAGTCATTGTTCACCAAGTTTCTTCTTGATGTGCGATTTAGGATCCACATATTTTAGCAACTTTAAGTAAATATGTTTTGTAGTGGCGCATCCGCCTCACAAAACGGAATAATAAACAATATGTAGTTTGAGATTACATTTCTTTCCAATCACCAATCTGCTTGTCATTAAGCCTGTCATAATGACACATTTTGCTGGATAATAAATTGTGCCAAACGTTATTGCGAAAAATTATATTGTTTTGGGACTATTTTAAAGTAATATTGTCTAATTAATGGAAAAAAATGGAAGTACGCCCTCTGAAAGATAACTAAGCATACATTTCTAACAAACATTTAATATTGGAACTGGAAGATATTTTTAAAAAATCCAAAATACATAAACAATACAACAAATAATGAATATTGAAGTCTGTAAACAAAATTGCTCTTCATAGAATGGGCCAGATGAGACTCAGGCACCAGACTGAAGACTTTTGTTGTCCAGTTAATTCACAGCAAATCTAATCTCAAGCACAGATTTATGTATATCCAGCAATATCCTGCTGATGGTGTGCAGTTATGTATCATGACCAACTGGGTTTTGAGAAAACAGAAATGAGATGAGGGAAAAAAAACACAGAACCACTGATCCAGCACTACATTCTACATTAAAAGAAAATATACAGAATTAATAGCAGCAATAGCTTGTTTCGTGGCTTCATCTAGGAGGGAAACAATGAGGCAATTAACCTTCATGCTGGGTTTTATTTAACTCTGCTTGTACCTGTTAAGACTAACTGGTTGTCCTGTTTGGTGAGTACCATTCATAGAACACAGAGGCTCACTCAGTCTGCCGTCTTCTGCCGCCTTCTGCCACATGGAGGGACAAAAAATGGAGCGCATAATCCCGTTGGAAAATGGTCTATCAACTGTACTTCCTTAGTCTTGCACATACATTTGCTCCCTACTAAATTTGGATATCTTTGTGGTTGTTTAGTATAATTTTTAATTTATATATAAAAATTTTACTCTTTTCATGCAGACTTTTGATGTATTTTTTTTTAAGGTGGAAGGTTGAACATTTATCTTGTTACCCCAGGCTGCCAGATGTTGTCCATTGCCAACAACTTTCTTTGATCTGGTTACACTTACTGGAAACCAGTATTCTCAGATGGGGAGAAATATCCTTTGCTCTTGTTGCCCTTAAGGGAAAGGGATGTAGTCGATCAGAAGTACCAAACTGAAAGTGTAAAGGAAAGGTGTTGACAGGGTAGATGAAACGTGATACGCATCAGGTTGCCTCTGAAGTGGAAAGGACCATCCTTCATAAGCTTAACCCAAAGTAACCTTTTACAGATGATATCAGATCTGGTTTCAGAGTTGGACGGAGAAGCTGTGGTCTGCAGACTTTTTTTTTAAATTCAGCTTTGGCAAGACAGACTTGGTGGCTGGTTTTCAACCCCTACTGTCAATCGTTTGGTACATCTTTGTCAAAATGTTTTTTTCTTGTTATTTTGACAACCCAAACTGTAAAAAGTGCTAGTGATATTTTTAGAAAAAATGTTACCACATCTGGAAAGTCAGGTTGTGTCCGAAGCGGTTTCTTAAAAAGATTAGACAGGCATCAAATTCCTTACCAAGAATGTAGTAAGTGGGCATACACAAAGTTCCACATATTTGTCTCTATTAATACTCATACATCCAAACTACACTGAAGCATCACATATTAGGTAGTTAAACAAATCTTATGTTTGGCAATGTGTGTTTGTCAGTTTGCAAAAGTAATGTCTATTGAGCTTTTAATATTTGTCTGCCGTTTTATTTTTTTCCTCTTATCAGTTTTCATCCACCTACTTGAACCAGTTACCTTAGGGCCAAGACTCAAAGATTCAGACTTTGGTATTTGAAATGTTCATATAATACCCCTCATAGGGGGTAAGTCATATCTTGCACATCAGTACATCTCTCTGGGAAAATGGCAATGCTGGACACATACACCTGAAACGAGCACTAATTCAGCAGAGTGTGTGTGGTGCAGCTTTCCGTTGCCAAGTGCCTTTTGTTGACGCAGGTCCTGCGTGACAGACCCGTATAGCCGAGCTGTTTGTTGAATTTAGTCCCTGCATTATTGGCTTCCGAGATAATGGAACAGGTTTTCCTGCTTTACCACAGAAAACATTGTCAAAAGGCAACAGTTTGCTTTGGGTGGAATGGAAGTTTTGATGTGTGGGGTTAGCTTGTTAAGGTCAGTTCACGGTTCTCACTGTGTTTTAGTGGCTTCATTATTTGATTAAAGTCTCAAGTATATTTTCATTTTAACAAGAAAGCTTTGTCTTATCTGGTTATCTAATAAACCTGTGGAAATTATTCTGAACTTATTCAAAACTTTTAACCTCCCAAAATAAAACACCAGCCAGGTAAATGTTATCACCGAACATTATTGTTCTGCATTATTGTTCAATGCAGTTCATTGACAAATAATGAGATTTTGTTTTACTATACTGGCTGTGCTCTATGTGCACTGCTTCCTGGGAATTGTAGTGAAAACAGAATTACAATAAGGGTTAAAAACTGCATCGAGATTGAGTATTTGAATGGTGATGTAGCTCACTATGTGAGATTTAGAATGTGTTTAATTGCATTTATTGACCAAGAATAAGCTGCAGCATGTTTAGGCTGTCAGATTACAAGTCAGATTGTATACTGTTTTTAAAATCTCAAAGTGTGAAAACTGAATGAGTTGCTTTGTGTTTACTTGTTGTCTCCTATTTAAACTGAATATTGGACTGTTATAAAAAGTCTCAAAAAGACTTAAATTAGGGGCTTGATTAACTCTTCAAGTGTCAATCAATAAGCTCCTGCAAATCCTCACATGATGTTTGAGGTGACTTTATGTCATAGCACCAGAAAAGTGCCATTATCATCAAACCATGAACAAATAGCAACTTTATCATTAAAAATGTCAACATAGGTGTGCATTAAAATCGGTCTTTCACTGTTCATGTGGATTAGACTCGTGTGCATCATCGGATAGTGGAAGTGCAGCAGCTTCCTGCATTTAGATCTCACATTTTTCTTGTTTGTCTGTCTTGATAGGCCTCATCGCAGCAGCTGAAATTTACGACCTCTGACTCCTGTGACAGGATCAAGGATGAGTTCCAGTTTCTTCAAGCACAATATCACAGGTGAACACAATGACATACACTCAGTCACAAAAACAGATATGTTGGCCTTTCATGTATTTTTTTCTACATGAAACTGAAACCGATTTTACAGTTGACCTGTTGCTGTAATGACTTCGTCTTGGCCAGAGGTTAGATTTATTAGTTTTTTTCTTCTTTTTTTTTCATTTTGTGAAGTGATTGTGTTGAGCTTTACCTGATTCCAAATCTAGCTAATCTACATGGGTGTTGCAGTGTTGTAGGTGGAAAGATGCAGAAGTGATTGTAATAAACACATTCATTTTCTCATGATTTTCTCCATCTTCAAATGTCTTCAGATCAGAGTCGGAGTAATAAAACAGCTATTCTTTAAAAAACATGGTGAGAGTAGCACCATGCTTATAGATGACATTTTTTTCTCGCAAATGCTTAACTCCTTAATGCTTGAATTTATTCACAATTCCATAAAAATACAAATTGTCTTTACTTTCAAAGAGATTCTAACTTAAAGCTTGCTCTGACCATTATGTCAATGAATGACTAAAAAACACCCACTTGGCAACTGCATGTAAATGCTGTCATATTCCATGAAAAATGGTAAAAACCGAGACATTTTCATTAATGCTTTCTGATGCTTCACACAGAAAGTGGAAAGTGAACATGTTTAGGGGAAAGAGGACGTTTGGTCCTCTTAGTATAATTCAACTTGCCTGTGTGGTAGTTTAAGATGTAGTTTTATGCCGTTTATGCCAAGAAGTCTAATAACAGTGTAAGAATCCCAAAAGCAGCACCAATTGCTTAAACATTATTCTCTGACTCGCACCTCAATCAGGCCCATTTTCCCCTTGCTGCTGAAGTATAGCTCTGGATATACTTCTACATTTCCAGGGGTATGAGATGCCTCCAAAGTCCTGACCTTCATCCATCCGTTTGATAGCTGTTCTTTAGAGGATTGTGCCACAGGGTCTGCATCTCAGTTAAAAAAAAAAAAAAAATCTACTTTCTGTAAGGAAAGGAGACTTTGAAGCCCATCTTCCTTCCGGAGCAGGTTGGTTTGTTGATGTGTACATCTCCTTTCAGAACCTTCCTCAGACTTGGCTCTCCCAGGTACAGACACACAAAGGCACATGAAAGCCCAGTGTATTGTGTGTAAAATCCCTGCTGTGGTCTGATCGCTCCTGTTATGCAGAAGGATTCTGAAGCTGCAGTAACGCCCTTCGTATCTTCTTCCTCGCCTTTGCTTTTGTTATTCCCATAACAGCAAGCAGCACCGTTTAACCCTCTTCAGAGAGTGAGGGTGCAGTTAAAAGAATGCCTCTTTTGTCTCAGCATACAGAACATGCATACAGTGCCTATTGACTCAGGAGCAGGGATGGGATGGGGTGGGGGGTCTTGGGAGCCACAAACGAAGCTTTGTAGCGCTCTGCTGCTGCGCTTTGCTTGTCTCTGTTGCTGAAGACTAAAAGGCAAATGTACCGCAGGCGTTCCCTTGGGTATAGTACGAAGCATTGTAGCTGTCGTTGTCTTTCTCTTTCCTCTCCCCCCGACCCCCCTCGACTCTTCCTGTTCCCCTGCCGCCTCTCCCCTCCCCAATTTCACGTGCATAAATAGATCAGGGAATACATAAATCAAAATAAAGATGACAGCAGGAGCGATTTAGAGACGGAAGAAGCGGCAATAAAACTCCATCAAAGTGTCGTTTGACAACGCCGGTGCAGACCCTGGGGCTGCTGAGCAGCAATCAGAGGAGGCACAGAGCCAATCCATGGCAGGCTGGCAGAGAGGACGCCAGTTGTCATGACAACTTGTTATACGGCCTGCGCGCATAAGTGGGGATAGCAGAAAGATTTTTATGTAGGAGTCAGAGGGAGCATTTTGGGAAAGTGGACACTGCTTGTTCGCACACTTCAAAAGGCAAAAGAACATCATTATCACTCGCACGAAATGCAGGAGTGATCCAAACCCCGTTTCAGTGTCATTAGGCTTAACATTGTCTGCCATGACATGAGCATTAATTTATGACGTGAACCAACTTTTCATTCACATTCACCAGTAAATGCCTCAACGACCCTTGAATTGTTTTAGTAGTCTGGAGTTTTATCAGATGTGGCCTTCAGATTTTTGGGTCGTAAAAATTGCCATCATTCTAAGATTATCAGTGATGACTTTATTCTCTTGCTTTGTTTCAAATGAATAAACTCTTAAAGCAGTGAACTTGTAAACGCACTTACCAAAGCAGATTTGAATTCCTCTGCTGTCAATGGGTACCAGTTCTCTGCAGCCTCTAGGTTCAGCTGCTTTGGGTTCAGCTGTGCCTAAAAGCACATACAATTGCAAACCTTCATGTGGGAGATTGCTATCATCTTTATTAGATACTTGTCTTTTAGCCCAAAAAGAAAGCGGGCAACTTGTAATTCTTGTAATTCAAAAGAAGAGAAAATCTAACAAAATACATTTTAAGAATTAGACAGTGCTATTATGTATCACTAGGATTCAATAATGAAATTAACTAAACTTCCAAACCACATATGTAATAAAATAAAACAATTCATGACACTGCAGTAATTCAGTGCACAGTTAGCTGTGTTCTGACTTTAAATGATCAAGCTTTCCTGATTTCTTACGTCTGACATGTACCTCATAACTTGTCTAATGTGGTGTCCTGATGTATGCTACTATACAGTTGTAGGGTGTGTGTTGTTTTTCTTCTTGTTTTTTGTTTTTTTTTTCCAGAAAGAAAATCTAAGGAAAATAATTCTTAGAAATGAAGGCACGGAAGCTCAGGCATAATGTTGAACTGGAACTTCAACATTACTAGGCAAACATGTTTGCGTCTAAATATTTTCTATCCCTAATTACAAATTCAGATTTTGAGAAAAGACCGTGCAGTTGACTAAATTTGGAATAACAGAGGCTGGTGTGATTATTATAGGAGCAGCACAGCGCGGTGTGCATGAACGAACGCACATCATTGGCTGAGTGTAACACGATGTTCAGTCTGCCAGTTAAGACTATTTATGATGCAGACTCAGCCAGCGCTCTCTGTAATCGAGCTGTCATTCGTGTAGACAGCTGAGAAGAACATCCCAGCATAAATATACACACCATCAAGCTCGCTGCAGACTTATCTCGAATCTAAACCTTTCCACCATGTCTCTGCATATTTGGTTAAGCCATACCAATAACTTGGAATAAATGATGCCCTCTGAGACTGGCAGGTTTTAACTGGATGCTTCAGTCAGACACCATGTAGGGACTGTTTTTGTCATTTTTACTTGACAATGAGGCTGACTTGTTGACGTGTTCCCCTTTGTCATGCCGCCTCATATGACAACAGCGTTGACATGATTGCAGTTAATGGCTGTCACTGGGTCTGGGTTACAGGGAATGCTATAACACCACTCTGAGGCGTCATACTTCATTGCCTCTTCCCTGCAGAAGGAAACGTATTTTATCTGAGCTAGATCCTGGAGTTCAAGACAGGTTTATCTCAGAAAATCAGAACTAGTTCAACCCCTTCCTGCCAATCAGCACCTGTCATCTATAGTGAAATGCTGCCACTGACTTCTGAAGGGGACGATGATGATGAGAGTGGCAAAGATGATCTAGATTATTTGGGTGAAGGAGATGATGAAAATGCACTGGTAATGATGAAAATGAAGGTTTTAGTGATGATGGAAGTAATGAGAGTGGTGAAAGAAAGTGAAATAGGTAATGATGATGAAGGGGATTTGAAAAGTCACCTGGTGTCAGCACTTCAGAAAAACGACTGTCGAGCTGAATAACAAGCTGACTTTGTTCCCCTCTCTCTCCCTCTCTCTTCCCAGTTTGAAGCTTGAATGTGACAAGTTAGCGAGTGAGAAGTCAGAGATGCAGCGCCATTATATTATGGTAAGTTAACCTAAGCATAAATATTCTGCACCAGTATTTTTTTATTTATTTAACCTTTATTTTATCAGGGTAAAAAACATTTAGCCCTCCAGGATAAAAAAAAAACTCAAGTGAATCCTAGGTAAGAAGCAGCAACAAATAATGCAGAAAAATAAATGGTAAAAGAAAACGTCAAGCTATAGGGCAAGTTGTTTCCAACTCCTTTCGTTTCCACTGAGTCCATCTCCTGCCTTCGTCTTTCTGCACACACGTTTACACACAGAGATGTGCTTGCTTGCTCTCTGATCCACCTTGGGGCTAATCTCATTGTTGCTAGCCATAGCTGTGTTGCCGTCTGATGTTTTGCCTCTAATTGATCCTCTGACTCCCTTTAATCTCATCTAATCTGTGCTGCCGCACTGCTCTCTCCATCATCAGCAGGCCAACAGAGTCACAAAATGCAGACGCAATTGCTGTGCGTCTCTTTCAGACACATAGTTTATTACACACACTCATCATCAACCTTTTGTACAGAACATGTAGCTTTGAAAATTAGCAATAATTCTCAAATTCAAAATAAAGGTTTGGAAGATTTTTTTTGTAGTTTTTAAATGGCATTTTCTATTGCACTTTGTATGATTCATAACTTTAGGTAATTTATCATGGTTAAAATATTTCAAGCATTTAGAGGGCTTGTAGAAAGGCATTTACCCCAATTACCCAAGTTTCTATTTTAATGGTCAGGAAAATGTTCTTCTGAATGCTTCCTGGCCCTCAGGCTGATGATATCTACACAAAGTTGTATAGATATCATCAGCCATTGCACACACCCAATGTTGTAATTGGAGGAAAAATAGTTTTTCATCAATGTTCGGTTTTTGCACTTGCATGTTTGTGGTGCTCTGCGGGATGAAATAAAACTTGCAGCTGCCTCTTGTTATGAATCAGAGGGGATTCTGCACAAACATGTTAACAATTTATTTGTGTAAGCAGATCAAAGAAGATGACTGAATTTTTGCAGTTATTTTTTAGTTTGAATAGTACCATGTAACAGCTTGGCAAAACTGGATCCAGGTCCCTTGGAATAAAAACAAGCTCATAATAAATATATTACAGTGAGATATTTGAACACAAGTTTAGCTTGGTGGGGGACTTCTAGCTGCGGTGTGGTGATCTATCAACTTTTAGAATGAGTGATTAATGGTAGAGAAAACAATGGGGTGATTATGAACAACAAAAAGCTGAGCTCTAATTATCTCACAATTATATTCTGTGGCACAAAAAGCCATCCAGTGGTATGCAGTGTTTCCGCAGGTTCTAACGCCCATCAGCAGCTTTGCAGGACTGTGTACGGTTGTATGTATCTCGAGTTATAGCCAGCGTTCTTATTTGTTGCTCAAAATGTTTCTGTAAAATTAAATTGTAAATGGAATATTTCAGAACGCCCACACATGCACGCACACACACAAACACACTTCCAATCCACCAGTGGCAGGCCCGTTCTTGTATCCCCACAACCACCTCCCCTCTTCTGCTCTAATAGCATATCAGGTTGCCCCACTCCCCCAGCCAGTGGCAGCACCTCCATTTCCCCAGTGCTGTAATTACTTTAGGGAGCTTCCGCGTGGGCAGCTACGCAGAATACAGTGTGTGCGCGTGTTTCTGTTTGTAGGGATTAGTGTGTGTGTGTGTGTGGGTGTGTGTGTGTGTGTGTGTGTGTGTGTGTGTGTGTGTGTGTGTGTGTGTGTGTGTGTGTGTGTGTGCGCACTCTTGCATTCGTGCACAAGACCCTGTCAGCATGAGATTGCACTAAAAACATTGGTGCATGTGTGAAAGAGCAATTCAGGTACATCAATGTGTGTGTGTATGTGTCTGTGTGAGTGAGGGAAGTGTGTTGTTTGTTTTCCAGTGACAGAAGCAGACCCCTGCAGACAGAGTAGGTGATTAACGGGGTTGACGCCTGGAAGGTGGCCCTCTCATTAACAGGGAACGCACATCCACACGTTCACACAAAGGAGGCTCTTTTTCTGCCGTCTCCTTTTCTTTCTCTGTTCCTTTATTTCTCTTGTTTAAATATGTTTCTAGCATCCAATTCTTTGATACGGAACATTAAGATTTCAAACATATCTTGAGTTCAGCATACTTTGTGGTGAAAAGGCCCTCGTTATGTAATTATGTATTCGCTTTAAACTAATGATGCATCTGTCTACTTTTTGTCCCATCTACCAACCAGCCATTTCGGAACGGGCATTGACTGATTCCAAGGTCTTGTCCCGTACATCTCAAAAGCAATAAAGAACACTTGCATAAAAAAATCGGGAAACTTTATGAAAATTGCTGCGTTTCAACATATTTGGACAGAATAAACACTATAAAATGATGAAAAGACCCTTCTGCCAAGAGATAAATTATGACACCCCTACATTTATTACCATGTAAATATTTAATTGCCCCAATTGAATCTTGTTAGTATTGGGACAAAGAGCAGGACATGTGGGATAAGTTACACGCCAGTTGTCAAAGATAAGAACATTGTTGCACATTATTATGAATGAGATTTGAAGTAAGTGTGAACATCATGGTGAGATCAAAAGAGCTGTCTGCCTCCAGCAAGAATGTTGTGATGGTTTGAGTCCGGCAAGAGATTTAAAAAGGTTACAATACAATTTAAAGTTAGTCAATTCCTCTGTGTGGAAAACTGTTTCCAAGTGGAAGACAGTCTAAGAAACTATAAACAAGTTCATCTGGCCATTTAGGCAAGTTAACCCTGAAAGCAGACTGCAAGATGCTAAGAAATGCCTCCAGTCAGGCTCTTGCTACAGATGATGTGAAAAGACTCTTCTGTTTTTGAGGTGTGCAAGAGAAGATCTTTGCTCTTTAAGGAAAACATGAAGCCCCAATTTAATCTTGTTAGAATTGGGACAAAGAGCAGGACATGTGGGATAAGTTACACAAAAATGTAATTATTTGAACATCAGAACAGACAACACTTTAGTACATCATTCCAAGAAAATTACCTTCTACCTATTGTGAAGCAAAAGTGCTGAAAGAGTCCCGGATGAAGCTGCTTTGTTGGAGTAGTAGCAACTAAAATCCATCGCAATTGTGTGTCGGAGTGCATTTGAGGGTGAAAAATCTGAATAGAACCAGAACCTGCAACCTGAAAGAAAAGCAAGAACGTGCCAGGAAATCCACAGACGACTGGCTAAGAATTAAGAAATGATTCAGCTCTTGGCTGAATTAAAGTGTAGCTCTTTATCCTCTTGAGATGCTATGAAGTGGTTTGAAACGGCTGAACATGGAGGACAGTGAGGAGTGGGACAAACTTACTTCAGAATAATGTCACAGGCTACTAAATTGCTATAATAGTCTCACTGAAGTTACTACGAGCTGCTACACTTTCACATGATTAAGCAATTGTTTTGAATAGCTTTCCTGCAAGTTTCTTAACAGTTACATGCATGTGCAATTTCACAAACTGTTCTGGACTATAATCCTTTTTCTTTTTATTCTTCAGGTGTTCCTCCAACCATTCCAACTTGTCTGAGCAGTTATTGTAAATAATAGGATCATAATTATTGAACTGCAGGAATGTAAATGCATAGCTTTCAGAGAACTTAGACAGTAGACTCTAACAAATGTATTGTACATTTTGAATCCAAACTTACAACTTGATCTGCAACAAGCAGTCACTGAAGTTTGATTTCATGTGCAAAGATTACCTGATTTTCTTTAAGTGCCTGTTTATTTTTAAAGTTGTTTTTATTTTTTGCTTTCTCTGTAGTACTACGAGATGTCCTACGGGCTGAATATCGAGATGCACAAACAGGTATGGTTATTTAAAATCTTAATTGGCTTTTGCATTAAAGATGTTGCCATTATTTTATGAAATATGTTACCTGCATGAGATACGTTATGTATATGTTTTGTACTAGGATGCCTCCATTTTTTCAAATCCATTTAATTTACTGCAAAAAATGCTGGAGTCACAATTAACATGTTTTTTTTTTCTTTTTTAAAGTCCTTTAAAACGCCTGAAGCAAACTAATTGGAACAACAACCATCAATAGAAATCAGTAAGCTGGGAGTCATGGCATTTCTCCACTATCGAAATTATTTTCTGCAGAAATATTAGTTTGGTGGATGCCTTTAGAACTGTAGTTGGTGCTTGATTCAGGCTGAAAGGGAGGAGAGGATTATGTTTTACGTATCGGTTTATTTGGCTCAAACTGGAGGAGTAATTTATGCTCAGCCTGTAGGTGGGAGAGAGCGATTGGCCTCAGAAGGGCTCGGCCTTATCGGTGACCTCGTCTCCAGCTTCACACACACAAACACACTCAATCCCTATGACTGATGGTGCACACTGACAAGCTTATTGGCAGAAGCCAGCACGCTTTGACAAATGGACTCGCACACACAGAGAAAGTAACAGCTTCCATGATTTAAAGAGCTGCACATTTATGCACCCACACACTCTCAGATGCTGGAAGCCCAAGACGGCCACTGTGATGCATGCTGGTCACATGCACAAACACGCACGCACTCAAAGCTGTGTGTGTGCTTGTTTAAAATTCACCAACACAAGTTGGGTGGAGCGTTTCTTGTGTGTTTGTGCATGTTCCCATCAGTTTTGTTGTGCATGTGGCATTGTATATTTGTTCTTGTACTTTAGTATTAGCTATCTAAAACAAAAATAAAAAATAGTAAGTCAGTGTGTGGGTTGAGACTGTAAGTACAAGTTGATGTGTGCGTGTGTGTGTGTGTGTGTGTGTGCGTATGTGTGTGTGTGTGTGTGTGAGAGTGAGAAAGTGTGCCCTCTTTCATCGGTGCCTCAATTTATGTGTGTATTTCTGGCACGTGTTCAGGAATAACTGCGTGCTATTGTGGTCCTGTGTGTGTGTGCGTATGTATGTGTGTGTGTGCATAGTTCCTTTGTGCCCAGTGTGAGTGGGTGCAGCGAATGGCTAGTTCCATTAGAGTGTTGAAATTGAAGGGGATGTGTGGAAACGAGTGTCGAGGAGCATTCATGTCTGGGCCTATTGTGCAGAGCCAGTCTCC
Source organism: Poeciliopsis prolifica (assembly GCF_027474105.1). Lineage (NCBI taxonomy): Eukaryota > Metazoa > Chordata > Actinopteri > Cyprinodontiformes > Poeciliidae > Poeciliopsis > Poeciliopsis prolifica. The sequence continues at coordinate 16,159,384 of NW_026562377.1, forward strand.
CCTCTCCATCTCCTCCTCGTTTTCCTCTCTCCACCGCCATCTCTATTTCCCTCTTTTTCTTTCTTTCTCACACATTGTGAGTTGCCCACAGTTGCGCCCTCTCGATCACTTCTCAATTCAGAATATACCTCTCCACTCTTTTTGCTTTTTTCTCTCTCGTCTCTCTGAACATTTTCATTTTCTCTTAGAGAGAAAAAGCTAGACTGAACTAGAAATGAAACTGAGACTTTGGTAGAAATAAATAAAGATATAGCTATTTTTTTTTCTGATACTCATTTGATTTACAACTTTATTCATCAAAAGTCCACGACAGATATTTTTTTAGTTGTATTTGATTGCTCCAAAGTGTGGACTGAACTGGGGAAAGGAGAAATCAGTTTTTCTGTTTCTCCTCTTAAAATACTTTACAAACTGAACTAAAACGATAATAATTTTTATTAAGTTGAATGTATTATACATGTTTGAAAACAAAATTGCAACCCCACTTAGTTTTTGAAAGGTCGGTTAGAAAATGGAAATTAAAAGATTTAGTTGGATCCTTCTGGAAGTGCATTGTATGATTGTAAATATCAAAGCATGTTGACAATTGAAAGTGTCTTTACAATATTCAGATCAGAAAAGTATAGTAATACCTCATGAAATGCAGTAGATTTTTAAATCTTTATGTAAACTTTTTGACATGCATCTGTTTTGAATTTAGCTATGGTATTTATAATAGCTGTGAAGGGATGAATCATTTAGAAAGTTAGTTTTCTAAAAAAAAAAAAATAAATAAAAAAATAATAATGGAGTCATGAATACACTTCCATCTGGCAGGAAATAGCCCCACATGGTTCAAATACTGAAGGTCGCCCGAAGACAAAACCAAAACGCAGAGGAAGTCTGTGTCGTGTTACAGTTGTCCGGGTTGTCTTCCACACTGCCTTGAAACACATTTTAAATCAACTCGAGCATATTTTTCACTCTTCTTCAAGTTCAATATCACAAAAGATGAAATCAATCAGGATGACTAAAAGCACAGCGATCAACAGAAGCAGATCCAACCACTGTCACACTATGCACAGCAAATCTTTCATGCTTTGAGTGTATATTCAGTTTTTTGCATAAGGGGCATAGTTTTTTTGTTTGTTTGTTTTTTTTTTCTGTTTTTTTAGTAATTAAGTCCTCTAATAATGCTTAGGGAAAGCAAGAAAGACACAATTCAATAGAAAGTAGCATTTATAAAGAAATATCTGAAGAAGAGACCCACTGGGAATAGAGATGATAGCAAGTTGGATCAAAGAAAAACAGAAGGTTGGCAGGAAAATAAAACCAAGATAGCACAAAGGGCACAGAATAGAGGAAGCTCCGTAGATGGCACAGAGCGAGTCCCGCAGAGACATTTTAGAGATGTCAGGGAGATTGTACGTGTAATGACGAGCAGGATAGGAATCGAGCGCTTGATGGGGAGCTGCGCTCTGCATGCCTAATGATTGTTAGGAGGCCCCCTCTCTCTCCTCATCGCTCTATAAATTAAACTCTAACACAATTACTGCTGCTTTGCATATCTCAGACGGATTGGGTGATTACCAACTAAATGTGATAACAGACCTGCATGTAAGAAAGAAGGGGAATGTGCACAAGGTAAAAAAAAATCTGTGCGCCCGCATCTGTGACTGTTGTTTTGCGTTCATGTGTCTTAATTGCCCACATATCCACAATTCCTGGGTGAGGAATGTTGAGTACATGCGATATAATTAATGAGGTGAATGGGGGAGGGGGTGAAATGTCTGCTGTATTAATAGATATGAGATACTGGAGATATTTTTCCTTGTTTGGGAAGGTCGTATCAGATGTTTCCCATACTAATGAGTGTGTGCTTTTTTTTTCTCAAAAGGCAGTTTACATTTAATCAGGACATCAAGCCATTGCACTGCTTGTATTTTGTGTTTTACGTTTCAACCAAACCCACAGAGTGACCGAAACAAATCCAAAATTGATCTACAACCAAGTAATCGGTTATTTGGTCAATATTTCAAAAAAGTTTCACATTTGGATTGTCTTCAGCTGCAGTTCCAGAGCTGCGCCTAAAATATGAAGTCCATCCAAAAGTTGAAGTTGTCATAAGTTAATGTTTTGTTTTCAAATATATGTTCAGTTTTTTTTTTATTTTATGGTTTGCTTATTGTTTTGACATAAGGTAGTTTAATGGGGAAGTAAAGAACAATTCACTTAATCTTCTTTTGCGTTCCTACACTTTCTTGTGCAGCATGTTTAAGGACTTTATTCATACTAGCAGTTTTGTAGGTTCATTAGAAATGTCCATTTTTATTAAAATTATTGATAATCTACACCATATATCAGTTTATACTTTAACATTTGTTCTCTTTAGTTTAGAAAAAGTGTATTTGCCATTCCTCTGTTTTGAAGGAATCGGTTATCTAATCTGATACTGCAGCTTACTTGGGTAACCTAAACTGCTGCAGATTCTTTGGACTTACATTGGAAGTGTAAAATTCTCAATGAGCCCATGATGATCTATTTAACTTAATGCTATGTAAATGCTTTGTCTTTACTAATGGAGACTTAGAGTGACAGGCATGGCGTGGAAACTGAATTAATTCAGCTAATTGTCTGACTAGTTGGAGGCATTCATAAACTTTGGAGAACATTGAAATTTCAATCTGAGATTTCCAGCTGATCATAAATGATATCACTGACAGGAAAGAATGTAATTGTAATTCAAGACAAATCTTAATCCAGCAGAAGCTACTGTGACACATACTAAATGTGTTTAGAAAGTAAGAGGTCTTTATTGATTAAAAATTAAAACTCAAAATCCAATGTTAGAAGTTTGTAACAATGCCATTGGTACTTGCAACCAGTCTGCTTAGTTGTTTTTCCTTTGAACCTAATGTTCTCTATTATTTTGGTTCTTTTTCTAGTTTTGCCCACTTTTCTTGAGCTGATCAGCCTTTAGTTTGGATTGTTACATTGATTTAAATTTTACTTCTAACCAAAGTAGAGCTACTTCCTGTAAGGAACCAAAAACCTGCCTTCTGTCATGACAATGCTGGAAAACCAGCATGAACAACCAACAGAAACCGAACCAGAGACTGTCCAAAGGTCAAATCATGTTTCAGGGTTATTTACGTGTGCGCCTCTATCATGATGTCACAATCACGTTTATGTAAACTCTGGTAACAGACGAAAGCAGCCTTTCTAATAGGACAGTTTGTAAGCTATCCTTCAACCTCAGCTTGCATGCACCCACACAGTCTTTAATAATAGTCATAATTAGACACTCTAATTGGACACACCTGCATGAATGGATGCACAGAGGACTCGCACATTTACCCTTCACTCAGCAATAAGGGGGAAACCATAAGACAAATTTACTGGGTTTAACTTTTTATAAGCTTCTAGATCCCACCATATATCGATTTTTTTAAACTTTTATATTAGATTTTTGAAGACCTTCACAATCCTCTTGTTTAGTGAGATTATTTGAACCTTTTTACTATCCGTCTCCTTAATGAGATTTCAGTCTGATTGCTCTGTGTGTCGACAGTCTCCAGTATTGGAACATTGTATGATGCATTATGATCTTTTGGTGAACATGCATGTCATTGTTTTTTATTTTTATTTTAATGCTTCTGTAAATAAATGACAACTGATTGAAATACAGTCTTATATTTAGCAGACCGAATAACTGATTGACAGAATAATTGGACCCTTGTCCTTTTAACCAACAGGCTGAAATAGTGAAGAGACTGAATGGGATCTGCGCCCAAGTCCTCCCCTACCTGTCTCAGGAGGTAAGCGATGCATCTCACACATACATACACACCGACACACGGATACAAAGTCATCACCAACCCCCTGACCCGCAGCAATATCCCTCACATCCTGGAATGAGATCACCCTCATTCCCACCTCATTACCTCCCCACCTCCATGACCCTTCACTCGGCATCCCACTCCTCTCCTCCTGTCATTCATCATCTTTGGCTTCCCGTGTTCACTTCCAACTCACTCTCCCTGTGACCCCGCCCCAGCCTCCTCACCTCAGCTCTCCTCTGCCATTTTTAATCTGTAACCATCCTCCCACTTCTCTTCTCCCCCCACTTTATTTTTGACCTCCTCTTTCAATTCTTGGCTTCCCTCAATTCTTCCGTAGTCTCCCCCTTTTCTTCCCACTCTTCCTTTTGTGTGTGTGTGTGTGTGTGTGTGTGTGTGTGTGTGTGTGTGTGTGTGTGTGTGTGTGTGTGTGTGTGTGTGTGTGTGTGTGCGTGCGTGCGTGCGTGTGTGTGTGTGTGTGTGTGTGTGTGTGTGTGTGTCAGTGTAATAAATGGCTGTGTGATTCAGATAAGCCATGCTCTTATCTGGGGGTTGACCTCCACCTATTATAGCACACCAGTCAGCCATTCATTCACCAGTGTCACACTAGGCTTTTTGTGGATGTGTGTGTTTGTGTGTGTATATATGATTGAATGAATAGCTAAATGTCCAGAGGGGGAGGTGCATCACCAGGGAGGATTGTCAAGGGAGTCTGTTGGGACTGTTGATATTGATCTAACCTCTTAACCTTTCTCTCCTCCTAAACTGGCCTCCCCTTGTTTCTCTCTGTCTGTTATTGTCCGTCTCACTTTCTCTGCTCCGCTCCTCCACACCACATCGACACAAACTCCGTCTGCAGCACCAGCAGCAGGTCCTGGCAGCCATAGAGAGGGCCAAGCAGGTCACCCCTCCAGAGATGAACTCCATCATCAGGGTAAGATACTCCAGTTGCTCAGCCCCACCCAGGAGTGTGATATTGATTAGAAAAATGCAAACAATAATCTGGACGATCAGTTCAATTGTTTGATGTCCTTGATTATCATATTGTTGTACTTCTATTTTTTTTATTTTACACACTTAAAAAGCACTTATGCTCCTCTCATCATAGCAGCCTGATGATAAATGCTAGCTCTCCTCAGCCTTTTATACTTTATGGATAATGGTTGTATTCTCAAAAGGGAACTGAGACTCAATTGTTGGTCGGCTGCCATAAGGTTGTTTTTATAAAATTTTCTTCATGGATTTGTTTTTTCTCCTTGGGAAAACCAAACAAAAACCAAGTAAAAACTCACTAAGAATAAGAATACATGTAATTGTAAGTTATCCACACCCCTGGCAGATTTCAATTTAAAGTCATCTTTTGATTTAAAAATGAAATTGATATTAATCTTTTGTAGTGGCCCAGACACAGCCTTGTCTAGGGAGCTAAATATGAGGGTAATGGCAAAGAGGCCTTCCAACCTTATTACTAAAGCTCATTGAAAGATAAATGATCAAAATACCAGTGAAAACATGTAAGAATCTCATTGAAAAGTTTATTTAAAATATATACATTTTTCAAAATTGAAATATTTTGAGAGATGTCTGCCTTCCTATCAGAAACAACTACTTGGTTGATTGAAAAATAATTTTACATCTAACTTCTCCAGAAAAATAATATTGTTGGCTCACCTATAACGACATGTTTTTTGAGGGAAATGAAATCACCATTTGAAGAAGACGATGTCGAGCACTAAATAAAAATGTTCTGTCAAAATCACCAATGCTTGCAGGTAAAGATTGAACATTCTTGGTGGAGATGAATTGTTTGTTTTAGTGCTTCAAATGTAAGGTGGTGGATAGGATCAAAGCTCTGACATGGGATCTGTCTAGCAAGAATGTTAAAATTTGTGGACTATGTTCTGCATGTCAGCATAAGACTTGTGCTTGATAGGGTTGCACTCTGTGTAGCAATTTCTAGATTACCACAGTAACACAATATGGATGAGCTGAAAAGCCTCACTGTTCTGCATTAAATGTTAGGTAATTATGATTGAGACTCTTCATGCCTGTAATGAATCTGTTGTTGGCAATATATATATATATATATATAAGGGTCCAGTCCCACCCAACTACCAACCAATAACCTGCCTGTCCACAACCTGGAAGCTCATGTCAGGCATCATAGCGGCCAAGATAAGCAAACACATGGATAAACACGTGAGCACGGCACAGAAGGATATCGGTGTAAATAGCAGAGGAGCCAAACACCAACTCCTCGTAGACCGCACAGTTGCCCAAGACTGCAAAACCCGACACACCAACCTGTGCATGGCTTGGATTGATTACAAGAAAGCCTATGACTGAATGCCGCATACTTGGATCATTGAATGCTTAGAGATGTATAACATCAACAGGACTCTGAGAGCCTTCATTGCAAACTCGATGAGGCTGTGGAAAACCACCCTTGAAGCCAACTGCAAACCACTTGCACAAGTGTCCATCAAATGTGGCATATACCAAGGAGATGCTCTGTCCCCGCTACTGTTCTGCATAGACCTGAACCCCCTCAGCCAAATCATCAACAAGACTGGCTACGGATACAGACTCAAAAATGGGGCCAATATCAGTCACCTACTCTACATGGATGACATCAAGCTGTATGCCAAGTGTGAGCGAGACATCGACTCACTGATCCACACAACCAGGATCTACAGCACGGACATTGGGATGTCATTCGGACTAGAGAAATGTGGTCGGCTGGTCACAAAGAGGGGGAAGGTGATCCGCACAGAAGGGGTCTCACTCCCACAAGGAACAATAGCAGACATAGAGGACAGTTACAAGTACCTTGGTATACCACAAGCAAATGGTAACCTCGATGAGGTCACAAGAAAGGGAGCCACAGCTAAATACCTCCAACGAATAAGGCAAGTCCTGAGAAGCCAGCTCAATGGCAAGAACAAAATCCGTGCAATAAACAGCTATGCCTTGCCAGTAATCAGATACCCTGCTGGAATAATTAGCTGGCCAAAGGAGGAGATAAAGCCACAGATATTAAGACCAGAAAGCTACTAACCATGCATGGAGGGTTCCATCCCAAATCCAGCACCCTGAGACTGTACACGAGCCGCAAGGAAGGAGGCAGAGGACTAGTGAGTGTGAGAACCACTATCCAGGACGAAACAACTAAGATCCATAAATACATCAGGGACAAAGCCTCAACAGACAATGTGCTCAGTGAATGTCTCAGACAACAGGGAACGGAGGTTGAGGTGCCAGAGATACCATCATGGGAGGACAAGCCCCTACATGGGATGTACCACCAGCAAATAACCCAAGTAGCTGATATCAGTAAATCCTACCAATGGCTGGAAAAAGCTGGACTCAAGGACAGCACAGAGGCCCTCATCCTGGCCGCCCAGGAACAGGCCCTAAACACCAGAGCAACAGAGGCCCAGATCTACCACACCAGACAAGACCCAAGGTGTAGGTTGTGCAAGGAGGCCCCTGAGACAGTCCAGCACATCACAGCAGGGTGCAAGATACTGGCAGGGAAAGCGTACATGGAGCGACATAACCAAGTGGCAGGCATAGTGTACAGAAACATCTGTGCAGAATATGGACTGGAAACCCCGAGATCAAAGTGGGAAACACCCCCAAAGGTGGTGGAGAACGCCAGAGCTAAGATCCTGTGGGACTTCCAGATCCAGACAGACAAAATGGTAATGGCGAACCAACCAGACATTGTCGTAGTGGATAAACAACAGAGGAAAGCCGTTGTGGTAGATGTAGCAATACCAAGTGATTGCAACATCAGGAAAAAGGAGCACGAGAAACTGGAGAAATACCAGGGCCTCAGGGAAGAACTGGAGAGGGGCTGGAAGGTGAAGACCACAGTGGTGCCTGTGGTCATCGGGGCCCTCGGGGCAGTAACCCCCAAACTGGAGCAGTGGCTACAACAGATCCCAGGAACAACATCAGACATCTCAGTCCAGAAATGTGCAGTCCTTGGCACAGCCAAGATACTGCAGGACCCTCAAGCTCCCAGGCCTCTGGTAGAGGACCCGAGCTCAGAGGATAAGAACCACCCGCGGTGGGTGAGAAGGGAATTATATATATAGATATAGATATATATATATATATATATATATATATATATATATATATGCGCCTGTCAGTGATTGAAATATTTAATTTTGTCCTTTTTGAATGTAGTTCTCACCATCAAAAGCTGAAAGTGCAGAGTGGTCTGTAAAGTTTAAAGGCGACTCATGAGAATGAGCACACTGAATATGTCTCACGGTGCCTGTCTCTGCAGACTAATGGAAATACATGGGCTTGGAAGTATTTCTATAAATAAAACTATGTTAATTGTGCCGTTCCTTTGTGTTCTGCTGCACTTGTTCTGTGTTTTTAGCTTTGATTCCTTTTGACTTTATTAAAAGCTGCCTCAGTTATCCACAGGTTATGCAGCTGAATCCTAAAATATCAGCACTTTTACCTTAAGACACATAGCAGGGCCTTCATTGAGCGTCTGCATCATTTGTTTTTCATAACCTGCTTGTTTCTGTTTATTTGTGTTGGCTCTCACCCACCTGCTTGTGTTCCTTGTAGCAGCAGCTCCAGGCTCACCAGCTGTCCCAGCTCCAGGGCCTGGCCTTGCCCATGACCCCGCTGCCTCTGGGCCTGAGCCAGCCAACGCTGCCAGCCGTCACCACTTCCTCCGGTCTCTTCTCGCTGTCTTCTCTGCTGGCCTCCCAGGCCCAGCTGGCCAAGGAGGAGAAGGCTTCTCGCGACGGCGTGGACAGCCACCGTGAGGAGGACGGAGACAAGTCTGATTAGGTCTCGTCTCCATGCAGCTCTTTTATCATAGAGACATGAATTCCCAGATCTGTCCCTGCAGCCTCGCCCGTGGTTGTCCCCTTTTTGACCTTACTCAACATGGGGTTTCTTTCTTCAATGCAGCTTCAGCTTTAGACCCCTAACTTATCCCCTCTGGGAAAAGCTTTGGCACTCATATTACAGTAACTAAATTAAAATAATAGTAGATTTTCTGTTTTGGTTTAAGATGTACTTTTTCCTTTTCACTTTAGGGATAGGTAGTTTTTTTTTTTTCTGATTCACCATCTTTATATTTTAGTTTCTGCATTGTTCTTTAGTCCAGGTTTTTTTCCTCCCACTCTGCTCTTCTTCTAGTTTGGCAGCATAAATCCCTCAGCTGGTTTTGAAACAAGCAAGCTGTTTAACAGAGAGATCCATGACAAACATCAACACAGGTTTCTTCCAAAATCCATTCTCTTAAAATAAGGTCGTTATTAATATACTGAACTTTTTGAAATTCCATGAATTTGTCTTGAGTTTTATGTGGGCTGTGAGTTTAGTGGGCTGTCACAGATGAAAAAAATGTTTAAGCTCTTCTCATACTGCAGCCTTCATCGAAAATACTTTGATTCTAAATTCTCCGATGCAAGAAGACACTAGCTGAAAATTTTAAGTCTTTTGCAAAATGTAACATTCATCTGATGTTGGGGGTCGACACCTCAGATTTCAATTATCTTAGTTGTTTCCTGACATTATGAGGGGTAGTGCTTTGCAAAAATATTTAAATCTCTTAAACTTTTTTACATTTTCTCATGTTACAACCCGAGACATCAATGCCTCTAAATTAGTCCGTAATTGTGAAGTGGAAATTAAATGACACACAGCTTCTTTTTTTCTTCTTCTTCTTTTTTTAACCTGAAAAGCATAGTGTGCATTTGTATTCAGACTCCTTGTCTCTAATACCTCTACACATAATGTAATGTAACTATTTGTACCTTCACAAGTCACCTGATCACCTCAGCAAGGTTAAATTATGAAAACTGTTTTTTCACTTATGGGAAACTGGCTCGTTATAAGGGGGGGAAAAAACACAAGACAAAACCAACTGTTTAGCAAGCTGTAGAAGTTTGTTTTATTTCAAGTGTACAAAAATATTTCTACTAGGAACTAGACAAAAATACTTGGTGAGATTTTGTGTTTCTTCGGTGACATGATTAATGTCGAGCTGTTTTGCAAAGACAGACGGGCATGGAAATTCTTTCCACATGTGCAAAGCTGGTAGAGATGAATCCCAAAAGATTTGCAGACGTAATGGCAGTAAAATCTGTTTCTATGACGTATTAACTCAAGGTGATTGAACACAAATGCACAACTCACAATTTAGGATAGGTAAAAAAATAAAAAAATAAAAACTATACATCCTTTTTCTTGCACATAGAGATTGACTGATTTGTTTTGGCTATAGAAAAAACATTTTAAGGGGTATTGATACCTTGGCAGGGCTCTATTATTAAGATTACCCACCCAGTACCTTAACCAAGAGGCATCATCAATCAGAGCTGCGGTAACTTAAACTGCAACCGAAACAACTGAAACCACCTCAATTATCTGCTCCTCTGTCAGCTGTTTTTCATATTTAATGTGCACTTATATTGGAGCAGACACTAAGGGGAGGGAGTGTGGTGAGTGTTTGACAGCAGAGGGCAGCGCATGCCTTTGAACAATCCTCCTAAGGTTTTTACTTCCACAAGGACAACGGCAGCGCACAGACCAAGTCTGATGGGGAATAGTTTATTCATTAGCTCCGAGCGTACCAACTTATTGTACATGAACTGGACTGTGGATATTTACCTCTACATGCGGTCCTTCAGTTTGTCTTGCTCTCCAAATGATCCAATTATGAAAACAGAGTTGTAAAGAATCTGTTTTCTCAGATTAAACCTAAAGTTGAAAGGATGTTCATGAACGTAAAACAAAAGCTGTGGTATGTTTACTGCCTGCCACTTAATGCAAGTGAGTGGCAACTTGGCATTGTTCAGTACAAAGTGTCGCATCGTGAGACGATATTCTGTTGTAATTTACTGGTCACCTTAATACCCTCAGCACAAGAAGCGGTGAAGTAATAGCCAGATTGAAAAAAATTTATAGGCCATAATAAATGATTTCAGAACGTTTTACTGCCGTTGTGAGAAACATCTTGTGCGGTTCGACGTAAAAGCAAACCCATATGTTTTAAATCGCAGGTGCGTTCTCCAAGATGCAAAAGCATGGTTGAGTAAGTGTGCACTCTTTGCTGACACATCGGTTGGATCCAGCTTAGCAATGCGTCTTTGGTGGGAGTCTTTCAACAGGTCAGATTTTAACTTAGCAAGAGTTGCCTCCACCTTGCAAAACTCTTCTAGAAGATTCTTTGAGAAGTTCTTTTCCACAGCCCTCCTCAGGTTCCCCTTAAGATTTTTTTTTTTTGTCTGATTTAGCTGCAGATGCTGTCTAGGTTTTTCAAAAACATGTTTTCTTGTGGTGAAGTTGTCGTTTTGGTCATTTAGATGTAAGCTCTTTCTCAGTGATATTTTATCTTCAGGCTCATGGCTGAGTGGTATTTTTTAACTGTTCAACATTTCTTATGCCTTGACAAATCTAGTCAGAAGAAAGGTGAACCGGAGTCTGAGGCACCATGGTTCACTGTTGGCACAGTGATCTTTTGGTCTTGTACAGGTTTGGGGTATTTTGCCAAAATGGAGTCGTGGCCCAGAAATGTTTTACAAGACTCATTCGGTCTGGCAGACAAACTCCCAGTAGATTTTGGGAGATTTCATCCAGACTTGGATTTTTTTCTCTGTTCTGGCTTGCAACCCATCTTCTTAGTTCCCTAAAGCACAACAGATGTATACTAAAAGTTCCTGTAGCTTAACTGGTGTTGCTGACCCGGTCCCTGGCCAGTTTCAAAACACACAACTAACTTTGGAGAAATGTAAGCAGCATATTTTCTAAAGTCTTCATCAGACCGAGTGCATTTATCATTCTTTTTGGGTTTTTCTTTTTTCGCATTCTTGTCCTGAGTGGTACCTTTATTGAATTGCACATTTTTGATTCTCTGTATCCGTGCTGAAAATAACACCTTTCGCTTGAGGATTCACACTATCAAAATTTTCCAATGAAACCTTTTTTGCAAATCGGGTGTAATTTACGATGGCTGTGTTTTGGTTTAAGGGTCTGCACCCGCGGACAAGCAGTGTATTTTTTAGTCTGAGTTTTATTCTGGAATAAAGCATTTTTCAGTTGAATTGGACATAATATATGTTGCATTAAAAAAAATTTGTCAATGATTTATGCTGTCATTTTGTTTCACATCCCCAAATGACTGATTTTTGGAGAAGCGTAGACTTTTGATATTTGCCGTATGCTCATCCTTTTTTTAAAACCTCTTTTGTATAGAGTCATTTGAATGCAGTGTTGGTGTTACAACCCAAGTATATATGCCGGGTGAATTCACAGTCGCTTGAGAAAAATCTAATCAGAAAACAATAGTGTGTGCATAAATAGTTGCTGTGTAGGGTTTTTGCATTTAAGCCTAGGCCACTGCTATAAATATCGGCTTTCCCAGGAGGTTTTAAGAGTTAAACTCAAACACTTAATACACTTCTGAATTTTCAGAAAGGTTTGGCTCAGAGGTAGCTGGACCCCAGAAACAAGGACCTCAGTTGTAACAACTGAAAATGTAGTTGAACTTTGCAGAAACACACACACTTCCCTTTGTTCTAGTAGCTGAATGGCTCGACCAATCACTGTCTTTACAGAAGCCACAGTATGGTTTCTGGTAAGATTACGAAACGCATTTCCCACAAAAATGAGGCCTCATTTGGACATTTCATCCAGTAGAAGGGGTGAAAATTGACTTATTTGAAAATCACATGGATTTTCAAACAAGTCCAACAAAATCTGAATGTCTCCAAAGGTAAAGCTTTTCTTTCATTAAGCCTGCAGTTGTATATCTATGTATATACATAGCACATTGTGTATAAACAGGTGTACAGATCTAGTAGTCGGTGATAAACCACTCGAAACTTCGTCACATGCTTGTGAAATAAGCTTGCAGCAAGTTCTCACATGTTGCTTGTATCTTGCTACATCCTTCACTTGTCATAGTGATGCCCAGATGTGTAGACAGAAAGCCAAACACATCAATGCATGTCTGCAGGGAACAGATTGATTTTGTTCTAGTGGAGAGACTTTTTTTTTTTTTAAAGAAATTTTGTGATCAATGCACTTGATTTTTTTTTCTCCCCCCCATTTATTTCAAACTGTACTCAATATAACCTAGAAGGAGAACTTCAAAGCCTGTGTTATAATTAAATGAAATTCTATGTATATGTTCAAGTAGTCAGAGGGGCTTGCCTCTCTATACAGTTATACATAGAAAGCTTTATGTGTATATGGCTGCATCTTCTCTCGTCTGTCTTGGATGATTCTTGTGGTGTTGTTACAAAAACCGACGTGACACCTGAAAATTGCAGTACATTCACCTTTTTTAACCCTTTGACCCCTACCTCCATCTTCTTTATTCATCCTCAGTCTCCCCTTGTTTCCTTCCTGACTTTCTTGCCCTCATAGAGTGAAACATTGTAAGCATTTTGAGCTTTGTGAAGGTCTTTCTTTTTTTTTTAATACTTATTTTGTGTATAATGTAAAACAAAAAAGTGTGTACTTTGACCGAAAAAAAAACAAAAACATGTGTGTCTGAAACCATAGCTTCATTTAAGCCAAAAAGAAAAGGAAAAAAAAAGTGCAACAAAATTTACTATAAATAATGAGATGTTCTGCAGTAAGGAAGGACTTCTGGTGCCTTACAAATAAAGTCAATCCAATCATAATAAAGTGTCAGTGGTTTCATTTAAGGCTGAAATCCTCCTATGAATGGAGTCATTTCTTTAAATGTACATTGTTGTTTCAGTTCATTGATATCAAACGATATCTTTAATTCAGGAAAAATATGTCCTAATTAGGGATGCAAGATATCGGCTGATATGAGCTGTAAAATTGAATACCGGACTTCGGCCATTCCGTCAAAATAACTCACCGTTACAAATGGTTTTGGTTTTTATATGACACTTGGGCATCATCAGTGACAGTACTATGTCAAATTTGCATTGTTTGAGTGTTATAATTGTCTTGGAGCAAATGCCATGAATAAAATCAACATTAAACATAATGCAAGTTGAAAGTGTTTTATCATTTTCAACCTAATTTTTAGCATTTGGCCAAATGAGTTTTAGTATATCAGCATATCGGATGTTGACCAAAAATCCAGTATCGTGCATCCAAAGACCTAATCACTTTGGACCCAGTGGCGCCCCAAGAATATATTCAGAGGGGTGGCTGGACCGCACCAGCAAGACATCTAGAGTGGCCCAATATTTATTTATTTTCTAATATTTTGAAACTTTTTTTTTTTCAAAATTTTTAACAGTTTTTTTTGACAATCAGAATCTGCACATTTGGAAAGCATCTGGTCGGCATTTCTCGTCCCTGTTGAGTTTATAGACACCAAATGACCAGTTTTGCATCTCTGAGTTCACCTGATATCGACACCGTGTACTTCATCTATGAACAGACATGAACGATGGGGACTCAGGACTTGAGCCTGACGAGGGTGGCTGCAGTTCACAGCCCGACCACCAGGAGGAAGTGTTGCTTCACATTTGCCATGACCTGAAGGCAGCAGGTAATTACTGAGGTGCGTGTGTGTCACACCAACAAGGGAGCTTCCTGTTCTTTAAACTGCACTGATGAGGGTTTATCTATTCTGTGCTGCTCGTAGCCAGGACTGATGTGACATCTGTGGGACAATGGATCACGACCCGATCAGCACCTGCACATGATCTCCACTTGCACCGCTTTGCCGTCGGCCTTGAGGCTGGGTTTGTTTCATTCACACACGTAAACACACGCGTTTCCTCCTCTCACTGTTTGCCTTTTCTCTGCGAGTCCATGCAGCCAGATGTGTGTGTGTATGTGTGTGAGAGAGATTGAGAAAACAGAGGAAGGCTTGTGAGCCTTCTGAGTTCCTGTGGTTGCAGCCCTTCCTCCTCTCTTCCTCCCTTCCTCTCTGTTTCTCTCTCCCCACAGACAGCTCTGGATCTGACACTTAAATAAATATGAAAGTGCCCTATTTTTCCTTTCTGAGGATTCACACACCACTCCTGACAAGCAGCAGCAGCAGAGGAAGAGGAGGGAAGGTTTCTCTCAACTGTTTTCGCTTCACAAAGCAAATTAGAGACTTGAATAAATAAAGGCCACAAAACCTACAATGAATTAACGCTAATAATTATTTTTCCCTTTCTTATTCTATCCTTCTTTATGAAGAACAGTGTTAAGCACCAAAATTATGCCCTCACTTTTACACCTAACCCATATTTTTCTCAGGGCAACGAAATACATCTTTCAATTCTCTACAGGCTGAGATTTATCAGGGCCACACTAAAGAACCTGCACTTCCAAATCCACTCAAAAATAAAAACGTTTCGTCAGGTTTCACAACTTATTAGTGCCATAACCACAGTAACGTTTGACATAGCTGCTAATTGACCCTTATAGCCACATTATTATTAGAAACAATGAAGGGCAATAATGCCTGTTACTGTTAGGTTTGGAGTCTTCAGTGCCACATATATGCTCCAGGACAAACCAGACTGATAACAACCGGAGGCAAATAAAAATGATCAAAGAAAATAACAAATAGAGTTTCAAAACATAAAGATACCACAGATAATTAACTTCCCTCCCAGTCACCTGGAAGATACTCAATTCATTAAACAAAAAGACCAAGTGACATAATTCAATCTGGATTGCCAGATTGAGATTGAGCTCAGTCAGCTCAATCTCCCCCATGTTGTGGTTCTCACACGTGCCGCTTTCTCCCTGAAGAACCTCTTCCTGACCAGTTCTTCAGCGTTTACAGCTGAGTGGTCATCCTTCCTCTATGCTGCCCCCGGTGGCGATCTCACTCGTCTCCCAGTCATGTTTTATTCTGTGCCTGCTGATTTCAAACAGGTGCACCAATCATTCAAGTTTTGGCAAATTGCTGCTATTCTGTGAGGTGAGCCCTTCAAGTCGTTCATTGTAAGACCTTCGTTTTCAGCCCTCTCAGACAGTTAAGATATAAAACAAGCCCAAAGTACGTTTGTCAGTGAAATAAATGAAAAATAAACCAAAATCAAACAAAACACAAAAGACGTATCTAGTTGATGATGATTGCACAGATCATTTCTGTGTAGTTTAGACTCTTTCAGGTGTTGGTATACCTGGGCATTTATAAACATTAATGTTTTATTAATATTGTATTGCTATAATATAAAATGTACATATTATAATTCTTATGTATTAAAATGATGAACTAAGCATCTGTTACAATTAGTTTTTATCTATATAGCACACAGACAGGCCTTCTTGCATTTCCTCTGTCCTGTAATCTGCTGTCTCCACCAGTCGCACCTATTTTGCTCAACATGTGTTACATGTAGGCACCGGTTGTTTTTACAGCGTCTATAGCTTCAGCAGTCAGGCAGATGTATGTGTTGTTGTTTTTTTTCTCTCACAAAATAAGAGAAGTGCGGAGGAGAAAACATTGTCTTCTGCTGCAGTAAAGCCAAGCCGAGCTCTTATCGCCACAAAAGATCAGGTTCATAAGTCGGCGGGACTTTCAGATGTTTTTGTAATCATTTATAAAAAGAGACAGTGGGAAAACTCTTCTGTTGGAGCAAGTGAGCTAAAAATACATGGTGATTTTTCCCCCCTCTCTCTATATATCTCTGATTGACTTTAAAAATTTTCTGATAAATAATTCATGCATAGCATGGCATTTTTTATCTTTTGTGTGTCGTATCCATTATCGGAGACATTTCTAACTACATTTTTATTGTATTGAAATAATGATGTTTGTTTTGTTGCGTGAAAGCCAACCACTATCCACATGTGTGGGCTATTAAATATTGATTTTCACAAAGCATATCTAGGCTCAGATGATACTCTAATCTATCAGCCACCTACAAAACGGCTGCGTTTATGTACAACACACCAGAAGAACGAATAATGTTTTAGCCTCTCTTAGGGCAAGTGTCAGAGATTATTTGGTCACATTTCAGCCAAAGAAAAGTGACCTGGATGATGTGGCAAGTTATAGAGGCAGGAGAACTATAACCCTGTAGATAAATGCTTCATTATTGGATTTATTTAATTGTATTTTTTTAACTTTTTAAAATCCAAATGTAAAAATATCCCTACTTTGAAGTGAAACAGCAGCCGATATCACAATGAGTGACGTAATGTATCATTATTCAAGTTTTGAATAATGATACATCACCAATAAAACTCATTGACGGTTTTATTGGTGGTTTATTGCATTCAGATCAATAAACCATCTGGAGTTTACAGACAGGTAAGAGTGGGAGAATCTGGAAAATAAAAAAAACACAAAAAAATCTTCACTATTACTGTTGAAACAACTGCATTTGTACAAAGCCATGCTGTGATGACAACTACATAACTCCTTCCGGCTCTTTTTTTTTTCAATTCTCTTTTCTGGCGCGTTGTATAAACATCACCAATTAGACACAATGGTTCAGTTACTGTTCAGTGTGAATTAGAAGCTCATTTATCTGATTCCCTCCTTCCTGTCTTAATGAAAACTTTGGTTAATTTGTTGCTGATGTTGACGTCTCAATTTGCCAAACGCAATATTCAAGCAGCAGATCAGATGCGTTTTGGCTTCCTTTCTGCAGGACGAGACATTTGAGAGCAGCCACAGTAGAGAGACCTGAATTAATGAAGCGAACACAATCATCTCTCAGGGCTTCAGCTTTATTAGAGATAGTTTTCCTCATATCAATGGGACCCAGCCGCCTGCACCACTGGTGCTGTTTTTATAGCACTTTCTGTAAAGAAGTTTGTGTTGCTTCCCTTCCCCTCTCTGCTCGACTTCCCCCTGGCTCTTCGTTTTTATTTGGACCTCGCGCTCCATGGTGAGCCCATCATTTCATTTGAGAAGGTTGATGCAGAAGAATAGGAGCCAACAGGTCTGAAAAGCACCTTGTTGAAGTCGCTGGTGAACTGCCGGGGTGTGCAGTGGCGATGGCGTGTCTGCACGGGGAAACAGGTCCGCGTGTTTGTAACGATGATGAGTCTGAGCAAAAAGACAGAGAGAAAGAGAGAGACGGAGACGGAGAGCAAGAAGCGTCTTGATTAATCATGATTGACTCATTCAGAGCCCACTCGTCTTTTTTCCCCCCTCTCGCTCCCTCGCTCCGGCTCTCCTTTATGGCTTGATTACCGAGACGCAGTCTATCTCTCATTACCTCCTCTCCTCCGTCTCTCACTCTATTTCTCCATCTTTTCTCCTTTTCTCTCCATCTGACAGCCTCCCCCCATCCGACCTCCCACCCTGCTGCGCCAGTTTATTCACCCGTTCCCCCGGGAAGGAGGCTGTCAATCTCCATCTCGCGCATCTCCTCATCCATCCATCCTTCCTTCCCTACCTTCATCCATCACCATCGCTCTCCTCCCTCTCTCTTTCCTCTTCTCCCTGTCTCATTTGCTCCCCTTTTTTCATTCTCACTTCACATTCATTTCCTTCCTTTCTTAATCTTCATTTCCCCCCGCTGCGTTCCCAATGATCTGTCGCCGTTGTCTTTCAGAGACGTTTCCGTCCATCTCTGCTGGCCTCAGCTGAAGCTGCTGAAGCCGTCCATGTTGACACGCTGATGCACCTTGGGAAGTCGTCCATCCATCCAGCGCTCTGACACTAAAACAGACAGAGAGCCAAAAAAAATGACAGCGTCCGAGTTTATGTGCACTTGAGTGATTTTATCTTTTGTCTCAAGTAGTGTGTCTTGAGAAAGTATTCACACCTCTTGAACTTTTTCACATTGCATTATATATAGCTTTCTGTGACAGAGTGATGTAGTGAAAGCCCGGAGAAGTTTTGTTTAAAGTTTGACAAAGACTAAAATAAATGTTTCAGTCTGTATCGAAATGCTATATGTGGAGGGGAAACTACATGCTATTCAGGGAGATACGTGGTAGTTTCAGCAACAAGACGGATTGCTTTTCTTCACCAGGAACGCGGCAAGCCGTCCCCCAGAAAATGCCGCCCTGGGAGGTCGCCCACGTCGCCCACATGAAGAAAATCCTGGAAGAAGATTCATTCAGTGTGAAGAACAGAAGCAAACATTGAAAGTATTTTCCAGATGTGCGATGCTGTACGCTGTTCCACGTCACTGACTCAGATTTTGATGAAAAGAGATTAACAGCCCACTTTTGAGAGTTTTGTTCATAAAGGACTTTGAACACCTCTTCGTTCCACTTCTGCTGCTTTGTGCTGGTCTATTGTATAAACATCCTGGCGAAATGTTGAAGAGGCCAACGTAGCTGATGTTTGGTGTGTGATCGCTCTGTGCACTGCAGGGAAAGACTTTAACAGATTCATACGAAATACAACATTTCTCTTCTTTCTGACCTTCCACATATCGTCCTTCTCCGTCTTCTGATATTTCCATCTTTAAAAAAAAAGAACGAAAAAAAAACACTTCTCACCTTCGCCTCTTTTTTCATTTTCCATTCTTTTCATCTGCTCACCCAATTTCTTTTCTTTTCTTTCCCACTTTTTATGTCTTTCATCTCCCATCCCCGTCTTCGCGTTTGACTCATAACCGCTCATCCTGAATCTCCATTACTCATCATCTATCTTTGTCTCCCCACGACTCCTGCTGAATGTCTCTTCAGCCCAACTGGTTCTTTTCCGTCTCTGACAATGGTTTGATAAATAAAAAAAAAAAAGAAAGAAAGAAAAAAAAAACAACAAAAAAACAAACTCCCAGCTAAGTCGTCAAAGCTCTTTCCATTCTTACGGTACACCATGGAGAGACTGACGCCACGCATGAGTTTAGTTTTGGATGTGAAATTCTAGCTGAGAATCAATCAGCATGTTCAGGTTTCACCCTCTATACTTTTCCACACCTGCTGGTAATTCTTTACAAAGCCTCATTTGGCTGGTCGGACATGAGAGGAGGAGTTTTTTTTTCATCGTTTCTCTTTGAACAATCTCTCTCTCTACATCATTAATGTTCAAAGTGTAGCTTGTCGGTCATTTACTTTAAGCCGGTCTCCAATTATTGCAAATTAAGGATGATATAAATTTGGCCAGGGAAAATGGCTGCCATTTTGTTTTTTGTTTTTTGTTTTAGTTTCAATTGTGAATGAAAATCTTAACGGAAAGTGTTGAAATGTTTGGTACCACAAAAAATAGCGTCATTCTTTGACCACACGTTTTGATGTAAAAAAAAGTCATAAATTCCTAATTAAAAGTTCCTTATCAAGTCTTTCTGTACTAAAAACAAAAAGTTTGATATTTACTTTATGTAATTTTTTTGTGGAAGCCAAAAAAAGGAATGTAGAACCTTTACTAAATATTTTTTCAATGTTTTTTTTTTGTGTATGAAAATTTTACCAAAAAATGTGATTTTTTTTTGCTTATTTCTTTTTTTTAAGGTTTGCTTTCTGCAATAAAACAATATATTTTGAGGCTATGCTAAAACATAGCAGGGTGCACAATGGAGCGGTTGATAACACCGTTGAGTCGGAGCTAAAAGGTTCTGGCTTTCAACCCTGTTTGTCATTAGGGAATTAGCTTTTCTCCTCGTTCATGTGTGGATTCTCTCCTGGTACTCTGATTTCCTCCCACTTTCCAGAAACACGATTGGTAGGTAGGTCTCTAAATTGGCCCGGGGTTTTTGAGAGCACAAATAGGAATTGTGCTATGAATTTGGGGTAGGTAGGAATATGAACGAAGGCTCTTGTCTCCATTCAGGTATGTGAGCTGTGCAATATTGCAAATGATAAAGTTGCAATGAGACAAAAAGGGGTTTCAGTACTGGAGGACAGTGCTCGCATACTTTTGGACATTCAGCATTGCTGTGTAGTATTTAGATGATAGGAGAAAATACTGCCATGCTCTTCTTCTTCTTTGATTTCTTCTGCACGTCTCCCTCCCCTCTGTTTTTCTCTGCAGTGTCTCTGCCCCCACAGGTAATGTTGTTCAGTGTCGAGCCCTCCCCTATGTGGTTAGTGGGCTGTTACCCAGCTGCCTGATATTTCCTGCCTGTCACTTCCAATCCCGGTGATGGTACCCCTAAAAAAAAAATTAAAAATAATAAAAAAAACTCATCTTTTTTCCAACACACTGTAGTCCAAGAGATTTTAGATCATAAGTCCAGCATAAACACGTCAACTGATGGTTTTTACACTTCAACATATGCCTTACTGTCTTGTGTTTTTTCATGTGTGTTCAGTCAGTTATTACACACATGCATGCACACGCACACGCACACACGCACACACACACACACAAAATACCATCACAGCAGAGGAATCAACTCCGTAATGCTAAAAGCCACATTCATTTAGCATGAGCCTCCCCTCTCTTTTGCATCTCTCTTCATCTGCAACCTTCCATAATCTTCCTCCTCCTCCACATCCTTTTTCTCCTCCTCTTCCCGATCTCTCTCCTCACCCTCCTCCTCTGAGCAGCTATAGGGGAGAAACAAGGTTTTCCTCTATTCTGTCTGTCTCCTCTCCTCATTATTTTTCTCTATATTTAAGCAATTTTTCTTCCACGGCTTTTTCTAACATTTTACAAGAACAGACTCCGTCAATAGCTGGGGCACTATAACATCTCCTGCATGTAAATCCATTCATAATGCATCGTCATATGCAGTAATATTCTCTTCTTGTTGTCTAAACAGCAGAATGTCAGTTGAATCTAAAGATCCTCTTTAGTTCACCAGCAGCTTTATCTTTACTTTCTAACCGAACCGATTTAGCAAATCCAAACACGATTAAGATGGTGGACTGTAATGTTTATTTGCAGTCTATTAACATATAAATAGTCCAGACTATCACAGTCGAATTCATTTTTTTCCAAATAGACATTATCCAATATATAAAGATGCTTTCGCCTGCCGACGTGTCTTTAAGTCTTACACATAACTGACTCTTTCAGCTTAAACAGACACAAATGAAAATTTACAAAAAAATTAATAAATTGTTCTCATATTATTGTAACCTATACAGTCTACGCAGGTTTGTACTGGTCTTGTAATCATATCCAGGAAGGATGTCATAGTGAAAAATGTACTATTCTAGGCCATCTTTCAATTAAAGCCAATAGCCTAATAAATGTTTAAATATTGTATGTTTTAAAACGTAATAATGGATTAAAACGTTTCAATTTCAAGTCCACAAGGTTGAATATCTTGCAGGACCTTTTAAAAATATCTCTGAATATCTGTCCAGGCCCCCAGAGACTCTGTCAGCCTGAACACACTAAGGGGATAAAGGTGAGGATTCTGCACCACAAATATTACCATAACCCTAAAACATCAGTCAATTAGAGATCACAAACTTGGGTAACTGAAGAAAAAATAGAAGCTACCTGGGATGGTTGGTGGAGAAATTTGAATCCTGGTCTGGGTTCTTTCTGCATGAAGTGTGCAAGTCGTGTCATGTCTACCTTTGCCGACCCAGAGACGGCATAAACAAGGAAGCATTTTTCATTATGTACAACCTCTTTCCTTATTCATTTACTTTTTTCTAATTAACAGACTCACAGAGTAACAAATAATTTTATGCTTTTTCTTTTTTGAAGTTTCGCACTTTGTTGCAGTAGGTAAATGTCACGGTGGGATACTTTTGAAACTAAATGAAAAAAAAAACCCTACAAAACAAATAATCAAATAAAATTCTCTTTGATCTTCCTGTAACATTCGCGTGCAGCAAAGTTGAATAGAAAAATGCAATAAATAAAATCGATGACGGCAACAATCCAGTGAAACCGAGCAAAAACAATAATAAAAAAATCCTCCCAATTAGAGAAGAGAAACCCTGAAAACAGCAGGTGTCTGGATCATCTCTGGGTTGAGGAGGATTCCACTGAGGCGCCGTTGCTGTGATTGAGCGTTGACGGTTCGCGGGTTCACGACCAGCCCGTCCCGTCCCGTCTCGTCCATCACTCCAGCCTCGCAGACGCGTCTCACCTGTCCCGCGTGGCCCTCCTCTGTCTGCTCGCCTCTGTTGTTTCTGGAAAGCACTTTCATCCTGATCCTCATCACTAATTCATCCGCTTACAACCTCCATCCATCAGCGCTAGATCAAGTATGAAAACACCTCAGGCTAACTCTCTGCAACGCTGGTCTGGTTTCCTTTTCTCCCCATGACACCTTCTTGGCTTCTCTTAGTTTTTTTATTCATATACCTGGAAAAAAAATCCCAAAAAACCCCAAAACAAAGCAAAAAAAACTTCTTAAATTCCTTTGTTTGCTTTCTGTCTTTTGCTGGTTTTTCTGTTTTACCTACATCTCTCCAAGATAGTCTCAAAAAAGCAAGCATTACAGGGAGTGCAAGTGACAAGATAATGGCCTCTGTGTGGTTCTCCTTTTAAAAACAGTGATGCTAATGTTAGATCCCCCTCAGCTGGTTCCCGTTGCCTCGCAAATATATTCCTGCCAACACTTACTGCCGAATTCAAATTCTGATGGTTTTCTGTTTCTTATTTGTTTGCATAAATTTATACAAGCATTCTGCCTGGATGCTGAACCCAGATCAAGGTTGTAAACAATTGCTGCTCATCCTGCGGAAGACATTCTTCCCTTTTTGACAGAATTAAATTTTGTTTTTTCCTTTTAATACAACTTCAATCTGTTGTTGTCAATCCAAGTTTTTTTTCTATTATTATGTAAAAAAAGAATATTTGTAAAAATGTGGTCCATTAGAAAAAAAATCCCATTATATTTAGCATCAATAATTAGATTTCTCTGATTATTCAATTCAACTTTGTTACAGGCGTGGTGTGGAAAGAGAATCATCAGTCAGTCTTCTCTGTACAGCAAACAAAGCCGGTTTATTTATTCTCAGACATAACAGCAGATTTCAAAATGGCAGCCCTCCCATCAGTCTTCCTGCTACATCCAGCAGTTCACCTCTACCAATCAAACCCTGCCTTCTCAGTTCAAATTGACCAATCACCTCAGCTTCCCAGAAAAAAAAA
This sequence comes from Poeciliopsis prolifica, assembly GCF_027474105.1. NCBI lineage: Eukaryota > Metazoa > Chordata > Actinopteri > Cyprinodontiformes > Poeciliidae > Poeciliopsis > Poeciliopsis prolifica. The sequence continues at coordinate 16,183,099 of NW_026562377.1, forward strand.
ATACAAGGTTAACATTCACAAGCGTAATGTAAAAACTTAAATTTTTTTAATAATAAAATGTAAAAGGAAAACATCTTAAGTATGCAAATGCACAATTTACAAGTTACTTTATTCTTTTATTTATTTTCAGCCAATCAAACTCCAGTGTGTGTGACTACACTTCCCATAAAAAACCTGGGTTTGAGGCGGGGCCTCCTTTTTAGCAGGGCCCCAAGATGGCTGCCACAAAAGACATACCTGCAAGGTAACAAAAGTTTCATCAGGACAGAATGTTCATTTACACACTCTGAAACTTAAAAAAAGTTTAGAGAAACCTTAATACTTCTTAACAAAACTCATCCTACACATTTAAGGATTCATTTTCCCAGTAATTCTTGTCTTTATTTGGTCTCTCTTTCGAATTTCTGTCTCTCTGTCGTGTTGTTCTCTCATTCCAACGCACCTTCAGCGGAAGTCAAACTTGTTCGGTCTCTTATCAGACTGATGGGCTATAGGGATGCTGTTTCTGGACACTTCAGACAGATCTTTGGATCCAAATATGTTGTTGATTTCAAAAAGAATTTTAAGGAATATTTTCCAAGCTATTTCCTTTAGTTTTCTTTTTTTGTGACTTCATTTATATATATATCAGTTCAAACTGATGGATAATATCCACATGTCCAGTTAAAAAACAAACACAATCTGTTATAGAGTGTCCTTGTCAGCTTATATAACCGTATACCTGAGATAATAGGTAAATAAGAATGCTGGACTGTTTTTTGAAAATCTTCTGTCTAAATACCGAAAGTAAAACTTGCTACTGAGCGTTTCGTTTTGCAAGTTGCATTATTACATTTGACAGCATCATTTTGATTTAAATTTCCTCATCTGTACATGAGCCTTTATATAGTCATAAATTCACAAGAGACAGCATTGCTCAAAATGTAGCCGCTGCAACACTATTTTTAAATGCAGGAGAACTTTTATTCTTTATTTACCAGACGTTAATGCTGCTGATAAATTGCCGCTCCTTGGCTGTGGATGCATGTGGTTGTTAAAGAAAACATTCCCCCCAGTAAAACTGCCTAAATTTGGCTCTTTGTAAATGTTTCTTTTTACTCTGTTTCTGCTTCTTTGCTCACACTTTGCTTCTCTCTGTCACCCCTACCTGCCTTTGCCTGCTCTCCCTCCTTTATTTATTTATTTCTCCTGCTTTTCTTCTTCTCGTCTCCTCTCCCTCCTCGCTGACAGCCATATGCGGCTCTGTAAATGGCAGCACGCTGTTTGATTGTGATGTGGTGGGACTGCGGTCTGTTTGCACTGCCACAGTGGTTCTCTCTGCTTACCAGCCTGCTACTTAACCCCGTCTGGACCCGGCTGGCTGCCTCAATGGTCCGTCAGATGGTTTGATGACTGACTGCTGCAAAATTGGGGCACTTGAACAAACTCACCAAGCCACAAGTTAAACATAAATTATTAGTCTCTCCCCGGAGACAGAAGTCAGTAATCTGTCCCACGTTGATACCAAATCTGTCCCGCATTGAGCTTAATGCTCCCTTTTGTCCAGCGATCCAACTAAATGGTGCCACAGACCATTTAGAAATTTATAGTGTAAACGTCAGCCAGTTCATGTTCTGACTTTGTGCCATGTTATGTTCTGGTATCTATATGTTTAGATCCATGGTTACCCTCAGGCGCAGTGCTGGCCAAGGTCTAAACGTTTCCCTGCTTCCGCACACCTGATTTAAACTAAGTGGAATCAGACGGTTTTGGCAGAATTAGATGAAAAGTGCTTGAGATTATTCCTTCATTTCCTATGATTTCATGGTTGGCACTGAGGCCGGTTTGCAGTCGGCTCGAGCAAAGACCCGATTCACTGGTTTCCAAGCTGAAGATCCAGAAACGAGCTGCGTTCTCATGTTGCTTTGGAAGCTCGGGATGCCGTCAACCGACTTTGCTCATGTCACCATATTGGTCAACAAAACAATCCTTTCAGCAGTTTACAGTGCTTTGTGTCAAATGCAAAAAGGCCTTTTGTATGGGAGTAATGTTGAATGAGACATTGAGTGAAACAAAAGAGGCCTCTTGCAACTCCTGAACTCCTATTTGTAGACAACTTGTCCCATTGCTTAAATCATTTCACCTATGATGAGCAGGAGGATCCAATCGGCTGTCCATAGAGAACTAGTTTGATCCTTATCTCATGTAGAAGGTGCTGTGTAATCTAAAATGGACTTTTTTGAGCTTTACATCACGTTATAATGTTATTCCCTCATCAAAAGCATACTTGGATTGATGCTTTGATTCTTTCGACGCTTTTCTTCTTCTCGTCTCTTCTCCCTCCAGTAATCCATTCTTTCGTGGATGTTTGAGAAATCCTTTAATTTCCCATGGCAAGCATTCAGCTGGTTTAGCTAAGTGGACCTAGCTAAAGCTTTAAGACGCAGCCCTTCCTCCAGAGCTGGAGTTTTCAGGTTTTCGAGCTTCCGCCTCCCAGAGCCGCCCTTCCCCACTCGGCTTCTTCAGACTAGCCAGCGGCAATTAGCAGACAGCCGGTTGAACTGTGTATCTGCTGAGCTCATTAAACCAGTTTCTCCTCAGTGAAATGCTGTAAAAATATTGCTAAAGGGTTAATAGTGAGGTGATGTTTTGATGATTTCCCAAAGGCAGCGTTTCAGATGGAACAGGAGATTTAAAAAAAAAAAAAAACAGAGGCCCAATTTCAAGGCGTTACATTACAAAGTAAAATTTCTTTTAAGTCATACTTGATATATACACATAGCATTTTTTTAACAACTGATGTTCATGTAGTTACTTGCCATAAAATTTAACTATGTACCTGGAAAACACATAATGAAGACACTTATTGATGCTCTCTGCAGCCCAACAACACAAAGAGAAGGGCTTAAAGAAAAACCTTTGAAGGCCTCATCTTCTGAGCCCCAAACTTTAAAAAGCAACACAAAGTTTTACCTGGATATATGGAGATGCTGCAGTAACCATTCCTTTTGACAGTGTTTTACTCTGTGTGGGGATGACTGGATTATTAAACAGGACAATGGATTTCTACTGGCTGAAAACCATTCTTTTGGTAGTTGGACCATATCTAGCTTGAGCTCCAATTCAATAATTTGCCTCCTTTATTTGTTTTGCTGTGTTTCCTTTTTTTCCCCCCCCCCATTGTGAAGGTCGATACACAACCTGGTTCTGACCTTCCACAGCGAAATGTGAATTCTTGTGACGGTTCTGAGATTTTGATCAGGGGTGCAGACAGTGATTAAAGGGCTCACTATGATGCTGTAACTTCACCAGCATTTGAACACCCACTTATCACTGCTGAGCAGAAAGTTGCTGTGGCAACAGGGAGTTTTTAGACTTCGGTTATTCTAAGATGTGGCATCACGTCCTCAGCGTTCACGTTTTTTGTTTTTGTTTTCATGAAATAAGCTTCTTGCATGCCTTCTTGCATTCTATAGTCAGACGAGCCCTTGTTGCAGGTTGCCAGGAACGTGTAAATGCATGATGGGTCATCTGGCCCAGGTTAAAATTTGAATAAAACCATCTCCAGCTGCGGCACTTGAACTTGACATGTCTGGTCTAGTGTCCTGAATCGCAATTTCTAACCTCATGCTTCCTTAAAACTACCAAAACTTCTGTCCGAACAATAAAAAACCCAACTTCGCGGTGATGGGAATAACTTGCCGTTTTTTGAGTACAACGATGAAAATTCACACTTTCTTTTTTCACCGACTTTCTCACAGTTGGCGAAAGTAAAACTTAATAGCCTTTATGATGGCATATCACATGACTTCTGGCTCCATTATGTAGATGAAAACAGATGGTGAGATGAGAAAAGGGGGGGAACTGATTTTTTATTTATTTTTTTTCTTCAATGAAACATTGTTCCAGCTGTTTAGCGTCACACAGGGAATGATCCAAGAGCCCCCAGTTGGCCACTGATCAACAGAAATAAAAAAAACAAAGAAAGTGAACAGGTGTTGGGTAACAAACGGGAAGTTTGAACAAATAAGGAGCATTTCATTGAAAGGCCTTCCTGTATTTGAGGAGTCGGCGGAGAGAAACTGAGACCCCGACAACGAAGAGGAGGAAGGAGCTCAAGAGGGGGGTTTCCTGAGGGTGGATGCAGGAACAAGGGAGCAAGCTGCGCTGATTTGATTAAATTGAGTTCTGTTCTGTTTGCGTTGGGCCTGGTTACTCAGCTATATTTGTGCAGTGCTGTCTGTGGAGTTCCAACAAGAGCTCTATGGAGAACAAGAGACCTGGGATTAGGCCGCAAGACACACTTTCACTAAAACATGCCAAGTTTAGTGAGAGATAATCCTAGTTTGTTGTTTATATGGTTTATTTATTGCTGCTAATACTAAATTAATCCTCAAATCCTTTGTTTGGTCTGGTGCTCAATGCTCAACACGGTTTGGCATGGACTGACTTTAGCACAGAGTAATGTAAAAAAAAACGTGTGTCTACACAGATTAGTAAAGTGTTTTTGGTGAAATCAAGACAAAAACAAATGTTTGCCTTCAAAATATAATAGAGATAATACTTGTTTGAGGTGCAACTTGACAGCACAATTGCTTTCAAAGGGTATTTCGCTCCAGAAATACCCTTTGAAACACTCCGCTTTTCATTTTAATTAATCAAAACTTTACAATTTTGGAAATCCCAACTGAGCCAACACATGAAACGTTTGGTCTGGTTTAATGCCAGTCAGTAAGAGTTGGAAAAAAACAAAACAAGTTCATACAGTTTACGAAAATCTCTGTTTTTGATTCAAGATCCCTGGAGCGTCTACATTAATACAGAAATATGAGATTCATTGATTCAGCTCGTCAACAACGTAAGACAATAAAACAAGCAGGGCTTTCAGCAGGAATGCTGCACAGCCGTTGTTGTGAAAGAATAAGTCTCACGTGTCAGCCAAACTGTCGATTTGCATCCACTGATATCATGACCAACATAAAACCTTCACAACCGTCTGCAGCACAATGGATGTACATTGCCTGCCTATAGATTATCTGACAAGCTCTGTGTCTGAAGTATGTTATTTTTTCACTGCCTCTGACCCTATGCATCAACGAAACTGCTTGTGACAGTTTCTCAAGCTGCCAATTTTAAGCAAAAAGGCTTTGAAAATAGCTAAACATTATCTCTGTCTTTATGATATCTGGAGTGGTCAGGAAGTGAGCTTGATGTAGCCAGGAAGAGGCTCCATTGCATCTCTTAAGATAAGGTTTATACAGATTTTCCTTTTAGAGGTTAATGGACAAAGTCATCCAAGTTTAAGCCCAATAAACCTTTAAAAGAAGCCAAAATGCACTTAAACAGTGGTGCTTCCACGAAGACACGGGATCCGTCTGTTGATGGAAACGCATCCAAGCATCTCTCATTGGGTCAAAGGTCACATCACCGAAAACAGTCTCACTTGGACACAAGTAACTTACCAATGCTTTGCATTTACAGTGTTGGCTGTGAAATTACTCAACAGAAAAATATTTTTATTTTTACAAAATGTTCATGAACACGCGTAATCGGTAACACTGACACGGTCCGCTTCAACATTCAACTTTAATGATCTCTGCGCAGTATTCCAAGCTTTTCTTTGTGGTTTTGAACCGATGGAGTGATGGAGTCGGCGTGTCCACGGTGAGTGTCTAGCGTTCTGACTCAATGTCTGTTGACAGCTAGGGAACAGTGGGCCAGCCAGCTCCAGTCCCGGGGGGGACGTTCACTCAGTCACAGGACAGACTGGCTGGATGCTCGCTCAATGTCACTTTGACATTTTCTCTCCCAGCAAACGCTGCTGTCACAGAGGAAGATGCGTCATGAAAAGAAGGCAAATATTTCACGGCGCTTCTCCGCAGCGTTCGCTTACAGAAATGCATGAATGCGATACCGGAAGAGGATTTCTATTTCTGATATTAATCGTGTTTTTTTGTTTTTTTTTATTTTTTCTTTTTTGACAAGTCCTAAAGGTCAACACAAAACAAAATTTAAAAACAAATGAGTGACATAGTCATTTAAATCTGTCAGTCTGAAAAGCCGTTTCTTGGGCTTTGGGACACCAGCGAACCACAGTGAGAGCCAGTATGCACAAATAGAGAAACCACAGAACAGTGGTGAGCCTTCCCGGGAATGAACAGTCAACCAAAATTACTCCAAGAGCACATCCAAGATTCACCAAGGAGGTCACATAAAAACAAAGAACACGAGTTCACGATTTATAAATAAGAAATTAAGTGGAAAATGTGATGTCCATCGGAAAGCTGCAAGTCTAAAACCACTGCTGACCGAATAAATACTGTTTCACAGTTTCAACAAAACAAATAAACAACAACAACAAAAAAAAACGAACTTGATAAACTAAAACAGCATTAATGCAAATTTTATATCGACAATCAAACATGGTGGCCCTGTTGTGACGATCTGGAAACTTCTTTGCGTCCTTAGAATCTGATCAACTTAAAAACACAAATGATGTTTTCTGGCAAAAACTAGAGGAGAAGGTCCAGTCATGAGTAGATGACAGGTCAGTGATCCAAAGCAAACCTGCAAATCCACCTCTGAATGCTTGAAAAGCAAAGGGTGAAGGTTTTGGAGTGACCTTGCTAAATCAGCTTCTAAACAACTGTTAGTGCTGGAAAAACCATTCAGTGTGTCTGAATTAAAACAATTCCAGTTGGTTTGGTCAACAAAATCAGCAACAATTGTGGGAGCTATTCACGTTGAATCAGGTTCTATTTGTTTTATATTAAAAAATGTGAAAAAAAAAACGAACACAAAAATTGTGCGTTGAAAATACTTTTTCTCTTCAGCAAAGACGACAGGCATCAACGTTAATCTTTTTCAAGATTCCCCCCAAATCTTGAAAAACCTACACTGCAAAACTGAACTAATTGCACATTTCCAGCAAACTTCGCTCTCAGCCTCCAGCTGGAAATTGTAAATTTGGTTTAAGACCTGAAGGCTGAATGTAAAACCCACTGTTTCCTCTCTGCTCTCTTAAAGACTTGAATGCCTTAATTTCTCCCTCCCTTGTTTCCTTGCAGCATCCTTTCCCTCCCTCTCACCTCAGATAATACTCTTCTTCCATCTTTGATCAGGTCATATCTGCCAACCTTCTGACGACGTCACTTCCTAAGTTTGCTGCAAGTCGTAACAGGCAGGGCTACTAAGGGAAGAGCAAATCTACGTAAGGAGATGGCAGAGTGGACGCTGAGAGGTTTACTGCGGCTCTTTTCTAAGCAGGGCTACCATGACTGAGGTGAATTTAGCAGGTAGGTCAACCTGTGTGTGAGGGCATGTGAGAGTGGGCGTTTGGGTCTCAGTCAAGGATAGGGTTAACTTTGTGGATTGGGGTGGAAATCCCTTGTGGAACGCTGTTAGAGGCTGAACTTAATTGGCATGACAAGGCCCAGGCTGTGTGCCAAGCTCTGTTTGAGGGTGTGCATGTGTCTGTTTGTGTGTAGATGTTTTATTATGTCTGCACATTTGCCTGCAGTGAAACAAGGAAAGAATTTATGCTTGTGCATGTGTGTGTGTGTGTGTGTGTGTGTGTGTGTGTGTGTGTGTGTGGGGGTGTGTGTGTGTGTGTGTGTGTCTGTGTGTGTGTGTGTGTGTGTGTGTGTGTGTGTGTGTGTGTGGGGGTGTGGGGGTGTGTGTGTGTGTGTGTGAGTGTGTGTCTGGCTTTGTATTTGACACAGTATGAGGACCATTTTCCTAACAAATACTACATTGTGGGGACCGACTACTCTATATGGGGCCCAAAGCCTGGCCCCATAAGGAGCAGTGAAGAACATTCATATACATGCATACAAAGAAAGAAGAAAGATTTTACCTATTTAAAATTATGCTTTTTAAATCAGGATACAGACTATTTTGTTAGAGCTATGATACAGTTAGCTTCTACAGGATATAAGAAAAGTCAGTTTAACACAGCCAGCTTTTTCCACAAAGAACGAGACAGACAGACAGACAGACAGACAGACAGACAGACAGACAGACAGACAGACAGATAGAATTATTTCTTCCTTCATGAATCGTGACTAGGAAATCACTTGTTTGCACAGGCCGCAATGCCCAGAAAAAAAACAAGCTTTGTACTGATTCGTCTGAGGCATAATTGAGCTGTGTTGTGTGGAGCACCTCTTCCTAAGCGCACAAAGCAGTGGTGGCTGACCAAAAAAAAGTGGAAATAAAGTAGAAAATGGGGCAGTAATGAGAGCTTTGGCTCATATTCAGCTCTCTGTGAGGCTGCGGGTTTGTCACGCCGGTCGCTGCCAGTTTCCATTACCTAGTGCAGAGTCCAAACCCGCTCCACTTGGGCTTGGAGTGTGCTGCTTGCTCAAATGATCTTGGCACGCTAATGTCTAGAACGCCTCACTCAACAAACACTGTGTCAGGGGAGCAGCAGCAGAGTAACGGCTGTAATGAGATTTAGGATCACTTTGTTCGTTCCCTGGCTCGCTGGTTCTGTTTCTTTATCTCACATGGACTTGATGGGAAACAACAAAACGTCACGAGTAAACTACTCAAAGTTTTTATTTTTTTTAATTCTGAGATGAGATGAGTGGTGTTTTTGTTTTTGTTCCTTTGCTATTTGGTTACATATTCAACAGAGAACCTTGCTCCTCTATTAGCAGAGGCCTTCCTTTGTTAATATGTTCTGGACTCATGACTTGGAGGTCAGAACCGACACAACAAAAGCAAAAGTCTGGTGTTTGAAAGAAGCTCTTAAAAGGCAAGATGCACAGAGTTTTTCTTTTTAACGGCTGGTTGTATGGTATCTTTGTGGGCAGTCAATATCTTAACCCCTTCAGATATCTCATATGAGCAATGCTATCCTTTTTTTTTTTTACTTTACACAGTGAGGACCATAAAAAATGGTGTATCGACTCCAGGATGCTTTGTAAAGCTTCAGCATGTACATTTATTAATAGCCACATAATTGTATATATTAAGTTGCAACATATTAACTGTTTCAGAGTCTTTATATTTATTCCTGAATACAAGCTGTTCGGACACTGTCACAAGATTTTCTTCCCCCTTGATTCTCCCCCTATCAAGGTTACTGTCACACAGTGCAGCGGCTAAAATGCTAACTTCTTCTAAAACCCTCTTTTAAGCTATTTTGAGTTACGCAAAGGCAACGTCAGAGACTTTACAGTTAAAATTTGTAACAAAACTAAATATTTCACCATACGCTCCTTTTTTCCCCCCATGTTTGGACTTGCTGTAAGGAGTCCAAACATGGACTCCTGGCAAAATAAGAAACAGTGTGACATCAGATTCAAATTGACTGCAAAATTCAGAACTTTCATGTGAGAAACTTCATAAGTGGACAGAAACACTTCACTGTGTGACTATCTGCTGAGATGTAACACAGCCTCTACAGTCTATTTTTATTCTCACGTCAGTAGTATCCTATACCGTGCCAGGTTTGTGATAAAGTTGTTATTTGTAGGTTTTAACACAATATTTCCTTACACCTCAAGTATGATAGTGTAGCTTTCCTTATCTGGTAATCTGGTAAGACGACCTATGGAAAGTTGATGTTGAAGGGGGGGATTGAGTGCCTCTGAGTGTCCCTCTGTTGCCACTGCAACCTGATTGAAGTAACAATTTTGGAAAATGATTGGTCACACATTTCTATGTAGCAGCTATTAACATGTTTTGAATTTGCCTAATATTTACTGAACACAATGAATGCTAATTTTAGTCACTCCCAGCCGAATTTGGTGAAACCTTTTTAGTTTGTTTGTGTGCATCAGTAAGATTTCAAAAATAGTTTTCCAATGTCTTACTGCCTTGATCTAGTGTCTTTTTAGCAGATACACACTCACAGGACAAACTGTGTGCTTTGTGTGTGTGTTTATTCATTCAGGGCACGCAGACTCTGTAACCCCAGCTGAACAACAAGATACCCCCAAGGATTCTCCAAACATGGCATCATGAATTTTTCAGATCTGACATCCAGCATCTGCACCTTTGGCCAACACACAAGCACTCCTTACACACGCACATGCATCTGCTCTGTCTCAGACCGGTTCACCTCCTCGTGCGTTTGCAAACTCCCTGCATCTGGCGGGTGGGAGGCGGGGGGAGAGAGGGACCCATGCCAGCGGACTTTACACTTACATAATGCATTCTACTGTCAAAATGTTTAGGATGGGAGAGAGCTGGCATGGTCTGGAGGGATATATGGGAAAAGAGAAGAAGAGCAGGCTAGAATGCGCTCATATTTATGTAGTTACTGGTAAAGCATCAGACATTTTTTTTTCCTGCTCTGATGAAGCATGCAGAATTTCAAACAGAGCTGAAAGTTGCACAAGAACTGGGAGATAGGCAATTTAAAGAAAGATAAACAAGCGTATCAAGCAACATGGAGAATGAAAATCATGTGTTGCTCTGCAACTGTTGGATGAATGATTCACTCTGATTGTTTTTTTTTTTTCTGGTGTCAGTGGAAGTAATCAAGAATAGAAATATGCAAACTGCCAGTGAGACTCGTTCTGCTTTATTTAAAACACATACCACCGCTTGTTCCAGTGGATGACTCCACTCACTGGGGAGACTTTTCGACACAATTCACTAAAAAAATGTTTTCACTTAATTAAAACGAGAATCAGAGTTATTTGAGGGAATTTGTGTTAGTTTCTTTTGTTATTATTATGGTTATTGTGAAAGCTACCCTGTGAAGCTGTATTAAATCACAAAACTGATTCGGACAGAAAATCAGTACGCCAAAGCCACTAATAACGATCATAATGCTTCACAGATACAGTAAGAGGTTAATACTGAGTGTGGCTTTAAAATCTGCCAGCACAGGGAGTTCCCTCAGGGCAGCTGGGGTCTGAGGTGCTCATAAAGAGCTCAAGACTCTTTTCCTGTCGGCGTTCCCACCACAAAGTAGCTGAAATCACATAACGGGGATCTGACAGTTTTATTACTGCAATCAGAACTACATAGTAACCCCCTTCCCTGCTTTGAGGAGTGTGAATGCTTTCGTCCCTGCAACAGTTGATAACAGCTGTCCCTCCGGTTGATATTTGTGATGCAAAGTTTTAAAAGTCATGAATTATAACGTGCGTTGTTGTGTTTTCTCACCGTCTTTAACCAACAGTAGTTAATTTAATGCATGAGTATCTCTGTTTGCTGACCGGCCTCTCAGGCGCCATTGTCAGCTTGAATCAGTCGTAATATGACCGTCTTGATCTCAGGTGAAAAAAAAAACAAACAAAAAAACCTTAATCTTTCTTCTTGGGACTTCAAAACAAAGTACAGTTCGTTAGCTCCTTATCTGTAGAAAATGTGTTTGGTTATTTTCTGTTCATTTGATAATTTATTTATTAATGTTAAATGCTCGAATGAATGGAGGCTGTGACTTCATATGCAGAAACGTTTGTGTCTTAAAGAAATTCCAATGTCAAGTAGACATAAGGAATAGAAAAAAATAACCTGCATGTCATAGACTTATTCATGATTTTCTGACAGCTGTAGGATGAAGAAATAATCGCGCTCTGTTGGATCCTTGTTTCCCAACAATTGGATCTTCAGGTGTTGCAACATTTTAGCTGTATTTTTCTTTGTCTGACTATGAGTGTGTTTCTTCAGGCGCGCAGGAGAGAACTTGAAGTCTTTTGAAAGGCCGAAATTAATCAAAACAATGAGCGGTAACTCAAGAACTCACATCTGAAAGGTCTGTTTGGTCTGCTGAATTTATATGAGGGAGTTACCCTGTTGTAAACCTGCAAAACCGTAAAGCAGCTCTTAAATACCTATCTGTTGTGGTTTTATTTAAGATCTAATGTGCCTGAATGTTGAGCTAACAGTATGTCAGTGACCACATGCTCTCACATGTTCTTTCCTGCAGCCAGCAGCAGGAAATACGCTAGATGAAGCTAATTATGGCACCAACCAGCGAGGAAGTCGAAGTGATCTCACAAAAACATAAACAATCACGCCCAGACACGAACATTAGGTGCACGAGCCTCCACACAAAGAATAGCCAAATGTTTACGCTACAAGTTCAGGAGACCACATGTGTTTGCAGGCACTTAAGAACCTTCAACACACAACAGGTACACCCATGGTAGTTTTATGCATTCCATGTGTGTGTGCGTTTGATGCTTTCTTCACTGTGTGTTGAAGCGTGAATAGGCATTCGTTTAGCTAGCGCCAACCAGGCTGGAGTTTATCCAGACTCCAACATCACAGGCGTCGTGTTTGTCCCAGTGCGGCATCCCGCAGCCAGGTGGATTTGTCAGTATGGATCTGTGGATCATCTCACTGACTGACGCCTCGGTTTGTCTGCGTGCATGTGTGTGTGCGTGTGAGAGACAGAGAGAGAGAGATCACTTTGGAGATAGAGATCAGTCCAGTTCTTTAAAGTCATATCTTAAAAAAAAAAACAGAGAGGTGGGGATCATATGAGTATCTGTGGTGAACTTCAAGATTCTGCTTTCAAACTACTCCGCAGCGTCTTCATCTGTCATAAAATCCACTCACTTCTTCTCTGCACTGGATGAAGCACCAGAACCCAAAACCTAAGATGAAGGGTCAGAACAGCAATGCCAATAAATTAAGGTTCAAGTTAGAAACAACAACAAGAACAACAACAAAAACCTTTAAGTAAAAAAGAAGATCAAAATGAACAGTAAATACACGATGGGTGATCCGTCCGTCCGTCCATCAACCCAAGAGGCTCCATGTAACCACAGGAAAAGGAGAAGATGATGCTACAACAAAAACCGTTGCACTCTGACCATTTTATACCTTCAACAACTTTGACATAATGTCATAATGTCTGTTACAAATATTTGGGAGTACAGGTAAAATCAGACAGCGAGACTAAAGGCTAAAAGTTTCAGAATAAACTCAATACTTCAATCAGACTTCTGTTTAAAATAACAATAAAAAAAAAAAACTAAAGCAACAAATATGTTCCAACCACAACAGTGGGAAAATAAATAAATAAATAAATTTCACTTTGTCTTTGATTTCCAGAAGTTATAATTACGTGGCATATGAACATGGTGCCTCGGTCTGATGATCTAACAAAGGGAAAGTTTTCATTGACAACCAAAAACAAATCAAATTGAACATTTCAAACAACGCAGCGCAGAGACTTTGATGTCATGCAGCTACAAAGAAGTTGATACAGTATGCACCTCAGTCCCAATAAGCCAGAACAACAATAATAAATGTCATATGTAGTCATCTGGCCAATTTTCAAAGAACTTAACTTGATTCAGGAGAGAAAATGGGGCTGGTTTCTTTATTTTCAGTCTACCATGCAATTGTTGCAGCCCCATAAGCCCTTTTTGTTGCCGTGTATCAGAAAAGCATATCTGCAACTAACAATAGGTGATCGAGCTGTTTGACAGCAGGCATGTTTACTTGTGTAAGTCTTTTTTTTTTTTTTTTACTATTCATGCATACCACATTCCATCGCCATACATTTATAAATATGACAGCGCCTCTTTGAGAGGGAAAACGCATGTACCCTCTCCCTAAAGCTTTATGTCAGCCTTCCACACGAGTAAAGACAGACACGGTGAGTAAAATGGGAGTCAGCAGCTTTTTTATTTTTACTCTGCAGCAGCAGAGGTATAAAACGTGGTCTGTAAGTGGATTCAGGCTGTGAAGACTTTTTCTTTGTGAGACATGCCACATATGACAGCATCAACCCTTAAATGAGGAGCATACAACAAGCAAAGAGCTCAGAGAACTGTGAGTTTATATATATATATGTGTGTGTGTGTGTTTGGTTTAAGATATTATCAGATTAATGAAATATCTTATATTGAAACGAATTGATTGTGTGTAAGCTGACCTCCCTGTAGGTTCTGCCATTCACTATTCCAGGTGTGCTATTTTCATTTTGGCATGTACAAGCTACCCATTTACTTCTTTTGATTTGTCCCTGTTTGAAGTGAAATAAAGAAAATTAGTTGGGGAAAAAAAAATCCTCCCTATTCTCAGAAGAGAACTGTTTACCCACTGTGTGTGTGTGCGTGTGTGTGTGTGTGGGGGTGTGTGTGTGTGTCACTCTCTCTCTCTCTCTCTGTGTATGTGTGTAGTAGAAATAGCGGGACTGAAATTAACGGCAGAATTTACTGAGCATTTATGTAGCGTGACTGACGGTGTACGAGCGCGCGCGTGCGTGTGCGCGCGCGCGCGAGGACTGAATAATTGGAACTTCAATCCCCACAATCCCCCACAGACTCCTCAGCGCTCCTCCGCCGCTCCTCGCACACACCCATTTAACAAGTCAGCTCGCTTCCCGATTGGCCTTTGCGCTTCACGTGACGTCAGGACCCAACGTGGGGTTTCCTCAAGGCGATTGGCCAGGACGAGGACGGCTTTCTCCAATCAGGACGCGCAGCGAGCCTCTCGGTGAGACGGGAGCGTTTAAGGTGGAACCAAAGAGTTGTTGACGTGTTTCCGTACGGTCTAAATTGAGACGTTGAGTGTTCAGTTTGATTTTCTCTCACTGTTGTTGCATGTTGTGAATATTGTTAGAAAGCGCAGGACACGTGTTTCTTCTTCTAGAAAGAAAGTTTTTCTGTTTTGGCAACTTTTCTTGGTGTAACAGCAAACCAAAGCATCTGCTGTTGGTTATGTTTCTTTCTTCTAATTCTTCATTTTGACCAAATATTTGTGTTTAAACCAAATAATAGTTCTCTGCAGCTTGTAAGTCACCTTGAACGCTTTTACTCTTATTGGTCCCAAATGAACCTCAACGCTGCAACGTGCCACAGGTGAGTCTAATGGTTAGTTAGTTGACACACTTTAACATAATGTACTTCTACTTCTGGGCCAGCTTTATTTTCCATTATATAATGGGAAATATTGCCATCCGTTTTCTAACTATGCAGGTTTTATAAAAATTGTTTCCAGATATTAGTTAAAACTGCCACCATGTTGTCATATAATCTTTTAAAAAATTCCAGCTCCTCTGCGTTCTCCCTGTGGTCTTACTGCCATCGCTCCCAGTCAGAAACAGCCAATCAGAGCCTTGCCTTTGCTCTCTGCTATGCTACGGCTTCTGGCCTACTGGGGAGCCAGTTACCATGTCTACCGATAATGATGGAGAATCAGTTTTTCCTATAACAGTGTTAATTACTTATTAGCACATCTGTAGCAGACATCTTGAGGTTGTGTGTTGCTTACCTACGAACACAGGGATTGACAGCACTGATGCATTTCTCTTGGCTCTGATTGGTTGTTTATGATGGGAGCGGTGTATGTAGATGTCAGTCACAGGCAGAGAGCGCGATTGTTTTCACAGATCTTTCTCATGCTGTGCTATTATGAGATTGTGACAGTTTCAACAAATATGTAAAAAAAAACAACAACATATTTTTAATAAGGTTAATTGTGGCTTTATTATAGATGATAGGGAATTATAATTTTAAGGTATTTTCAGAGTTGAGAATCCAATCAATGATGTAATTGTGAGACATTTTGTTTTACTGATATTCTCTCAGTGTAAGAACGGTGGGTAAAAATACATAATTATAAATAGTTTGACATAATTTAGAAGATTGAGTGGAAAAAAACAACCATTATCCCTACTAAATGTAGGAATATGGAATATGTGTCATAATGTAATCTATGACATTTTCTTATTCAAATTTTCATTCACAGACATAATTCAATTCAGCTCAAATTTATTTGTACTATCCACTCAGAGCAAATGTCACTTTACAAGAGAAATAGATACATTTTATATTCTGAACTAACTAGACAGTTCAGTCTTGTAGACAGAGACATTTACACACATTGCACTTCAACCATAGCTACAAATGATGACATCAAATTCAGTTTATTATTCCCAGTGGTAGAAAGTTTTGATTCAGTTGCATCAAGTCTATGACTTGGCAACGAGGAGGATTTGTATTATACAGTAAAAATGTCACAACTTTTCAGTTTTTAAGAGGTTTTCCCATTGAATATTATTGAAATGCCCATATATTGTTGTTTTGCTTGTTGAGTAAAATATCAAACAGATACCAGCTGGCTAATTAGTCAGAAAGTGCCTATCCTGAGCTGCTTAAGAGACATGAAGCTTAAAATTACCTTTAAATGTTATTTCATGTGAGTTTGTCTCCTGTTGTCTATTATTTTCTGAAGATTTTGGATTTAATCCCGTGTCCATTGATTGCTTTTCTGAACTCCGTTTGGGTCAGGCAACTTTGATCAAACCAGAAAAAACTCCTGCTGGTAGATATTGGTCTTTGGAATGACCTTGTCCTTACAGTGAACTACGATTGTATTATCAACAATGACCTTATATTGTCTTTCTGCAAAGTTGTTATAAAGGATGCCGAAGTGGCAATTGATGCCTGATCAAACTAAAAAGGTCCAGTGGACGTTCTCTTGCAATGTGTTCAGGAATAGCTTAGCTAATATAGCATCTATATCCCTATTTATATATGAAATTATGCTTTTTTTTTTTAACTCAGTAGATCTGGCAGTGTTACCTTCCACCTTGTCTCTGCTTGCATGTTCATATTATCAACCATAGCTCAATGATCCAATCTACATTGCCATGGATTCATGTTCAAGAGTGGTGCAGCATTATTGGTGATTTTTTTTAGGAAATCTAAATCCTGGCTTTGAACCTGGGTCTTATCACAACTGTGCTGATGGATCAGCATGAGTCTGTATGCCTGCCCATCTGCCTCTCTGAAACCCGGTGTAAAGAGTCGGGGGAATAATTACCTGCATAATCCATTCTAGACAATTAGATAATACTGATTAGTGCAAAGAGCTACATGGGGAATGGTTGTGATGTTTCTGGTTTTGGAGCCTCGTTGAATGGCTGTCTTTATTTTAAATATCTTGGACCCACTCAAAGGGAAGACAAAGGAGAAAGTATAAAGAAAGGGTGGCTGTAATTCATCATCGGGAGGTAGAAAATTTCCTCACTACATTTAGTGGCAATCTGCCAAGTGGTTTATAATGTTTCATTTGCATTCACTGTTGCCTCCCAGCACGACGTTTCTTGGTTTGAATGCTGGCCGGTTTTGAATTTCTTTTTGAAGTTCAATCTTCTGAGTCTTTTCAATGTCTGACCTCCAGCAGGAATTATAAAAGAGGATGCTTGTTTAGTGTGTGAGTAATTAGGATGGAAGGGTTCTTTACGCATGTAGATTTTGGAGAGAGGGTTGATGTTTGCTGTATGAGATTTTTACCTTGGCTGCTCTTTCATTCTGTGTTTCATTTCCAGTGAAAACCTGTCACTGCATTTGGGAACACAATTTTTTAAAAATTTATTCTTGCACAGAGAATATACAACATTTGTCATAAATCTGATTTGAATGATTCAAAATTTAGATTCGGTTAAAACAAGAAGTTACAAGTCACCCAAAATGCTACCAGACGATTCCTTTTAATGGGTTCTTCAATGCTTGTTTGACAAAATTTTGTCAGCCAGTTTTATCACCACTTTTCATTAGTCCAACTAGTCCAATTTATTCTAAAACCAAACACCTACTTCAAAACTTCAACCTCTATGTGTTATTTTGCTTACGCCAAAGCACATATTGTGCAAAGCTTACAATATTCTAGACAGGGATAGAAGTTTAATTTGATTTGAAATATCTTAGTATTTTAGTATAAAATTAACATTAAAGCACAATTATGTTTCCCTGTTTTTGACAATTAGTGTAACTTTGTTCTGATGTTGGTTCTGGAGGGGAGCAACTACTGCTCCATCTTCTGACATGTAAACAGCAAGAGAAGATGGCTATAGTGACCAGAAGGGACTCCTTGGTCAGCAGTGTGTCCCCTCGCCTGTGATGAATGAGAGTGAAGGTGTTTGCTCTTTTATGCTTACAGACTGTGTGGGTGTTTTTGTTTCTTGGCATTTTAATTAAATAGCCAGGCATAATGTTTCGCTGTAAACTGGTAATAGACACAGAATATCTAACGGCTTTATCGTCTTCCGTAATGCAGCAGAAAACAAGTGTTAAGACACATAACTGTGATTTGTCATAACGAGGTGAAATTTAGAGTCAGAGGGTTCCTTTTTCAAATAGAGCAGCTTTGGGAAGTGGATTCTTAAGATTCTTGAGACCACAATCTGTGTTGTTAGTTTCAACCTGTGAGCTTCCTGCTAAATCTAAAATAAGCTGTTATGCCTTTAGTGTCCCGTAATAACAGCTTCAAATGGATTTTAGGTGTGTTGATGGTTGATGACGGCATACGCAAAGCAGTCTTGCTTATTCAAGTTTGCTTTTGTCCCAAATTCATTGGATACTGTTCATTTACTTCACTGCTGATTGGCCCTTTGATCGCCGAATTGATTTTGTTTTGGCTGTTGAGCAGACGTTGAGTGAGGTCGAATATTTTTTTAATTTAACTGAAGCTCATTAGCTTTACAATCAATGTAGGTGTGATTATAAATGAATGACATTTGGGCAAAATTGAACATATTGTCCAGTCAGGAGTGGATTCTTTTATTGATGATGATGTTTCTAAATAACACCTTCAGATGCATATTTTGAATACAGTTTCAGATACGGTTAATGTCTGGAAAAGCAAAAACATGTCATCCACACTTTGATCACTAGAGAAAAGCACAGTACGTCCATTACAATCCTTGGCTTGTGTCATATATCCATGGACAGACTTTTTCACTGCATTAACACTGGAAGCAGTTTGAAGCAATTTTGGGACAATTGAATCTGAATGCCTTCCCAATATTTTCTACGGATCACAGCTTTCTTTGTTAGGGTTGTTTCCATTTCCAAATACATTTCTTGTTTTAAAAGAGTTTTCTTTCTGAAAGTGAAATTTCTAATTATTTCAAACCAGCTTAAAGAAATAGCATGGGAACTAATTTCAGTAAAAAAAAAAAAAATAGCATTTCTTTTTCTCAAAACCTGTCCTCAAACTATCAAAACACCCCATAAACAAGCTGCTTTTAAAGTTTGATTTTGAATATCAAAGCAATGTGCTGCAATAATTACCATCTTACTCAAAATATGTGCAGAATACAAACACTTTTACACACATAAGCCTAATATCAGAAATAACAGAGCAAATTTGACAGTGACTTTCAGGGGGGATTTGGATAAAAAAAAAGGCATTAGGCTCTCCCAAAAGGAACTGTTGTGTTGGGTATAATAGGATGTCTGTATGTGTCCCTAATTGAGGCTTTGGACCTGTCCTTTGCCTCACCCTCTAGTTATCAAATGCAGTTTCTGTCTTACTGGAAATCCTCCACGGATGCCAGGACCGACTGCGCCCGAGTCTACGGTGTCGGATTAATGGCTGTCTGATCAAGTTCAAAGGCAGCGCTGCCCTGGATAAACTGATTATAACCAGTGCCAAAAGATGTCTGGGACAGCCCGGTGTTGTGTACGAGGAAAGTCTTTAAATATCAGGTCTGAGTAGGTTCAGGTCCATTCTGGGAGCTCCTGTAAATAACATTTGCTTCAGATCCAGCACTCAGAAGTAGGCAGGCAGACATTTTTATCCTGCTGTGGCGGAGATATTTCTGGAGTGTTACAGCAGTAATCCTTGAGATACTCGACCTACTGATTCTGATTACATCCCTGGCAGTAAACAGACATTCCTCCATTGCAGCACTTATAGTGATGACAAATATCCCCTCACAATGCTTGGACCTAAAAGTCATATCTCTATCCACATTTTTAATAGCATTCCTTTGTTAAAATGACTGTTGGTGGCACATTAACCTGATGGACGTTAAAATGAGTTTGACATAATAATAATAATAATAAAAAAAAAACAGCTTGAAAAGGTTTTTTTTCTCAGTGAATTCATTCCAGTTTGAAAGGTTTTGTTCAACTGAAAATTAACTTTTTTTTTTTTCCTGGAAGTATTTACAAAGTAGATCTGAAACCATTGATATTTAGAACATGGATTGTATTGAAGTATGTTTCTTTGTGCTGCTTGATTTGGGTGTGTTGAAGCAAGCTGTGCACATGACGCATGCTTAATTATGAGGTGACCTTAATATCATAAAAATTATACCATCCGGAATGATGGTATTCATGCTGAAACACGACAATTGAGTTTTTTCTGGCTGGCAGTAGCACCATATTTAGCATAAGAGCGATAAAAATTAACAAAATTATAAATTGTCTTACTCCATGTTGGATCTGGTTGTGTCGGATAATTTGTCATTGCAAGTCTAAGGATTAAATGGCAGCTGTCATAAAAACAGATAAAATTGATAATTTTTTTTGTTTGAGTTGTTGCTGTCAGTTTGAGACTTGGACAAGTCTTGGTTGGTGAACAATATTAGCTTTTCTCACTTCCGCTGGTATGAATACTGGTTAATAGAGGGTGGAAGCCAGAAGAAATAAAATAACTAATTCCCTGAATGTTAATCCTGAAGAAAATATGATGCTGCCTCTGTTTCCATGTAGGGTTGGTATTTCAAGAAGCTATTTTTCTGCCACATATGTAGTTTTGACCACGAGCCAGAAAATTTAATTTTACTCTAAATGATGATTGGAATTTCATCTACACAATTGCTGCATATCCTGTATGACTTATTGTACAGGTGGATCACTGGTTGTGGTTGTGTCAGCAGATTATCTGGCCTCTGAATTATCCGCTGTTCCTTCAGTGTCCACATTGGCTTCTTCTCTGGTTTATTATGCTCTCCTTGTCTGGCTTGTGAGCTTAATATTTCAGTGTTTAATAAATGGGTAACTTGGGGGCTGGACACAAGTACACACCTCAGCTTGCATAGTCGGATCGTTAACAAAACACTAAAACAAAACGCTTTTTAATTTTCTAAAACTTGTCAGTTGTGTGGCCGTCTTTGCTGGCGCTCTTCATAAAATCCCAGTTAAAGTCTGGTGCGACTCAATGTGACAAAGTTTAAAAGATCCGTGTAATCCGATGGAGATCAGATTTGAGAGATCATTTCACCAGCAGTCTTTGGTGCAACCTGAACGAGTTTTGGCTGGATTACTGTGCAATTAAGCATGACTGGATTACTATCCGATCATCTCGCACAAATGTTCTTGCAAGTTGTGAACTGACTAATAAACTTATCACTCTGACTGGCTGTTGTATATGTGTGTCTGTTTGTGTGTGTGTGTATGCGTGCGCTTCCTTTGCTGTCATGAATTTGCATATGCACGTCTGAGCATTTGTGTGTTTGCATCTCGATCCATATCTGTTTGAGCCCCAGTCTTTGTGCTTGACTGATTGCTTTGTGTATCTGACCACAATTGAAAATGAATCCATCTCTCGCCTCCTCTCTCTCTCTCCATCCTATCGCTCTCTCTCTCTCTCTCTCTGTGTGTGTGTGTGTGTGTGCGACTGTGTGGCTCTATCTACTCAGTTCCACCTTAAGAGAAGCTTTAGCAGCCTGTCCTGTTTGTGTTGAAGCCAACAGGCACAATATATTACAGTCTAGGGCTTGCTGCTGAAAAGCCCGCTGGATCCTCCACTGACCTGCTGTTCTTTCCTGCTTTCCTCTTGCGTTTTTTTTTTTTTTTTCCACATTTAGATTAAAAACAAAGCTCTCACTCTCTCCTCCCTACCCCAAACCTCCTCCTCCTCCTCCTCCTTCCTCTCCTTATTTCTGCTGCAGCAGTCAAGGCTTTAGTGTGTCAGAGAGACAGGGTGAAGAGGAGGGAAAAATAAGAGAAGGGGACTATTTGGTTCAGCTGAGTGTTTATGTTTGTATGTTTTGCCATTGGACTGCTGGGTGAAAGGGCACAAGGACAAGCCACAAGAAGAGAGGGAAGGGGAGGAGAAGTATAAGAGAAGAGCTTGCATAGACTGAATTCTCTCTCTCATGTCAGAGCGTGTGGACCTGATCACAAGCTGAGAGAAAAGGGGGACAGACACTGTAAGGCAGACGAGGAGGAGAGGAAGAGGAGGAGAAACTGTGACTTGGGTTTCACGAGGGGAAGGCGAAGGAGGAAGAAGGAGGCAAAGTCTGGCGCTCCGTTTTATCATGACCCCGTTGGATGAACGAGCCGACGGAGCGAGGGTTCTTCTGCTGAGTGTCAGTGGGAATTTGCGTTAGAAGATAAGGACAGAGAGCAACAAGGACGAGATAACCCAGCGAAGGAGCAGAGACAGTCCTCCCTGAGTGTTTGAGAGTCTGGGTTTGTGTGTGACTGCGAGTGGGTTGGTGTAACCAGGTGGAGGGCAGAGGACTGGAGGGCCAGGGGAGTAACCTGGCCATCAAACGGACTGGAAGCCTCTCCTCTCCTGGGATCATGTACCCTCAGGGCAGGCATCCGGTAAGTTCACCCTCATGTCTCTATTTCCTGTCTGCTCCACTTTTTGTGAGTGTCTTTCTCAGCTCCAATCTGTCTGTGGCTTTTAATTTGTCAAATTCGCTTTATTACCACTGTCCCTCTTGGATTTTTATGCTTCCACACTAAAATCACTTTCTGGTTAAAACTTCCTTGCTGGGTTTTCCTCCTGCTTTCGGATTATTGACCTCACCATGTCTGCATCTCTCAGTCCTTCTGTTTGTTTCAGCCTGACTCGCTTGTGTAGTTAAATTGACTGCACTGAAACATGAGGAGAGAGACATCGGGTGTTTGGGCTGAGAGTTTCCCCGATATGCACACACACACTCACGCACGCACACACCCACCCACCCACACATTCATGACACCTCCCTCTCTGTCAGCTACAACCAGGTCTCTCTGGGATCCTGTTGTTGATTGGCTGCGAAGGTGGTACACAACTAAACCTGCTCTTCTCGGGTTGCGTGTTTTCTAGCCACGCGCTAATTATTGTTTATTCATCTCTGCGTGTGTTTCAGCCTGGAAGTGTGTGTTTGTGGAGATGTGTGTCACAGTACATCTGGCTGCAGTGATGTATATGTGCATGTGTGGAGGAACCGACCAGCAGTGTTTCATCAGTTGATTTTCATTGTCTTTTGAGTTGCAAAACATTTCCTTACTGCAGTCGTCCTAATAGCAATGTGTGCAATATCACAATTGGATATTTGGGAGGCTATTACATTTCCAGTGACATGCACAAATGCTCTACGAGCCAATGTTATATTTGTTCCATTGGATGGACTTTCACTGCCCTTGACACGCAAACCCTGATATAGTTTTCAGAGGCCAAATTGGTTAATCTCACGGAAAACAGTGGGAAAGGGATGAAAATGAGGGGAAACATCATTAAATTGAGGGCAGTTTTATTTCCTTTGAATTGATACCATTATCCCAATCGTGCTATTGGATATTTTCCTAAAATTGTACAGCTGTAGTTATTTTTAGGTGATGTTGAATATGCAGGGTTTGCAAAAGTGCTGTTCCCTCTTGAACTTCTAGCATTTAATTATGTAGTGGAATGTAAATGATTTATGGTTTTACATTTTTTTTCACTGATAAAATTCAGAGAAATCTTGCATGCATTTGTATTCAGCTCTTTGGGTTAGTACTTTGTAGGACCACCTTTCTCTGCAATTAAAACCAGAAATCTCTTGGGGTATGTCTGTACTTCACGTCTGCAGGCTGGAATTGCTCAAAATCAAGCCCAGTTAGATTGGCAGGGCAAATCTGAATATCAGTTTTTATGTCTTGCCACATATTCTGTTGATTTTAGGTGTAAACTTGGACTGGGCTGTTCTAATGCTTGACTATGACTTCATCTGAACCATCTGACTGCAGCTCCGGCTGTAAGTTTGGGAATATGATCTTGCTGGAAGGTGAACCTCCACCTCTGTTTTGGGTCTTTTGCAGCCTCCATTAGGACTGCCCCTTAAGACGAGCGTTCCTGCACTTCCCTTGTGTTTTACTGTAGATACCTGCTGCGTTCCTGATGCTGTTTGTTGCATTGGACTCTAACAACATAAAGACCTTAATGCTATGGAAAAATATAGGTTAGAAAGTCAAAAAGTCACAGAAGATGAGTTACGGCTTAGAATGAGTCTAGCGCAGGCCAGTTGTTTTACAAAAATCTTGATCTTGCTGCTATAATCAGATTTGGTTGTCAGTCTCTTTGTATCTGCTACAAATGGGTCACTGGCCACTTTGCCTCACAGCCAGCCAGCCAAACAGCAAACCAATAAGCCAGCCAGCCAGCTATCACATAGAATTATGAATGACATTTTCACTAGAGGACGGCATGAGGAATCAATTATATGTACAGAGAGAATGCTAATAAGCCAGCTGCTGGAAAAGTTGCAGGAAAACTAGGAGAGGTGGAAAACAAAGCAAGAAAGCAAAATGCATAAGAGCCAAGAAAAGGGCTAAAAAAAAAAAGAGAAGACGGAAAGAGTTCCTTCAGAAAGCACTGCTGGAGGTGGAAAGTGAAATGAAAATGAATGAAGAAACGTGTGTGAACATCCCTCTGTTCTCCCCTTTAGAGGGGTATCAGAGAGCTTCCTGCGGAGATGCTCTGCGTTTCTGATAAAGTTCAGTCTCAGACCGAGCCAACTCCAACAGATCAATAGACCCCCATCTCTCTCTTTCTGTCCCTATTTTGTATTTCTTCATTGGGTTTTTTTTCTCCCAACTTTTTCTGCAGTTGTCCTTGGCCAGTATGCCCCTTTTTTTTCTTGTGTTTCCATGAATTATAACCTGCAGAGAGATGTAAAGAGGTATAGAACATTTTGTGTTGTTTCATTTTTTTCATATAAATTGCTATACACAAGTATAAATGCAGTAAATTATCAATTTAAGTCACTTTATAATTATGGTACTGATGTTTCTCTTGCCTTCTAATTTTCTGAGCTCTCTGTTATTTTGTTCTGTCTCTGTCCAATTATGGTCTTGGACAATTAGATGGTTACATGCAAACACTGAACTTGACCTCCCAGGATTCCATTAAGAAGCACATTTTATAACTCTTTGTGTTTTTTTTTTTTACAGTTTCCCTCTAATGGTGTTTTTCATTCCTTAAGTCAACCAAAAACCAAAAGAGCAACTCCATAACTCACTAAAATTATTTAAATCCTCATAATACCACTGTATTCACGTATTGACACATTAGAGCTCACAGCACTTAATGGTATTCACTGGATTAGGAGACTTTTTGGTATGTTAAATAAGTTTGCATTATGGAGTAAATAACTTCTATAAAATAACATAATTCTTGAACAAATTTAAGCTCTAATGTTGAAATTATTGCTACTTGTCAACATCCTCTGTTGACAGTTATTACTAACTTGTGACTCTGGTAAATAACTTATTGTGGCTAAATAAGTTATTATTTAGAGGCGACAATATGATGGTCAATGATTTAATCACACCTGGAAGCTATGTTTGAGCAGGTGGATGCCCAGGTTGTGCTATTTTTTCTACAAGATCTAATCACAGTTTAAAATGTATTATGTCTTTATCTGTAAAAAACAACAACAACAAAAAAATACCCAAAGGTTTCTTAATTGTCTAAAAAAATAAATAAAATTCTTTTAGCCTCTTGTCATGGTCTTCTCATTTTGAAAGCTGAATGCATCTTTACAAGCCTCATTCTGTGACAAACTACTACATGCACTCCACATGGGAGCACTGAGTCCAGATCATCATGTTGGCTGTGGAATAGGCAAGAGGCATAGCTGCACAATATATTCAGTTGAAACCTTTCAAACTCTTAACAGTGTTTGACTGCTTTGATACAGTATTCGGTTGGCTATCATATTTCAAGTGTGATGCATTCACACTCTGCATGCCAGGAATATGTTTGACCAGTTGGATGGTCTGTGGTTTCCCTTGATAAACAACATATGTACATTTATAGTGGCTGAAATTGTAAAGCTCATAGATATGGTGGGGAAGTTTATGATGACAGTCAGGAGAATTCATGTTAGTCTTGGTTGTTATTGTCATGGCAATATTCAACAATAACATTTCAATTACTTGTTTTTTCAAAAGATCACACAGCCCTTGTAAGGTGTCGCAACACATTGTGAATCTTCTATTTCTTTATCCGTCTTAAATAGAAGTATAACTGAACTGACAAGCCAGTTACTCTGCCAAAATCTGAAACTAATCTGGTTCTGGTAGGTCCAAAGCATGTTTTCAGGACGTCACCAGTGTGCTTTCAGAACTGCAGATGTTGCTCACATGTTGCTGACTTGAGCAACCTAAGGTTGACTTTTTCTTAAAAGAGAAGCTAGTCCGTCTTCACTCTCTGGTGGCAAGGAGTTAAAACTGAGAGCTGGGCTGTGAGGAACGTGGAGCCGTAATTGGTTCCCTGGATTTTTAGTGGAGAGCGTTATCAGAACATTGAGTGTGTGCGTGTTTGAGGGAGGATTTGTGTGAGGTGTGTTCTTGTTTAAGTTTTCTGTATTTTTTTTTATGTCTGCCCCCTTGGTGCTTTGTGAGCATATAAATATTTGAATTAGCTTACATGTGGGTAAATATTCATTGCAAAGTTCACTTGGGTTTTATGTGTGCACATTCTCCATGAAGTGTAAAGTGATGCAGTCAGTGTGTTACTATGCAGCTCTCATTATGTTATCACAATATTGCAGCATCTTTCATTACTGGAAATGCTGGTTTTAAAAAAAGTCATTAATTTGTCTTTGTGAAAATGGTTGTCAAAAACAGGAAAAGATGACAACATTTCATCTCACTGTGGTTGAAACAGTAGTGGCATCTTACTTGGGTACAGTATTAGACTCTCTAATTGCTCTAAAAGGACTTTTAAGGCTCTTAGTTCTTTTGAACCAAGAGCCTTCAGGATGACAGTAGTCATCTTTTGGATGACTACCGCTTGTTGCAGGTCCTTATTATTGTGCAAACCTTTTAGTACGCACATATATATTTTTTGGAGAAGCGTGTGTGTGCATGCAGCCGTTGAAGTTTGTGTGCATGTAATCGAGAGTGGAAGGTGAACGGAAATCAGCAATGATTTGTGTGGGTATGTGCTCTTTGTGCCAACAACAACAATAAATAACGTCCTGCTTTGACCACAACTGTTGGTGCGAATGTACAAGCCTTGGTTGTGTGTGTGTGTCGATGAGTGTGTTGTGGATGAATTCAGATCACACCCATAGGCCTGTTGACAGTATATGTTTATGAATCAATAAATGATAAACACCTTTACAAGTAAGGACTTATGCTTTTGAATGAAAGGTTTCTTCAGTTTTTGATATCATCACCTTCCTAAAACAATGATCTAATTAATATTTTTTGCCCAAAGTGATTTATTTTTATTTTTTTTTTGTTGGAAATAAAATATGTTTGAACGAGACTTTATTTGAGAAGTCTGGTTGTAGGTTTGCAGGCTTTTATCTGTTCAGAAAAGTTTGTCGTGAAGATAAAATTCAGAACTTTAGTTTGTCTGGAAATGACTTTCAGTTTAGTGTTTTCACGTTTTGCCATATTACAAGTTTAATGTTTGTTATTGGGATGTTATGTCAGTATGTGGTTTTCTTATTCTCCAAATAACGCGGTGGGATTTGAAACTGAAACATTTTACTCTTCTTCTATGTAAAACATCAGATTAGATGTAGATCACACATCAAAAACAACTTTCAGGTGTTGCTGCAGAATGTCAGTTGGATTCTGATCTGGGCTTTGACTTGACCGTTCCAACAGAAGAATATGCTTTGATCTAAACCATTCTGAGGATTCCCTCACTTTATATATAATCAATCTGATGAAAGGTGAATCTATGCATTACCTTTAAGTGATTTTGCAACTTACAATGGTTTTTCTTTTAGTAGCTTTGTGCACTTTGCAAGCAAAACTGACCAACTTTCCTTTATCTTATCAAAAAAGTAAGCCCACAGTATGATGCTTCCATCATCTTGTTTTAACAGGGGAGTGCTGTCTTTTGATACATAATGTTAATTTTATGTATCAACATTATGCACCTGAAAGATCAATTCAGGTCTTAACTGAGAGCACCTCCTTCCACAATTTGCAATCGGCAAGCAGTTTATTTCTTTTGACAATGGATTTCTTCTTGATGCTTGTTCATAAATATTTTTATGAAGCACTGCAGTGAAAGGCAGTGAAATACTGACTCCCCCTTGCATTTCAAATGATGAGCATGGTAATTGCTTATGCTTTGCACCAGAAAATAGAAAAATAAAATGTTTGCTTTCTCAAACGTACTTTGATTTTCACTTTTGATTGCTTTTGATCTAAAGAAAGAAAAATAATTTGGTATAAAGAGGAAAAAAGTCAAAGAAGATGTAAGAGTTAAAATTTACAAAAAGGTTGGAAAACATTTTGTACTGTAGCAAAGCATCATAAGCAGTCATAAAAGTTTGACTTTGACATGTTTATTGTTCCAAACTTGTGACTGGCTGTTGCAGAAATAGTATTTAACCATTTCTCACTGAATTAATTAAGTTAATATTTTAACCACAAAAGTGTTGCATTTCTGTGACAAGTCAATTAAAAGTTCATTTTTTCCACACGTACCGTACTCGTCTCTTTCTTTCTAAAGCTGTGTCAAGCAGTTTCTTTTTCCGCCAACATTTAAGATTGTAATGAGAGCCATGTGCGGTAAATAGCGCAGCGCCTTGCTGTCACCTCCCAGAGATGACATTCTCCCCTCCTTTCCGTTGTCCTTGTCTTGTTTACATTTAATTTCACGGTGCATTTCAAAGGCAGCCCTTTTAGAGAGGCAAAAAGCCAAGGAACAACAATGCAGCCGCTGTGAGAGAGCCTGCACAACGGTCACACACACAACCAAGAAGTTCTGATCAGATATCAGTGGCTGCTTGGTGAAAGCCCTCTCTCTGATTAAAAACAGGCCATTTTTTTTTTTTTATCCTCAAATCCTGTTTGCTGTCGTCCTTTCTTTGTCGTGAAAAGAAATGATCAGAGCAGGGCTTGGAGGCAGTCCAGACCCTCATTCCAATATGTTCGCCGCCTTTTGCTTGCGCCCTGAGCTGCAATGGCTTTCTGACTGGTAGCCAACTAGGTAACTTTAGATTGGCTACATTAACTAATGGCTGCCTTTGCTGGACTTTTGGATTACTGGGAAGTTGTTAGCATGACTGAGTGTTGGCGAGTCTTTGCCCTTTGAAAGCACAATGTGAGAGCCACAAACTGTAAATAGGGCTTTCTTTCTTAAATTGTGACAAAAGCCATTTTTTTTCTTATCCAGCCCATTGAATAGTTTGTGAAATTGTAGGGAAAGCATGCTCACAGTACTTTGGCTTCAAAAAATGTTGGCTGATAACTTGGAATCCCATTTGCCTCTTCTGCCTTTCTTCTGTCTGTCAGAGTCTAAATCAATGAGCTGTTGCTTATGTTCGTTGCTGCACACATCAGCAGATACACACTTACACACACACACTTAGAGACATGTGCTCAAGGGGTACTGACACTCTTCTTCTTCACTTGCCATTTTTTCATGTCTTTTTTTTCCCCCCCCTAAATATTTCACCCTGCAATTATTATTTAATACACAAAATCCAAATGCGTCTTGGCTTGTTTCGGAGCGATACAAGGAGAGGAAAGAGTAAGAGGAAGAAGTGTGAAAGGAAAAGAAAACAAGGTAGAGCTGCAATAGAGAGGGCATGAGAAAGGGGATGTGGGGGGGAGATTGTGGGTGTTTTTGCTTGAGTGAATACATCCCTGCTCAGACATGTCATCTTATACCTTGTGAATGCTGATGTGTTGGTAGAAAGCGTACCAGGGTCTAACCAGATTGACAGAGATGACAAACCGACAGATAGAATTGTGTCTTTTCCAATAACTCCCAGATGTGCATCTGTTTCACAGTTGCAGCCTCATTTCTGAAGCCACCGTCAGTCGTGGAACAACTGTCTGCAGCTAAAGGAGAAGCCCTTCCAATTACATGCAAGACGCAAGTATAGATAGGAACAAGAGCCTGAAGCATGACTGGAGATAATTGAGGCAATCACCAAAGACTGCTGCCACACTGGACTAAAGCGGAGTAATCTGTTTTTTAAATAAATTTTTTTTTCACTGTATTTTTATTATTCACTTTTGGTGATGATAGCCAAGTCTTTGATGTCAGAAGACTTTCATGCCATCACCCTAATCTTTAGCTTCTTTCACAGTTTATCCTAGAAGATTCAAACCAGACCTCTGGATGGAGCACTCTTCAACAACAATAAAATGCTGGTAAAATCAAAAGAATACCATAGAGCTATGAATAATTTTGTCTTCTGCGCTATATGTTGCGTTATACCACAATCAAGTACTTCAGTCAAATATGTAGACCTTCATTCATGAGTTACTTGTCATTGTATTCCTCCGCCACATCGAGAACGATGTACTGAATATCCATTATCAAACAGTGCTGCTCTCATTACGTTATGACACCTGTTGAATGGGGCTTGACGGTATGCATTCACTTGTTCTTGGAATCGTCTGATTTTCTCAAATTTTATGACATCTTGCTCTGTAATTTTAGCATAAAAAGTCACTCTTATTTCGTATTTGAGTTATGTTATTCCACTGCCTATAACTCGTTGCTGGAAATCCTGGTTCTCGCACAGATACACACGCAGTATTGCTCCTAAGTTATTTCATTCAATGCGTTCCTTCATATCGACTGGCTACGTGAACAGTGAGGCAGCCAGTAACACAGCAGCAACTCATTTTGTTTATGGATCTAGACAAAGTGAAGACAGCTTCCTGAATTTAAAACCGACCATCAGAATGTGGGGAAGAAGTGGATTTTAAGCGGCTTTGAATGTCGGATAGTTGCTGATGCTAGACCAAAATACTCAGACAAGGTAAATATTTTAGAAACTGCTGGTCTGCTGGGATTTTCTTGGCTTTACTTGGAATGAACTAAAAAATAGGAAAAATGTACGGCTGGTATTTACGCAGACAAATCTTTGGTGATGTCAAAGAAGAATGGGTGGCTTGTTTCAAGAAGGTAGAAAAATAACAGTAGTCCAATTAACCAAACATTAAAATCAAAGATTACTAAATATCATCACAGAAACACAACTTGTCAAACCTCGAGACAGCAGGAGAAGACGACACCAGAACAACCAAGGGTGTAATTCACACAAGGTTAACAGAGTTGGACAATAGAAGACTTCCACTGGAAAAATCTTGATTTCTGTGCTGATATTCAGATGGTAGGGTTAAAATACGGAGTAAAGAAGATGATCCATCCTGCTGTGTTCAGGCTGGTGCTGGTAGTGTGATGGCTTATTTTCTTGGAACACAATTGTCCTCCTAGTACTAACTCACCATTGTTTACATTGAACATCTGAAACACTCGGCGGAAGAGTGATCTTTCTCGGGCCTTTGTGGCATCTTTACTGTTGCCTTGACTGATTCGCTCAAAACAGGAGAGATGAATCACACTCAAACGGCAAATGTTTATGACGTACAAATGGCATAACTTACGAATACTTCAGTCTTTGTAAACACTGCACATCTTCATATCTATGCACACGTAGGTCATGTATCTCATAGATTGGTTTTGAATACATGAGAAGGTGCCCTTGATTATTTAAAATGGCCCAATTTAATACCAACTCTGGATACAAGTCTTTTATCCTGGAAGATGAGCCTCAGAGTGAATGGGAAATGCATTTCTTTCTGCTTGAAAACTCTCCAAGTTTTTTTTTTCTTCTTTTTTATGGGTTTTTTCATTTCCTTTTTGCACTTCCACTGCCTTATTGCCTCGGGGTCAATGAAACTCATTCAGAAAGGTTCAACTTGCAAATTGAAAGTGATACATTTTTTTGTGTCCAGCAGATGAAAGGAATTAAAATCTCTCTCGTCAGAGCACCATGCAATCTGCCGTGTTGACACCAATGGTTGCAAATCACAAATCTCTTGTATAATCATGATCTGTGACTATGGGCTTTGTTATACGACTTAGTGCTGCTGATGTAACCCGCCAGCAGCGCTCTGTTCGTGTGCATTCGCGTGGTTGCCGTTGGTAAGTGCATGGCGGCAGATGGTGGGAGCGGTATTACCACAGGCCGATGGACAGTGCACAGGGTGAGCAGGCTGTGTTGACTACAGCAAAGACACTCTCTGTCTGTTTCTCTCCCGCTCTGTCCATCCCCTCGCCCTCTTCCTTCTGTGTCAGCTGAATGAATGGCTGGCTATCTTTCTCAGTCAGCAGCCACACTACTCTTTCATCATCTGTCTTTCTGCTTGTGCATTCATTCCTCTGAAAGAATGTCAGACTGGTCCATCACTCCCTACATCCATCTGTCCATCTGTCAGATGGGTATCCATCTCTTCTCTGACTTTTCCTCCCTTTCAATCCATCCGTGTATGCACACCCCTCTGAGGTTTTGTGCGTTTTCCATGTGCTTAAAGTGTGAATGTGCATGTGCAGTGGTGCATGTTTGTTGACGTGTTTTTCAATGTTCTTATGGCTGGGTGTGTGTGTTTATGTGTGCTAGATCAGTATCTATCCCCTCATCCTTCCCTCCACCCCTTCTTACTTGAATGGGTGTGTGTGGTGTGAATCAAGGTCAGTGGGGATCTGCTGGCAGACGCTAACCCTCCATCCCCCCGCCCGCCCCCCGCATTACCCCTCCTTCCCATACACACATAGACAGAGGGTTTGTGTGCATGGTGTCCATCCAGCCATCGAGACATCCCTGCTTTGCCTGCCTCAGCTCGGTTTAGCTTGGGCTCAGCTCGGCTCTGCGGATTAATTACTCGGGAACCCATGGCGTCTCTGACCTCCGCCATTGGACTAATTGAAATCTAATTGAATTGTGCTTGTCTCAACTAATGAAACCCCGCCACTGAAAGCGGCAGTCTTTTAGCCTTAGCTGCGAACCGATAACCACCCAACTGGGGCGCACTGACGGCATTGTCCCACTCAGCTAATGTATGAAATCATATTGAAAGTTAACTGCATTTGAGTTTATCAGTAAATGAGACCTCACTAACTGGGCTTAATGTCTTCAGTGTTGTTAGCTCGGTGGATATATTTGTAAGCTGAGGGAAATTAAATGGTGTTTGGGTCAGTGTTGTGATGCTGTGAGTTTTACCAGATACTTTCCTGTCACAATGTTGCATTATCAGAATATTTTTCCTTGTCTTATGTGGCCTCATGGTAACTCTGTGGGTAGCTTTACATTTTATCCACTAGATGACTCTGCTGACTTAAAGCTGCAATATGTAACCTTTATAAAAAATGGTTTTTTAAAATATTTTTTAAAACTGTCTCTATGTCCTGGCATTATGCTATGAAGAAAGTGAACTCCTCTTCCTCCTCCTCCTCCCTGTGGTTGCCACCTGGAGAAATACACTACTAACTCAGAAACAGCCAATCAGAGGCAGGAGGAGGATCTTAGCGCTGTCAATCATCTCACATCCCCAGCGCTGTCTGATACACTACAACTGGTGACCCACAACCTCAGTGTGGGTCACCACTCTAAATGTGTAGACTAGATAACATAGCTATTGACGATGGCGGATATACAATCTTTCTTTAACGGGAAGTT
Organism: Poeciliopsis prolifica; assembly: GCF_027474105.1. NCBI lineage: Eukaryota > Metazoa > Chordata > Actinopteri > Cyprinodontiformes > Poeciliidae > Poeciliopsis > Poeciliopsis prolifica. The sequence continues at coordinate 16,216,442 of NW_026562377.1, forward strand.
GATTCTCCACCATTAGCATATTGAGCGGTGTATACATGAGGGTGACTGACAGCACTTAGATTGTCCTCCTGTATGTTGAGTTTGGTGACATTAATTATTAATTGGGCTGCAAAAGAGACAAGCACTTGTCTAAGAAAGCCTGTTTAATCTTTGACTTCAGTAATAGGTAGGTGCTGCAAAATATTATGAAATGGGACTAGCGCTTTCTGTGACCTTTAATATTTTTGACAATTTCTTCTTTGTCATATATGATCATTGAGTGCCGGTAGTCTCTATCTGCTGAAATATCTGATCGGCATGCAAGTGCAAGAATTGGGTTCTTCACAGCCTTTAATGGATAAGTACACCGAAACTTTACTGTAACCCTGACTCATGAGTTTGTGGATCATTAACTCCACATTCTGGATCAGTCTTTAGGAGTCATTTAGGATAAACTGATACACAGTGCTAATACATCTTTAAAACAGGAAAGTTAAAAGCACCACCACCAATGACAAGGACACTTGTTTTAATGATAAAATGTGCATGTTCAGACAATAGGTAGTTGGCAAAGAAGCCCAATTGGGCATGGGTTGGCTTAACATTGTCCAGTAGGTAGCAGCAAACTGCCTCTGATATATTGTTTGTCTGTCTTGGATATTGCTCAGTCGGCTTTGGTAATTTACATAATCCACCCTGGTTATGCGATGTTTTATATTATTAATTATGAACAGAGGTACTACAAGACAGCTTAGTTTTATGTTTTGATATCGAGAAAATTAATTCATACTAGCTCCTACGGAAGACGAGGAACTGATAACGTGATAGCTCCAATAACGACCAGGTCTTATCCATTTAACGAATAATGGAGCAACACAATGTCACAGGAATATACGGTTACTATGGTGTTATTATTTTTATGACTATGGTCAGTTTGAAATAAAATATTTGTTGGATCCTTTCAAAAGGACACATCAAACCAGCCTTGATTAGGTATGACAGTGATGCAGACTGCATGCACAAAATTTGTAGGGACAACGTGAAAGTTAATATTCTAAATCTCACGAGGCAGCAAAATTAACCGAATTGAAAAGAAAGCAAGAGAAAAAAAATGATAGGAACAAGTCCTCTGAGAACAACCTATTCTGCATGCTCCAGCTCCAAGGAAAACAACTGCAGCATCAAAAGCATCAACAGCCCGTGTTTCTCCACCGTCATGGAGACTATGGAGGAGGCGGGCTGCTGTCAGCAGCGCTTTAGACAGACATGGATGGCGGGTGGTGCTGGACCTCCTGGGAGTTGCTTGTTTTGTTGGGCCTTCTTTAGCTTTTAGCAGGTGAGAGATGGTGATTGTCTTGAGTTATTCATTTGATGTTTCTTCCCTTCTCAGCTTCTTGTTGGCTTGAATACATTAGCAGAGTAGAGAGCATGCTAATGTAGAAGTGAGAGAGGGAAGAGGAGAGGAAGAAGAAAGGATGGAGCGAGTGGAGGGAAAGAGTCAGTCATTAGGGGAGGAAGAGGAGGAGAGAGAGGCAGAGGACAAGGCTTTATGATGTGTGGGAAGAGGAAGTGACCTTCCCTCTCACTTTCATCTTGGCTCTTTTCTCCTCTTGCCACACAGATGCACAAGCACTCACTCACACACACTCACTCACACACACACACACGCACACTCACAGCTTTCCTCACCAACACAGCATGAAGTGGGTGTTACAATCTCCTTACGAACAGCCTATCACACACACAAAGAGAGAGATGTGTGTTCGTTATCCATTCTTTATTTTTTGTCTTTCACCTGTGCAGGTCCCCTTGCAGCCTGGCCAGTCTTTCAAGTTCACAGTCCTGGAAACTCTGGACAGAATCAAGGAGGAATTCCAGTTCCTCCAGGCTCAGTATCACAGGTACAGTTACACATGCACCACAAATGCAAACATGCATAGAAATAGACGTAGGAGGTAATTGGGTGAAAGACCTGGACATGTCTCTACTCCATCACAGGGCAACGCAGAAACATACGGGACAAACAACTATTTACACAAAGACAGATTAAAAGAACTTGTTCCTCTTACTTTAATTTATTGTCAACATGCAGTAAATTTGAAACATTTGGATGTAAAGCAGGTAGTTTTTCTGGACCCAATGGGGTGGTTACATAGCAGCCCATTGGGGTACACATCATCACAGACGGACCTCTGATGAGGATTTCATCAACAAACTTGATTTAATGCCCACAACACTAACTGTGGTATCTAGAAGTCATCATTTGAGAACTTAAAAAGAAAACGTTAAATAGGAGAGACTCCTGTAATATCTTCTGTTGAATTTATAATCTATTTTGTAAGATGGAAATAAAAAAATGTAATTTTGTTGTTGTTTGTGCAGCCTGAAGCTGGAATGTGAGAAGCTGGCCAGTGAGAAGACGGAGATGCAGAGGCACTACATCATGGTGAGTCCTGCCTCACTTCTGGTGGAGTTCTTTAGGATGTGTTTGTTTAAGAAAGATCTCAAGTCCTCTGACAGAAATACAGACTATATTCTAAATAGCTAGCATAACCAATGTTTTGTCAAAGGTTTTTGGGGAAAGACTGAACTTGGGGAGATCCAGTAATCAATCTAGGTCTAGAACTAGATTGAGTGAATACTGGTTGGTATCGGAAAATTGGAACTTTTTTTTGTAATGCTTCTGCTATTTAATTTTTTCAAGAGTGGTTTTTGTAATTTATTTTATAACAATTTGCTTTGTGCAAAAAGCAACACGATACGTCTTAAAGGAAGGCAAATCAACTTGATGTGGCCACAAAAAAGTGAAGATGATCGGAAAATCAGGTAGAAACAATAACAATTATGAAAAATTACAAAGCGTGAGAAAGGTTCACAAAAATTTTTTATTATTTTTTAGTAGGAAATAATTTAATTGAGCAAAGTTGCTCAATTAAATTTTAAATTATTTTGTTTCTGACACAAAACATACATTTATTTGTGATTTTAAATGTTTTGTTTAAACAAAGCATCCACCAATATTTCAGATGGCAAACAACTTCCAAAAGTTGTAGAAATGAAAGTTTTCATTTCTTCTACTCACATTAGTTTCATTTTCATTTCTCACTCATTTCCCCTTCAAACCTTCCACACACACATTTCAATGTGTATCTAAGGCTCTTGTTCTCTTCTCCTGCGCTAACAACCTGAGCTCTCCGAGTCGGATCGTCGAAGCGACTAAGGGCTCACTTCCGTCATAAGCCTTCGTCTGTGGTACAAAACCCACACCGAGCCAACCAGAATACGATATGCACCATCTGCTAAGCTGCTCGCATTTCATAAACCTGGGAGAGCAGGCAGGATCAGGGCTGTAAGCTAGATAGACACACAGATGGATAGACAGAACGAGGGAAATGCATACAGGCACATAGAGTGTGTGGAAGAAAGGAAGTGGACAAGAAAAACGGCAGTGAGACAAAATGATGGAGAGTCCTGCTGAGAAGCAGGAGATCAAATGACAAATTACTCACATACACAGAAAATCATACTCATTTGAATACATCTAAATGAACCATTGTTTCAATCCATATCAGGGCTTTAACATTGGGAAATTTGACAGATAAGCATAAATAAATGAATGTTACTTAATGCTTTATTTCTCTATTAGGTCAAACATGAAATAGAAGTTACATTATTTTCAACAAATTGATTTCTGCCATGTTGCTACTTAACGCTGTCAGCATACTCTTGAATTTAATCAACACTCTGTAGTTCTGTACTTTATATATTTTAAAAACCAGCTCCTGTATATGTTCATTCTCTTTCAGGATGAAGATGTTTTAGACTGATTTCAGACTTAACAAGTGCTACTATGCCAACACACTTCAGGTCGCTGTATTATATCCTGTACACGGGATATAATTAATAACTTTGATGCTCTTTTCTATCTTGTTTTCTCAGACAAATACATACTTTCACCCTGTCTCCACTGTACGACTTCCTGGTGGCGAAGCATCAGCTTTGCTCTGCAAAACCTGATTACATAAACAGATTTTGTTCATAATGTGTTGCAATTGTGCCAAAATGCTTTGAGTGACGTAAACATATTACAATAGCGCAATGATTACAATCAGTGCTAACTGAGCACTCAAAAAAACCCTACTGGATTGCAAAAAACAATACAGTTGGTGTTCTTTGCGGTCCGGTGATTTATATTGAATTTTGTTGGTGTAACTTTACATGTTCAGCTAGGAAAGTGAGATGTAAAGAAAGCATCTGTGCATCCTGCGCAGGCTCAAATGATCATTTTGTAAGAGTTTCTGAGGCAACGATGTTGCACAACTAGAACTAAATTCATATTTCAAGACACATGGGGAGGAGTACTACCCGGGTGTTTTTTGTAGAGTTGAGTTTGGAAAAGGCCTAGACTTTTCAGAAAAAGATGTCACATTTCCAGCTTTTTGACTGTTTTCAAGTTTAAGCTAATCTTTGGTAAAAAATCTGGCCAGGCTGCTTCCAATGCAGCCAACTAATTTATTGCCTGCATGGATCTTTAATCCACGTTATATTTTACCTTATTGTATCTGAGTGTCTCTTTCATTATGAACACGACTTTAGACGTTGACCAGCATTGCAAATTGTTGGTCAGCAATTATACAAAGTGTGTTTTTATAAGAAAAATGTTTTTTCTCCATGTATTACAGAGAATAAGAATGTTTATATTTTTATAAATAAAAACCGGTATATTTTGTTAGAAAATGAATACTCCTTTTACATTATTTATCATCCTTATCATTTCCTGTGAGAGCTAAACTTAGCTCTCACAGGAAAGCTAAGTCCTGTGAGATTAAAATTGTCATTAAATTGTTTAATGACAATTTTACTGAAATACACACACTTTTTGTGTGTATTTCAGACAATACACACACTTTTTGGTCTAACTATATTCCAGGTTTATTAATTTCAATGTTACACTAGTGAAATTGGCTGAAATAATTAAAATTGAATTCATTAAAATTAAATTCAGTGCCCATCTGCTTAAGTGTCAACTTGTCAGCACATCCCCATCTAATTTATTTTTCATTATTTTCTGTTGTTACTTACCACATCCTTAGTTAAAAAAGCAGGAAATAACAGTTCCTGTGAAGCACAGGAAGACATCCCTGTGTCTTCGGTACTCTCTATTTTAGCGCAGGGTTTTGCCGAATTACTATGTGGAACAAGTGGTCTAGACAAACATCCACCTTCTGCACTGTAAATCTTCTGCATCCGTAATTATGCAATGAAGAAAAATCCCATTTCTCTGTTTTCACGTTGTAATGGTTGCCCGCTGTCATCAGGTCAAACTGTTTATGATAATATATTAAAGGTCTCGGCCAATGTGACCAGTGCTCTGCTGGTAAATGCTGCATCTTTAGGTTCATTGGAGGACTGTAATAGCGCCTCATGGCAAGAGGTCATGGAGCTGCAGATGTTGATGACATATTCATGTAGGTTAGCATGGCAGACGTTTAGAACCCCAGGCTGTATTACTTGAACAAGGGTGCACTGTGGTGCACTGGATGGTTAACACACTGCTCTGCTACTTCATAGGCATGGCTTCAAAATGAGAGGGAGGGAAAGAAAATGAGAGAGAAGAGAGGAGCTCAAAGGGAAAGATAGCTGCAGAGAAAACAAAACAAAACAAAAAAACGACAGTGTCAGACATAAAAAAGGGAGCTTCTGAGGGACAGAGAGAAGGGTACAAAGAAAAGAAGAGATAAAAAGGAATAGAGGAAACTGACTGAGATGACTATGATATACGCAAGGAAGGAGTGAGAGGGAAAAATGCAGAGAAAGAACGAGAGGGAAAGTATAAGAAAGAGATACCAGGGGACTGAGAGGATGGAGGGAGGAATAAAATATTCTGCAGATGAATGAAATGGAGAGAATTCAACACAGAGAGCAAGAGAAAGAGATAGCTGTGTGTGAGTGTGGGGGTGCGTGAACCAAAAGAGAGAAAAAGAGATGGCGCATGCACAGACACGTAAATAATGTGAAGCAACAACGGACTCGCTGCGCCCACAGAGGAGATAACCCAGAAGGCTATATTTAGCTCGTTAGGCCTGTCATCCACTGAGGCCTGTTTCCACAGGCTGGGGGTCTGCTCACCACGCTGCACTGCTTCTGCTTTTACTATTCATCACCGCTAAGCTCCTAAATATACAGTGCTGGGACGTGGAGACATGATTTCGTATGGTTATGTGCAGCTGATCCATATGAATGTTTTTATGTAAGCCTAACCAACTAGCTCCTAGGATGATAAATAAATAATAAAACTACATTTTGCATGTAAAGTGGTTGACTATAATGAGGTGTTTGTTTACAGAAGAGTTTGAAGATCTGGTTGATTTTTTTTGTTTTTGTTTCCACCTGCAGTTGGTGTCGTTTATTTTCTGCTCTAATCGTGGTTGTTTCCGGTTGAAAAGATTGGCTAATGTTTGCATATTTTCACTTGATATCCAACAGCTCCTCTTCCTTTCCTCTGGAAATGTAAAAAAAATAACTGTACTCATCACAAACAAAACAGTGTTTTGAACTAGTTTGTCGTAACATGTACACAAGAAGTTCCTTTAAGGACTCAAACGTGTGCCGACGTGACCGCTGCACCCTCTTGCTTTAGCAAACCAGCTATGCTTTATTCAAATTTGGTTCTGTTAGGGAAAGTTTAATTACTGTTTTTGTTTTCCAAAGAGCAACATTGATGGCACATAATTGCAACACAAAAACATCTCTTTCCATAAATATTTGACATTCCCACCGTTTCCTGACTTCCTGTAGACAACTGCAGTGCTTGGAGAAATTTTGTCAACATAAATCTCCTAGTTGGTTTCATTATTCCTGAATATTGTTGTCTTTATATCATCAGCCTAGTATATAATGCTTTATGATGTTGGTATATCCTGCCAGAATAACATTTCTGACTGCTGATCAATGATTGTACACAACAGGAGTTGCATATTTCAAGCTGAATTTATAAACACCTGTTAGGGAAGGTCCTGTTGGTGCTTTTACATGAATCTGTCAGCACTTATAAATCCAGCTCAAATCAGCTGATGTGAGTGGTGTGTTGACCTACATTCAGTGTATGACAGCCAATGAAAATGTGAACAAAACTGAGACGATGACAATCTTCTGTTCTTAGGTTTGTGATTTTATTTCAACATTGCTGGAAGCTTACTGCATATATTGTTCCTTTTCAGGCTTTTTAAACAACTTAAAACATCCACTTGCTTGGTCCATGAGCCCCTGAAAATTTTTTTTTATTACATCTGAGCTGGGGCTTCTGCAGTTTTTTAATTATGCCAGGGGTGATACTTTTGTAATAATAACAGGAAAATGCTATCAGTAAACCTTTGCTCTGGTGTAGCGCTGCTATTGGTTTGTAAAAAAATTGTATGGCACATGACTGGTTATTTGTTTATTAGGTGCTTTTTTGCCATTTGTTGAGAAATGTTTTAGGAATACAGACAATCATGTAGATTACTATGAAAGGGCAGTTGTATAAATTAAAGACTTGAAGTAACTGAATATAAATATTGTGTTGTTTGAGTGCAGACAGGATGCAGTATAACACAAATCTGTGGACTGGCGATCTGTGTGGAGCATGCAGTTTTAAATATTTATATAATATTTAGATAGTGTTAGATATCTGTCTGTGAGATGTATTTTTTCAAGTGTTTGGAATGTTAACATCTTTTGCTATACTTCTTATTATTTTAGACCTTTCACACTTAAAATGACATTGTACAGGTTGTTTCTATGTGCTTTGTAGCAGTGCTACATTCCAGCCAGGTTTACATGTTTTGTATGTTTGGATTCATAGACCTTCTCTCTGCTTTTTTTTTTTTTTTTTTTTGAAGAGTAGATATTTTTTATATAGTTTCTGTCACTGGTGAATCACATATGGTAGGGTGTGTGGAACAAATAAACACATACATCAAGTTATGCACATTGTGGATGTCTGCTTTTCCACTCTGGCTGTTGTATTTATAATTCATGGCTCTCAGATTTCACTGCTCTCCTGGAATCCCACTGTGTATTTTTAAATAAGGCTGCATTATAGCCTCGGCTAATGAGGGGGGCGTAGATGTGTCGGTCACATGCCTACACAAAGTGCAATACATTAGCCTGGAGAGCTCCGTTCTGTTTATGAGACGTTGATTTTTAGAAAGAACAAATAAGGAGGCAGTTAAGCTTTTTCTTAGAATTCTGCCAGTTTAATAACTGTTTTTTTTCTTCTTCTTCAGCCTATCAAAAAGGGTTATTTGGTCTCTGATATCTACCAGTTCTTCGTTATGATCTTAAGGATTTCTGAACAGTTGTGCAGCTCTCTTCTCACGCCGACCGTCAAACACGAGACTAAACTCTGAGGACAGTGAAGACTGGCTGGCCCTTTTATTACAGACCATAAAAAAGACATATCCACCGGAGGGTGACAGTTCACAGTGGGGTGTCACATTAGGTGGGCTTTCCATCACTGTGTTGAGGTGTGTGTGTGTGTGTGTGTGCATTTAAGTGCACTGCAAGGAAGCTACAGGAGTCCAAGTGTTAATGAAAGACCAAGTTGCTGGCATGAGGCATAATATTGTTGAATCTTATTTTCCAATAAAAAAATGAGAGTGAGACATGGTGTATTAGAATATTTACCTTAGAACTGTGTCTTTCGGCCTTAGAAACACAATTTGAAGGTGTTTGATAAAAAAAAAAGGTTGACAGCATTATTCATAGTTTTTGTTTTTTCATTTTGACTCCTTTATTTAGTTAGAATGTCACAAAAATGGAGGTACAAAACTTTTTTATGTTGAGTTTTAGGATAAATTTACACCTAGAGATAATTTGTGTATCTCTACAGCTTCCAGCTCTTGATGAAACTGATTCTGAAAAGCTAACAAAACCAAAGCCAGCATTAGTTTTGTCACCGTTTTGCACGTTCTGGTCTAGTCGCACCATGTAATAGCCAGTGAATGGTCATAAGGGCCATTTCAGTCAAATACAAACTCATAGCAGTCAAGAGAAAGAGGAGATTCTTATCAAGCATTTTAGAGAGGAATTTCAGACATATTTATGGTTCAGAACAGGATGATGATGTAGGGGTGTCTGAGTTGTTTTAGGTATTTCTCTGTTTTAATATACTTGATTGCTGTAGTATCATACAACTAAATGTCAGATTAGCTTGGGGTTTTAATCAATTAATTTGGCTCAAATAGTTGTATATCTTGACAGAATTATTTATTATTATAATTAATTATTTATATGTTAAGGCAGGACAAATTTTGTGGTTAAGAGCAGTCTGTGCAGGGAAACCAACACACTTGAACAACCTCACCCAGTTTTTGCAAGTTCACTGGTCTAATACAAATCCAATATTGTATGTAAAAAAACATAAATAAAATAAACTTGTTGCTGGTTACAAGAAGTGTGTGGTTTCTGTCCAGTCCATTAAGAGACATTTTGCATATTATTTTTATTATTTTATTATTATATTTTCACACATATAATTATAATTTATATGTGTGAAAATAACTTTTGTGAAAATAATTTTTGTAAATTATACAAAAATTGTATAATTTTGAACATGCCAAAAATGTATTCAAACTTGTCCACCCAGTTCTTTATTTTGATGTTTTAACACAATTATTCCATTATGAAAAAAGAACAGTTCAAATGCAGCATTAAAATAATGACATCCATATCCCTAATGTTGGTAATATCTAAAATGCGAATATGTGGTTTATCAGCAGTAATTTCCCCAAATTGATCACAGTTTTAAAGATTTTAACGATAAAAGCCACATAATTAAAATCTGCACTTCATAAATCACAATAAGATTGACTAAATCTTTCAATAGCAGGACAATTACAACTACTTGTCTTCTATTTTTCATTTGTTATTGAATTTTCAGACCATTTCTTTCTAAAGTAAGACTGTAGTTTCACAGTGAGTGTGATTGTGTGTATCAGGATTTTATCACTGAGTCACACTGGTCATTTATTGAAACAGTGGGACCTTGTGTGTGTTTATGCTTTCTCTATGTCCAGCCCCTCAGGCAGGATGAAGGGTGAGTGTGCGTGTGTCTCTGTGCCTATGTGTGTAGATTAATGCAGTGCTCTCAGCCTCTTACTCCTCTCCCAGCTCATCTGTCTGATTCAAGCTGACACACCGTGTTCTCCTCTGCAACATTACAGCCACAGACTACTTAGGAAGGGGGAGCATAAGACGGGGTGCAGCTGGGAGGGGTGGTAGTTGGAGAGAAGAAGAAGAAGAAAAAAAAAACAGATGAAAGACATATGAGAAAAGGGGGCACAATGGCACTGACGCAGACGGGAGAAAAATTATGAGGACAGAAAAAAAAAATGAGGACATTTACAAAGAGAGGAGAGAAAAGGAAAACACAACAGAAAAGATAAAAGGGGCACATTTTTTGTTTCAGTACAAATAAAGCTTAAGAGATAGAGGAACAAGTCAAAGTGATGTAAGAGAGGTGGAAGGAAGAGGTCAGAAACTGAACAAGGATTGCTTTTGCTGAGGTAAATGTTGCTCTGGCATCCACCAGTGGATGATGGTCCTGGGGATTAAAGTATGGCCAGATGTAGGGGAGGGTTGAGCTGGTTTTAAGACTCTTAAACCTGTCTGAACTGTCTGAGTGACAAAAAAACAAAGTGTTCATAAAGACTGCTGTCGGGTCTCCTGCAGGGAACGCACTACGAATGCAGGCATTCTCAGACTCAGGTTGGGCACTTTGCAGTTATTCTTCCCTACAATCAAAGTAAAGGAGCTGCAAACGCTAAATGTCAGTGGATTTAATCATCACCCTCTGAAGAAGTTAGACTGCCAGTGTAGACTACAATGTTGGCTACAAACCCACCATTGCTTTTTTAATGACCCATTTCTCCTGTTTTCTTTCTTTTTGTTTATGTATTGTCATGATGAATGATGTTTTTGTCAAAACATTATCATATTTTGAAATAGTAATGAAAAGCTTAATTTCAATGAGCCTAGTGCTTCAGATGCTTTTATGTGATAATTGGTTCAAGATGCAATTCATCCAACATACTGTTGACTTTTTCAGTGTGTGTGGAGATTTTACCAAAACGCTTAAAAGGACATTGCGATTTTCCCTCTGGGATATTCATTCGTTCATTACGGTGTAAAGAACATAAAAGAATGCTTACGTTTTTCATCTAATCTCTAATAATTACAATGTTATTACCCTAGTAATTATCAAGAACAATTTTCGATAATTCAAAATATATTCATATTTATTATTGTAAAAGTTTTACAGAATATCTACTCTAAGTAAGTCTTGGTTCGAAAAGTACTCTAATTTGTTTGCCGACTCACACAGTCTGTAATATAAAAATAATTCAATACAGCTGATTCAATACAGGAATTAGAATATGGAGCCAGAAATGAACATAATACACCCCATTTAACATTGGTGGTACAGTATGTGTCTGAGTGTGTGTGGGTGGGCAGATGAAAGAGACAACTTCACCCAAGAGACATCTATGAACAATGCTTTTGTTAAGGCTTGAACACACATCCACACCCACCCACAGACTCCCACCCACATGCCTGTGTACACACAAACACACACTCTATGAATAAAAACACCCGTGTAGGTACGCACACACGTCCCATTTAGATAAATCACCTTGGATTAGGCCAGCTTCCTAAAGCTCATTTTAAAGTCTTTGCAGAACGCACAGAAGGGGTGGAGAAAGAAGACAGCAAAAAGGGAGAAAAAAGTCTGGCACCAGTGTGTTACCCTCTCTCAACACCATGAAGGTGGAGCTGGGAGGGAAGAAAGAAGGAACAAATACTCCTTGAAGTATGTAAGAGTGGAAAGTAGGAAGGTAGAAACAGGAAGAGGGAAGAGAGAAAGGATAGCCTGTTGAGAGAGTTTTAGGAATCTTCTTGGTTGTGCCCTGATGACGACAGTGTGGCGGGAACGTTATTAGGGTTATGAGTGGAAGAGTTAGTCTTTCTAAGAATTTGAAGACAGTTTATGAAACACAATTAGAATGCCTAAAATCAATCTCATATTTATATAAATTAAGCATTGTTCTGAAAACATTTTATCTTAGATAACATTGGTCAACATGTGTAAACATCAACTGTATTGTCAGTGATGATGTCATCCAGTCTCTTGCTATGCCATGCAGACATTCTTCAATTTAGCATGCCGCATGGTTCTAGCTTTTCTTCTTTTAACTTTTTTCCTTTATGTAGGGAAAAGCTTCCTATGGAGATGTTTTAAAATGAGCATGCTCGCTATATTATTACGTGTTTGCTATGCATTTACTCCAATGTTTTTGCATTTTCCACATTAAAAAAACACATGTGGCACATAACATGCACATTGTATGTGGCAATAGACATACAATATACATGTTGTATGTATACCTACATACAAAATATACATACATATTGTATGTATGTATATACAACAGGAGCGATGCAGTATCCATATAAAAAATTTACATATGGCAATATAAGAGTTTTTGAACTGCTGTTATAATATTAGTCTAAGTCAGATGAAAGTTGTCCTGTGTCCTTCAACAATTTAGTAATCGATTTTTATTTGAATGCACTTACATGGACCTATGATTTAAAAGTTTATTGGTGTCGGTAGTCAGTACCCTTGTATTGCTCATTGTCCTTAGATAGTGACATCAGCCATTTGGCTCAATATCCCTCTGTCTGGCCTCACACACACACCAAACACACAGGGTATCTGCAGCACGCGCATAAAAAAGCGTCAAATACGGCATAGATTTTTCACCGAATCCTGAATGAGATCACTGACACAACAGAGAGATTATATAAGAGCAGGAAAACGCAGGCCTTGGAGGTATAATTAAACATTGGGGAAGCAAGAGAGTATGAATGCATTAAAAGGTGGCTGAAAAAGACTAAACACACTGTAGCTGTGCCGACAGAGCTGTTATTAGTCATAGTGCAAAGTCCTGCAGCTGTTAATGTATGATGATATAATTTATGTAGTGCACCTGTTACTATTCGAACAATATCCTACTGTGAAGTGATATGTTTTCTTCTGGGTTATGTAGGCTATGTGGCAATACATTTGAGAGTAAAAATATTTGTGTTAGTCTGCTCTGCACAGCACAGTGTTGAAATACGAATTATTTTACAAAATGGTTTTTCAACTGTGTGCGTTTTAACAGCTTACCACAGTGTGTTGCTGCTGGGTTGCTGTAAGGATGGAGCACAATACTACAGCAGTCAGCGTAGTGATGTCTGGCACTCACCCACAGGACAACTGTTACTGCATTTCACTTGCCTGCTTTGCTCCCACTGTTCATTCAAAGGAATTCCTCTTTCTCTAGACAAAAAAAAAAAGATTTTAATGTTATTACAGCTATTTAAGTAGCCCAGGAGCCCCCAAAGGTTGTGTCAGTTCACCTTACCTTTCTATTTTGTACACAAATGAATGTGTTAGTTCTCAACCCAGTCAGTGCCGAATAACATTTTCAGATGATACTGTTATTCTGAGTCTCTTAACAGACAATCCCGACAGTCATAAAGCTGCTGTAGATAAGTTTGTTTTATGGTGCGACTCTCATAAGCTACAGGTAAACACCTCTAAAACTGTTGAGTTATTTCTGGATCCTAAATCAATAAGTGACTGGAGTCCCATAGCCATACATGGCTGCTCCATCAAACAGGTCACATCTTTAAAATATTTAGGTTTGTACATAGATGGCGATCTGAGCTGGCGCGCACATGTGACAAAAGGTGTGTGCAAAGGTTCTCTATTTTTTTAGACGACTTCGATTGTGCGGCGTTTCGAAAATAATAATTATCTTTTATAGGGCAACTGTCGAGTCTGTTCTTAGATATGGCATTACTGGTTGGTTTGGAAATCTTACTGTTAAATTAAAAACTCAAATTCAAAGTCTGGTGAAGATAGCAAGTAAAATTACCAACACTCCGGATCCATCTTCTCCACAGCACCTGTTTGAGCAGGCTACCATCAGGCAAGCTCAGAACATCTTGTCTGATGGGTCACATGTGCTCGCGTCAGAATATGTTCTTATGAACTCTGGGAGAAGGTTCAAGGTTCCCCTGAGCAAATATAACATCTGAAACATTCAATTGTACCACTCTCCTTTAACCTGATAAATGGCAGACTGGCGGGGTCTGGACAGAGTAACAGGAGGTCCAGACGATGACCAACAGTAGCATGTAGAGGATGCATTGTGTGTGAATGGGGATGTTCTGCCAATCTGACACTTTACTTCTACGTATTTTTCTGTTTTCATGTATTTATTCATGGTTACTGTCCTTTTGCATGAGCTTTTATTGTTGTATTGCAGTTTTGCCCCTGCTTTCAAGATAAATTTCTCCTATGGGAGACTAATATAATAATATCTGTTTATAAAGACTAAGAAAGTCTCTCCTATGAGGCATGCATAACATTGCAAAAACTGTATTTCAAATCTTAACAAGGTCAAATATTTTGCTCATTAGAAATATTGATATGTGTTTATATTCAGAGAAAAATACTTGTATGTTAAAAAAAAATACTCTTATGGGTCTGATGTATGGTGGAATTAAACTCCCAATGTTGACTGGTTTAAGCGGACTGATATAGATTTGAGTGTAGAGTTTGTTCATGTCCAAATAAAATTTGAAAGGACAGGGCCTTTCGATACGGGAAGTCATTTGATTCAACATTTGTAATTTCATCAATGTACTCATGGTAATCACTCCGATTTCTTTAGCTCCACTGCTTATTACTTTTGCTACCTTTTGGTTTGTTGAAACTCGGCTTGAGTCAGAGTCCTGCATTGATTCTAGGTGTGTGCACCTGTGACTGACTTTCAGTTTCAAACTCAAGTATTTTTCTCTCATAAGAACTCGTTCAGTTGTAAATGTCCTGGAAGAATTCTATAGGAAAACGGAAAACACAAATGAGGTTTTGTGCATTTCTGTGTCCGAAAGTCAAAGTAGAAGTACATTGCTTAAAAACTGCCGCTTGGTTTTAATCAAGCTTTGACAGTTAAGAAAAAAAAAAAACCCACTGCCACATGGGGATCAAATGCATTTTATATTTGCTTATCTGCAGTGTCATGGCACCAGAGATTTGGTGTTTGACGGAACTAATTAAAAAAAAAAGTCTAAAGCCAAGAAAGAAAACTAAAATAATAATGTGCCAAAATAACACACTGACTCTCAGATCCAACCAAAGT
Organism: Poeciliopsis prolifica; assembly: GCF_027474105.1. NCBI lineage: Eukaryota > Metazoa > Chordata > Actinopteri > Cyprinodontiformes > Poeciliidae > Poeciliopsis > Poeciliopsis prolifica. The sequence goes on from NW_026562377.1 coordinate 16,231,657, forward strand.
AGATAGTTCATGGAGCAATTTCAATTAATCTCATGATATAAATCTGCACTCTCTGGTCGTTGGAAGTACAGTCTAAGCACCTAATAATATTTCATTTGTTGTTGTGAACATAAACGCATCAAATGTTTATTATTTTCATTCTGGTACTAGTGACCCTTTCCTTTGAAAAGGAGGGAATCGAGAGCAGTAATGAAAAAGAGATCAAGTAAAGCAGGTTTTATTTGTGTTCTGCTTGTTGGTTGAAGATATTTTTCATCTTTTTTTCCATTTGAGTCACACAAATAAAAATAACTGGAACATGTAAAGATGTAGGGTATTTTAATCAATCACTTTTCAATCTTCTAAAGAAACTGGTATGCTTGTCTCCGACTTTGTCTCCGAGGTTGCAGAGCAGCTTTTCATACTTCTGCTACATTCTGTGTCATAATGTTGTTGCTGCTTGAGCGTAACTTAAATAGTTGCTTTGGCAAAGTATTTTTTTAATTAGATTTTTCTTAGGTGAAAATACTCATGACTCTGGGAGACCACTCATAAGCTGCAGCTTGTGATTCTTGAAGTAGTTTATTGATTTTTGAAGAATACTTTGCTTCGTTAGGATCATTATTGCCACAATGAGCTGTTGGACCATTCTTCATTCTGTCTGCACCTCCACATGCCTCAAAGTAGAAAATCTGAAACACTCTGCAAGTTATCTATTTTTTTTCCATGTCTATGTCTCCATAAAACTTTGTTTGTGAATGAATCTGTTTTATCCCGATTATGTGCGTTATTGTTTATCCTAAATGATACAACATAGTTTCTATGTTGACAAAACCTTCTTGCTCCTTCTGCTTCTCCTTAAAGGAATGGTTTAAACTTTTTGTTGTGTGAACTTCTGTGAAGGTATTAGTCATAGTTCCCTGAGCTGGAGTAGAAAGATGCCAGTCCACCACAGTGAAACACAAAGACAAAGAACAAACAGCCATGTACTCACACTTACGGCCAATTTAGAGAGCTAAGTTAACGTAGCAGTCATGTCTTTGACCATGGGAGGAAGTGTTTTCTCTCATGCATGCATGAGAGACCGTGCATATGCAAATATGCAGAAAGACTCCAGGCCAGGATTTGAACCCAGGACTTTTTTGTTGCTCCAGCATGTGGCCGTCACATGGATTTAGCAATTTAAAGAGAACATGTTGGTCTTCATGGAATACAACAGTACATTGCTTAAAACTGCCGCCCATCGAATTGTCCCATCTACTGCAACTCATCAGTCCACCTTTTATCCTTCAAGAGTCACACAAAAAAACTGGAAAGTTTAACATATTGATCTCTTGTGAAAATGGAGGTAGTTGATATTTGCAAATATGCAGCAAAGACTCACTACAATAAAACATTACCCTAAAAATTACCCTAAAAACTGTTACCCTTTTTAACTTCAAAAATTCAAAATGTCTCTTGAACTGCTTAATTGTTGCTGCACATCCTTACTGTTGCATTAAAGAGGACAGCTGCTCAACTTAGCAATGCATGGTTGTATTCAAATACTGTATGCTACATTTTTTGAACCTCGTCCCACTATTTTAATGAAATAGTCTTCCTGAAAGATGAATAAGGCTAATGGCAGGAACTGCGGATAATTAATAAGCAGAGACACAGAAACTAATCTAAAATGAGAGGAAGAGCAGAAAAGTATATTGATGGAGAGATGAGAAGTTAGTGAGGGATGGCTTCTCAGGTATGTGTACTCTAGTTTGCTTTATATGTGCATTTACTTGGTAAAGCATGAATTAATGTTTCAATGGAAGATATTTCTCAAATGTCTGTCAGCATGAACAAATTTTTTCCGGTCTTTCTCAGGAGAACTGGAAAGAAAGGAGGACAGGTAGATAAGGTGCTGAAGGAGGGATCCGGTAGAAAACTAACAGCTAAACAAGAACTTAAAGTAATAAAATGATTGTTGGAAATGACAATACTGCAGTGAAAGAGATGAGAGTGATGCAGCAATGATAAAAACAAGAAGGTGACTAATCAGACATGGAGTCAAGAGAGGGAAGAGAAAACATTGAAAATCTGATAATTGGTTGGAAAAATTAAGAATTTGTGGATGAGAAAGCACAAAGACAACATGGTGAATGTCAGGATCGCAGATTAAAAGAACCTGTGAAGTGGTTTTTCCTAATCCACTACTTTTTTGTTTTTTTTTAGAAAATCCTGACACTATCATTTTGGACTCACCAAAACAAAACAATCACAGATGGTTCTTCAACTATAAAATACTTCTGCCACTGAAAAATACTCCTTTCTTAAGTGGCATAAGTAAGAAAAGAGGGTTGGTGAATAGTTCAATGTATTTAAAGATTATTTATTAGTATCAAGACTTTGTATCCAGTGACCATGTTTCCAACATCCCAAAAGGCAAATGAAAGAAACCTAAAGACAAAATTGGAATTAGAACTAAATGTCAAAGCTGGTGAAGTACAGAAAGATCTCTGTGTAAACAGTCACAAAGGAATTAAAAGCCATTTTTGGAAGAATTGCGTTTGTGCATTTACGATGCAATAAATAAATAAATATCCCTTTAGTAAATAATTAAACAGCAACTTTATCCAAATATTGACTTGTGTGATTGTGTATTAGGAGTACAATATGTTGCGCAGTTTCATTTGTTGTGGTATTAGGTGACTGGAACTATTATTAAAAATCCCTTGTTTATTAATTTTGCTTCAACTATACTTCCAGGGAAATGTGCAACGTTTTGAAGACCTATGGAAAAAAAGCACATAGAGAAGTAAAAATAAACCACACTAAATAAATATATGATTACAGTTGGACTGAAGACAGTTGTCAACTGCATTTCTTCTGTAGATGAGATGGTTCACCACTACTCTTCCTGGTTTTAATAATGTGGTGATAACATCTAAACCTAATTTCCTTCATCAGTTTATGTGTTTATTATTTATTGATAAGTGAAGCAAATAAATAAATAAATAAATAAATAAAAATACGGGATGTGTTTATAGTACTGGACTATATTCACTCATCAGTCGGGGTTGACTAACTTGGTGCCTGCTGAACCAATTCAATCAAAGCAATGTTTTCTAATTAACTTTATTAAATCCTGGTGTTGCTTTCTGTGTTTTATTTGGTTTCTTTCTTTCTTTTTTTTTGTATTTTACAGTCAGCAGTAAAATACCAGGCATTCCACACACACCCTTACTCAATTTTAATATATACTTGAGGGAAAACTGACTTTGGCAGTGAAGCAGTAAAATATGTTGGAGCATGTCACAGCCTGAGGAGAAAACCGGAGATACAACACATGAAAATGTATTGAGTCTCTTCAAAATCTGACCTGTATTCATCCTCTTCTGTACTTTATATGTAGATTGATTGTGGAATGTGTTGTGTGCAGAAGCAATTTATTGTATTTAATATAGATCTTATACAGTATATAGTCTGAATGTGTTGTCCTTGGCTGTACTTATGAAGCCGTTGAGATACAGAATGATCGTAAGTAAGTGAAACCAGACAGAAAAAAACTATCCTGAACCTGAGAGTGAAAGACAAACCTGATGGCTAAAACGAAGAAGGAATGGGAAAAAAATAAAACAAAGGTGGGAAAGGGGACGTGCGGCCTGTCAGCTCCTGAAAGATAAAGATTGGAGTGTGAGGTAGGGACTGAATCAGGCGAAAAATAAATGGAGAGAAGTGAGGGCTCGAGTGAAAATGAGCAGGAGAATACAGAGAGGGAGGAAGTGCCCTGTCTCACTCTCATCAGTCAGAGCGTTGGCCATCCTGTGGCAGAGGATGCTGTTGTCACCACGACGGATTCCCGCTGTTTGTATTCTGCTTACTTCCAAGAATATTACTGATGTACACAAAGAAACACACGCAGTGAGGAGAGAGACACATACTCAGGAGAGGCAAATCCAGAAACTATGCTGGTGTCAAGAAGCACACAGACAGACATTGAGAATTAGATTTGTGTGTGTGTGTGTTTCTGACCTTAGAATGTCATAATATCTGGGTTTAATCTACATTGTCACATTGGTTCTTGAGTATTTCAGTTTTAAAGTTTGGAGCTTTATTTATTTCTCAGTCAGTTTAGCAAAAAAAAAAAAAAAAAAAAAAACTGAATTAAAAAAAAAAACAAACCAAGAAAAATAGAGAGGCACCAGATTTCTCAAAAAAAATAGTTATTTTCAAGCATGTGTGCTCTGTGGACTTCACTCAAGCTTAATTATAGTATAAGCTTTATGTTGTTCTTTGACCTGCGTAATATCATTCCTTTCAGATTCCCTTTGCAGTGCCATGCACATCTACGCTCTGACTGTTGTTGGTGTGAAATAAGTTTTGGTGTTTTACACACACATAGATACAGGGACATCATACTGCTGCAAGCATTCACAGAGTCTCATTATTCTGACACCATGCATCATTATTCATTGGCACACCTACATCCATGCAGGAAAAGGAGCATATAGCAAATATACACACAGTTGTGCTCATTTGGCAGTTGTGCATAGACCTGGTGAAATGATAAAATTACCCAACATATTCACACACGCAGAGACAGTGATGCTGCATTACTTATCCTAGACGTAAATGCCTCTTTACGATGTCACACACACTTGTTGTTCTCAACGCACACTCTGTCTGCGCAACTGAAATCTTTTTCATTTGATTATTCTTGCTTGCATGGAAAGCGCAGAGATAAATAGCAGCATATGTGGCTATGTTAAGCAACAGATGCTCAACTGGAGACATTTTGCAGAATTGAATGTCAAAATGTGTCATGAACTAAATCCTCTGTCGTTTGTCTTTTTTTTTTATAATCTCTGCAGTACTACGAAATGTCCTACGGTCTCAACATTGAGATGCACAAACAGGTAGGAAGAATTGTGTTTACCATGTTTTGATATGATTGTGTTGAAAGGTTTTTGCTGGAATATTTGCAGGGTATGTGTTTAGGGGTTGTTAGTACAACTCTGGCTGTTTTATAGACGCAGCTTTCATTGAACAAGAGAAGAGGTACAACACCACAGCCATTGCTCATGAGAGACATTTGTGCCTGTGAGCTTTCATGCTTTAATATTTGTGTTTAAAAAAAAGTGAATCTGAATTGTAAGCCCTACTATAAGTCCGAACATGAAATGCCCATTGTAATGGCTAGACATGGGCTAAGAAGCTGTGATAGTAGCAAAGCTAATTACATGATAATGTAGTAATATTGTGATTATTTTCCTTATGGATTACTTCACAATGGCAGATATATAAATGTACATGATAAACATCAACTGAATTTTTAGGCGGTTCTAAATAAAATGGGATTAATTGGGAAATATGTGAGAATAAATATATTTGAGTGTTATCTGTGTGGTCATTATTTTAGAACATCAATGGCTGAGATTATGAACCTCCCAGGGTAATCAATGCCTTTAAATCAAACTTGCTATTGAGAAACACTAAAGATAACCCCTTTGCATAGTTGGTCATGTTACCTTGACCGCTGAGCCGATACATTACAGCGACTTGGAATACAAGATACAATTTTCCAAAATAGTTTACACTTTTGAACCTAATTTCTTAAAGTTTAAATTGAGCAGATACAATAAAGTTTTTATTAAAGAATATTTTAAGATGCTTGATTCCCCAGCGGTATTTTGAAAACCTGAAGGCGTTTAGTGAGTTGGCATTTTATCTAAAGTGTCTTAAGAACCTCTGATCTACAGGATAACACCATTAATAATACTCCTAGATTCATGCAAAGACTAGATGTGCAGCTGAAGCCTGCGAGGGAAGGTCATTGTGAATTGTGTAACATTTCCACTTGTCCTTGCTGAGATCTGGTAGTCTTGAATGAAGACATTTGTCTCATGAGCAGTGTGTGCTCTCAGGTGCCTGCAGCTGCTTGTCAATCCCCATACTAATTGCTGTCTGGGTCACGCTACTGGAGAAGTAGACAGTCAAATTGCATACAGAGAGAGACAGGCACACAGTCAGATAAATGTCGACGTAGAAGGACAAAAAGGCAGACGCGAAACCTGTTCTAGTTGATAGACCTTCCTGCAGATAGACAGAATCATTATCCAGTTGAATGGCATTTCCTTTGAGGTGACTGCATGCGTCTTCCTCCCTCCCTCCCTCTCTATATCTATCTATCTGTCATGCTAACTGGCTCTCTGTGGCGGAGCCAGGCACTGTCACGGAGGACAAGACAAGAAGGGGTTTATTTTTCACTTTTACAATGAGCTTTTGGCGTACACCTTCAGAAAGCAGCTCATTGTTTGAAACCGTCTCTAGACGCCTTCCAATAAAAGGCTCTGTGCTCTGCACTTTCACCTCGTAATTATCACGTCATTTAGCCATCGAGGTAATTATAGCAAAGAGATATCAAACATCGGATTTACAAACACAGAGTTCAAGCTGGGCGCATGGAGGTTTGTGTTGCTCTGCTGGTTTAAGTTGCCTTGTGCTTTGAGCTTAAGGTGAGGCATCTGTCGAAACTATTTCTAGGACAGATGATGGGGAAAACATCTAAAGCAAAACTTATCTGGTGGGAATTTAATCAGTTTAGAATACATTTTAACAATAACTCTGTGCTTATGTTTTGAAAGAGTGATCAACACTTGAGATGCAAGCTGTGTAGTACGTTTTGGTTGACAATGAGCTGCAATATTTGCAGAAGACTTTCTGTATTAAGTTTGCTATATGTAAGGCGCCCATAGACCATGCTTTTTTTATGTGTGGATCTAAAACGCATACAAGTGTGTTTTTTTTTTGACTTGTTGTACTTGCCTGGCGACATCTGCCAGAGGGGCCATTACAGCACATTTATTACTAAAACTATTTCTTCATTTATTTTGAGAGCATGTTTACAGGTTGGGTTACTTCTTAGGACCCTTTCTGTTTGAACATTTATAATTCAGGTGCTTGTTTAAAGTTGCAGACAGGAAATAAAGATGTGCAATGTAATACACATACTTAATAGACATGACAGGACTTGATATTCCACATAATTATTTTCATATTTACACCTACGTAATGGGTTAATATACCAACATACATTCTGAGATAGGAAACAGCAGAACAGTTCTCCCTGCTGAATGTAAGGAATCCTTATTTATCAATCAGCATCGTCTACAACAAGTAACACATCAGCAACACAAACTCTAAGAATGATTATGGCCCTTTTATTTCTAGCTGAGGAAATGTGTTCTAATTAAATGTCTACATGATGTTTAAAAAATAACAGAAGAACATATGAAAACATATTTTCAGCTGGTGATAAAGAGGAATAATCCATCTTCTTTGAAGAATATACTATATTGATATTTACTGTGATTTAAAACCTGAAATACAATCCAATGTTTCTTCTTTAGAATATAAAATTCAGCCCCAAACCCAAGGATGGACTGTGTGAAGCCTTGACTTCATGTTTGAATGGCTGCTTTGTTGCCAAACATAATGTCAGGGTTGTACTTTAGTCAGAAGAGAAACTGACTCTGCAGGAAGGGAAGGGATTAAAAGACACAGAGGGAGGAAGTTGGATGGTTGGCAAAACAGCCAGGGAGAGCTGGCCTGTCAGCTCTTGTCGCCAAAAAAAAAAGGAAATGTACAGCGGTGCTGGCTTTACCTCTTAGAGAGGAAGAGTGGGGAGGATGACAGAGGTAAGAAGGCCAAGTAAGGGGTGAGTGTGGAAAATGGAGGGAACAGAAAGAGGAAAAATGAAGATAGTGAAAATGACAGCAGACCAAAGAGTTGTATTCAGGCAAATGAGAGTTCAAAAAAGGGAGAAAAGTAATCTCCAGAGTACATTGACGTCAAGGGTTAGTGAGGAAGGAGAGGAAGAAGAGTCACCAGGGGAAATATGAGATCGAAAGGAAAGGTAGGAGAGTTTATGCCAGAATATAGTGGAGTATCCTGAAAAGTACTATGAGTAAGACAGGAGACAGGAGAGAATGTGTTATCAATTTAAAACGTGGTTCAACTGGATTTCCTGGATATATATATATATATATATATATATATATATATATATATATATATATATATATATATATATATATATATATATATATATATATATATATATATATATAAATCCAGGACTGGATGTCCTGGATTTATATATATATATATATATATATATATATATATATATATATATATATATATATATATATATATATATATATATATATATATATATCTTATAAGATAGAAAGATAGTAATAATTGACATTGCTGTATTCCTTGGCTTTATTTCATATTCCTTCCTTTCTTCCTGTTCTTCCTTGCTTTTGTTTTTTCTTCCTTTGTCCCTTCCTCCATTCTTTTATTTCCTCTCCTTGTACATTTTATGTAATGAGTTCACCATCTCATGCAATCCTGCTGTTCTAAAGGCAATCCCTGTGAGCAGGATATTTCACTAGAAGTGTGTTTTTGTTATTATTGCAGTTTGAGCGGTTCATGTGTGTAATAATAAGGCATCCTGTTAGTGCAGGGATCTCCAACTCAGTTTCATTTTGGGTCATATGAAAAAATATGGGGATCTGTTGATTTTGTTTGAATTTTGCAGTCTTGTGAAAAAATGGAGGGCCTTATTGATGTAATTTGGACTCTAAGGGCCAAATACAAAGCTACGGCGGGCCAGATTCATTTATGATTTATTTTATTTATGGTTTTGTGTATCTTTCTGTCAGTTTCACACCTATCACATTATAAGCTCTCAGGTTCTACTGGATGTCCTGGATTTATTGTGCGGAGGTGTTTAGCTTGCTGGATAGCTGAATGGAGTTTTCTGCGAGGCCAGTACAATAAGTGTACAAAAGAAGGTTAGTGTGATTTTAAAAAGACTGATAAGAGGAAGAGGGGGAGGAAAGAGCATGGTAGAGAAAAATACAGTTAACCGTGGAAGAGGAACTGATAAAAGACAGCAGGGATGAGAAGAGAAATAGGAGAAAGAGATTAATTGAACAGATGAAAGAGGAGAGGGTAAACAGGAAGGATGGAGCTTTAGAAGTGACAGAAAAAGACCTTATAGAACAGATGAAGTGGGGAAAAAGAGCTGGAGATGAAAATGAGAGGCAAGAAAAGAAAAGTAATGGAGAGGAAAAAAGAAAGAAGCTGAAAGATAGGAAGACGTACAGAGAAAGACATCAAGGGAGAGCTTTGAGCTGCTGCAAGAAATAATGAATCATGAATAGATTTAACAGTATCTGCTCTTATTTCCTCTCCACCTCCTTTGCTTCCCCCCCCTCCTCCTCCAACTTACTCCCAACATCCTGTTGAGATCACTGCCGGTAGCCTCCCCCTGCCCTCTCCCTCCTTTTCTCCAACACTCGCTCTGTCATTATCAGTGGCAGGGCCATCTCATGTCTCGGCATTAATTGAGCTGTAACGGTCGTCTCTCGCTTTCCTACCCTTCCTTTGAGCTACTTTTGATTATTTTCTCTCTCCGTCTCCATTTCGCTCTTTAAATTTCCACGTATGCTCTTTATCTCCAGCCCTCCTTTCTCTATTTCACTTTTTCTCTTCTCTTTGTCCCCGACTGTTTGTGATGATTGTATCCAAACAGCACAAAGGCTCAAGAAAGATAGCATCTCCTCCATTCTTTTCTAAGCTTTGTGGATACAGTGACCTGCAGACACACATCACATTATCTCACTTGGTTCACTTTCATTATCATATCATAAATTCATATATCCTTGCAGAGTCCCCCCAAGCAGCGAGGGAGACTTCATGGACTTTGCGCTGCTTTCTGTCATTATTCTATATTCATTGACATAGCAATTCTGGGGCTGTGGTGGTTTTTCACTGCATCCCCAGTGATGTGCATATGCACCACATGTACATTCATTGACTTTATAATTCAGCCATGCACTGGGGCGCGCAGCTGCTGGAGCAGGAGAGTTTACAGATGTGATGATGTGTTGTTGCTGTGAGGTGTGTGCTGATTAGATTGAAGCTTTTGTGTTGCCATATAATTAATGCAGCAGGATGATAGGATAATGGGAGGAGGGGAGGCACGTGTCCTCTGACAGCTATCAACAAATGAATGCGGTCTGGGAAAACCTGAACATAGAGAAGATAGGAAGGCTAAAACGCCACCAGTTAAAATAATATAAACCCCTGATTTGGGCAGCATAACCCTTTCTATTCATTATTTATGCTCATTTTCTTTCCTTCCTTAGAGTCCTATTTTTTTCACATTGTCATGCCAACATTTTTGCGTGAAAACAGCAGATGATGTATTAAGCTTCTGATAACAAAGTCCTTTTAGTGAAAGATAGGGATTACATTAGTCCATGCTCGTTATATTATGTGCTACCATTTTCTAGCTAACCTACACTCAACTTCAACTTGTTTAAATACATTTTACCTTCTGAAATGGTTTGACTCTTTGTGTCATTCATTTTCCAAAGGGTTGTAAACACTTTTCAGTGAATATTTATGCTATGGCATCATGCAATTGCTGCACCACAGCTCTCTCACACCATTTGCAACTTCATCATGGGAAAGTAACATGGTCCGGTCATAACACAGCAGGGCACTGTAAATTTGAAAGCCATTGATCAAATTATTTTTTTTCCCAGTGGGACTGCATCAAACATGACGCATAATTCAGAGGTATAACAGGATCCAGTATTTCACAAAATATCTTCTCATTTAAAGTCAGGCATTAGATGTGCTTCAAAATCTAATGTTCATTAGAAATGATGTGGTAATTGGACTAACTAGCCTAGTCTCAAATCTTCTTCCCGAACAACTAAAATCAACAAGGGATTTCTTTTTCTGCAAATGGCACATTTTTGTTCTAAACAATATACAGATGCAGGTTCTCAACTCTCCCAACTCTAAGGCCCCCATCGTCTTAAGCCCTCGTCCTTCTGAATATTGGATATGCTGACAAAAACGTGTCTGTTCTGGTGCAAGACTTCACTGCAAGTAGACAGAATTTTGTTAGACTAATTACAAATGTAGTTTACAGAAAGAGGTTGGAGTCAGGTGTTTTGGCTAAGGTTAGGTTCAATGTCAGAGCAAATTATTGAAACATTTTAGAAACCACAAAAATGGCTGGAGAATGGTGAAGCCGAAGAAGAATAACTGGACCTGGGAACCAAATGTAAGGTTGAGAAATGTTTTTGGGTCATTGGCAAGTTTATAACTTCTGCAGAAGTGAGAAGCTGAACTGTGTTTGTTGATCCAAAATGGCTAATTTTGGGCAAATATATTCTTGCATAGCTTTTCTTTCACTTATCCGTCCATCATCTCCCTGATAAACCCAACCAACTTTTTGTCCTGTACTTCATCAAGTGGGCTTTGTATTACTAAGTCATAATAATTACTATGTTATGTGTGTTCAGATGTATACGTGACTTGTTTTGAAATCAACATCTCAAACTTAAAAGTGGTAATTAAGCTTACATGATTGACTTTTTGACACATTCTTTGAATGTGGTGTAGTACTGAGCTTTGACAGTAATTTCAGTTTTGTGGGAGGAATTTTTTAAGTTAGAATATAATGCTGGGTTGGTGTGGTTAAAAGCTGGGTTCATGTAAGTTGACAAATTTGAAAGAATAGGGCATTTTTCTTTTATTTGCTATTGTTTTGCCTGTCAGCTAAACATGTTAAAATAAAAAAGAGGTAGAAAACAAGAACAAACATCTGATTTTTAGGATGTCTTTTTTTTCCAGGCAGATGGCTGAAGATGCACACTTCTTAAAGATCTTTGTTTTATTAGAAAAATTTAAAATGACAAAGACATTGTTGCTTAATTAGCAGGTAGGATATGAGAAAGAACAAATATGCTAAAATCCCAAATAATATGGGTGTTTGGTAAGTATGCAAAAATACTACAATTATTCAAATCAGTTTAGCTTACCATTATAACACCTATTCACAACAAATCTTGCTTTGAGGTGCTTTACAAAAAAAGTTATTTCAAGTCAATCACACATGCATTCTAATATATTCTTGTAATCAGTCGGTGCAGCAAGATCTGTTGATTAATCAACTCTCAAAACCCAGCAGATTCACTACTCCTGGATGAGCATATACATAGCAATAACCCTAATTTTATTAGTTTCCTTTGGTAAAAATACACCAAATTCAGACCCTACTTTCCTGCATGCTTCAAATGCATCTCTGCTGCTGCATATGTGATTCAACTGACTGAAATAAGAGCTCTCAAACTATTTAAAGTGAACTGAAGTGGCTTACAGCTTGCATCATTCACCTGAACGCTGTGGTTAAATTATGGCAGGGATTTCCCTTTAAGCTCACTGTGCTGTGTCTCTGTCTTTATGTTGGCTGTCTAAATGCATTCAATGATTTAAACACAAGAAACAAAGTCCTGCATCAGGTCAATGTATCTCTCAGTTCAGTCTGTTTCTGCACTGAGGACTGCACTGGGAGTATTTGCTTGATATATTATCATTACATCTCACTGCCTTCGCAATCCTGTATTACACCAAATAGTTATTACTTTCCTTTTTATCCAAGCATAAGCCCATTCTGCGACAGATGTAGTAAATTAGCTTAGCCTGTAAATGCAATGTTCGGTATTTGTTGATAACGTCACTTGTCTCTATAAATCGGTCAAATGTGCTTGTGAGGTCAGATCTGCCTTTTAAGTTCCCTGGATAAAATTTTGCAAACATGCTAAACGGTGGGAATCCTGTGAAAGAGTGTATCCCATAAATGAAATGAGTCAGTTTGCCCTTGGGTTAAGTTGATTTCTACTAATTTTAAACCATTTAGATAAAAGCCTTGGAAGCGGCATACCACTTAGTTTAAGAAATGGTTGTAGACAAGATATTATTTCCATTTATCTAAATTTACATAAACATGTGCAGAAATGTATATGTTAAAATATATTTGGTGCAGTTCATGGAGTGTAGGCAAGATATTAAAGGAGGCTGTGTTTGACAGTCAGGATGCTCTGCAGCCAGATTGTTTCCCCTGTGGACTCCTGAGGACAGATGAAGCAGCTGGCTGTCCTTCCTTCCTGTTCCCTCCTTTCATTTCACCAACCACACATATGAGGATGGTTTTGCGCGCGTGTGTGTGCGCGCACGCGTGCACATGCATGTGTGCTTCTGTTGCTGTGATTAACACTTTGAATTTAAAGAATATAAGGGAGATAGTAAACAGAGACATGAACAAATGGCTATAAAACAAAGAGAAGAGACTGGGCACGATGAAGAGAGAGTACAAGCAGACGAAGATGATCACATGAGAAGTTGTTTATCTAGTTGGATTGCAAAAAAAAAAAATGTGTGTGCAGGTGCTTATCCAACTGCCTGCCTAATTAGCCAGAGCTGTCTGGCCTTTTTATGCATGTGTTTTTGTACACAGGTGTGAGTGTGCTTGGAAGCATGGGCATGTTTGGGTGAAGTTGTGACCTGAATCCCTGGCACATGCAAGTAACATGCCTTCATTTTCAACTCACTGCTTCGCTTCATAAAGGGATTTGGCTCCTCTCTCTCTCTCTCTCTCTCTCTCTCTCTCTCTCTCTCTCTCTCTCTCCATCTTCTGGTCTCACTCTTCTCTTTTTTCCACCAGCTTTTTCTTTCTACCATTCTCAGAAGCCACTCTGTCCTTCATCCTGTGGATTTGATTGGATGCTTTATTTTGACTAATTTTATTTAAAGGGACGGATTAAGAGCACAGTGCACAAGTGGGTCAACTAGAGCAGGCTTTGGAGAGGTCACAGCACGTTAAATATGTTTGCTTGTGTGTGTTTGCACTCTCTCTGATCAGTGGTGTATGCAGTCACTCTCTGCACATGTTGTAGCATCTGTGCTGGGTCTGTATGAGAGTGTGTGTGTGTGTGTGTGTGTGGCTTTGATGTCTCTCCCCCTGTTCAAACTCTTTGGAGCTCAGTTGTGTACAACAGAGCCCAGTTGTGAATAATGGGCCATATAGAGATAGAGAGAGTATGAACAGAGCTGGATAAAATCTCAGAATTTGAGGAAATAAGTTCGGAAATATAAACCATGGAAGAAGACAGGCAAAGATGAGACGAGAAAGGAAAAAATAATTAAATTCTCGGGGAATGTTTTAGTTTAATAGCTATTAACTTTGACAGAGGAGCTTCAGATTATGTTTATTGTTTTATCTGTTTAACGTGTTTGGAAAAATTATTTTATTTGCAGAATACATTTGTTGCAAAATGAATTAATGGTCATCCAATACACATTTTTGAGACTAGATCTTATTTAATTACATTTTCTTTTACTGTACTCTGATAAAGCATGATCTTTGGATTCTCACATTGTATTTCTTTTTATTCTTAATAACTTGCATATTTACTATATTCAACTTTTTTTCTTTTTTTAGTTTTGTGGTAGGAATATTCTATCATAATATTATGTGATATGATTGGAAGTAAATGAGACACAGTAACTCTGGGGTGTTAGTGGGAGAAAGAGACCCAGACATCTGACTTCTGTAAAATGACAGCTTGTTTGTTAGTAAAGCATCCTCATATGTCTAGTCACTGTGTTGTTACCTTGACTAGCAAAGCTTTTTCATATCTGCTCCTTACTCGTAAAATACTTTTTGATATACCTCTCTGCTGAATGAAATGAGAAGAAATGTTGGACAAAGCCTCTACTTTTGCTACAGAGGTTAGCCACAGCAAAGCTCACCTCCGTGTTTAGTTTATGAATCCTCTGCACTATATTTCTTTGGCTTTTTTCATCTAAATTATCCTGCTAAATGACTTGAAGCATTCAGCATTCCAAAAAAATGTTCTAAAAAAACAATCTGCCTGCAGCTACGGTGAATGACGGTAGCTCTTAAGGACTCATCTTGGGCGTCCTTGGCCTGCAGCATTAAAGCAGCAATAATTAATGGTGCTGAAATGCCCCATATTGTGCGCAAACGTCACTTTACCTTCAGCTCTGGTGGCGGCATGAGCAGCATAGTATCACATTGATTGTATTCTTTTACATGATGTTGGAATGCTTTCATACTCTAACACACTGTGTAGTCACTTCAACAAGCTTGCTACTCATTATCTGTTTACATTTGTAGAACAATGAGTTTGAGGATGAATAGTGTTGGTCAATACCGGCTGAGGATCTGGGAAATGGAAATCTAAGTGATGCGTTAGTTGTTGTTTTTTGTTTTTTGATAAAATTATCATAGAAGAAGAGCTACAAGCAATGAAACTAGAGCAGAAAGTGAGCCACAGATTTAGTAACGTATATTAACATCCTTTTCCGTTCAGTGATGTCTGAATGCATTTAATATGCACCTGTGTGCTACAGACACCTATGTGTGGATCATGCATCTGTGTCCTTGAATCCACACATTTGTCTTTGTAAATGCATGAATGAGTTTGTATTTCAAAAAACTAAAAGTGAGCTGCATTTCATCTCTGATGTGTTGCTTATGCACTGGGGGAAGTTGAACTGGCGTCTTTGTGTGTTCATGTGTCAGAGGAAGTGTTCATGCGGCCGTCGGTTTCATGCTGGGAGGGTGCTTGCGCTGTGTGTGTTGTCATCCCTGCTCTGTTTGGGTGGATTTTTCTGTGTGCCCTTTCTCCAAGAGAGCTGTGTGCACAGCTGTTTGTGGTCGCTTCCATGTGCACAGAGAAGAGCATTTGCTTAGCACAGTACTGGGTATGTATGGATGTGTGACATTGTGTGCTTCTGTATACGTCTTTGTGCTTTGTAGCTCTTTTTCATCTCTCTTTCTTTTCCTCTCTTTCCCTTCCTCTCCTTTACGAATAGAGGGGCCATCAATCAGAGGCAAGGGGGATAGAGGAAGGGAGGGTGGTGGGAGGAGGAGGCGTGGAATAGGAGTGGAGGAGGGAAGTTGGTTCAACGCCAGGGAAGAGGAGCTGGCACGCTGCCCAGAGAGGAGAGAGAGAGGGCGAGCGAGGGAGCTGAGAAGAAAAAGAAAAACAGCAAGAGCGAGCAAAAGAAGAAAAAAGAGGTAGAGGGAGACTATTAGGGAGAGGCAGGGCAGATAGATGCAGTACGAAGCAGAGAGAAATGAGAGAGAATAAGAAGGAGGGCAGAGAGAGAGCAAGAGCAAAAGAGCAAGGCCAAATGCACCAAGGGAAAACAGAGCGAGAGGACACAGAGTAAGGAAGACAGAGATACTGTGGAGGAGGAAAATGAGCCAACAGAATGGAAAAAGCAGGAGGGCTGATGGCGTGGAGAAAAAGGAGGAAGTTGGGTCCTGGGGGGGGGATGTGGTGAGGTCCTGAAAGAGAGGAAACGGGGAGGGTTATTTCCATTGAACAGCTCTGTGTCTGCACCCCAAATCAGAGGATGATTAGTACATCACTGGGTACAAATATTTACCTGAGACTCTTCACAAAGGGGACAGCACTCTAATTAGCACTGAAGTGGCTAATGTGAAGGGTGCACAACACAAGGAATAAAGACCATGATGCATTTCAAGATCGAGAATGACAATGACCAAAATCCATCCTAAGCGGTGAATTCAAAAAATATCAAAAGTGTAATATTTTTTTTCCAAAAAAGATGTATTTATTTTGGTGTTTATGAGATACATCTACCGAAGAGGAATTTAAAAGATTTGCAAATTGTTTTCTTAATGATGTTTTTCAAAAATATTGAATTAAATGGCTTTTTTTTTCATGTAATAACAAAGATGCACAAAGAAAATATTTATAACAAACACAAAACTGTTGTGTGTTTTATGGATGTTACTTTTGATAATTGAAGCATAATTGCATTCTTACAATAGTGTTTTGCAGTGCAAATATGATTTAAAGACCATGTGCATCAGCTTTTACTCTTCAAACAGAACAATATAATCAGAACAATCCCTACATTTTCAAAAATGTACAACATTTGAAGAAAAAAAAGGTCTCTGGTTATGTAAATAACCATTTTAGCTGCTTTAACTCCATTGCTACATAGAAGTAAAACCTCTGAGGATGGTCAATGAAAATTTGTTACATTGTCTTGAATGACATCGGGCAATACTTTAATGTCATTCATACTTGGGATTAGCTTTTTGTGTCTGGATGTCCAGACTGCTGGCTGCTAATGTGTTGTAGGATGTAGGTTGCAGCAACGCAGCTTCAATTATAATTCAGTAATAATTGTCATAATTCATTTCTTTTGGTAGCTAAGAAAATTTGAACAGCCTGTTGCAGGAAATATTCTGTTTCATTCTGTGTGTGTTCAGCTGAAGCGATGAGCTAAGCTTCATCTATAGGTTCAGCCGCAAACAGCTCAACTAGGTCCAGAGCTTCATGTACACAATTGTTTGAATCTTGACTAACATAAACAGAGAAAAATGAAGAAAATGTGTTAAATCAGCCACCAAAACACACCTATAGCTTCTGCTATATTAGTGTAATAAGTTCTGAAGTAACACAGCTAGAAAAAGACTGGATAGAAAATGATTTTTTTACTTTTCTTAACTAGAACAGTTGCCCCCTTCTGGTCAACAGGAATAATACAGTTTTAAGGCTTTTAAGTATTGACTTCCTCTTTTGCAAAATCATGAAATACCATGTGTAGACAGAATTAATAAAAAAATACTAAAAGACAAAATAAAAAATAATCTGATCATGTTATACTTACTGATTTTCTTGAATGACATTTGTACTGAATGCCATTCTCATGTGCCTCATTAGACTTATGTGCCTTCTATTATCAAGCAGATTGACACAGCTGCTGACTTTTTATACAGCTGTAGCGAAAAGGACAAAAAGGAATCTGAGGGTTCTCCAGTAATTTAATTTGAAGCGTTTTTAGTTTGAAATATGCCTTGAATAGTCTAAGTATTCATAGTTCATATTTTCTCATGTTCAAATAACTTATTCCCTTTCGTAAATCACGTATCGCTGAAGAGCTCCTCATCACTTTCTGTTTAAAATGCACCGTTTTATTTTCTGTTGCTTTTTGCCCCCCACCCTCTTTTTGAAAAGCCCTAATTTGCTCTTATTGTTAGAATAAAAGGTGGATTTCAAGCATCTGGTCATTCTTTGTTTGAGGTGTAACTAACCTGCAACTAAGAAACCTTATTTAAATGTGAGGTAGAAAATGAAAATAAGGCAAACCAAGACAATTTATGGAGCACGCCTTGCTTCTAAAAAATCAAAAAATGGCACAATGAAAGAGACGGGAGGAAAACTAAACATAATAATGCATTCACCAATTACTGACAAGTCATGTAAAATAGCTGCTAAGGCTACAATCAGCCCCGTTATTACAACAAAATTTATTTTGCATAGTGATGCCAAGGTAAAATTTATTTTATTTGCAATGCTTTGCTTTTAAAAAAAAATCATTTTCTGATTTTGAAATGTTTTCCTCTGGGTTTCTCAATTGCAGCTAGGTTTTTCTGCATTTGCACATTCAAATTGTTGTCCTCAGCCATTGTTCGGTCCTACTGCCAGCTTCCACACAAGGATCCAGACCAGCAACTTCAAACGATAGGTGCTGGGAATACGGCCTTAATGTGAGCTAAAAGTGATGGCAGAGATTTCCGTTGCAAACAAAACAGTGCGAGTAGACCGGTATCTCTGACATCCACATACACAGATAAAGCTGGCTCCCTCGGCTATAATGGGACTCTGAGGCTGGCACAGCTGGCAGTGCCTGAGCACACTGGGCACCATCTTCCTCCTGCCGTGCCAATCTCGGCCCACGCTCATCACATTTAGATTTGCCGAGCTGCATTGGCAGGATGAACGCAGCCACTGTTGCTCGCCGTCACACTCTGGTACCAAGTACAATGCTGCACTTTAACAGAGGAGAGGCTTTCCTGCCGCTCAAACTGGAGCTCACTTTAATATCGGGAGTGAAAAACGTAGTCTTGTGTTGTGTTTGTATCTTTATGATTCTCTTTCCCCTATGACAATGTTGGGTATCTGCTTTGTTTTTGTGCTGCTGGAAGCGGCTCTAAGGAGATACTTTTCCTGCATGCGAAGCCTACAGCCAAACTAACATTCATTTTGGAGACTTATTAAGAAATTCAACTCCTGAGCATCACAACTCTGAGACGCCATAGATGTGTCGAGTGGTATTCAATAGTAGCATGCCATGATCTGCAGATGTTCTGTCTATAGTGAAAAATATTTATTTAAATCACTGCTGGCCAGGCAGAAGCATGACCTACTTTCTCCCTAATAATTATTTAATAATTTACGCCTTTCATAGCATTAAACTTTGCATCCCAGGTAGTATGTTGATCCTTGATTTCTCATGTTGCCAAGTCGTCCAGACAACACATCACAGTCTTCCACCTCTCTGTGAGACACAACGGAAATGATATGACTTACTTTTATTTTATTTTTTTCTCACTAAACACTTCTGCTGCTATTAGGTTGTTAATTTGGTCCCTCCAGAGTTTTGGTCGTTTTACACCTGACTTTTTTCATGTTCAAAATGACACCATCTACGTCAGGATTTCAGGTTTCATAAAGATGCTGGTTAAAGCGTCTCATCTCCTCAGGGTGTCTTTATCTTTTCCTTGCCTATCTAACCGTGTGGAGCTGAGGTCATTATTGAAATAAATTTGATCCCTTTTCTCCTTTTAAGCAAGAAAATTGTGGTGGGCTTCCTTCAAACAGCTGACCTTCAGTGTGTACACCTGGGGGAAATTTAAACTGTGGAGGCTATATGAAGCAAACGATTTGCTTAGTTTTATATTAAACATGACTGTTTAAAAGTTGTGTTCAACATACTGATAGAACGTCTTACTTTATCATCTGCTTGGTGTTTGACCAGTCCTGTTCATAATTTTACAGGATTAAAAAATGATAAGCAGAATAGTGGTTTATTTCACTTTATTTTGCTTTATTTTAGTTTGAGTGGCTCTTAACTATCTTGGCAAACTCAATAAATTAGGTTTTGGGTTACACTTGCATGTAAGATTTCAAATGAGGTTATTTTTCTTTTTCTAAATATTAAGCTAAGGAGTGATTTTCTTTTTCTTGACATCACTGACCTTTACTTTTAATGTCTGAATTAATTTTCTTTGTCAGAGCTAGCTATCATACTAAGCAACCACATTTGACTGCAAAAAAAGGGCTTTGCTGCTCATAAAGCACTTACCGCCATGTGATTGGGGAACAGTGATTTACTCTGTCTTGTCTGCGAGTCATAATCTCCTGTATTTGTTTTAATATTACTCGGTGTTCTCACATCCAGTGAATCCTGTATGTGGGAACACAAACGGCATGCTCACACAGGAACGATCCAACCCCAAACACAAACATGCACTCCACACGTTCACGCACAAACGTCTCCTGTGGACACGTCGCTTCATGTCGCCTGTCAGCAACGACTCGTGGGGGAATCATTGAGGAGGTAATGTAGAATCAGTGGGAATGGAATGAAAAAGTTATGAAAGATGAAGTGTGCTCAGTTTTAATCACTTTGAAACTGTTTATTTCTGGCGGTAGATTTGATGTGTCTGGTGAGAGGGACAGAAAGCACGCCGCTTCTGCTTCTTCTTGGTTCAAATAAAGCTAATTTCTGTGAGGTTTTCAGACTTGACTTTAAGAATGACGTTGCCAATCTTGGAAAACACAATTCAATCTTTGTGTTGCACAGCTTATTATACGTTCACCATTTTATCTGCTTAATTGCTGAGATTGGAACTGTTTTCCTTTTTTCAGAGTTTGTGATTGTTTTTCTCTCTTAAATGTAGTTTAGAAGCAGTCTTCTATTCTTGCAACATCCTCTTCAGGCTGTGTCTTTTGCCAGCAATGGCAAAAGACACAGCAGACTCCAGGAGGAGCGCCAGGAATCTGAACTGTGAAACGAAACCAGAGCTTCTGAAGAAGGTGCATGAATCACCTCATTAATCCTGAGAACACAATTGCTGAAAGTAGTTTAGGTATTTAATCTGTTTATGTCTGGTTGCATTATTATGCAGCAACAAGGCTGTGTGATCACTTTAATGTTTTCCTCCCGTCTGATTATCATCCTGTCAGGGATCTGATGAGCTGGCAAGCTTTAGCATGCTGACACCGTCTTACATTGGAGCCTCTTTGTTGAGGTTATTAGGGCCAAATATTCACCACAGAATCTAGAAAAGGTCCTAATTTCATTTCTTAGCTGCCTCTTTCTCATGTTTGCTTTCCCCCGTTCACCTCTCTTCCCGTTTATTTGTCTGAATTCTCAAAAATCTTTCCAATTTTTCCTTCTTGTTGAAAAGCTCTCTCGCTCTCTGTGCCTCGCTCTCACCTATATTTGATCTGTTTCATGTTGAGCCTCTCTCTCACTCTGTCACTATCTGTTTCCTGGCCAGCTGGCAGCATATATCTGCCCTCAGGTGTTTTATTGACGAGTTTCTCTCTCCTTCTTTGTAGCTACCCATTCGGGCATCCCTCCATCCGTCCAATCTCTGCCAGTGCTCCCTGGTGGCAGTGCTTTGGCCGGCTGTAGTATGAGACCGTGATGTGTTGTTTCTGACACCTGCTTCAGCTCAGACTGACTCACCCCGGCACAGAATGCTTTCATTTTTTTTGTTATTTCTGGCTGTTTTATACTTTTGTTTCGCAGCAACAGTAAAACTGAACGAGCAGGAAATTAACAAACTATATTTGCCTTCCTCTGAAATAATTTCATTTTGATTCCATGAAGATTAAAAATTGAAACAAATTAAACGGCATAATCGTATTTTTTATTGTTGGATCTTTTGTTTTATAAACAACTGTAAACCTTTTTTCATCCAAGATGTTTCTACACTTTTGAAAGAAAAGGAGAATACAGGGAAAAACAAACAGTAATCCAAAGTGGGACTTGCTTGGTGTTCAGTTGTGCTTTGGTGACTCCTCTCACAGCAAAGCATCACAGAGAAAGTGGCGACAGAGAGGAATACAGCTCATCATTTGGAGCATTTCAAATTTCTGCAGCTTGTCACTTGTTTCCATTCAGCCAACCTTATTAGAATAGCTTTCAAAGTCAAAACCAGTGATGTAAATGGCTCCAGCTGCCAGCTCTGATTGCTTTGCATATACTGTCCAGCATCAGTCCTGCCCTGAGCTTTTTTCTGTTTTTTGTTGGTCACAGCTGACTGATGTCATTCGAGGAAGCCGTCTGTGGTCCGAGGACAGCTTGTTGTTTAATAGGAGAAAATCTGGTACATTTAAAAACAGAAAACCAAATGCCGATAGATTTTAGGAACTAAACGAAGCAGTTGTCGAGTCAATAAGAGCAATAAAGGTTTTCCATTGTAACTCTCCTCACCTGTTGCACACTTTTGATCAGTTGGCTGAAAGAAGGCTACCACACTTTTTCTCTCAGCCAGAAATAAAAAAGACAGACTGGGTTGTTTTCAGATAATTTTATTCATGAAAACTGCAGTTGGTCGTAGAGAAATAAAAAGAGTGCCGGGCAAAATTCCTAATGAAATAATGAAAGTGCAGCTACAAGCAACATGTTTGTTAACTAGCCATTAACTAGCTCAACCTAATCAGATAACCTGAGTAATTAAGTCCTTCTTTTGCTCCTACTGTTACTTTGTAATGAGCAGAAGTGCAAAGGCTTTAATATTCATCTCAATACATTGTGGAGAGCACCGCGACTGTGTACAAATGCGGGATGGCAGATGCCTGCTGAGGGTGGTAGAGATGACTGAAAGATCACCAAGACTCCACTGTGCCGCTGCAGATCATCTGAAAACGCAAAGTCCACAGGGGAGCAGCCTCCATCTTCAAGGAGTCGGCTAGCTACCAGTAAAAAGTAGATCTACTTCCACCCAGAGGGGCAGCAGAGTGAAATACAAGACTAGGCTGAAAAATGCTTTATTCTCACTGCCATCAGTCCCTAAGCAGAAGCAGCAGGTCAAGAACACAGTTCATGTAACTGGGCTTTTTACTTTGCATGTTACACACGTGTAGCTGCACGGTTACTGTGGACCGTTGCTTCGAAAAGCCGCTGATGCATAAAAATCACTCAAATATTTATTACTTTGTGGTATTTTTAAATGCTTTCTTTAGAAATTACATTTTAGGTCATTTCATCCTTAACTGGAATAAATATATATAAATATTTGGAAAAAAATTAAGAGACCACTTAAAATGATCAGTTTCTCTGATTTTACTTTTAATAGTTGTATGTTTGATCTGTTGTTCTATGGTCTATGGTCAACATGTCTCTGAAATTCCAAGAAAAAAAAAATATTTGCAGAAAATGATAAATAATCAGAGTAACAAAAAAGATGCACTGTTTTCACATTTCAAATAATGCAAAACAAGAAAAATGTTTTCACTCAGGGAGCGTTCAGAAATCAATACATGGTGGCAAAACCATGAGGTTTTCAACAGGGTTCAAACCTGTTGAAAACCTCATGGTGCAGTGGCCTCTTAATTATTTTTATTTTTTTTCAGAGCTCCAGAATATATTTAATTATTTATTATTTCAAAAACCACATAACAGTAAATGAATGTATGCATGTAATAATCAGTATGCTGTAATATTTTAGTGTTGCTAGTGATTATTGTTGGTTTTCTGTTTTCAGTGAAGGAAATGTTTGTTTTGTGATACATTTTCCAGGACAATACGACGAGAATCTCACACCCATGCCTATTGTCTACTTGTATTATTTGCTGCTGCAGGCTTATAAAAGAGATTGGAGTAAAGCAGGATACCGCATTGTCAAGCAGCTAGCCCTTGAATGCATGAAGATGATTGCTTTGACTTAAGAGTAGAGCAGATCTCCCACATCGGCAGCGGCCACAGTAATCTATTCCATGTTGTAAAATGTAATTCATTGTCTGCGAGGTTCCTCTTTCTCACTTTCACTTCCATCTTTGTGGTCAGACGTGCTTTATCCTTGCTGTTTGAACAAATACGGAGAAGAGCTGAGGGGCAGTCAGCTACCTCCACGTGCTCACGGTGACACATGTCAGATGTGATGGAACAGAGTCGTGTTTCTGGTGACGGCTCCTTTCTGATGTCGTGATCAGAGGAGCCGCCACTGACAGGTTGGCTGATTGTCTGTGTGCTTCAGTCTTTTTGCGACTCCCTATCTGACCCTGTCACTCTTTCCGTTGCTCTCAGATGCTTCCTTCACTGCTTTCTGTATCCAACATCCTCAAGTAGTTGGGAGATGGAGAAGGAAAGAGGACAGAGGAGGGAAAAAGCAGCACGGGCAGCTGGAGGAAAAGTGTGACGGCGTTGAAACGGGGACAAAAAAAAATGATAAGAGCAACTGATGATGCGGAGGGAGAGAAAGGGCAAGTGACGAAAAGGATGGAAAAATTATACTGTAGGAACAGAAAATGATACAGAAAAGTAAAAAGACGGGAGAATAGAAGGCGAAGGTTGCAAGTGGTGGGGAGAGAGAGAGAAATGGGGGAGAAAGATGGGAGGAAGAGGATGAATAGGGTAATAATGGCTCAGTGTGAGAGCTGCTGTGGAGAAAGAGAGAACGGCTGAGTGAAGAAGAGAACAAAATGAGGCTGAGGGCACTCAGACAGATAGAATTAGACACACCGCAGAGGTTCAGTGTGTGTGTGAGACACAACCGGGGAGAGTGTGTTTGTATTTATGTGTTACTGTGTGCTGTAATAAAATGAGTGTAGGCAGCTGGATTTGTAGGAGTGCAGTGCTTTTACCATGTGTGTGAATGGATGAGTGGAAGGACAGGGTAATATGACAGTGATTTATTATTATCATTATTAGTAGTAGTACGTAGTGACAGTGTTGAACACATTGTGATGCATTTTTAAAAGTCGGAGAGCAAACCTATACTTTGATCATCCACTTTTTAACCCATCCAGACACATTCTTAAATTATTTCTTGGTTCTCATTGAATGCATGAAGACGATTGCTTTGACTGGAAGGACAGTAAGCAATCGTCCTTCCAGTAATCAGAGGAGCCGCCACTGACAGGTTGTCATATTTAAAAATCAATATTTTAAATAACTGATTATAACTGCTTCTCTGTCACTCAAAAACAACACAATGGAAATCTTTGCATTGCATTATTCAAGTGGAATAATCCAATGCAGGGACCATTTATTGATCTCACAGGTATCATTTATTGATCTTGGTCACTTATTTATGATTTTGCTGTCAGTCATTCTAAATGAATCAAGACGGTTCATGTAAACATGCAACATAACATGGATGTTAGAAATGAAAATTACAAACATGACAAAAGCCTCCAAAGGGACTGAATTAAGAAAAACCTGGAGGAGAAAAAAAAACTAACAAGAAAAAAAAAAAGCTTCTCACCTGGGATCAGACTTGGACCATGCGCTGATGTTTTTAGATGCATACAGGATACACAAACGCATAAAATTAATGAATAATGTACTGGAAGATGACATACAAAGGTGTTAGACTTGCACAAAATTTCAAAATTTTCTCCTCCATTTTGTGAGGTGTGCCTAACTCTGTGTATCATAGACAAATATATTCAAAAAAGATTTATTTTACATTTACAAAGTACAAAATACATCTATTGGTTGAAACATTCCAGCTTCACTTCCCTCTTTCCCTCTGCAGTGAAGTGAAGCTGCATTTGATCGACAATCAAACCTTGAGTTTTTTTAATGTAGGTTATGGCCATGTTGCTAATTTCTTTTTAATTTCCAAAATTTTGCCATAGCCAGGATACATATTAGCTAGCTTATAAAGCTAAAGTAAGACAGGAAAAATAAAGAAAATATTATCTTAGCTCTGCTTTTGTAGGTCATAAAACTTTATAATCTTCCACATTTATTTTAGCCTCACCTACCTGCAACAAAAAGGGCTAAAACAATTCCTCAATATTTTCCAACCAAGACAGAACAGCACTTTAAAAAGGCACTCGGCCAATAAAACACGATGTACGCTACATTTCTTTTTTGAACCATGTGCCAAGAGGAAAGTGGTAAAAGGAATGAAGGAAAGCTGAAGTAGATAGGACTGCATTAGTGAGCATAATGAGAGTGTGAAGGCGCTAAAAGACCCGACGCTGACAGGTGCTTTAATGTGGTCTCTATCCTGGTTCTTCACTGCAACACCTCCTTCTGTGTCTTTCACAGAGGTTCCCAGCTCAGATACCTCATTAAGAAAGTGTTTGAATGCAAACAAAAGCCTTAATGTGCTGTTGAGGTACACGGTTTGCTCAACGTTTACTGTGTGCTTTCCACCTTTACAATATGTGACACGATTTTCTCTCTCTGTCGGTCTCTCTACTCCTCCATCGCAGGCAGAAATCGTCAAGCGTCTCAGTGCCATCTGTGCTCAGATCATCCCTTTCCTCTCTCAGGAGGTAAGTGCTGCCAGACTCACTTACACACGGGCACACAAAATATGGCCACCAAAAAAATATATATATAATAATCTCGGCTGTTTACACTTTAGGTTTATCAGTGGCAAAAAAATTTTAATAAGTAGTTCCTAGTAGAGCAAGTTAAAAGGTGAAGTGATTGAACACAAGTTCTAATTTAGGTGTTAATTGATATACATGATTTTCTCACTGAGACATATTCAGGCATGCATATTGATAAAAACACAGCTCATTACCTTTGTCTCGTAAATAGGATCTGCAGAAAAGGAGTGCTGTGGATTTCACAGTTACTCCTGGTGTTTGTGATTAAAAGACAATAACAAGCAGTTCAGCAATTATGAGCATTTGTCAAAGTGTTTGGTAAGAACAACAAATTGCCATTTTAAAATGTGCAAACTCATTAATTCTGTATTGTGCACGGGTCTGATGTTGAAAATTAGATATAATTAACCCTTTGTCACTATTTTTCTTATCTTTTGAACTTATGATGTAATTTTTTTTAAATGTTGGGTTGTCAGAAATAAATGCATACTTTATACTGAAAAGAAATGTTCTCTGTATATTTCAGTGGGATTTTTGATGTTAGCAGACCAGACTTTATATAAATATAAAGTGGAAGGAAAGTGATACATGCTTTTATAAATATATCACAGAGAAAAATCACAACCTGTATTTTGTGTTATGCTTCATTGAATCCATACTTTGTAGAGCCACCTTTTGCTGCAGTTGCAGCTGGAAGTTTGTTAGAGCATGTCTCCACCAGGCTTGGACATCTGCAGTCAAACAAATTTTGCCAATTTTCCTCTGCAAATGAGCTCAGACTCTTAAACATGAAATGTCTGATCTTGCCAGCGATTATTATATTTAGACTTTGATTAGGTCATTGTAATACATGGAAATACTATGATCTCTAAACCATTCAGCAGGAGGATGGTTTAGAGATTCAGTTTTTCCTCCAGCATTGGCCTGTATTTATCTTTATTACCTTTCCAGTTTAGCTGTCACTTCCTGAGAAATGCATCTCTTTAGCATGATGTTGCCACTAAATGTTGCTGCCACCAGTGAAACTTTGTGGTGGCAGAAGATAAGTTTTGATTTGGTCAGTCCAGAGAACTTTCTTCCACATAGCTGATCTGTTGCTTTCTTTAAAGTTTAACCCACCGCTTTCTTCTACCACATTTACATTTTGATTGTAAACTGATGACAAAAAGCTCAGTAGGTGTGAATACTTCTGGAAAGCATCAAGTTTTTCTTTCCATTGTAGTTTGCTACTATGGCACTGGAGGTCTCATCCAGTGCTGTTTTATGATCAAAGGCGGCTCTTTGAGTTGAAAAACCACCATCACTGATGCTTCATATGTGGCCCACTGATTAAATGTTACATCTAAGGGAAATCCAGAGGCAGCTATTAAAGTTTTTGTGGCAGACATGCTGACATTTGGATTGATGTGTTGTTTTCAGAACATTTACATCTTGTAATCTGCACACTGAATACAGTCATTTCCTAAAGACTTCTTTCACTTGTCTTATTATTCGCTCCTTCGTGTGTGTTTTGATCCCATTCATCGCTCCGCGGTGCATCTATGTGCCTTGATTGTGTGAGCACGAACATGAAACCCTGCAGGCTCCTCTGTTTGTCTCCGAATGCGAGTGAGCTCTGATGAATGTGCTACCTGGAGACAGCAAGGTCAAAGCTCTGTCAGTTTGATCAATATTAACGCCGTGTGTCTTCGTGTGTGTGTGTGTGCAAGCTTCATCACACACACGCGTATGTTTGCATTTGTGTAGTTCATCACATAGAGATGATGAATAAACATTTGTGAGATTTTAGTTGGTGTGGATTTTGGTGTGTGTAGAGATCTGCCTGCAGAGGTTGCACATGTTTATGTTGGTTTTGTTTGAATTGCATTGTTTTTTTTTGTGTTTTTTTTTTTAGGAACTATGGCGGTTTACTCAACACATTGATTTGACCAATCTGAGTAATAAATGCAATTTGACGCCCTTAATATACTTGCAGCATATTTAGTTTCTTGGAAAAGTGTTTACTTTCACGTTTTAGTTTTGTCACAATCAGAAAATCCACTGTATGTCATTGTATTTTTTCCAATAGTCTGAAATAAAAATCTAATAATTGTCACATACATTAGTATTCAGGTCTTCTATACAGACTCTGTTATCCTTGTTGTGCAACCAGTTGTCTCCTGGATTATTAGATTTTAAAAAATGTATCCATACCAATATAAATTAAGTTGTTTTTGAAGATTTCAGAAGTTTTGTTAAGGACATTAGTGAACTAACAGCATAATCAAGTTTGGGGAACACAAAATATTTCAGAGCAAAAGTTGTGGAGAAGTTTAAAGCAGGATTAGATTATAATCTAATCTAAACAAGCTTTGAACATCTATCTGTTTAATCCATCGTCCAAAAAATGAGAAAGAAGTGGAATAAAAACCTGCAAAACCACAGACGTCCACTTAAACTGATGAACATTAATAAGGGAAGCAATCAAGAGGTCCAAGGTCATCCTGAAGGAGCAGCAGATTGTTTCCAGCGCTCAGATGAAAACAATCTGCTGACAGGAAAACCCTTTATTTGAGAATTGCAAGAATGTAGCCACTGTTGAAAGAAAGCAATAAGAAGTCCTGTTTTCATTTTGATGCAGGCCAAGTAGAGACAGAAAACAACTTTAACATGTCAACTGGTCAACTTTAGCATGGAAAATGCTGTGTGTAGTTTTCAGATTTTCATTTGTGAAAAATTGGATGCCATGTATTATTACCCTTCAGGTCAGCAATTAAGTTCTATTACATACCATCCTAGTATGTTGTAAAATATTATGAATACTTTTCCAACATGCGGTAACTGCACAATATAAATTACTCCAAGTACACCCATGCTTGGAGCTTGTCTCTATGCGACAATGACAGTGTGTGTATTAGTGTGCTCACATGTTCTGCTTGAGTTATGCTGTTTGCTTATATTTGTGTTTAGCACCAGCAGCAGGTGGTCCAAGCAGTGGAGAGGGCGAAGCAGGTCACCATGGCTGAACTAAACGCCATTATTGGGGTGAGTCGCATGCATTCATCAGCGTAAGCACAACTAAATACTTGTCAGGTAACCGGACATGAACAATAGTGCATATTTATTAATCATGAAGACTCTGAATGCCAGATGGGAGAAAAGGGCTTCTAATATGATTCTCTGTGGGTGTTGAACATGCATCGACAGGCATTAGTGGACAACATGCATCAGCCTGAACTGGGTAGGACTGAGGCAAATGGAAAAGTACTATGACTTAATACGACTATGTGTATCATCTGCAGATGCTGATGTTCAGACTTGGGTTTGGGTATTCTTTTGTCTTCATGCAAGCCAATTAAAGAAAACCTTGAAAGTATTTAGCGGCCTGTAAAGCAAACTTGTCAGGAAGGCGATGCTGAATGTGTAAACTAAAAAAGCTGGACAGCAATTATTGTACTGCTGAATTCTGCAAACCTTTAATAGCATTAAGAACACTAATAGACAATTTCCGGCTCAGTTAAATAGAAAAAAAAAGTGTCTCTTTTTGTTAGCTAAAATGACATTAAGACTTATAGAAAGAACGATAATCTTACTAATGGACTTTCAGTAGAGTAAGAGTATTTACAACCTTAATAACAATTCACTGATATGTTTTTTTTTTCTTCAGTTCTGCTTCACATTTATTGCAAAGAAATGTTCTCTGGAACAACAGAATTTGTTGTAGATCCCTGGAGAAAGTCCACTGTCCTGTTGCGGTGGTGCCATCTCTGCAGGGTGTATGTTTGTTTCCACACAAATGCAGTGATGGTCCTGAGTGCTGCAGTAGATGGGGCTTTCCTGCAGCTTGTCAGAGCTCTGATCACATTACTGTCTACTTAAAGCCCCTTTGTTCCTCGCAGCTCTACAAACACTGCTATCTCTGAGGTGTGTGCGCTCTGGTGTGTGTGTACATCTAATGTGCTGGATTGAGAAAACAACACATGAAAACGCGTTCTAATGCCCCCCTCAGGATAATAGCCCTGCTTTATCGGTAGATGCTCCTTTGCTCTCCACTCTCTCCTCTATTTTTTTCCATCTGTGTTCATTTTCTGTCTGTATTTTTCCCATCCAGCCCTCCACGTAATCTTTGATCATTTTCTTCATCTTATTTTGACCGTGTCCTCCTTTCTCCCATCTGTTTTTTTTTTTGCTCTTTGTGAGCTACACTTTTTCTTCTTTTTTTCTGAACTCATTTAACTCTCCTTTTTTCCATCTTCGCTCTTCACTGCCTTTATGATTTCACTTTGTTTTGCCTTGTTTGCTCTGAAACTCAAGTATTTTCCTCTCTTTCTAAACCTTTCTGTTTTCCCCTGGCCTTTTCCTTCCCCTATTCCCTTTCCTGGCTTTTCTTTTGTAATAAATCCCATTGCCTCAATATTTTACACCTCTTACCAACTCTCCCTTTTCTGTTTTTCATTTTCTTTTATCACATTTTGGTTTTTATGTTCACAATTTTTTCAACTTGCTTCTCCTTTTTCTGTTTTTGCTTCTTGTTGTCATAGTCCAGTCTTAATGCCTAACGTCTTCTGCGTCCTGTCGGCCATCATTCTAATTTTCTCTGATGTTGTAATTTAATCACATTCACCTTCTAATTTCTCCTGTTTCATTTGCTGCATCCCACCACCTGTTGTGTTTTTAGCTCCTTTTCTCTTTTCAAATCGAACTTTTCTAACCTCCTTTTTTTTTGTCGTTTCCCTTCCCTTTCTCTTCTTTCCCTGTGGCCACAGCAGCAGCAGCTCCAGCACCTGTCTCACCACGCCCCCGGCATCCCTCTGACACCGCACCCATCAGGCTTGTCCCTCGGTGCGGGGAGCTCCGGGCTTTTGGCTTTGACCGGCGCTCTGGGGGTCTCCGCCCACCTCGCCTCCAAAGACGAGCGAAACCATCTTGATCCAGAACACCTTCGAGGTAAGAATCTGTGGATTCTTTGCCAAGCAAGACAAACCTGTACATTTTAATGATTGATTCAAAAACACGTTTTATTTCTGTAAATCTGAAACCGGTTAGAAGATGCCATTCAGTCACAACAAATCGAAACTTCTTAAACTTATTAGGTCAGATAAAAGCAAGTTTGAGTTTTTTGGTAACTAACGACAGAAACTTATTCACAACAAGTCAAATTAACACAGAACTTGTTTTCTAGACGCTAAGTTAACCTTCCTTTGTGGCCATTTCAAATTCCAGATTTATTCAATTCAATTTACTTGTTTTTTTTTTTTTAAATGCTGTAAGAGAAGAATAAGTGATATGAGCCATAAAAAAAGTCTGTTTTTTTTTTCTACTTGAAATTCTGTATTTTTAGAATAGAAACTAATTTGGAAATAAAGTATATTTTATTTGTCATGTATGCTTTTCAATGGTATTAAAAGTCCAAATAATCCCTAAAAATATCAAGTTCACTGTTGTATAAAAAACAACAGCTGAAATCATGCAGGGATCTCAAAACATTGCTTTTAAAACTACACCAATCGATTTTCATCTGTTCCCGAAGGCTTCCAGTGTTGTCTGAAATGATGCAACAGAGCAGCAAACATGTCCCTGTCTACAAGTCACAAGTGTGCTGTAGGAAACGAATAAGTAAATAAATAAAAGTATCTTTTACTTTTTGGCCAAAAGAAGCTCAGTGTTTTGCAAATAGTTGCACACAATACTGTGACTGAGTGTATTTCTGTATTTATGTTGAATTTTTGTGTTGGTTAAATTACATTTCCTTCAGATATAAAATGAAGGGAGACATTTAGACAACCACAGCATAAAATGTACATCACTTCTATTTTTTCAGACAAGATAAAATGCAAAATAGCATTTTTGACTTGCAGCATCTTTTTTTTTTTTTGCTCACCTTTTGGATGGAGTGTAATATTTCCTCTTTAGTTTTGTGTCATAAACTGGACTGATGCATCCATGGAGCTTGTGTGGATGAGAAAGAAATGCCTTTTCCCTCTGAACTCTGATTCACCCCAGTAGAATATCTTATCTCCGTGCTCAGGCGCCGAGCCAAGTGGCTTACGCATGAGTTAAAGGAGTCCTAGTTGGAAAAAAGCAGAAACGAATTAAAAGTAATAATCGGAAATAAGAAGATACAAGTGTTTAGACATGTTGTTATGTTGATAACATAACATATTCTTATATATATATATATATATATATATATATATATATATATATATATATATATATATATATATATATATAGTTTACTTGTATCTTTAATAATCTTTAAAAGTCGTAGTTCATCCTTACCTTGGCTGACTCTGGCTTGTTATTATTATTATTAGCACTGACGTCAAACCTTCTCTCTTTTCTCTATAAATCTTATTATCTCTGCATTGCTCTCTGCGCCTCCCCCACCCTCCGCCACGACCCAGAGGGAGCCCCCAGCAGGGTGAGTACTTTTGCTTGCATGTGCGTGTGTGTGCGCATATTGATGCAAGTGTTTTGTACGCCCACATTTCCCTCTGTGTGTGCTTGTGTGACAGTGATAAACTGAAGGAAATTGAGACACACTGTAAAGTGGCCTCGCAAAAAAAAAAAAAAAAAGGCAGGGTATGACTGGATTTGTTTCAGGAGTATCACAACCCAACAGCAGCACAATAGCAGCTCATCACCGTCAGCCTTGAGCTTCTCAAGGTTTTCTACATTAGACTAACACTGTAGCACTTCACATTTCTCTGAAAGGACCTAAACTACCGAATGGATGAATAGAGAACTGTTTTTTTTTTTCCACTGAGGCTACAAATGCCCCAGTTGAGATTTAGACAATTAACGTAGCTGTCTGTAGAACTGATCGCTTTGAGATTTAACAACCTGGTGACGGCTATTTCATTAGCCGTTTCCTAATGCAACTCAGTCTGCAGTATCATTAGTTCATATTAGGAGTGGCGTTACGCAGGTGTCATGCCGCAGTGAAAAGACAGCGGCATACCAGAAAACAAACAAAAACATTTTTTCTATGAATGACTGCACTGATATCTTCAATATTTTTCCGACTTCCATACTCTGCGTTTTTGAAACTTTCCTAGTTTAAACTCGTTCTGTTTGTGGGTCAATGGAACAAACGAGCACAACGCGATAAAAACGTGACATTGAAAATGTTTAAAACACTCATCATGAGCCGGAATGATCATAAAACAACTTCAGCAAATTTCAAAACCAAGATCTAAGAGTCGATATTTCACTTTATTGTGGAGTTAAAATTTAGCATCCAAGCTGCAGTATACAAACTTATATTTTGCTAAATGTTCAGGAAAAACCTCACATTCATAGTTCTCCACAAGTGTTTTTTTTTCCACGCACACTCAACCCACACCCTCCACGTTTTCAATAAGGTTGAGACTGGGGGATTTCATAAACATAATGGGAGCCTGTTTTATTTATTCCACTAACCGTGTTGATGTGTTTTGGGACCTTGAATCTGTTGGATTACCCAGTTGTCTTCAGGTTTTAACACCCTAATCCTAAATGCCTCCTTCAAAAAAGGAAAACTGGTTAGGATGTTTAAAAATACCCCAAAAATCATCAGAAACTAGAAGCTGCTGCACCACAAATATCACTGTCTCTAAAATGGACATCTTCAACATACCGGGGTGGACAGGTCGAATGTCTTCTGCACAGAGGTTTTATGCTAAGTTTGAGTCATTTGGCCATAGTGATAAAATATATTTTTCATTAATGTCAGTTTAACTGTCAAACATGGTGGTGGTAATATCATATTGAGGGCTGTTTAGCTGCCAGTGCTACTGGTGAATTGTACTAAATAAATTGAAGAATGAAAATACCTTCAAATTGTTTAACTTTACTTCAGCTCACCAGCTTCAGAATTGGTCATCCTAATCTGAGAAAATAAAAGTTTAAATTCATCCCAAAAGTAGATATTCATGCCCAAGATGAGTATTTTGTAAACCTTTTGTTGGCAATAAATCATTCAAACTACTCTAAAGAATGAACAAAAAGTTGGAAAATTAGAGCCACCATATCCTTGCTCTAAGTTTTTACTATGAAATAAAAAAAAAATATTTAAAAGAACAGCTGTTTTCACTTTCTATCTCTTCACTCTCATCACAGAACAAAACCTCCTGCATAATTAAATTTCTAAACACAATATTGATTGTAAAGCACAGGGAAAATATGATTCTCATTAGTGTGGGTTGAACTTACTCAAGCATTGTGAACG
This sequence comes from Poeciliopsis prolifica, assembly GCF_027474105.1. Classification (NCBI taxonomy): domain Eukaryota; kingdom Metazoa; phylum Chordata; class Actinopteri; order Cyprinodontiformes; family Poeciliidae; genus Poeciliopsis; species Poeciliopsis prolifica. Next base: position 16,266,112 of record NW_026562377.1, read on the forward strand.
ATGGGTGGGGAGGGAAAAAAAAGCTCTTGAGAAATGCATATCAATTAGCTTTTAAAGCTGCACGGTAGTAAAATATGCTACAGTATGAAATGAATTTAAGTTTGTGAAGCATTGCTGAGATTTACTGTGTAATCTCTTTTGTGCGCCGCTGCTTTGCTCTGGTTTCCGTCCTGTGGAAACCTCTAAACCCTCCCTGTTCCTCTGCTCCCCACATGAGGGCCGAGAATGACAAGTGGCCTTCACTGAACCTCTTGTCCTTTCCCGCGTGTACAAACACAACACAACGCTTCGATCCAATTTCTTCAGCGCTGAGCAGCAACACAGGCTGCATTGTAAATATGGCTGAACAGCTTTATTACCCGATAATGAGAGTCATATTTTACACGAGGACTGGTGTGTCGAGGGCAGAGCACTAATTAGCTTTATAGGCTATCCTGTGTGCTGCTATGGCTACGGCTTAACCTGTGCTTGTGTCTGCATTTCTTGCTGCGCGTGCGTGCGTGTGTGTGTGTGTGTGTGTGTGTGTGTGTGCGTCTTCACAAGTGTTTCTACACACCATTACCTGAATAACGGAGGTGTGTGTGTGTGTGTGTATTCACACTCGGTTTTTAAAACATGATTGATTATGTCCTTTGATGTTCTTCCTTTGCTTATGCATAGTTTCATCACCTGTTTCTATTTCAATAACGGACCATAATATTTCTACTGTTCTTTGTGCCTCCGTCTGTCTTTAGAGTAAGTCGGTGTCGTCAACAGACAGCCAGCCCACTGAGGAGCGCCAAGGACCCTCAGGAGGATACTCTGCCTTGCAGGGAGGGGCTGAGGCCAAGAGGAGGCGCTGTGATGATAAAGAGCCCCTCCCTCCCCACTCCTATGTACGTCTATCTGCCGATTGCTGTGATAGATTTGTACTTAAGTTGTATTCTTATGTCATGTATCTAAATTAAGCACATGAAAAGCATCAAGTGTCACTTGGGATGCTCCACAAGTTGCATAGTGGGTGTGTATTTGGATAACGGGTGCAATATTTACAATGTTCTACTGCATCCAGACTTCACTGCAGTCTCATTTTATTATTATCCGCACCTAACGATTGTTTCCCGTCATTTAAAACTTACAAAAGCTGTTAATGTTTCCCACCGAGTGGAGAACAAATTACGAGATGGAAAAAAAAAACAAAACAAAACAAATTAAGTCATACTGAAAATAGGTGGAGTAACTTCAAGTATCTGGCATCCCGAGGTGAGTGAACCTTCATCAGTACAGAGAGAGTATTAGTGTGGTCAGTGCTATAATATTAATAATGTTAATATACTGCACAATATAACATATAAAATACTTTCTTATCAGAAATACTCATGATCCAATGATTATGGTGCACAAACACACACAGCTGCACACGCACATCCACACAGTCGAGTTTCAAAGTTAGCCAAACACCAATTTGAAAGGGTTAAAAGCATAAAAAACAACATTATTTTAAGCACAGATGTTAACAATCATGTTTGTCAACAATAAAATAACGTTAACAATGAAACGTTATTATTAAGTATAGTTTAACAATAATGTTATTTTTGACAAATTGCAGGTCTGACAAGTTTCCCAGTAAATAACTGAAACATTTTTAACTTATTATTTTCATTTGCATTCAAGTTGAGCGCAGCCTTCGTCTAACATAAGACAATAGTAAATCTATTGGAAATAAATAGCATCACACAATAGCCCCCCATTTAAATCCAAGTTCCTGCTTGATTGATGTCCCTCAATGATCCAAAGTAAGTTAAATATGCCGACATTTATTGAAATAAAATCAGTTTATCTTGTCTACAGCAAACCGTTATTTTCAGCTATTTGTTCAAAGAAAGCACTGTGTCGATACACACTCTCTAATGTGTGTGTGTGAGCTGGTGTGTGCGACAGATTGCCCATGACACTAGCGGCCTCCAGGGAGTCGAGAGCCCATCGTCATTTAGAGCCGTGTTTGGTTTGGATGGGTCTGCTGGGGCAGAGCAAGCAGCCAGAGGGGATGTAATGCCAGAGGAGAGACAGCCAAGGCAGATAGCTGTAATGAATTAGATGGTTGTGTGTTTGCAGTCGGTGAGATTGATTGACACAAGGAGTTTGTCTCGAGAAGACTGCCTCCAGGAAAATCAGTTCGGCATCAACAACAGCAACCTAAATCTTTCCCATTAGCGCGAAACAAGCAGGGATAGTTTCAGCTCTCCAAACGTCTTTCCCCTCGTTCTATCTGTCGAGACGTATTTCACCACTTATTTCTCTTGGTCTGCCTGTTGGACCTCCGGATTTTTCCCCGTCTTTTTGAAACCGCTTCACCTTGGCCGTATGTCCATCCGGCTGCTTGTTTTTCTTCCAGGAATAGACTAAATGATTTGTCCTGTTTGGGCTCTGCATATTTAGGCACTGATGTCAATAGAAATATCAGCGCACGGATCGCATCAAAGCTTTGTTGCCATGGTGACTAAGTGCCATCGTTCTCACTTCAGGAAAAAGAGAGAGAGAGAGACAAACAGAGAGAGAGAGACGTCCGGACAAAAAGCTAAAGATGTGCCATAGATGGTGCAGAGCTGAAAGAGTGTGTGTGTCTGCAGATTGTAAGAGATTAAAAAACAGAGTTTGTATAGGAGCGATGCTTGGTGAGATCATAAGGTACAGTATCTCTGTGTTTAATGTTGCATGGAGGACAGACAGTGAGAGGAAGCAAAAAGCAGCCAGGAATATCGATTTATTGATCTGTGTATGCACTTGAGCAACTGTGCATGTCTTTCTTTATTAAAGCTCTTTATTTATAAGTACGGTTTACAGTACTATGGGTGTCGAAAAAAATAACGTTCCCGTGCTGTCTTTCCATCTGCAGGACAGTGATGGAGACAAAAGCGAAGACAATCTTGTGGTGGACGTCTCCAATGAGGCAAGTTGCTGCACTAAAATTGACAACCTCATGCTTACAGTGTCTCTGCTCAGCATGGTCAGCTCACTCTTCCCGTCAGCTCTTTCAGTACTTGCAAAAAAAATCCAGTTCATTGATTTCTTTTTTCTTTTTCCTTTCCGCTCGCGTTCGCTCTCATAAACCAATTTTTGGCTGCAGCAAATGGTTGTTTCATGTGCAAAAACTTTAATAGATTTCTTGTACTTTACCCCAAGCAACACTGCTTGCCAGATATTCAGTCAGTGAGTGAAACTGAGCATTTAGAAGCCTGTTATTTATTTCATTGTTTCTTCCACTAATTGAGATTGAAACAATTTAACCATATCAGGTAAAGAGTTAAAAATATCTCAAAATGGTTTGAACATAAAAAAATAGCAAAAAATAATCATAACTCAAAAAATGTATCATTCACAGGGTTTGTTGTTTAGCTGTTCTGACTCAGGGCAAATATTACTGAAGATGTAGGTTATCTTTCCAACCTCTAAAAAGAATTGCTTAAATGCAAATAACCCAAAATTAATTAGATGTTAATATAGTCTGAATGGGCATGTGCTTGCTATTTTCAGATCAGAAGTGGATACTTTTATCTGTTTTCTTTTACACACAGAGATCACTTGGACTTTGACAAGCAAGATGCAATATTTTTGTCATTGATGTTGGTTTTTATCATCAAATAAAAATTTTCGAAATTGTTTTTTTAGGTTTTAACAAAAGGAAAAAAAACAGGTAAACTTTCACAAAGGGAAGTAGGAAGTAGATGACAATATTTTTTCTTGCTTAGGGTAAACACTGAGAATAGGCGAGTTGCAGAGAAACCAGCCAGATAATTTCATCCTTTCTGCACATAGTAGTTAAAATGTGCAGTTTTTGTTTGGCCCGGTTTCCTGCTTCTTGTTCTCCGTGTGCATGTCTGGGGAACGTGAAAGGAGTCAGCAGGTACGGTACTTGCTCAGCTGGCCACTGCAGTTTCTTTGTACATAGGGGAAACTCTTGTGTAAGCTCATTATCAGCTGCCACTGTTTGTGCTCCCTGCTTGTGAAACATGTCCACGCACACATGCCGACACACCGACACAACACATACATTCACAGATACTTTCCACATCGCCTCAAATCTTTCTCCTCAGAGTGTTTTTTTTTTGTCCTCCGTCTGCACTCTCAAAGCTTCTGTTCTTCCGTCTCTCTGCTCTCTTCTTTTTCTCCGTTCCTTCGGCGCTCTCCCCTTCTCCTCCTCTCATTAGATAACTACAGTCTGGTTAGTTTAATATATGCAAAGCCATTTATGCCCCTGGAAGACTAGTTCTTTTAATACCTCACGCTGTGTACCAAAATATTTCTCCTCTGAGCCTTGTGTATCTTGATTTTGCTAACAAAAGCAGAACTGGTCTCTTGTGTGACTTAGAAACTGCTACAAAAGACGACAGGAAAAAAAAAAAAGAAAGAAAAGTGACAAATGTGGATTATGGAACCAAAAAAGAAATACTTGTTTTTGCAAGGACTTCTTTGCAATATAGAGATTCCACATGCATTTACATAAATGTGCCTGTGCGTGGGTTAAAAGTGTAGTTCGAAGTGTGCATGCATGCCAATGTGTGTGGCACAAAATGACTGCTGATCACTGTGAGAGATGAGCCTGCTCCGTTCTGGAGGAGGCAGCGCTGGCTCAACAGTGGCTCCGGTGATGAAAGCATCTGTAACATACAACAATGTCTCCAGGTCCACATCGTGCTGCAACCACGCCAGTGACAGTCTCTTCTCTCATGTAATGTCCCCTGAGCTCTCACTCTATTTAAAGGTCCAACTAGAAGGAAGAGTCAGTACAGTCAGTGTGACAACAGACCTGCTATTGGCTGCAGAGAGATTGAAAAAGCACCAAAGAAAGAATCAGCGGCTAATGCTGTGTGCTTTAACAGTTTACATTCACATGGATTCATCTTTAAAGTGAAGCAAAGCGCATTGATGCACTTGCAATGATTTCTTGTGGATATATCTATAGCGTAAGATTTTGCTTCATTTTCAGCTTTTGCACATTTAAATTGACTTTTAGTCAACAAATTGTGCACTTTATAATGTCCTGATTGCACAACTTTTAAATTTGACTGGTCTTGCATGGACTAGTAAAATGACTGGAACTAAATGAATTTTTTTTACTCAACATGTTGAACCACTTTGCGTTGCTTATGTTGTGCAGTTAAACTGCTGGGGTCAAATTGGGGAGAGTAAATTAGCTATGTGGAACCGCAACCATTTTTGCTGTCAGCAGCAAGAGCAATAGTGGAAAACAAAAAACAAAAAAGAAACATTTTTGTTAGTCTTTACAGAAAATCATTCTGTAAAGATTGTATATCTGGTACATAAAACTAGTCTATCAGCATTGATTAAAGAAATAACACGTGAACTTTGAACACTTTAAATGTTTTTGCAACCTCACTTCATTCATTCAGGAGGCCAACTCTCCCACCGGCAGCCCGCCTCACTCCCCCCATGGGAACGGACTGGACCGGGCGCCGACTCTGAGGAAAGAGCTGCCTGGTTCATCGAGTGCAGGAGAGGCGCCTTCCACACCAAACCCCCGCAGCCCAACCCCAGGGAAGGCCAAGGACCCTGCACAGGTGAAAAGTGTCTCAAAAAGTTCCTGCACGCACTGCAGCTTTTTTATATAAGCATATTATATCAGCATGTTACTAAAACGCTATATCAACTGTTTTCTTTTAAATACTTTAATGATAAAAAAAAGTATTCAATTAGTCGGCATTGGTTCTTCATCATCATTATTATTATTTAATCTTTAAAATGTCTGATTGAAAATTGTGTTAATAAAAGGCAATTTAATTAACTACTGTCACAAAACTGTCCCAGTAGCTATATGACCAAATCTAAAAAAAAAATCTAAGGAGTATATTTTTAAAGTGTTGATAAGACAGCTTCAGTGCTAGACTGGGACATTTTTTGGTTATTTTGATTGTTTGATATCTCCACAGATGGACAAGTCCCAGTCTCCACTGTCCAAGTCTGGCACTCCGTCCCCATCCCATCGTGAGGCTCTGACCCCGGGATCAACCGGAGCGCCTGGAGCTCCAGGCCCCAGCACCTCCTGCCTTCGTCTGGTCAGCAAAGCTGCAACAAGTGCAGACCCACTTGGTGAGAATTACGCAAGTTAAATAAAAAATATAAAACATTCTGGCTCCATGCTGTACCTGCACACAAAACTAAGGGGAAAGAACCAAGTGTCAAGCTCAAACCTAATATTTTATTCATCTCATCAATTAGAGAGGAAACCTGGCATGTAATAGTTATCTTTCAAACAAATCTACCTAAACAAGTTAATAAACTTACTATAATTGAAACTGAACTTAATGGAGTATTTGATTCAGCTGTTGTGACCTTGGTTAGATTTGGACCCGGTCTGTCTCTGTCCCCCATTTCCCTCTTTCCCCTCAGCTTTTATTAATTTTCATGATTGTGGCATTGCTATCCCCAGTTTTTAGTATTTACTTTATGCCATTCTAACCGAATCAACTAAAAACATTTAGTTTTAAAGTTTTGGAAATGTTGGTCTAGTACATGAACGCTGAGGTCTTTTGCCAGGCCAGTATGAAGAGGAAGCAATCCATTTATCTCAGCCCCTCTGTGACTCGTGTGTTTGTGTGCTGCACATGGTTCCCCCATCCTTCAACCGCTCCCTCCTCTTTCCCTGCCTTCCCAGCTCTCCGCAGCCCCATGTCTGTGCCCCCCGGTTCATACCCGGCTCATTTTGGCGTGGTGTCCCACGCAGGGCTGAACGGGGAGCTGGCCAGCCCGGGGGGATTCGGAGGAGCTCTGACTCTCTCTCCACAGATCAGCGCCGCAGCCAGCGCCTACTCCCGCAGCCCCATGGTGAGCAACAAGGCCAAATTATTCCTCTCTGTCAAGCTTTGATTTATGATTCAGATCCAGCCCTCCCGACTGTCCCGCTACTGTTGAAATATTTGATGAATTGGCTCTGCATTGTCCGTATCAGTGCAGTGCATTCGTTATACTCTCAGAGTTGTCATGTTTACAATGTTTAATCAAGTTTCATAGAGAGAAACGTCTGTAGGGAAGACAAAGTTTCGGGTCAGTTGCCTCTGACAGGAGGTTTTGCCTTTTCACATTCCTACATGTAATCTGTATCATGTCTGCCTGCTGCATCGTGCGCCCGAGCACTTATGAGTTCAGGTGAAATGAAATGGAACAATTCACATTTGCGCTGTCATTGTTGTGAAACCAATATGTAAATTGGTTCTTTAAATCCACGTCAAGGTGCATTTTATTTCTTCCAACCAGGTGGCGTACGACTCTCGGTCTCACCTAAGGGCTCCTGGCCTGTCCTCCTCTCTCCCTGGTTCCTCTGGTGGAAAACCGTAAGTACACACTTACATAATTTACAAGCCGAGAGGTGATATTTCCCCCAGTTTGCATGCAGCAAAAACAAACTCCTCCCAGACCTAGATCATAAACTCACGATTCAGCGTATTTTAGATTTTCATTGCTGAGAACAACTTTTATTTAACGCTTTAAAACTTGAGGACTTTTTCTTCTCTTTATTCGTTTCAGATCTTTATGTATTTAATGAGGTGACAAATTCATGGACTGACCAGGGTTTTCATCCAGCTGCATGCAGTGCGAATGTAAAATGTTGCCTCTTTCCTCCACATTTTGCTGCACACTGTCAGTCATCTGGATGAAAGAGGATCACATTCTAACATGCATAAAAGGAAGTGTAAGGTTATGCTTAGACAATAGTGAGGAATCACATCAGTGTGATGCAAGGACAATTAATTGCAGGAGCTGAGTGGAAATATTTACTCTAACATGGATTATGACCATAAAACGGCAAAAGTAGGATTGAATTCTAAAGTTTTTGGCTTCGTGAAAGGAGCCGTGTTTTTCCGTCTCAGAGGGTTCCGCAAATAGTTTGGTGATTCTGGTGTCGATCGAAAGAGCAGAGCTTGGGTTTTGATGATCTGACATGTAGTTTGTGTAGCGTGATGGAAAATGACTATAAGTTCACATCTGCTGATCATGTTATATTAAATGCTTGTGAACTCTCATCAAAATAACCTGATTGGGCTACACACACAAGGTTGGAAGTTGTTTCGCTGCAGCTGCAAGTGAACCAGACTGACTTTCCCATGTTTTGGATTCCTTACCTTGGTATAAAACCTATGTGTTGTCTCTGCCTCACAGAGCTTTCACTCAGAACCGCTTCATTATTGAATCTGGCCTACAAGCTCTCTGTATTGTGCACAATACACAAATAAACCTGATTGAGTGATTTCACCTGACAGCGCTGGTAAAATAGTCCTTTTTCCACAACAGGAAGATGGCACCATGTTAGGCTGTCATTGCTGCGTGTTTTATCTGATGTGCGTCTATAGCACCTATTTACATATATTTTTCTCACTTAGCTGTATAGTGTTGAAGATGAGTGTTGCTGATGTACCATACCATACCAACTTTATTTATAAAGCACTTTAAAACAACCACAGCTGATACAAAGTGCTGTACATAAAATAGATAAAAACAAATAAAAACTCTTACAGTTTAAAACAAACAAGCATACAATGTAAAACTAGATCTCGCTGGAGTTGAAGGCCAAGTAAAACAGATGGGTTTTAAGACGAGTTTTAAAAGTGGACAGTGAAGGGGCCTCTCTAACCTGCAAAGGCAGAAAATAGTAGAAAATATTGTTTTCATAATTTAGAAGAGCTTTTGCCTGTTATGCGCATCGTGCCTATATGGGTTAATGCAGGGGTGCTCAAGTCCAGTCCTCGAGAGCTACAGTCCTGCAACTTTTAGCTGCAGCCTTACTCCAGTAGACCAGGCTCTGCTATGAACAGGCCTGGTAACGAGCCATTCATTTGATTCAGGTGTGTTGGAGCAGGGATGCATCTGATAGTTGCAGGATGGTAGGACTGGACTTGAGCACCCCTGGGTTAATGTGTCGCATGTGTTTGGGTTGACCTTGTTGGCACCGGGATCGGTCAGGAAGAACAGGTTTGTGAAAATGTGTTATTGTTTCTTCTCAGCTTCTCATGTCATGAGAATCTCATTCCTCAAAAGGGATTCGACCGACGATTTCATTTTGTTTCTTAGAACGAAGGAGCTTTGATTTCTATTTTTCTTTGTTCATCACTGCCTTCAGGTGCTGGATGTTTTATTATTAAAACCAGCTCTGATAGGTTTTTAGGTGACTGTTGCATCTTTGGTTGTGCTTTGGAATATATTCAACAGTTTTTAAGTGTTTTATGAAAAAAAACATTGTGAGATCTCCTTGATGTAAATAACATGGTGAAACAAATTTGTCCTGTGGTGTGGCGAATTGCACAAAAATGAAATAAAAGGAGTCAAAATTCTAGGAATCCTTAAGGAAATAGGTAAGTGTTGCCCATAAGCATTTTGAACATTTTGTAATTGTGTTACCTAAAGTCCAGCCACAGACAGAAACATCTGCAGTGCTCACACACGTTTACACTTTTTATGTTGTTTGGCAGATCCAGCCATTGTGATTTTGTTCTTGTCTTACACAGAGCAATTCATTCTTGTGCTGCTAATTTGAAATCATAAAACAGGTCTGGCTTCCAGCCGCTACTCTATGGATTGGCCATTAGCGGTGCCACACCGCCTCTGCCTGTGATACAATCCGCCATCATGCATTTGCACCCACAGCTGCTCAGAGCTCAGTAATTTGCCCAAAATTTGAACAAACACAGTTTGCAACTTTCACACCAATGTGTGAGCTTTCTGTGGTTCTTATTGAATTTTGTGTATTTAATTGCTGCTCTGCTTTTGTGCTCTCATTGATTGACTCCATCTAGTTTATTATCCTTAGTACATTTTACTTTTTATTCTCCTTTGCATCTTAAATTCTAAAAAAAAACAAAAAAACAACAACTGTTTTTCAGTTTTTTATTTTCCTCCCTCCTTCCCAGCGCCTACTCGTTCCATGTGAGCGCCGACGGCCAGATGCAGCCGGTGCCGTTCCCACCCGACGCCCTGCTGGGCCCGGGCATCCCGCGTCATGCCCGTCAGATCCACACGCTGAGCCACGGGGAGGTGGTGTGCGCCGTCACAATCAGCACCTCCACACGCCACGTCTACACCGGGGGCAAAGGCTGCGTCAAGGTGTGGGACATCAGCCAGCCGGGAAGCAAGAGCCCCATGGCCCAGCTGGACTGTCTGGTGAGACATGATGGGAGAGGAATGAAGGGGAAACGTCTTTCAGAAAATTATTCTTAAATTATCCCGACCACTTCCTCTCTCCCCCCAAAATTTTATATTTCATATTTCAGATACTTATTGGATAAGAGACCAAAAATGATTACATTTAATAGAACCAGGTCAAGCAAAACCCTACTTTCACAGGAAGTTTAAAATCAGGTCAAACTCAGTTCATGATGCACAGAAACCACAGTGATCAGTTTTTTTGTGTTTCTTTATTAGTAGCAGTTTCTGATAGTAAAATTACGAACATAGAAATATTAATTGATACTTTAAATGTTAATTTGACATTAGGAATCACATGCCAGCTAAAAGAAAAATAAGTGATAATTTCTTAAAATTAAAAACCTGGGATTATTTTTTGGATTTTGCTGGATAGAAAAAAAAAATTTGTGACGCAAAATATTTTTCATTAACCAGCTGTAAATTTGTTATTTTGTAAAACATCTCTACAAAGGCATCTTACAAGAGTTACTTAGCTATTTTCTTTTCTGTGCTCTTTGTGGTAACCTTGCTCCTTATCTTTTCAAATCAGAACAGAGATAACTACATCCGTTCCTGTAAAATCCTCCCTGACGGTCGGACCCTGATCGTTGGAGGCGAGGCCAGCACGCTGTCCATCTGGGATCTGGCCACGCCGACTCCCCGCATCAAGGCGGAGCTGACGTCGTCCGCCCCGGCCTGCTACGCCCTGGCCATCTCCCCCGACAACAAGGTCTGCTTCTCCTGCTGCAGCGACGGCAACATCGTCGTCTGGGACCTGCACAACCAGACGCTGGTCAGGTAGGTTTGAAAATGTTCAAAAGTGTTTCAATTTGATCTGCCGTAGAAATTCTTGGAAGAGGGAGAAATGTACGAAAAGCATAAAGGAAAAGAAGATAACCTTTAAAGAATGTAACAGGAGAAGGAAAGAGATGAAGGATAAACTTGCTACAGGGGGTATAAAGAGATTAAAACAGTCAGCTTTGGCATGACAGGAGAGAAAGAAACACAGGAAGAAGGGGGAGGGAAGGTGCTGAGGTAAGGCTCACGAGGACTGGCAGAAAAAAAAGGATCATGTGTGGGTGGGCTCAGGGCAGTAAGTGCTGCAGGGAAAGAGGGAATAAAATATATTCATTCTGACACCTCTAGCAGAAAAGATGCAAAGACACGCACAGAAAGCAAAGTCTGCAGGATTTGTGTATTTGCAGGTGTGTGTGCGTGTGTGTATGTTTCTCTTCTCTAAAACTCTTGTGTATGTGTGTGTGTCCTTGGCAGGCAGTTCCAGGGCCACACGGACGGAGCGAGCTGCATCGACATCTCCAATGATGGCACCAAGCTCTGGACAGGAGGGCTGGACAACACGGTCCGCTGCTGGGACCTGAGAGAGGGCCGGCAGCTGCAGCAGCACGACTTCACCTCACAGGTAAGAAAAAACAAAGCAACTCAAACATAAACGTATATTATTGCACTAGAAAAAACAAAAGTCAAAGTTACTTGATTGCCAGAAGTTTTCCGACAAACACCTTGAAGGTGCCGTTTATTTAACAAGTGTTGTTTAGGGACCTGACCCTAACCGGTAAAATGTTTATTTAAAACCAACCCTTTTCCAATTTTTAATGATGGAACTGAACGAGATTTGTGTAGCAGTCTGTAGCCTATGAGAGAGAGTATTTTAAAGAACTGAGTAGGTCGTACTCTGTGTTGCACTGCCTGGAAGAAAATACATCTGAAATGTGTGACTGATTTGCAAATCCGTCCATTATGACCACCAATCAATATCTTGGTGAATTTCTTTAAACTTCAATTAATTACACTGTGATTATTTCTTTTTTTTTTCTCCATTTGTATCAATGGCCTTTTTTTTTTCCTCCTCGCACACGATTCAAATAACCTTTGAACTTTTATCTCCTTCTCTAATCCTTCCACCGCCGTCTCCTGTTCCCCAGATCTTCTCCCTGGGTTACTGTCCCACAGGCGAGTGGTTGGCTGTGGGGATGGAGAGCAGCAACGTGGAAGTGCTGCATGTCTCCAAACCCGACAAGTACCAGCTGCACCTCCACGAGAGCTGCGTTCTCTCCCTCAAGTTCGCATACTGCGGTACGCGCACAAGCAGCAGCATTCATTTATTTTTGATCCTCCAAGAGCAACTTGGAGACCAGTCCTCCCTGGACTCCTGGTAACATGCTGCGCTGTGTGTTCCTGTTATTTCAGGAAAGTGGTTTGTCAGCACAGGAAAAGACAATCTGTTGAACGCATGGAGGACACCATATGGAGCGAGCATTTTCCAGGTGAGAGCTGAACTCCGTGGCTGTTTATCCTCTACACAAGTTAGATACAAAACAATGCGCAGCACATCCAAATCCAGATGTTCATGTTTTGACTTTTGATTTGGGAATGGCTCATGTGTTTAAATTGTTGGTGACACATTTATATTCAGAAGAAAGATGGAGAAATGTTTTAAATCGAAAAGAAAGCTGCTGACCTAAGGTGACTTTTACAGGTTTATCAGAGGGTGCAGGATGTGAAACCTCAACACCCCCTCCTACCCCCCCCCACACACACACACACACACAGCATCCCTATGTCATAATTCCACCTAGTCCAGGTGTTCCATTCCAGGCTAATGGTGAATCACGCATATGCAGAGATGCAGTATTTTTAGCTGAGCCAGTACATCTGTGTGTGAATGAAATGAGAGAAGGGAGATGAAGATCCATTTAAGCCGAGTATTCGGTGTGTGGGTGTGTGTGTGTGTGTGTGTGTGTGTGTGTGTGTGTGTGTGTGTGTGTGTGTGTGTGTGTGGTGTGGGTGTGTGTGGAGGTGTGGGTGTGTGTGTGTGTGTGTGTGTGTGTGTGTGTGTGTGTGTGTGTGTGTGTGTGTGGCTGTCATATTTGTGTGATCTTCTGTGGGCAGCAGGGTTGGCGGCTCCTGTCTCTCTCTATGGACCGAGAGGAGAAGGCAGGCTATCTTGCTTTGTTATCCAAATGCCAAACGTTGCTCCTGCCAAGCAGCTTCCTCCTTTCAGCCTGTTACACAGAGCTGCTCTCTCTTCCCCTCCTCCTTCCTGCTTATTGCTGTCTTTTTCTGTTTCTGTCTCCTTGCGTCTCTTTAAAGCCACACTCATCTCCTGATTGCATGTTTTTACTCTTTTTTTTTTTTTTTCTCCCTTGGATTTTTTTATCTTCCCCAGATTTATTTGAACCATGTCTTAATTTTTTCTCTGCTCTGCCCTTGTTGGAACTTTCTTGTACATATCCTGCCTTTAGTTTTTAATTAGTGTGAAATTTCTTCTTTCATCCGTTTTTATTTCTTGCTCCGTCTTGGCAACACATTATTCGCAAAGAGGACATCTTATCAGTCCTCCTAATATCACAGTTGTGCTGCAAAGCTATGCTTTTCTTCGCAATTTAGAGACTGTAGCAGTGTTGTGTAATAAGTTGCAACAATATGTGCCTATTAAGAGAGGTACTTGTCTTTTATTGGGCTTTATTTTTGTTTGTGTTGTTTTCGGCATTTATAATGTTGAATCATTTCAGGAAAAGCTGACAGGATATGTTATATAACCTCTAAATTACTGGGGTTTTCTAGGATAAATTAAATTATTATCCTATTTTTTTAATGAATGTCAGATATAAAAACAAGCAGCCAGCGAACAACACAAACCTCTTAGTTTATGTTTCATCTGCTGTTTAAAGTCATTTCATCAAACCGGTGACATACTGGGTGATAAATATGAACTGATAGCATTTTACACACAGTTAAAAAACAAACAAACAAAAAACATACTGTCTAACTAATGTCCTGTACTGAACATGCTCATTCAGGAATTGATTGTCAACATGCATAAAAGATGGAAGCAGCCGTCGAGTTGCACTTATTATGTTCTCCAGCAGGGGGAGGGACTTCTGTTCTTATGCAGGACGTACTGCAAGTTATACAGTAAGACATTTAGTTTCAGCAACTCTGCTTTCCAAACACTGACGAATAAATGATCGCAGTCAACGTGGGAACACAATGCGGCGACAGGTTCTCATTCTGCAGCAGACTCCTCAACCGCTATTAACAATTCAGTGGTTCTTATCCAGAGGCAGGACAGATTTTTTTTTTTACAAATTTTAAACTTGTTAGCCGACATGCAGGAGGCTGTCTGGTGTAAAGCTTTGTGCACAGCCACTGAATTCAGCATCCCTTCGGTGATGGTGCATCGTGCCATGGCTTCAGTTTTCCTCCAGGTTGCAGGGACAGTTGGTTGTTATTGATGGGAAGATGAATGGAGCTAAACACCAGGAAAAAACTGGTAGAAATGTCAGCCTGCATTAGCAGGTGGTGGTTCTTTTTTTGTTTTTTTTTACAAAGCTGAATACAAATGAGCTAAACTTTCCTTTGGTCATCAGGTTTGTGTGATTTGCTCTTTTTTTTCTTTTCCCCTTATGAATATTTACTCATTACACTTGGCATTGAGCTTAGACAACTTCTGTTTCACTTTGTAAATAATTTAATCCTTTTTTTGTTTGTTTACTAAAATGTCTTTTGATTTCATGGAAAACAACTCTGTTATTCATTCATTGTTTTCTAAAAATAAATGTTTTAGTATTTTCTCTCTGTTTTTTTTAGCAACTTTGATAAGAAATTTGACAATCTGGATGGAATGTTTGTTGTTTGTTTTCCCTCATTTTTGTCTTTGGTTTTCTCTTAACTGTCAGTGCATTTCTTCCTTCTGGACTTTCTTTTCTACTTTTATTTCCACTTCCTGCTGCTCGGTCTGATATGAGGGAACCTGTGTAAGACGGTCTCTCTCTCCTGTGCGCCCATGACTGACAGGCCCGCTGCGCATGTAGCGGGAAGAGGGCGGAGGAGTTTAGAGAGTCAACAGGAGAGAGAGAGAGGATGAGGAGGAGAACCTGTGATGAATGGAGGGAGAATGAATGATGATGGAGCAGTTTTAGATCATCCGAGGCCAGGTGCACAGGTCGTTCCTTTCTGGCCACCGGGGAAGCGGCGCGTCTTTAACCCGCCCTCAGAGACGGCGGCGTTTCTCCAGAAAGGAGCAGACATCCGGGCTCTGCGGCGTTTGTCTGTTTGGAATATAATTGCCGGCTGTTTTGAAATGCAAATATGTCTCGCGCGGTGGAGGATTAACCGTTGAGTCATATTTTTTAATTCTTTCCTCGTTTCTCTCTCTCTCTCTTTTCCGGGTTTCTCCCCATCTGTTCTTCTCAACCAGTCCAAGGAGTCCTCGTCTGTGCTGAGCTGCGACGTCTCCCCAGATGACAAGTACATCGTGACGGGCTCCGGGGACAAGAAGGCCACTGTGTACGAAGTGGTGTATTAAAGAATAAGAGGACAGGACGGACAGAGGCTTTTCGTTCTTTCTTTCCTTCTTTCTTTCTATTTTTATTTGTTGTTCTTTGTTGTGCATCGACTCCACTTGATTCTCAACGCCGCCAAAAACGTCGTCTTCATCCTCTCGAACCATCAGCCCTAAGAAACACTTCCCCGCTGCCCTCTCCTCCTCTTCTGCTGTAATATAAGCTGCTGCAGTTGTTCCCAGACGTCCCCCTTCCTCCACCTGGTCTAAGCTCGTCGAATGAGGCACGATGGCAGAGAGAGCGAGAGGCAGGATGAGAAACGGCAAGATAAGGAAGACAAAGGGGAGAGGGCGGTGGAGGGTAAAGATAAAGTTGTGAGGAGAAAGAGAGGGGGAAAAACGAGTAGATAGCGCAGAAGGAAGCGACGTTAAACGGGGGGTCGTGGGGTGGGGAGGTGGGGTAATTAGGGCTGTTTCCTGATTAAGAGTTCAGTGGAAGGGAGGCCCCCAGAGGAGGCGTGGAGCGGCACGGTGGGAGCGCCAGCCAGGAGCACTGATACCACACAATCGATTCATTAGCGAGACAGTGGAGGCCTTAATGAGGCTGACGCTGCAGCTCCATCCCCCCAGCGAGAGGTGTCAGGAGCCGGGGAACGATGATGCGGCGAGATGCTTCGGATTTCCACACAAAACCGACATGAGAATCCGCTCAAGACGCGCAGAGTACCAACACCCCTCCAACTCCAACTCCCACCACCGATTGAGGTGAATGTGAGACGGGGAGGAAAAACACACAACACGCCGAGCACCCAATTAAACATCCATCCCAGCGCCCACCTCCCTCCCCTGTCTTCCTGCCTAATATCTATTTTATTTTGGTCTGACAAAGGCAGCAGCCTAATGAGCAGGGGAGTCGATGGGATTCTCCCAGTGGCCCGGAGACACAAACAGAGAACATCAGCCGATCCGTTGCCTCTAATTCCTCCGGATTGTTCTCCTGACATCCAAGCGCCGCCGCTCGCTCTCATTTAAAAGCCCAGATGAAGTAGCAGCACAACCAAGCTCACTGTGAGGCACAACTGGAGGGCAAATGAACGCCACACGATCACACCGTCATCATCAGCAGCTAACTAAGCAGTGACTAATCTCAATTCCTTTCCAATTGTATGCAACTAGTTGCTGTTTTTCATCTCCATCCCTGCTTACCTGCTCTGATTATTAAACCTTGTTATGTAAGCCGCTGGCTATCATTGAATTAGAAGGTAAACATTTTGAACATAAATCCAAATGAACGCGCCTCTCGTTTGTCTGTAAACTAAGTGTGAAGTTGGCCAAGTCCACTGACTGAAAACAGAGGGGTCTGCGCTGCTGCATGTTATCTGCGCACAGCACACCGTGTCCAGCTAAGATCACCAATTAAAACGCCCCATCTTGCTTGTCTGATCCTTGGAAATGCCACAGTGTGAAAATAAATTGCCACTTTTTCTTTTTTTTTTCTTCCTCAAGCAGTGGCATCGCAGGAAGTCTGCAGCTGTGCCCGAGCCAAAAAGCCTGGCACCAAAACGATCTCCAGGCGTCGCTTTTTAAACTAATCTGAGCTGCTGCTGAGCAATGAAGCTGTGTGTGAAACTTTCTGCTTTGTCGCTCATCAACTGTCGCATATTCACTATTTTTTAAGACTAAAACTTTTTGTTCTGTACGCGCAAAGCTGATCAAATTCTGTCATATTTAATATGTGCATTAAAGTCACATTTACGTTTTACACAAATAGACACCTGCGCCTAAATCTCAGGTAATGGGAAGTGTGTTTTTGATGTTTTCAGTGGAAAATGCATTGTAATCAACATAATCTGTCTTCATATCACAGACACTGAAGACGAGGACAAACAGCACCCTCCATGTTTATTGGCTCTCCTGGTAAAAGTGTATAAAAAACATTTAAAAATGTGCCTTTTATTGTAGTATACTAAAAAATTTTGAAAAAGTTTTTTTAAATTCAGGAAAATATCAAAATGTTCTCGCCAACCCTTACTGTATCCGTTAAATACAATATATTTCGTACCATTGTATGCTTTTTAATTATTTTTTTAAAAATTTTAACTAATGCAAATGATATTTTCTTGGGTTATTGATATGATGGGGCACAAACGTCCTGTTCTCTTGAGATTTAGCACACATCTCACTTTAATGTTCCCATCTTTGATCATTTGAAGCTGATTAAGTCATAAAATAAAATAGCTTCAAAAAATTGCTGTTAATCTCAACTTGTCAATATTTACAGTCAGCGTAATACTTAAAAAGCTTAAAACAACTGGAACTGGGACAAAAGACGTGATTATTTTGCCCAGAGACAGCGTGGGAAATGCTGAGGGGTAAATCAGTCACTGCTAGAAAGATGCTGAAAATAGTTCATGCAAACTGATGCCACTGCAGTAAAACATTTATTTACTCATATTTTTTTTTTTACTCATTTCAATGAGTGTCAATAATTATGGAGGGTGATGTTGGTATAATTATCCAGGTAATTTATATATATAAAAAAAATACCTATCAACCGTTTTAGGGGCTACTACACATCTGCAAACATTTCTCAAGATCTACTGATCCGTGCCAGTTTGCACGCTGCGTTTCAAAAGATAAGTTTAATTTGTTGCACTGTTTAGACTCGACAACTTTGGTTTTAAATACGCCATGCCTTCTGCATAATCTCTAAAATCCTTTGGGTTGGACTGAGAGGGAGACGCGCCACTTTACAAGTTAACCGTTTGGAGGTTTTACTGTGTTGGACTCTTAATCGCTTCCCAATAGTCAGCAGCCTGAGCTGATGAAGCATGCTAGCATCAGCATGCTAGCATCAGCATGCTTCACCAGCTCAGTCCATCACAGTCCATTTTGTAGCAAAGGCCTCAGCTGTGCGTTACTTTCACTGCACCACCACAATGGGAGAATAAATGAACAGAACTGAGCGGTAAATACAGCCGTGAAGTTACACCCCTTTAGTGACTTCAGCAAATTCTGAACAACTGGAGTTTTTCCTTTTGATTTCATGAAGCTGCAACTAAAACCTTTGAATGTGGACGAGTTTGATCTGTTTTCAGTACGTGCTAAACGCTAACCATAGTTATCTTACAGACATACGTGGCAGTGAGCATTAATAAATATGTTTATTTGGACTTGCCTACTTTCCACATCACTTCACATATTCCAAAATGAGAAGAAAACTGTCGGGGCTTTCCGTTTCTGTAGAGCCTGTGTTTAGAAATAAAAGACATTTCAATTTCTTCTATTAATTCACTGCATCATTTCATTTTTTTTTTTTTAATGACTAGTGATTGCTTGTCCTGTATAATATGTTTATGTTCTCGGGCTGCCTGTGGCTCGTTTTGGGCTCAGAGGGGGATACGTATATATGGAGATAGATAAAGGGAACACAGGTGGGATGTATTGAAAACCCACCAAGAGCTCCACTGTTTGTTGTTTATTCTTTATCCCCCTCCTTTTCAAAAGTGGTAGTAAGTGTACTTGAGTCTGTTTCCTAGCCCTTATTATGTTTTCAGCTCCTGCGTTTGTTGATTCCTGCCTGCATTGAGCGGGAACTAAAGATTTGCTATGAAGAAGGCTCCACTTTCACTGCATGCTTGTTGCACTAAAGCTGAGCTGCTCAAAGGAAGAAGAAGGGAAAAAAAAACTCATATTTTATACAGTGACGATCCTCTTCTCAGAAAAATAATATAGGCGGTATGCAATTTTGTTTACTTGTATCCAATGTTAGAAAAGTTTACCTGTTTTTTTTTTTAGCTGCAGCGCTGAAGCCGAACATAAGAATCATGAGGGCCTTCTGCAGTCAGAGACGTTCTGTACAGCTTCCTGCCTCTCTTTTTTCTTTTTTTCCCCCTCTGTCCAAAAGCCCTAGGTAGCCATAAATGATTCTCACGTACACAAGCTTGTATGCTACTCAAAACGATGCTGTATAATGGCTATGCATATGGTGGTCTAGCGTCAGTATTTGGGACATTGTATTTGATACTTTGTTTGAATTAATCAACGTTTCCCTGCCCAACCTGTGCTTCTGTTTCAACAGTGTAAAAACAAAACAAAAAAAAACCCTTTGCTTTTCTTTTACGGCTTATATTAACTCTTCTGTTTTTGAAAGCCAAGGAACTTTTTTTTTCTTTTCTTTTTTTTTTTTTAATGCACTGCGTCTTCCCCTCCTGATGCGTTTTTTTCTTCTTCCTTGTGCTGTACAACAAATGCTATCTGTGAAGAATAAACCAAACTTGTGCTCATCATTTCAGGTGTCAAACTCTTTCATTTTCATTCAATAACAAACAGAACGTTCATAGTTTGTGCCATGCTGAAATCTTTGTGTTGTAACATTAGCAGGTCAACATGTTAGTGAATAGTTTCCTTTTTAGCAATTCTTATAAATATGTAATTACTGCTGACAAAAGGAGGCAAGTATTTGCTTTGTACATCCAGCCTCACTGCTGAGATTTGGGTTATTTTTCCATTTAGTGTGGAATGTGAACCAGGTTGAGCTAAACCTACATAGTTCAGGGTGGAAAATATTTGCAAAGGCTTTTCATCTTATATACAAATGTACATATTCTCTGTGCCATGATACTGCTGAGCGTGGCAGCGTTCCTGCAGCAAATGGCAATGTTTACGGTCTACATGCTCCAGCTAATGATTAATCAATTCCTAAATTGGTTGACCGTTATTACAATAATCGATTCATCACAATCAATCCGATTGCTTCAGGTCCTGATGTCGAGACCCTCTAAAGCATCTCAGTGGAACGTTCTCCACGATCACTGAAAAGCATCCTCTGGAGCATCATCGTAATGAGTTCAGATCCCCTCTGCCTCAACAACACACACTCTAAACACAAGCCCCGCCGTGAAAGTCTGAGATCTTACAGCAGCAGCGCTACGGACGACGGTTCATGCTGCGCGTTCAAATCCCAAGACAATTCCTCCCCCCCTGCTTCACCTCTGATCCCCCAGACAGTCGAAGGAACTTGGAGATCCCTCTGAATGAGCGAAACGCAGTCATCACAGGAGAGAGGAGGCAGCGCGCGTTCACCTTCAGCAGCCTTCGTTTCTCATCTAAATATTTCTAAGATGCTTTTCTGACGCCATGCTGTGAGAACACGCTGTTCTGGCTGGTAGGGTTTGAACAAATAGGCAACAAATGCTTCCATTTCTCCCCCCTTCTCTACACAGTTTGAAACATCCAGATTAAATCTGCCAAAAGCCTGACTTGGAAAACTCGCACGATTATTTAAATTTCTTCCATCACACAGACAAGCGCACACACACACACACACACACACACACACACACACACAGGCAAAGGGTCAAGAAGACAAAAAAAAAAAAAAAAGCAGGACACTGTTGGATTTTCAAAAACATATGTTCAAATCGATGTTCTAAAAGCAACACTGAGGACAATCTCCTTTGCCTTTAGAGACCTTTATTTACATGTTCATGTTCAAGGTTCATGGATCAGAATGGTAGCTATGAAAACACAGGCCAGTCCGTCTGAATGTGCCCTAACAAATACAACGAAAGAACATGAAATACTGAATGACAGATGCGCTTACCCTGAAACACAAGAGGTCTTGTTGTTTGAACCGACTTCCAAGTCTTGGATTTGAGATCGTTTTCCCCAATTTTAAATGAATGAAAAATATACTGCTCCAAAAAATAAAGACAACACTCAAACAACACAATATAACTCCAAGTGAATCAAACTTCTGTGAAATCAAACTGTCCATTTAGGAAGCAACACTGATTGACAATCAATATCACCTGCTGTTGTGCAAATGGAATAGACAACAGGTGGAAATTATTTTTATATTTATTTCATTCATTCAGATCTAGGATGTGTTATTTGAGTGTTCCCTATATTTTTTTTGAGCAGTGTAGTTTGATTCTCTGGATATTTCAGAGGAAGCCAACCGAGCCCTGTTCTGTCACGTACACATGAAAAAAATGTTACAATCATGATGCTGAAATAAAAAAAAAAAGAAAATGGAAAAGCAAAAAGTGTCTGGAACGTCAGAAGAGCAACCCACACGGAGCCGGGATGACTCCGGCTTGGACCCCCGTCAGGACAGCTCTAATTGAACCTCCTCCATTCAAATCAGTTCAACTGTTTGCAATTAATCCAAAGGTTAAAAAAAAAGAAATGTTTTCTTCTAATTTCTTTTGCACTACAGAGGTTTTATTTTGTTTAAAAAAAAAAAAAGTTCTTTGGAGGAATCCCACATTAGCGTAGCTATAGACTAATCACCTTTCTCAGAGCATTAAACACCAATGTTTATTTTCCAGAAAATGTTTATTTTCTCCTTGCTTCTCTCTCGCTCATTTCTCACAAATGCGAACAAAACGACGAAGTACGAGTTGAGTGTCTCTTGCTCTTCACACACGGCCGACACCCTGTACAGTCACTGGTGCAGGAAGGGGGGCCCTCGGCTTGGCCCCCGGGGATTGTTAGCTTTCAGTGAGGAGACAATCAGAGATCAGTAAATGACTTCATAGACTGTGGCCTTCTTGTCCCCAGAGCCGGTGACAATGAACTGGTCATCAGGTGAGATGTCACAGCTGAGAACTGACGAAGACTCCTTTGACTGTGTGTAGAGACAAACAGGAAGGAAGCTTTACAAAGAGGAACTGAAGCTCTCAGGTTTGCCAAGTCAAATTTATTGTGTCCCGTGAGCAAATTCTACCTGGAATATGCTGGATCCGTAGGGCGTCCGCCACGCGTTCAGGAGGTTATCTTTCCCCGTGCTCACGAACCATTTACCTACAGGACAAAACACACTGCTGTCAGCAGATAAAGCCTCATGGGGGTTGGGGTGAGCTACGGATGGTTCTGACCGGCAGGAAAATGGGTTTTACCTCCCTGTGATCAAATACCCTAAAGTAGTGTTACGTAGTGGATGCAGGTTTTCAGTGTGTGTGCGCGTACCGCAGTATGCGAACTTGAGGGAGAGGACGCAGCTCTCGTGGAGGTGCAGCTGGTACTTGTCGGGTTTGGAGACATGCAGCACTTCCACGTTGCTGCTCTCCATCCCCACAGCCAACCACTCGCCCGTGGGACAGTAACCCAGGGAGAAGATCTGGGCCACACAGGGAGGGTGATTATTTTTGTTGTTGTGTTGCTAACTTCAGGTTTCAGAGTCCTGACTGAGTACCTGTGAGGTGAAGTCGTGCTGCTGCAGCTGCCGGCCCTCTCTCAGGTCCCAGCAGCGGACCGTGTTGTCCAGCCCTCCTGTCCAGAGCTTGGTGCCATCATTGGAGATGTCGATGCAGCTCGCTCCGTCTGTGTGGCCCTGGAACTGCCTGCACAAGAAAGGACATTTCTTTCAGTAAATGTGTGATCCTCCCTCTGTTGTAAACTTTCTGCAGTGCAGGGAGACGATTCATCCACATGCACACACACAATATGCAATGAGACTATATGAAAGTCTGGTTGAATTCACTGAGACTTTCATACATTTGATGCTCTTTTGGTCAGTAATGGCATAGTTTTAAAAAGTAACTTTAATCAGATTACTGATTATTCCTTAAAAAGTCATTTATTGACTTTACTGATGACTTGATTTGGAAAGTAACTAAGTTAGATAACACATTACTTTATTAGTTACTTTCAGCACCTGCTGACAACAACCCTGCACCACCAATATAACCTGGTACTGGTTAATATAAAAATTATGTTGAGTGTTGCCAATACTAAGTTGAAAGTTATTTTATCGAACAATGGAGATTGTTTAAGGGTTACAACAGTCCAAAAAATAAACTTTAGTCATTTTTGCGTGTTCCACCACTGTCTGTAAAACTAACAGAAGCACACAGTGATTTGGAGAAGTAACTTAAATTTGATTACTGCGTTTGAGACAGTAACATGTTGGATCACTCGTTACTGAAAAAAGTGGTCGGATTAGAGTAACGCGTTACTTTGTAATGCATTACTGACATCACTGCTTGTGGTACAAAGTGACAGAAACAGAAAAAGGTGATACGTTTGCTAAATTTTCTATTCAAGTTTCAGAGAAACAAACGGTCATGAATATCTGTATAAATGTGTGGGATAGCTAACCTATTATGCCTTCCACATACGAGATCCGGTTACATTTTGGGCTGTCAGCATTTTAGATGCATGAGGAGATAATATCAGGTCATTTTTTTCCTGAAGCTTGTCAGTTTATAAACTAAAGGATGGGTCCTCTGGGAGCTTGTCCTGGTAGTTTCCTGTCTGTTTTATGAGCAACAGATGCTAATAGCTGCTGCACTGCATGTAGATAAACAGTTGAACATGCAGCAGCAGAAATGTCTCCTGCGGATGAGTTTATGGCTCGTCTTGTCTGGAAATTCGGTGAAAGAAGATTTAAGACTGCAATGCTAATGTGGTGAAAGAAAATTGTTCTTCGGGAGTATTTACCCCTGTTCTAATGGCAAAACCATTAATAACCTGCCAGCAACTTTCCAAATTGCACTTTATAGAGCGAAACACAAGCTCAGCTGAAAACTAGGAATCTAGCTTTTTAACAGTTGATTTTGCCAGAACTGCTGACCAGCGGCAACTTACTAAAAACTAATCTGAGCATTTCCTTAGTTTCCATCTGCTCTCCTCCTCCGACTGAAACCATTTCTGACTGATCTGTTGTTTTTGTTCCTACCTGACCAGCGTCTGGTTGTGCAGGTCCCAGACGACGATGTTGCCGTCGCTGCAGCAGGAGAAGCAGACCTTGTTGTCGGGGGAGATGGCCAGGGCGTAGCAGGCCGGGGCGGACGACGTCAGCTCCGCCTTGATGCGGGGAGTCGGCGTGGCCAGATCCCAGATGGACAGCGTGCTGGCCTCGCCTCCAACGATCAGGGTCCGACCGTCGGACAACAGCTTGCAGGAACGGATGTAGTTATCCCGATTCTGATTGGACACGGAGGGTGTGTAGTGCGTCAACTTTACGCATGATGCAATAAAGTATGCTGCTGGATTTGTCTCCCACTCTCCCATCATGTCTCACCAGACAGTCCAGCTGGGCCATGGGGCTCTTGCTTCCCGGCTGGCTGATGTCCCACACCTTGACGCAGCCTTTGCCCCCGGTGTAGACGTGGCGTGTGGAGGTGCTGATTGTGACGGCGCACACCACCTCCCCGTGGCTCAGCGTGTGGATCTGACGGGCATGACGCGGGATGCCCGGGCCCAGCAGGGCGTCGGGTGGGAACGGCACCGGCTGCATCTGGCCGTCGGCGCTCACGTGGAACGAGTAGGCGCTGGGAAGGAGGGAGGAAAGAACTGATTGAAATATGCATTTATGATCGAAACAAGAGTGATGTTTATTTGGACTGGTGTTTAACTGTGCTTATGACAAAGCAGAAAGCTAATAATATTATGTGGTTTGACAAACACTGAACCTGAAGAGTGTAGCATGCTTTTGTATTAAGCCGCCCTCTTTCAATATTCAAAACATTTTTTGCTACAAGTCTTTTATTAAATACTCTACTAGCTTAGGGAGGCAAAACAGTTTACCCAGAGTTCTTTGCAAAATACCTCAAATTTAATCATACTGATTACTGAACAACATATATCTACTTTTAAAATATTCAAAGTGCCAAATTTTCTTCTCAATCTGTCGTTCTCCCATCAACTCTGACCAGTTTCCCCGTCCCTTAGGTAGAAATGCATCTGCGAAGCATGATGCTGCCAATACTGAGCTTCACAGTGAGGAATGTGAATTCAGGGTGTTCCTGCGTTTATACTGAGATTCAGTGATCTGAAGGTGGAGTCTCTTTACTAATCTAGTAACTTCTGAAATCAACTCGCTAATTTTTTTAATTGTACTATCAAAAAAAGGGGGCTGAATGTGAACATTTCACATTCCAAGTATTTTATTTCCAGCGCTTTTAGTTTGATGATCACAAATTAAACTGCAGTTAAAATGTGCTGAAAGTTGTGGTTGTCAAGGGAGAAAATGTGAAAAAGTTCAAGCAGGACAAACACTTTTGCAAATCACCGTATTTGGTCTTTGGTAAAATCTCATTATCATCTTGAATGTGTGCTATGAGATACAATCCACATAATTTAAAAGAAAACCTGGGAGCTTTTTACAGATTCTGTCTTTCCTGCTTTTATTTGAGACTAAAAATAAGAAAAACCCATCAAACCATTGACCTGAACACTGAGCTGGACATTTCTTCTGAACTGATGGGATCACCTTTAAACCAGAGAAGATTTAAATAATTAGGAAGAGGAAACTCACGGTTTTCCTGAGGCCGACTGCAGGCTGGCCGGAAGCCCAGGGACCCTCATATGCGAGTGTGGAGACTCATAGCCCACCTGCACCAGATAAGATGCTTTAGAATAACAAACAAAAAAAAAAACTGGCTTAAGGAGAGACTAAAAAGACAGTGGTTCATAAAGAAGAGCACTAGCTCATTAAAATGAATAATACAGTGACAGTATCTGGATAAAAAGATCTGAATAAAACAAGATAATAAAAGAGCAAAGAGGTTTTTAAGAGGCAAGGTCACAGACTGCCAGATTCTTAAAGATAAATCACACTGCAGCTGCTTTTTCTTTGAAACACTCATGTCCTCTCCATAAATATCCAGATTTTTGCCCTTTCTGACAGCTTTATATGCTGAGGCACCACATATGACAGTGACACTGCAAAGACAAATTATCTGCAGCGCGCCGGCCTCACCACAGGGGACCGGCCGTAGCCCGCAGCAGCTGCAGCCGCTGCAGCCGCCGCAGCTCCGTTCATCTGAGGGGAGACCAGGTGGAGGCCGGCGCCATAGCCCCCTGCTCCGGGCAGGTCTCCGTTCACCCCCGGAGGGGGCAGGCCAAAAGCCCCCGGAGGGTAGGCCCCCTGCACCGCCAGGGGATTCCTTAGACCAAGAGCTGGGAGAGGAGGAGACAGAAGAGTGTTCAACGCTCTGGAAAACATTTCTGAACATATTTGTTATTGAAGGAAACAATTCAGTGTGTCAGTCATTCAGGATCCTTCTGTCTGATTTTGTCACCGCCTTGAATATAATTCAAAATCTATTAAAACGAGGCTGTGACTGACGAGCTGGGAACAAGCTGTAGGCCTGGACCACTACTGACCCCTGCTGGCCACCATGGCATCCTGCAGGGAGGCCGTACGTGGTACATCTGTGTGTATCCTCATCCTTTATGTTCTCTGATGGCACATGTAGGTGCATTGTGTATATATGCGTGCTCGCATGCATAATAGAGTGTGCAAAATTGGAGCAGACACCAACAAGCGATGTGTGAAAAAAAAGAAAAAAGAAAAAGAAACAGTGGAATCTAGATGGAGGCTCATTATGAAGCGGCTCACAGTCACAGTCCATCACCTCTCCTAATCCTTCCATTTAAAAAGTGAAGCACGCTGAATATTTCTGCCCACAGCTGCTTATTAAGTCCAGATGGTGGTCGGTGGTGAGGAGCGAGCCGACGCTCATACCAACTACTGCAGCCCGGCTTTGACTGACGCAGCAAGGAAAAGGGTCACTGCAGGCTGAAGTGCAAAAGTGAAATCCTATTCTAATTGATCTGTTGAGTGCAGACTGTTAATTACAGAGCTACACAGTTAGCATTAAAGCTAAGGAATGGTTAAACATAGAGACATGAGTACCAAGTGGGTCGACGCCGGGCTTTCCTGGCACCGGTCTGAACTGTGGGGGGCCACTCGGCCCAGGGGTGTTGGACTCCTGAGACATAGGGGTCCCCGGCTTCATGCCAGGGGTGCTCGATTTCTCTCTCTGGAGGACAGAAAAGGAGACAAAGGCAGAGATGTGATGGCAGGTAATTCACTACAGAACATTCATTCATTATATTCAGTCATTCAATACAAAATATTTTTTGTGAACATGACGGAATAAGAGAAAAATGCTTTCAGTGCAGCAGCATCTACTCTCACAGACATTTTTAGAGAGAAAGTGTCTCTAAAAATGTGATGTTAATATATTTGTTCAGTGGATGATTAACAAAACAGTTTATTGCTTAACAAAATCACAAGTGGTTAAATTATTGATTCCCCTTAAAATTCATTGAGCCTCACTATTATCATGCAGCCAGTGCAGACTGGATTTGGCCTACGTTTTAGTTTTGCTTTTCAAACCTTTTCAGTGTCAAAAACACAAATTAACACTGGATAATTATCAGGTACTGAAAGTAGAAACTGTCTCAAAGAGGCAAAAGCACTGCACTCTTGTGTTGATGCACAAATGTCCATACAAATCTTGTACATTTTCTCTTTTAAATTGCTTAATTCAGCTACACATTTGTTTTGTTTTCTTTTTGTTTTCTGAGTATTTTATTTTTAGAATAACTGCATTTTACAGGGATCTGTGTATAAAAGGAAAACACAAAATAATTCACTCACCGGTAGAAAGACCGAGAAGGCAAATGAATTACAAAATATAACCCACAATGATAAAATGGCAACACAATCGCTGAGGGATGGCTGGACAGTTGTAGCAAAATAAGTGAGAAACTACTGATCCTGAACAAAACGGCAAAATAACAGTGTGGCAGCGTGAAAAAGCGATGTGCTCAGAAAGCAACACTTTACGAGTAGCTGCACATGTGAATGTGGTATTACGGAGAAACACGGAGATTTGATGGACAGCACATATTTCCATCTACCTGTGGGGGATCTTTGCCTCGGGAGGGAGACGGAGCGCTGCTTGATGAAGCCAGGGAGGTGGGGCTGGCCTGTGGGGGCCCTTCCTTACGGGACGGGGGGATCTTGTCTAAACCGTTCTCCCTTGATGAGTACGACTGCACGCTGCGGGGGGACGATGGGTCCTGAATGCAAAATGCAACAATGTATTAAATATGACAAAAAGAAGAAAAGACGTATCTCCGGTTTCATTTTTTTATATAGTTGACATTTATCCGGTTTTGAAATTGTTTTGCTTTGCTCCATTTTTTGTCGGGGTCGTTCCACTGCGCTTTGAGTAAAGACTAAACGATGCGGCTAACGTTTGTGTTTTGCTTTAAACAAGACTCATGTTTAAAGTTTAGGAATTTCATCATAATCTTTAAAGAAAATGCTCTCTTTGAAGAAAAACCAACTAACAAACTGTGAATGAGATTCTTTACTTCACTGAAGCCGCTTGTTTAGGATTTAACACATTTTCTAAAACATTTTGAGGCAGCTGGAGATTTTGAAGTCCTGAGAAAAACTTTCATAAGTTACCTCAAAAATATAGCAGCTCTAATTAACCTGGACTCATACATGTTTGACTGTCCATTAACACACATATCACAGGTAGCTTAGAGGAAGATGTGATGTCTTTCACTACATCTGTCTACATCCTGCAGTTACAGATGTGGACAGAATTGCCTGCTGACAATTCACTGATGTCCATCCTGACATGATCTTCCAGAGCATTTCACTACAAGATAGGAGGTTTAGACTGAAACTATGACCTGAGCTCAAACCCTTTCCATTTAATGGAGGCTGTTTAGATTGCATATCAGCCTGAACAAAATCTCCAAGTATCCTAAAAGGACTTTAAGCCTCAGTGGATGCTGAACATTCTACCATCAAAATTGCATTTTTTTTTTTCCAGCGTCAAACTTCTAGACCTTTTTTTTTTTTTTTTGTAGTTTAAAAAAAAAGTCTTGAATACAGGATTCACAAAAGAAAAAAAAAAAAAAAAAAAATAAAGCTTTTACTGATTTTTGGCATTTGGGCAAACAGAGTGAACTTTTTCAAACCTGTAACTTGTGTTAGTAATCGAGATTTGAGTGTCCTTCATAAATCATATTTCTTTGATTTAAGTTTTTGTCTGATTTTTAGAAATTACTAAAACCTGAACTTTTATTGCAGGTTTTAGTAACTTCAGATTCAACCTGAATCTTTAGTTGTCACGAGTCCAAAAAGAAGTGAAAATCATGTTCAGTCAGAAATTGAAAAACCTAATTTCAGACAGAATGGACGTTAGAACAGAAGTGTGTCTTGCCAAATCAGAGATAAATGTAATAAAAATACATATTAAAGTAAAAAGCACAAAATTCATTGTTACTTGATTTTCAAGACTTTGAAAAGCTAATCAGAAAAATTCCTCTTTTCAAGACATTTCAAAGCAGAGTAAAATGTTGCCTTTATTCTATTATCCGTTTGTGCAAACGTGAAAACTGTATTTTTCAGGATTGTACATGTATGTTTAATTAATTATTATTATTATTATTTTTTTTTAAACACCGCAGGCTGCTTGAACTGCAGCTCGGATTGTGCACCTGTATGCGTTGAGGATGTGTGTGCATCTAAATGAGGTCAGGCAGAAGCAGAGGCGGGCATCATTATTCCTATTCATGTGATTCTGCTGGCTGTGTTTACACGTTGCATGCTGATGAAAGCGGTCAAGTGAAGCAAACAGGCCGGTGGCCGCCTACTAACCTCATCCACCACCAAGTTATCATCGCTCTTATCCGCATCGCTGCCCTGCGAGAGAAAAGGGCGTGATAATAAAAATAAATAAATAAAAAATACACTCCTGGGTTACCTGCTGTATGTAGAGAGCATAGACAAACAAACTTGACAGGAAGTAAAGATAAGCAACAAGCAGTACAAATGTAAACGACCCTCATACTATTTTAACAGTGTACAGTAAATAAGTCTCAAATCAATGACTTTCTACTTTCGAGCAACGCAATTGGCTAAAACTCACTCGACTATGTGATCTTACACAGTTGCTCCAAGAAAACAGTACAGAGAGTCAGAACTGTAAATATTTTAGATAGAAAGAGGGCAGTTCCCTAAAGTCTGCTGGTCTTCCACTGCACAAAGACACCGTGTCTTTTATCTGACTCGAATTGGAGGAGTTCGGTGAAACTTTCCTGCAGTTACTCAAACATTTAAGAGTGTTATGAGAGGAGAGTGTCCTCACATAGTCTGTCATAAACTCCTTCTCTTCAGCTTTCCTCTTCTTGCCGTTGCTGAGGTAGTCTGTCGGGCGACCCTTGTCCCCATTGGAGAGGGAGCTCTGCAGAGAGGGGAGGGTTAAAAGGGCAAAAAGAGTGAGCGTTTGTACACGAGGGGATGGAGGATGCAGAGGAGGAATTATATAGAGGAGGAGATGAAGTAAGGAAATAAAGAGGAGTAGGAGAAAGGGCGTGAGGGTGGAAAGGAGGAAGAGGGTAATAATGAGGTGAGGGGGAGTGCATAAATCATGTCAGGCTCATGAGCTGCAGAGATGAATGTGAAAGAATATCAGGCTGCATCGAATGGCCGGCCCACTGAGGGAAGCAGCAGGAGGCAGAGTTTTCTTAACGGCAGAGCAAAAGATGGGAGAGGGAGCGAGCTAAAGTCAAACGCTGAAAACAAATGTGAGCATATTGTGGAATAACATCGCTCCAAACAGGAACGTTTCAAAACACGGTGAAAGAAACAGTGTTTTTAATTTTACCCGACTGGTTTTAGATTATATTTTTTCACACTTTGTTAGATTAATTTGTGCAAATTATAGTATCTAACTCCTCAACTATAGAAATCAAGTTGTTTTCTATAGTTGAAAAGCAACTATGGAAAATACGCAAAGATGGAAATGCAAAAAAATGTAATAAAAAAATGCAATTTTGAGAGTTAAATTTAAAGCCTAAATGGAGAAAAAAAGAAGAAATGTAACTTTTAAATTGTATAATATAAAAGCTTATTTAAGGGAACAAAAATATTCTATTTCCTAAAATATTTTTGACCCTTTGTCATGCTACCATAAACATCTACGTGACAGACCAATAAGAAG
Source organism: Poeciliopsis prolifica (assembly GCF_027474105.1). Classification (NCBI taxonomy): domain Eukaryota; kingdom Metazoa; phylum Chordata; class Actinopteri; order Cyprinodontiformes; family Poeciliidae; genus Poeciliopsis; species Poeciliopsis prolifica. Next base: position 16,297,360 of record NW_026562377.1, read on the forward strand.
TTGTGTATGATTACAAAGCAGAAGAAATGTGAAATATGGCTTTGTGTTGTTAAATATTTATCCTCCTCAAAAAATTCCACTACCACCAATTATCTTAAGATGATGGTTAATTTGTGAATAAAAACTATTGGTGTGAAAATGAGCAATATAAGCAACAATTTCACTAAACGTTGAGTTGTTCCATCACATAAAATTCCCATAAACTGAATTTTTAGTTTAATGTGACAAAATATGGAAAGGTTCAAGGACTTTAAACATGTTTCTGAGGCAATGTAATGAATTTTTAAATCAACTTTTCGTCTAACATTTTATAGATATAAACAGGGGTGGCATTTTAGCTCTTTAACTCCTGCATTTGTGGAAAGAGTTCCTTAATTTAAGACAGGATTCCCACAATGAACATTAGTGGAACAAAATGGTGGGAAGGTAGGATAGTGCTTCATTAGTGAGGTAGAGGTGTAATTTCCACTCACTGGTCCGGCTTCCCGGTCTGATCAGGTGAGGAATAAATTGTCCCAACACATCCAGGAAGCGAGCAGCAACGCAGCAAGGCCGAAAAAGGACAAAGAAATGCACATAATCATAAAGTTATTCACCGTAACTTCATACAATGTGCAGAAGTATCCCCAAGGAGTATTATTACCAGCAACTATGTCTATGCCCTGAGAGCACTCCAAAGGAAAAATCAATCAGAATCCAACCACGCCAAGATTTAATGCTTACTCTCCTCCTACATCAGCATTGTGTTCTTCTTTTCTTTCTTTTTTTTTTGCTGTCTGGCTCCTGCCTGAACATTGGACTCATCAACCCTCTAAGCTCTGCAACACAAAAAGAACGTCATGCCTCATTTAAAGAGTACCTCTGTGGTGCTCTGCTGCAGCAGCGGAGGCTGCCGCCGCTGCCTCCAGGTGTGCCCTCTCATCTTTGGCTGCAAGCTGGGCCCCCAAAGCCCCGGAAAGGGCAAGCAGGCCGGACCCTCCGCCGAGTGCCAGACCGGGGTGGGGGAGTCCTGATGGGTGTGGGCCGACTGGCAAACCCTGGGCGTGCTGGGAGAGGTGCTGGGCCTGAAGCTGCTGCTGCACATGGGAAAATGAATACAAACCCAGAGAGCAAGAGAAAAAGAAAAGACGAGAGAAACTTGGGTGACTTACAAGGAGTGGAGGAAGTGGTTTCACTGGAAGTAATTAAGAAGAAGAAAAGGAGGAAGGAGGAGGAGGGAACTAATTGCTGCGATGTGCACATAAGGAGAAATGCCAAGGTCAAAGCAGTGGCACAATTAACAGCCCTGTGGTGAAAATTTTGATTAAAGTTTTGAAATAAATCAAAAGGAGAAATGTTTCAATGTTCGCGAAAATGCCAGCAAACATTTAAATTGATTTATTTTGGTAGCATTCATGTTTCTTGAACTGATGCTTAAGTGTGGTCTGAAATCAAATCTCCGTTTTTGATAAACACAGTTTGAAAACGAATAATGAGCCGATGAAGTCAGCGCATTTTAAAATGCACCACATGCCAACAGGTTGGCTTGTGCTACAAAACGGAAAAGAAAAAAAGGAGGAAAAATAAAATATGGGAGTATAAGGTACACACGCTCTGAGGCAGAGGGGGGAGCCCACGTACCCCTATCGAAGCATTTAGCTCCCCCATGGTCACCTGTTTGGCGCGCTCCATGGCCTGGACCACCTGCTGCTGGTGCTGCGGATCAAACCAGAACATCAACCAGTCAACTTACAGTCCTTAACTTTACATAAAAACAGGAGCATTTACACAAATCAAGACATCATCAAAATGATCATTAATTTCAGAAGTCCAATTCAAAAAGTAAAGCTTCTTTATAAACTCATAACAAGCAGCACAAAATTCCAGTCCTCATTCTGTTGATTTTTAAGACTTTCAGCTAATTAAAACCCAAGAATAGGAATAACTCTTGACTAATTAAAAGTCAAATGTCTTTAACACAAAAAACTTCTGCCCATATTATGTCTTAAGCAATCAAGGAGATGGTTTATCTTTCTTTAAGAGAGTTAATTACAACAAGCTGGCTGTTCACAAAGACCATTCATGGAAAGTTAAATGGAAGGAAAAAGTATGGCAGAAAAACATTTTTGGGCAACATGAACCCAGTTTGAAGGATTATGAAGCAAAGCATATGAAAGAGCTTAAGGTTAGATTCACATGACATGAAAAAAAAGTTCCAGTTTGTTCTTCAGCAAACAGACGTAACCACGACATGGACTAGGACAACAGCGCTCCTCCTGGTAAACCTATCATTGGAAATCAGAAGCATCTTAGAGAAGATATGGAGATGTGAGTGTGTGTTCCCCATTCGGTGGAAAGTTCAAAAGAAGTTAAAATTCTTAATTTTACACAAAAGCAAACCTTGCATTTAATTTCTTCTGGAGGAAAAATGCAAAGGAATAGAGTTTACGTTGCTTTTGGTGCAGTGTAAAGTTTCCACATCATTTCATCTGCTGGTGTCAGTCCACTCTGTTTTATCAAGCACAAAGTCAACTCAGCCATCGACCAGGAAACTTTAGAGAATATCACACTTCCATCAGCCAGCTGGTTTTATCGAGGTGCTGATTTTATTTTCCAGCAGTGGCTGGTACCCACCCTAAACACACACACACACACACACACACACACACACACACACACACACACACACACACACACACACACACACACACACACACACACACACACACACACACACACACACACACACACACACACGCACCCTGGTACCAGAAGTTGGTTAGATACCTGGGTCTTCCCGTTTCTGGTTGGCCAGCAAACTGATCCGACCTGAACCCCATAGAGAATCTATGGAGTAAGATGAACACCAAACCCAAGGATTCGGACAGGCCGCGATTAAACCTGAGCTTCCTGAACGCCTCAGCAGAGATACAGGCTGATCACATCCACGTTACGCAGCACCATTGCAGTAATTCATAAAAAGGAATCCCAAATGTGTACCGACTCTGTATTAGATTTATTTAGACCAATTTTTCTGTACATCAACCTTTACTGCTCTTAAGGATGACTATAATTCCATTTGAAAATAAAATGGGGTTTTACTGCAATTTGCTTTGAGCCATAATTTCTAAAATGAACAGAAATAGATGCTTGAAGCGCTGCGTTTAATGAACATACCCAAGTTTCACTTTTTCATCTGATTTACTGAACCTTTAAATTTATTGAGATGTGCCTCAATGACCACATGACAACTTGGACAATTGGTGTAAAATGAAACCCTTCAAGAAGCATCTTTTCTTAAAAAATACTGCCCTTTGGTCTAAATGGAAGCACACCGGTCTGTCATGTCCATCTGCAGCTCTGTCTGTGTGTGTGTGTGTGTGTGTCTGACAGGTATTGATAAATGTGGGCATGGCCACTTTTGTGTGGGTTCCTGTCACAAAGTAGAGACGGAGAACTGAATGCAGAGTGTCTGCATGTCCATGTGTGTGTGTATGTGTCCCACCTCCTGCGTCAGAAAGGGGATGAGCTGAGCACATATCACGTTCAACCGCTTGGCAATCTCTGTCTGAAAGAGCAGAAAAAAATAAAAAGATACTGTCACTTTGATGAATAAACACACAAACAATCACACCGCCAAGACCCGAGAATGTACACAAAGAAACGCGCACACACACATGCAGACATGAAGGTTACGTGCACACACAGAGTTTTGGCCTGCTTCTCCCAGGGCCGGAGTGGTAAATATTTCAGCTGCTTACATCTGGTCCATGCAAATGGAAACTCTGCCAGAGAGTTTGGCTAAAATATTCATGGACAGCATCTGCTGTGGCCACAACCAGCCCACACAGAGAGAGAGAGAGAGTGTGTGTGTGTGTGTGTGTATGCACAAAGACAAGAAGAAAAGATACAACAAACCCCATCTTGTGTGTGTGTGTGTGTGTGTGTGTCTCTGCAAATCTGTTTTGTCTCTGTGTGTTTGTATTTACGCATGTACAGTTTTGTGAGTGTGTGTTCCCCATTTGGTGGAAGGTTTTTGGGTTTGAAGGTCTCTTCTTTGTGCTGTGTCTGCCAGGATACACTCTAAACCATCGCCAGCAGCAAACTTTTCCTCCATTATCCCTCCATTTATCCATTCTTCCTTACCAGCCGGACGGTAATCAGTGTGATGTACACTGTGGTGTTAGCTCTGACACACACCAGCGTGTTTGGTGGCTGGTCCAACGAGGCCGTTAGGCCCAGTAATGATATGCATGCAGAGATCATGACAGCATCATTATGGCTGCAGGCTGTTTATCTTGTTGACAGCAGCTACTCTTTGAAGTGTGTGTTTGTGTGTGGGAGAATGCATGTACATTTCCACCTCCACACAACGCACACCCTCAGCCTCCCTTCTCTTAAGTGATTTATTGATGCTGGACTGAACTTCTCCCCTTCCTCTACCTCCCCCTCCCCCCACTTCTTTTTTCCTTACGTTCCTCTCTCATTGCTCTGACTAGCCTCATCTCTCCCCATTGGACTTCCAACCCCTGCCCTTCTTCCCTCCATGCTCTGAATCCATCACCCCTTCTTCCCCCCAAAAGCCTCCCACCCCCAGGGAGACACAATGATTTCTTGTTAGAGAACTTCAGCTACTAAATGGCATCTTCAGGAGAGGGGGAGAAAACAGAGAGAACATGAGCAATCTACAGGAGGAGAATAGAAGGGTAGGATGAAATGGGAGAGGGGAAATGAAAAGAGGGGGCGGAGGAGAGAAAAGAGGAGGAATGGGGGCACAGTGGGTTGAGGAAATGACTGTCGAAGGACGGATGTGGGATGAAGGGGAGAAATGGAGAAAAGAGAAACAGAAGAAAGGCAGAGGAGGTGGGGGGAAATTCAGACTGGGTGGAGGCGGGAGGAGGAGAAAGGCAGCAGTGGCGGCACGTCAAAAGAGAAGCGATTGAGATGGCGAAATGAAGAAAGGGAGTGGAGAAAGATAGAGAGTAGACAGCAGGAAGGCAGTGACCTGATTTAAAGTGAAATTCAGCATGGACTGAATGTCTGCGAAGGAGGCCGAGGTGGAGGAGGGGATGCAGACAAACAGGAGACAGAGAAATCAATGAAGCAATGGAGAGGAGAAGAGACATGGATAGTGTAAATGATAATATTAAAAAAGGAGAGATCAAGAAATAACAGCATTAAGAAAAAAGCCAGAAAGACAGTGGGGGAAAGGAGCAGTGCAGGAATGACAGGAGAAACAAACAGGGATTAATGATGGGCAAGAGGGAAGGGCAGAACTCTTTTGCTGCGGTGGAGAAATGAATTCTGTTTGTGGATCTTATTAACGCCTCCGCAGTGCAAACATGCTCTAGAAGTCCATCAGAAACCCGAGATTAGCAGTAGAGAAAGAAAAACAGACTTTTTGAAAAAAAAAGAAAAAAACAAGAGTCAGCGCAGAGAAGGATGTCAGTCAAAGGATGAAAGAAACCAGAAAAAAAAAAAAGTTTTAGGAGAAACAGAGCAAAGCAGCAGACCAGGAGATGACTCACCTGTTTGTGCATTTCGATGTTAAGGCCGTAGGACATTTCATAATACTGAAACAAAAAGAAGATTAGGAGAAGATCATAATTTTACAAAATAAAGAATAGGACTGAAATAATTGTGCTGAATGGCTTTTAGATATGAAGTGGTGATTCTTCATTTACTAAGCAAACAAAGATGCCTACAGTTTCAACTTTCTAGTATAAAATGGCAATAAAACAGAGTTTAAGATATTGTTTTATTACCAAAAGCTTAGATGAAAAGCCCAAGATTAACAATGAATCCTCAACATAGTTTTAAACTGTCACAGTAAAACATGTTCCCAGCAGAGCATTACTCCAAAGATGTGCTCAAGTACCATTTAATCTTTACCAATATGATAGTTGTTTTGTGCATCATATTGTGCAGTTATCGCTGCACAATATCTCGATTTGCAAGCATCGCTAAAATTGCAATATGCATCATAAAAGACTGCTGTGATGCAATATCTAGTAGGCTAATATGTGTTAAGGGTCTACATACAATATAAACTATGCAAGTCAGAGGGGAGTAGGCTGAAGAGCAAATAGTCTGCTGATGTTTCTGCTATGATAACCAAGCTGCATTTTTGTGATGTTGCATTAGATACAAACATTTTATGAGCACAATTGTGCAGCAGACAGGAATAGGACAGATGCAAAGGAAAACAAATTAGACTTTAACAACCTCACCGCCAGCACAAGTAACAGAACACTTTGCGTCTGCAATCCCAAAATAACAAAAAATAAATAAATAAATCACTATGAAGAAAAACAGGTGAGTGCTCATTTCTACAAACCTTTATTAGGGTTACCCATAAAACAACAGCATATTCAGGAAAGAGGGATTTTGTGCTTTGCATAAGTCTGTCTTTAATGATCAAATCCAAAAACGCTCCAAATAAAACTGCAGAGAAACAATTGAAACTAGCGGAAACTTTTTGCTGCCAGAATCATCCGACTGTAAACACATGCACTCTGAGGTGCCGTATGTCGCTAAAAGCACATTGCCACTAATTTAACCTCGACTGTTGAAGTCAGAGGCACTGAAGCAACTCTAGTGTCACTTCAATCCAAGCCAGAAATACAAATTGATTGAAATTGTGGCTGGACGAACTGCAGCGATAATCAAGTCTAATGTGAGCCTCTGGATCGCTGCTTTTATCTCAAAGCATGAGGAGATGCGAGACACGCCAGAGGAGATGAATGCCACGGAGATGGCCGAGGATGCCCCTCTTCCCTCAGAGATGGACAAAAAGGAGAACATTTTAAAGTCAGATGCTTTGAAAAGTGACAGGCTGACATTTGCTTTTCAGTGCGGCTGGTAGTGGGGAGAGGAGATTGGCAGTGGAGCAGCCAAAACAGGCTGGCAGGCTGGAAGAGGAGATGGCAGGGGTCCCCTGTCTCCAGATATTTCTCCTGGCAGTCAGCATTCATATGCGTGTGCGCGAGTGCAGGTGTGTGCGTGAGTGTTTGTGTTTCAAGCACAAGTCTACAACTGTGTGGGCGTGTTCACCTATGTGCTTTGCATGCTTTGGTGCGAGCATGTTTTAAATCGAGCCATGCGAGTGAGCGCACACTCCTCTGTCTGCGTGTGTTTGCCTCTAAGCCTCCATAAAAGATGCCTTCCCTGGCAGCTCCACCTAGCAGCTCTTTGCCAAGTTTCGCCTGTTGCTTAGCAACATCCAAACTACTCCAAATCATCAGCCGGCGAAAAAGAGCCGATGCCAGCTACCATCTCCTCCCCCTCACAAGCTTAGACTCTGTGCCAGAATTGCCACATAGCTGTTTTTTTGGAACAGCAGGTTCTGGGCAGCTCACACTCTGTCAGCTGTGCCGCTTGTTGGCTCTGATCACAAGTAAATCAAGACTTGGCATGGCGAGGGCAGGGGGGGATGGCAGACTTAAAAATCAAAGACGGACCAAGGGTTTTGGCCCCTTATTCATACAGAAAAAAATAATCTGCTGTTGGAGTGCATGTCAGAATATTTATTCTTTTGTGTATTTTTTCCCTATGATTTCATGACATTGTTCTGGAAAACTTGAGCTCCATAATTGTGGCAACAGTGCAAATCAACCCGAGTGAAAACTTGTCATCTATAAAATGTAATACATGGAAAATAATTAGATATCAATAATAAAGAACAACATAATTCAGAATGTGAAAATATTGAGGAGCTGCCGATTCCTTGTATTATTGTACTTCTTCTCATTTTATGAGAACTTGTTGCCTTATCGCTTTTAAAAGCATGGACTGCAGACTCCATGTGAGCCATGCATGAACACATTGAAACTGGCTTGTTTGAACTTAGTGCAGCTCTTGTTCCAGTGCTGTGGGTCCCAACCTCTTTATCCGACAGCAGTAAGAGCAACAAACTTCGAGGAACTAATCCATGCATGCGTGCAATACTAAGAACGACAACTCATTTTAGAAGAAGCAACACATAACATGTACTTTAACACACCTTTTTACAGTACTAAAAACCAAAGACTTATGTGCTTCTCTCATAAGTGTTTTAGTCCTTCCAGGAAAAACAATATGTGTCAGAATTTAAACTCAGAGCTGGTGCCTCTGAAGCTGTTTTCTTCTAACTCTTATTTAGTTGACTGGAAGCCAAAAAGTTTAAGAGACACTTTTTGCATTGCACGCATACTGTTAATGTTGTAGTTTTTACCATTGTAAAGATTCAATGCAGCTCTAGATGGGATTATTATAACACACACACACATGCATGGACACAAACCTTAAGTGATGGCGTGCTGACCAACTTCAGGGAAATTTCTTTATTCGACAAATTACCAATCAAATTTTAAAATCTTGCTGCTACATCATTCATTAGTTCATCTATAAAAAATAAATTCTAGAAAATAAACCTTCACACATGCAATAACAAAGATTCACATTTTTCTTGCCAGATAGTAACATTGTGGATTATGATTACATTTTTAAAAAATGGTTAGAACTACTACTGCTGCTGCTCTGATATTATGTGGAATAATCTCTTGAAACAAAGTAAAACTGCTCTGAATGTTGGATCCTAACTTTGATTTTGTCTGATAAGCAGACAAAATAATTGCATGTACATGCGTTTTTCAGTTTGAAATTTCAATCTCTTTTTTTTTTTCTTTGGCTATGTGGCAAACACTTGAAAGCGATTTCTGTGACTTGGCACTGCGTTTGTTTTTGGAAGAGGCGTCTCACCATAACGTAGTGTCTTTGGATCTCCGTCTTCTCCGTGGCCAATTTCTCACACTCCAGTTTCAAACTGCAACAGAGGAGAGCAGAAAACAAACTGTTTGGTGTATCATCCTCCGAATAAAAATACACAATGCAATTAGCGACATAACAAATTAGTCCTCCAGCCCTATTCTCATCCCCTCCCCTTTCCACTTCTGTCCTTTCATCGCTCACTAGGGAGGAGGGAGCAGGGTGACTGGAGTGCTGACAGCCCATTATCACCTCAGAGCAGAGCAGAAATAGACAAAGTCACGCTTGGAGCCTGAAACACAGCCAAGACTGCAGGGAGTTCACATCCAAGGTGTCTCTTTGCTCCTCGCACTTCCTCCCTCTCTCTGGACAACTTTCAGTACATCCATGGACCTTCTTTCCCATTTGACTGCTTTCCTAATTATCTGCAAACCCTTCTGTCTTAAGTGTCAATTTGCTCCTCATTCACATTGAATTTTTAATTAAAGTTGTAACTTCAGCATTAAGTGGAGCAAATAAGAAAATCAGAGAAGAAAATCTTTGTTTTTCTTTCTTCCATCCTGCAAAAACTAGACCCACAGCTAGGGGTTTCCAGATCCAGACCCATAACTTCGTCTCTTCTATGTTTTGTGCTCATTCTCCCTCAAAAATAATTCTCTGCTGCACCCCACCTCTAAGCTCCCTCCCAAGCAAGCCAGTACATTTGGGCCCTTGGCAGTTTACACCAACTTGTTTGCAGGTAGCAGATTGATTGATTATGTGGGGGTAAGTAACAGGAGGGTGGGGGTGTGGGGGAGGGGTTGGTTGTTGTTGCGGAGAGGTGGGACACTGGAGGTGGGTGGAAAGAGGGTCGTTTGGTGGGAGAAAATTAGAATATGATTAATACCGCAACATTACCCCCAGTCGCAACAGGTAATAACGTCCCCGTCCGCTCCCTTCCACTAGTGCCGCGTGCGCACACGCTCATAATTGACTCATTTATCATTGCCAGCCAGTTGAGCAGACAAGGGAGGTGAGGGAGAGAAGCAGGACGACAAGTAAGGAGGAGGTGGTGGAAGAAGTATTGCGTGGATTAAACCCCTCACCCGCTCTCCAGATTTTATTACAGTGGAATTGGCTCTCGGCAGGATTTTCTCACAGCTGAGCTGAAAACTGGTGAAACTGTTTGTGTGGAGCTACCAGTTTCTTTCTTTTTTTTTTCTCAATTTATAACATTAAAAAACTTGAAACGCTTTAACTACTTCACATATTGAGCACACACTGTTCTCCATCTAAATAATGCAAAAGTTAAAAATATTTAAGACGACAACTTGCTTATGTTACTTAATATTTTAGTACACTTAATTTTTCCACAAATTAGATCCAAGGTAGAGAAAACTTCACATTTAGAAATGCACAGAGAAACCAGGTGTTTCTCCATGCTGAGATTAGGGCTGGATGATATGACTGAGAGACGTAAATGGTAAATGGCTTGTGCTTCTTAGCAGGTTCTTTGAAGCCCAGAGTGTTTTACACTACATTCACGTGGCAGACAAGGGAGGTGAGGGAGAGAAGCAGTAGCTACTATTCAGCTACTACTGAATAGTAGCCACAGCCGGGGCAGTCTGAGAAGTGAGACTGCTATGCACTAGAGCCACCTGATCCTCTGACCACCACCAGCAGCAGCAGGCAAGGCGGGTGAAGTGTCTTGTCTAGAGACAAATCAACACAGGGAATCAAACCAGAAACCCTCTGATTGTGGGACAAATTACCACTGTCTCCACCGTTGTCCCATGTATCACAATATAAAGTGTTCGACAGATAATTATTGATTAGACAGAAGTGTTAGTTTGTCCAGTTTCCTGATGAGCTGATGTACTCATTCACTCACCATTATTTTATTTTTAAGCAGTTATGAGACACGGAGGTAAAACCTGAAACTGCTGCTGCACTAGTTACTCAACATGTTGTTGCTTCACCACCAAAGAGAAGGCTAGTTAGTTGATGCCACTGACCTAGCTTAGCTGGCCATGAGAAGTTGAGAAGTTCCTCCATCTACATCCCCCAGAATGCTGTGAGGTTCTGGATCAGAGTTCAGTGAAATTAATGAACTTTGTATCACATTTTCTATTGATATTGATCACGTATTCATCACGATATATTACTTATTGCTGAGCCCTAGCCGAGATGATACTGTAGGTTGTTTTAACTGTCCTTAAAACATGACTTTTAATGCTCAGAATGCATTTGGTTTGGCTAAAGCTCTTATTGTGAAGGTCTACCCTACTGAGCTGTAAAGTGGGGCTACTGACCCCTTTATTTTTGACTGTCCTGCCAAGTATAGACACCATGATTTTAATGATTGTAGTGCAACAGTTCTAACCACCTGCTAACGACATACAAAACAGAACCTTCTACATCCAACTAAATAATAACTTAGTCACCAGATAGCTAGCTGCCAGAGCAGAGGACCACTTTTTAGTTTCTCTCACTACCATTATAATTAACAGGATTATTTTAACTAATTTTAACTAGTTTATGAAGCAGAATGAAAAGAAGAAAAACCAAACTAAAGTGTCTGAGCAGCAACACAGAATTAAAATGAATAGAATGTGTTTTATAAATGGAACTGAGCTCTATGCTTTGGCAGATTGTCAACACTTTGTATTATTGTTAACCTTTCTTCACAAAACCATAGTACAACAAAGTTGCTCTGTTTTATCGTTTTGTCTAGCATGGCAAAAGCTGCATTTGGAAATGCTGACAGAATGTTTTTGGAAATCTCTGATACAGAAAGTTTCTGCATCCTCAAGAACATGCACACACACTCTCATGCACATTTAAAATGTCCAATGTCAAAACCTACTTGACTCAGCACATTTAGTTTGTGGCTAATAAATCCTAACACGAGTCATAGACAGAAAATCTCTCTTACAACTTAAACATTTGCGTTTGGCACTGGACTCCAGCTTTAAAAAGCTGCACTGCTAATGTATAGACATCCACCCACAGTCTGACAGCTCTTCTGCTTAGGAAAAGACCTGCAGGTTGCACTAAGAAAGCAGTAACCTTTTCTCACAAAATGGACTTCAAGGAATGAAATTACAGTGCGAGTGTGTAACCATTATGTGACTGTGGGAGCACAAAAGAGTTAGATGGAGGGAGTAAATGAAGGAGAGAGAGGAGGAGAGAAGCAAGCAGAAAGTAGGTATTTCTTGTTGTAGTGATTGCTGTAATAATTAGTGTTTGGCAGAGCACCGTTTACTGAGAGGAGGGAGAGAAGTTCCAGAGGACGAACAGAAAGACGGCAAATAGGGGATGAAACTAGACTGAATGAGCGCGCAGGACAAAGACAAGAGTAGATATGACATGAGTGTGTGTGTCTGTGGTAAGCTTGGACGTTCCAATCTTTCACTGGCGGTGACAGGAGATAAGATGATCAGCTGAATGTGCTACAAATCTGCAGGAAGCCAGACAGCTCTGTCAGTACCGCACAGCAACTACACACACACGCACACACACACACACACACACACACACACACACACACACACACACACACACACACACACACACACACACACACACACACACACACACACACACACACACACACACACACACTATGGGAGCATCAACAAATGCATGCGGATAGTTGCACAAAAGCATCATGCAGAATATATACACAAGCACATAGAAACTGTGCAAAAATTAGAATATATCAAGTATATATAGAGCCAAATAGACAGAGAGCTGCTAAATAAACAGCAGAGAACACCCACATGCATTAATGAAAGCCTGCAGGCAGAAGCAGCCAATTCTATTCCTTTAGTAAAATTTAGCAAACTTTTAAAATGGTGCATTCACAATTGGAAAGAGAGATCCCATGTTAATTTGAAAAATCATTTATTTCATTTTCGTAAAGGGAATTTTCTATATCAGCACGTTTATCTGGCATAAATAGTTGGACAGTATAAAGGAAAACAGGAGCCTATAAGTGGTGTTGCAGTCAAAACCACCTAAGCCAAGATCAAGTTAACACCCAGATAAAACCAAGACTTTAATGTGGCTCAGCAAACCAATAAGATTATTTTCAAGACACTTCTTTAAATCACACATTTTTGTTGATTTTTATTTTATTTTTTTAAGAAACTCTGCCTATTTTAACTCAAGAGCAAGCCGGGGTCCAGACTAATTGGTCATCTAACTTTTCACTCAGGTGCACTGTAACGATGTTCACTTTATGTAAGCAAATCTCAACTAAATGCTACAAGCTAAAAACAGATAGACTAAACAACTTCGACTAAATACATCTAACTAAATAACTAAATACATCTAACTAAATACATCTAATTAAATATTAACTGAAAGGCAGAAAACTGAGCGGAGAGAAGCGAAAATGTAGGATTCAACAGCATCCTCTCTTAAATATAGTACAGAAAAAAAAACATCTTTATTTGTCCTTCATTTTCCCATAATAAGCATTTAGGTGGCAATGTTTGGCCGGGGACGGTGGGGATGTATTACATTTAAAAATTAATGGTCACATTTTATTCAATATTGTCAATATGCAAGGTTGGTATGAATAGTCGTTTGCCTCTTTTGTCAAATCTGTCAGTGTTGTGATGGACTGGCTGCCTGTCTGCATGAGCAGGTTTGAGTTTCCTACAGTTTAACCTCAAGTAAAATGCCAAGTTTTCATAATAACAGTATTCATACCGCTGTAAACCAAATGATCAAAAACAAATCTCATTCCTTTTGTTTAAAAAGCAGGAGAGCAGCAATTATTCATACTGCCATTTAAATACAGCTTGCAACTATTTTACCCTCAACAGTTCTTAGTTTTGATCATTTTGGTAAAAAAAAAAAAAAAAAAAAAAAGAATTAACTCATAAATTCAATAGACAAAATAATGTCTCTTCTGTAGTTTTGCTCTTTAAAGGTACCAGAACTTTCATCAGTTCCTCGAGATGCATGCATGGAGGTCTTTAATTCTCCATTATATGTGTGGGTTTTCTTTGTGTGCCCTTGGGATTCTCCAGTCACAAACATACATGCTGGGCAAAATTGACATTGATCAACAAGTCATGTCCACTTGGCGGCAATGGCCTCCTGTGAGCCGTTTGCTGGGACAAGTTCCAGCCCTGCCCGTCTCCCTGAACAGGACAAAGCAGATGGCAAAGAAAATAGATGGATAAGGTGCTTAGTGTCAGCTCTACAATCAGACAGATTTTGAGCTTAAAACTTGGCACAATGAAAGCATTTTGAAGAATTTGTTCCATCAATTGCTTAAAAACTCATTCACAATTCTGCGATGCCTGTTCAACTTGTGCTTTGTGTGTACATACCGGACTGAAGCTCCAGTGCTGAACAACACTCCCCAAATGTTAAGTATTAAAAACTGGCAACAAATGTATGGCTAGCCAATTAAACAAAGAAAGAGGAAAACATGCTGTATTTGTCTTTTATTGAAGGAGTAAAAGATACACAAACTAGTTGATATTAAGAATAAGATGGCATTACATCAGGTCTGGAGCAAAATAAAAAATAAAAAAGTTAATTTAAGATTAGGCATGGATCAATAAGAAACAATATGTTAACTGTGAGTAAAAAAGAAATAGGGGCTCTAAAATTAAATAATATAATACGATAAAATAGATTTATTAAAAGCCACTTACAAGCAACTGTAGTTTTAAAACAGATGACTTCTTTCACAAAATGCTAAGACAGAAATCTGGCTCTTTTTCGTGAATTACTTTACTTGTATATGGGCAAGCCAACTTTGAGGGTCAATGGCGTAATTAAGTTAAAATATAGTTTGTACGAGCAGACTGTTGCTGGATTTAAAGTGTAAACAAGACTCGAAAATCACAGAGAAGCATAAGAAGGTGAGATATACAGCATAAATTTAAAGCTCAGAATTGCTACACAGAGTTCATCCATCGCTATTTTAAAAAGAAGGATAAGGAGAGAGTTCAGATACATTTTACTTGTAGTGCTTATGCCAATGTCTAATAATTTATATATTTCACAAAATAAAATAGTTTCACAATTAAGCTTTTCTGTCAACTTTAACTGTAATAGACTTTAAATTACAGACTTCTGCTTTTGGTTGTCTGTGGTACAGTGAACAAATCCTTCAGTCAAGTAATTTAAAAGGTTTTTAATTAGATTCTTGAAATGGTTTACAGCCTTCAGGTTCTAAGGTAAAAGTAAAAAGTGCAACTCAATAGAAATATGGATCCGTGAATTAAGAGATCTTTAATTCTGTTCGCAAGAGTAAGCACTGAAATATAAACTTTACTCAAATTTTGGATCACATTTGCTTGGATACCATTGGAGAAATGTTTTGTTGCCCTAAAGCCACAATTTTCAGTCCCTAACAAAGTATTTTTCAATGAGCTTTCTCCACTGACATGCTAGCTGGTTAATGTCTAGTTCGGTTCTAGCCAAGTTGGGTGTCTCAATCGGCAGTGTATTCCTCATTATGTGGGCGTGAATACTGCCAGGAACATTGATGGGAATGTAGGAACGTGACTCTACAAGAGCTGTGGAGGTCATTTCCACATTTACCTTCAGCGGCCAGTTTCTCCAAACATTTCTCGGTATGCGTGTCTGTGGCAAGTTGCCCCATCCAGTTGACACTGAATGCGCTTTTCTCCAAGTACCACTATCTTCGCTTGTCCAGGAATGTACATCCATAACCCAATTAATGAATGCAATCGCTTGCCCGCAATACCTGAGTTGGCCTGTCTTACGCCACACCTGAGGCGGTTTAAAAAGACTGAATGAAATAAGCAGGATCTGCAAATTGAGACAAATCTGGCAAATGCCGACTGGGAAAAACAAGAACAACAACAAGAAAAAACAAAACACTTAAAGCCGCACCTGCAGAGAAAGGACCTAAGACACTTTCCGCACAACTACAGGCAAGAACCTCTGCAATGTTTTTGTTTTGCCATTTCCAATAAGCACTCATGTAATCAAGTTATGTTGAAATGGCATAGAGGAAACACACCTCAGGAATTACTGCTACCAGAACCAGTTTTTCAGGGATAAAGCAAGACAAACAAGCCAAGTTAAGTCCTCAAACTTAAGGAAGTTTGTCTCCAAAATTTAGATCCCAACAAACTATAAGGGATAAAGTGGTGGCTACATGTTGAAAAAGGTAAGAGTGTGTAAGGAATGCTGACTTGACCTAATCTTTTGGACAATACATCAGTATACAAAAAGAAAAAAAAAAAACTGAACTCCTTGAAGCAGGCATTATGTAGCTTATTCCTGGATACTAGTTAATTTCAACCAATTTTGATTTGTATTAATGAAGAATAAATGATTAATCAATCAACATGATCTTAAAATGACAGTCAGTGCATGGGTGGTTACAACTCCCTTGTAGTATTTGAGCAGAGAAGAGTGGAGGAGCTCTTTAGGGATGAGTGGCAGCATATTAGAGGTAAGTGGAGAGCCTATCTGACTCTACAGGGCGCACACACGCAGCATAGTGCTCGCAGTCACCAAGAACAACCTGTGTGTTTGCAGAGACTGAAAATTACAGTAATGAGAGCTCTGTCAGCAGCTCCTCCCGCTTCCCTTCAGTTTGCTGATTACAGCCTGTTTGGATAGTTGAAACACAGCCACACACACACTCCCACATGCAGGAGTAGTTGGCCCACCAATGACCCTTTAATTAATTAACTCTTCCCTGTCTTTAGCAGAGTTGGTCATCTCAGAGAAACAAAACATCAATTTAGAAATCTGCCCTCTGACATAACCTTTGCCACACACCCAGTTAGACAAAAAAATAAGTTGCAATCCATCAACCCTAATCCCTGCACCGACTCCTCTGTTGTCTAATCCAACATCAGAATATAAACATCACAAGAGAGCTCTGGTGTTTCAGGACAGCATCTATTTGTGTGAAGATAATTGGAGTCTGAGTACATGCATTAGCCTGAAGTGTACATGAATAGATCAGTGCGTCTATTTGTGTGGGCATTGGGGTCATGTTGTGCCTCCAGGGTGAATTGTGTCCATGTGGGTCTGATTACATGAAGGTGCAGTCTGCAATCAGAGATGCAGCTCTGTGATACAACCTGTTGGATTATACAAGGCCACTGCTAATCCTGCCAACTGCTGCGGGTCTTTTCTAAGACTGGAGCCAAACTGAACTCCATATAGTCGTCGTTGGTTAACTTATATCCAACAGCCTCTAAGAGTTACGTCGCTAAGAGAAGAGTCGAGGGGTTTTGTTGAAATGATGATTTTTCTTTTTACAACATAATGGATGTTTTATGACCTCTGAGCAGCATGTGGCTTTAGATGTTGACATGCATGACTGGGCTACTTGGTGATTGAGAAAACATAAAAAGCCCTCAGTCTGCATTAAGTGATGCAATATAACTATACTGGATTCTTGCTGCTAATTAATGAGTTGTCAAATATTTGGAGTAAAGCTTAAAATCACTTAAGGATCAAAAATGGGAACATGTTAAGACAGAAAGATACAATATAAGCTCAGATTTAGCATCACAATAGGCAGAAATGAAGCTAAATCTTTAACTTGACACTTAAAGGCAAAGTAAGAGCAGCACTTTCAAATGGAATCGTTTTAGTATAAATTTAGTAAAAAAAACTGGTATTTAAAATTTAAAGTTCTAGAGATAGCCTACTCTCATAGAGGACAATTCACTAATTTCCCAAAAGGAAAAGCATCTTATAGCCCTTAATCAGATACCAGGAAGGTTGAACGCTTTACAGCAAAGCTGCACTGTTTTATCGTTTTAACTTAAGTCTTAAGGTAATTGTCTACGCTTTATAGAATACACAGGGATTACAATTCTTATACTTTTAGTGTCCAAGTATAAAGACACTACAAATCATTTAAAATGTTTACCAAATTGTTTTTGGTTTTATTTACAGAGTAAAATCCTATTTGAAACAACTGCTATGAGCAAAGGGTCAAACAGGTGGACAGACTGATGGATAAATGAGTGGACAAACACTCCTTTGTCCACTCAAAACCTTTTTGGACAGGTGGAAAAAGGTTTTAGACTGACAATAGGCAGGAAACTAAAAAATATTTAAATGAAAATCCATACAATTCCAGAATGGGTATGACCCATTTGGAGATAGATACCCACTGCATTGCAAATGATATTTTCTTGAAAAGTGAAGCAGCTAAAACATCCTGAATTAATAAAAGGTGGAAAAGATCAAATTTCAGTGACATCTTTTCCAAATCCTTATTGCATCAGTCCGTTTTTGTTGACCCTGTTCAGTAGTTTTCTTAGAATATTTATCATAATTGGAATCAGCAGTTTAGATATTAAAACTGGAAATCGTATCAGCCAGGAAAAGCCTAACGTTTCCAACAGGCAAAGAAATATTTTACTAGAGGAAAGACCAGGCCCTAGTCTCAGTTTTGTTAAGTTTACACTTCAGCTTGTGGCGAGCAAAGAAGAGAGAGAAATAAGAGCACACACAAACACACACATTTGTTTGAACAGGGCAACAGTAGCCATGGGGTATGGAGGTTTTTTTGTTTTTGGTTTTTCTTTGGATGTTGGGTGTGTGTACAAAAGAAGTTTGAAGTGGTGTAGAAAGAGACTCTGGTCACTGAAAATCAAAGCAGGATGAGAGGAGAGAAGTCAGGGGGTGGAAACCATGTGAAGGTGTGCCAAAAAACAGAGTGGGGGGAATGCTACATAAGCAGCCTAAATCCCCACATTCAAATGTTTTCAGGGAACATTAAGTTAACCATACAGTCAGTACATTGTAAAACACAACTCAGAGTTGTGGTAAAGGTTGGGTGTGAAACTGAAAAGTATGTTGCAAAACCAGAAAGTTTAACTTGGACCAACATTTAGAATGGTATATTGATGTCAAGTCGTCATGTAATGGAAAAGCACATCACTGACGAAGTTTTGTACTGTGTGCAATAGTGGTTCTATTCCTCCCCACAAAACAATAACACTTACACAGTATTGTAAGGATGATGGGTCACCAGGCTTTATTTTCCCCACCATCAAGCTAAGGATTGTTTATTTATTTTAAAGAGATTTTTAATACATCTTTAACAGTAATGGGCTGAACGATTAAATGCATTTGCAAGAATATCACAAAAAATGTGCAACATCTAAAATTTTTATTCAATTTCTTGCACCCCTTTTTTGTGGACACAAAGAGAGGATACATGTATGTTACGTGGAATTATTGGGATATAAAAAGATGTGATGCACAATGTTGCTATCTCTCAAGGTAACACTATGAACGTTTACCAATTCTTTAAAAAAACAGTACAAAGACTATTACGATATTTGCATAGAAAGAATGCCAACAACCAGTGCTTCAACTTTAAGTAAGCAAAGTACAAGGCGACAAGGGTCACTGACCGAACAGTTTGAAAATATTACTCCTTCTGAACATGATTTGAAATGGCATGAGAAAATAAGTCTGATAATAATGGAGATCATAGCTAAAGCCTCACCGGCCATTTGTTGATGATGCTCATATATATTTAAATCATATTCATTTAAATTTATTTTATATTAAATGTGACCAGCATTAAATAGTTTGATTTAAGATCACTTGGCTGATTATTTAATTAGTATTTAACTGATGTGTAAAAATACATGTATATATTTTTTGAGTTTGCCTTTAAGAGTAGTTCTAGACTATGTATTGCCAAAAAAAGGCTACCAATAATGTACAATTACCCAGTCATATTTTCAAATTTTCTATCAACTTTTAACATTTTTAAACACAAAAACATGGGAGGTCATTGGCGGACTGCCCTCCGGTATCAGGTATATGTAGTTTTCAGGGGGAAGCCCTACTTTCACCAAGCCAAAGTAGCAGAACTGTACAGTGGAAAAAAGTCTTCAACTTGCGACACACCCACCTGTGGTACTGTGTCTGCAGGAACTGAAACTCCTCCTTTATGCGGTCCAGAGTTTCTGGATAGGTTAGTTTCAGTGACTGGGGAGTCCCTGAGGCTGCTGCTGCCGCCGCCGCTGCTGCCGCCACCACTGAGGCTGAAGACCCCGGGGGTGGCTGAAGAGGCGCCTGAGAGAGGGAAAGAAAAAAAAAAGAAATCCAATTTATAGTCACTAATGAGAACACCGTGTACATTTATAAGTGCAGGATAATTGCCAAAAGGGAGTCACTGTTGGCATCAGAACTCCAAATCCTGTCAACAACTTTGTGGTAACAGCTGAGGAATTTTCTGTGGAAAATGACAAGTGGCAATAAAAAAAAGCACATTTTAGCTTTTATTAAGAGCCAATATCTACAACACAATGTTCAAAACATCCACAGGAAGCCATAAAATGTCAATACCAACGATGTCAATGCTGATCAATGAGCTGGAGGAACATCATCTAATCCAGAAATGTTGTCATTGCCCTCAGAGGCAAATCTGAATGAGCCAGCAGTACTTGGATGAATATATGAACTTCCCAGTCAAATCAAAAGATTGCGTTCATATCTCAATATTAAAGTGGAGCACCAATTTTTGTTAAGTGGAGGGGAAAAAAAACAACACCTCATCATTACTAATGCCCCCACAGCCCCACAGCCTCTGAAGATAGTCTCTCTTCTCTGCAGGGTGCACAGCAATTAGGAGAACACAACTGTAGGGGTAATGCTGCGAGACAGGCAGACAAAAGGGAGCTGAGAGACGGTCTAAGAGGGTGGTCGGGTCTGTCCGTCTGTCTGTCTGACTCTGTGTCAAAATAAGGCGAGAGAAGAAGCCGACAGTTTTGGGGACAGCTGGCTCATAAGTTTCACAACATGTAACCAAGATGGTGACGTTCACTTACTCAAAGAATTCGATTCTGATTTATCTGATGTTAATAACAATACTAAAGAATCCAGAAATGTGTTTTGTGCGGGATATTTTCACAGAGTGTATCTGAACAATCCAATCCAAAAATGGACAACCCTACACAGCTTATAAGTGAAAAAATTACAAAGATTACAGATCAGCTATTGTGCCAGTTTCAGGGTTATATACTGAGATGTGTTGCAGATGTGTTGATTACTGTGCTACGTCCTCATTAAAAAAACTAAACTCAGATGTATAACACCGAATCCCTGGTGGTTTATAAGACCAACAACACTAACGACGCCCATTTCTCTTCAGATGTGCAGTTTTTGATCACACAAATAAAGCCTGCATGTGGAGTAGACTGCGCTACTTCTCAGCAGCTTAACTTCTTGAGTTCAGGCAGGAGGCTACAACTTTCCACATGATGCCACGTAAACACCAAGGTTTTCTTATTGCACCATCTTTCTCCTTAGGGTGTATTAAAAGAGGGAAACTCAATTTGTTTTTCTACAAATATTCCTAACCAGTAGCCATCTTGCTTCTTCTGGCTGCCAGGGGATTTGATTATAGTATTATCATCCTTTCCCAAAAGGGAAAAAAAAAAAATCAGAAAATGCTCTGCATTTTATTCTCGTTTGTAGGGAAATTTAATTTTCCACTTATCCACTTATCAAACCAATACATGTATAAACAAAAAAACTTAAAAGTGGTCATACAAACTGAGTCTATGCAGGCATCAAGTCAAACCAGAGTTTTGACATGTTGCAGTTTCAAAACTACTTGAATTTTCAGGGTGTCATACACTTTGGGGTGCTTGGGTGACTGGAGTTTTCCAGATGTATTGAGCACAAAGTAATCTTAGCCAAGCTTGATTGCAGCACACCGTCAGAGAGCTGGCTGAAAGAAAGCTAGTAGCTTTTTTCTCGCTTTTGCAAAAACGAATAAAAACCCTAAGCGGTTTCGAAAAATTTCCATTCACAAAAACACAGAAAGTGACGGTGTCTCGAAACCAAGGGCCGACACAAGAATCCACAAGAATAGAAAAATGGTTTCCTTTACTCAAAGAGAAAGAGAACAAGAATTAATTTCTTTCTGAAGCAATTTCAGATTTCACAACTGCAGAGCTTTTGGAAAGTCTTCATAGGTCCCACCCACTTTAGGATTTTTCGGATTAGTAACCACAACCACTTCAAATTTCCGACCAGTCATGCAGTATTTATTGGTAATCACGCAAGAAAAAAAAAAAAGTTCTGCCCATAATGAGTGTCAAGAACAACATGATGTCATTTTGTCCTTGCAGCGCAGAGATAAAAAATGCAGACAGAGTCATTGGTCTGACTAGAAGAACACACTGTTTAAAAAGACTTGTGAGCTCTGACTAAGAAAAGGAAAGTTTGGAATATACTTTTGTTTTAATGATATGAAACATACATCATTCAAAGCGAAATTTCAACATGAAAGGACAATGAAATTACCTGCATAAACAAGAAAAAGTCAAGACAAACAAACTGCCCACCTATACAACTAAAGAAAAACCCCACACACCAAGTTGATGCTGGTGTGAGTGCACAATACATGAGAAACTTCAGAATAGAGCTACATTCTGTAAAGTCAAAAACAAATTTTGAAAGTTGATTAAGTGTAATACTTGCCTCATTAGAAATATAACCAAGCATTTATGTACAAAGAAAAATAGCAGAAATTAGTTCACATCTCAACACTTTTCATTTCTAAAGGAGATCGAGTAATAGGCAACTTTTTTTTTTTTCAAAAACAAAATAGCAAAATAATTTAAACGCGTTTTAATTATCTATGCAGTGCACCACACTGACTTCAGAGGCTCAAAGTGTCTCTACTGAATGGAAGGATTTGTAAAAATCTTAATCATTTTGAAAAACAATGTTCTAAATGTACATTTTAAATGTTTAAGTGCAAACTGTAAGCATGTGCCAAGATATGTGATGGATTCCAAGATGAAGACAGTGTAGTGTAATGAATGAATGAGAAAATGCAGAATTTCATGTTCATGAACTGCATGTTTCAATTTTGAAAAGCTGCAAGTGAGAGTCACGCCTGCTATATTTTTATTCTGAAATAACCTGAAGTCATTCATTAAGGTGGGAAATATTTTCAGATGATATTGTGAAGCTGCAGTGGATATGAACAAGTTGTTGAGAGCTGTTAATATTTGCAAGCTTCTAATAAATGTCCCTCGTAAATAAATCAAACTCAATCTTTCACAGATTATAGAATCCTCTTTCAGAATTAAGTCCATGTCTTACATACAGTCATAAATATGAGAAAGATTCTTCATTAGAATCACGGCCAAAGTTGTTGACATTTTAAAGCAGGGCTTAAGGGTTGAATCATCTCAGTATTCAGTCAAGTTTCCCAAAGTCCTGCCAATGACCTCATTAGTTGGCTCAGGGGTGTTGAAGCAGACGCACATCTAAAAGTTGCAGGACCCCTGCCCTGGAGGAGTGAAGACCACTCATTTAAAGCAAGATAAGAGTTGGACTAAATGGGCAGAAATTTTTTTATGCTTTTTTAAAGTTTTGGTTCATTTTCACACAGCACACTTCAAAAATCAAATTGTCTGAACCATGTCATGCAGTTACAACATTCGCTCGTATCACAAGAAGCTGCCACTTTGTCTCTTGGTTCACTCCAGTCTGATGATTGTTTTCCCTCTGTTAATTGAAAATCCTGCAATATGGCAGTAAACACGGCAATGATGATAATTGTGCCGACTGTTGGAAAGATTTAGCATCTTGGACACTAATCCATGTCAGGTACGAACAAGAGTGAGCTGTGAATATCTTATTGCCTCACCAAATGTTTACATTACTGCATTCTTTTACAAAATGAATACGAGGTACCATTGCAATGTATTTGTGGAAATTATGCATCCCGAAAGTGAAAGAAATCCATGTGTGATTTATGCCAAAGTTCAAATGAGATTTCACATTTGCCTGAAAGAGAAAGACTACTCTGTGGTCTGCTTAAAGTGAAGGAAACAGCTTTGGTGTGAATGTCCTTTTAGTTTTTGCTCTTCAAGTTCGACTCCAGTTTTGGTCTGAAACTTCAGATGCCACTTCTACATTTACACACCGATTGTGAATCAGGAAGACCTCTTTCACTGTCCAACCCAATGACTAATTAGCAAGATGAATTAACGGGGAAAAAAATTTACTAACAAGTGGGAATGACAGGACGATGCATCACACAACTAAATGATAGATGAACTCATTCGCTGAGACTTCAGACACCCACTGGCCAATTTCTGGGTTGATGAACTGAAGTCACTGACAAGGACAGGACAACCAATAGCCAAGGAGGAAATTTTCATTTAATTTATTTAACTATTTATTCATTTTAAACACATTTTTAAACAACAAGAAAACACGTAATCAGTAGGACAAGAAAAAGAATGTACATATAAAGCCAAAACAAAATCACTGCTTTTCTGTTTGAAAAAGAGTAGGAATAAGTTAACATTTAATTAATCCAACCCCTTGACTCACTGTAATGAAATTTACCAACTCAATAATTAGCAGAAATGTGTAATTAGAACCATCTGATGGTATTCACACGTCTCTTCAATATACTGTGCTAAAGTACCAGCAAATAAATATTACATAAGCAAAATGATTATAAACTGACTTATAAGACAAGAAAATCTGCAGCTGCATAAAAATAATAATAATAGTAGTGACTATTGTAACAACCAGACATACGACATCAGAATAATTACCAACTCATTGCCAATGTACACCCTATAATTCTTTCATAATCTCTTATACGGCTACAAAGAAAACCACAAAAAAACTTATCGTAAAATAATATCTACTAATAATGGTAATAGTAATAAAGAAGGAAAAAAATCTTATGTGTTAATTTGCTACTTCCCTATGTAATACAAGTACTGTAGTTGTGTTCTTATTTTTAAACTAAATTTGAAGAGGGGAAAAAAGAACCCTAATGAAAAGTGAAAGTGGGAATAAAAAGCATTTCAGGAAATGTACAGGTGAGACTAGAATACATTAATCTCTTTTAAAAGAAGAGAAAGAACTCTAAACAAAAGAATAAAACAGTCTGTAAAAAAAAGGGAAGTGGCCTCATTGTTCATCTTTCTAACTAGTTGCTCTCAATCTGTCTGCCAGATCCCCACCAAGAGCATGGAGTGAAACAAACCCACTCTAACTTTTCTCACTCAGCCCCACCGCTGCACACACAGTCAATTGATAAACCCATGCGTTCTCAGTCTTGCTCACACATATGCACACCTCATACCTGACAAGAAAACATGATAAAATACACAATCGCTTTCTTCTCATTTTTCACATGACGCTCTGAAGCAGGGCAATAAATCTTCCATGGGAAAAAACAAGGGCACAAAGGTTTTTACTTGCTTCAATTCCCTATGTATTTTAGCTTTAAAAAAAAAGACATTTATATATATATATATATATATATATATATATATATATATATATATATATATATATATATATATATATATATATATATATATATTTCCACTCATTAAAAAAAAACAAAAAAAAAAACTGAGCACTGGACATAAGTTTCCTTATGACCAACATTAGTCAGTGCCCACTCCTGATCCAGCAAACTGCTTAGCTGCTTTTAAAATGAGAGGTCAGGACAATAAGATGACCTGGTGATCTCAAGGGAATAGATCTGAGCAAAGAGTCTCACCTGATAATCCACCAGCCAGATATTCAGTCCCTCCCAGCTTTAGAGCAAACAAGAGAAACACCATCTGCCCACAAACAAAGCTTGCCTAGATGGAAATTTACTGTTGCACAAATATAGGCCAGGTCTCTTTGCACCTCCTAACCCTGTAGGTTAGGTTTCTGGAGTGCTTTATTGACTTTTTGGAAGAAAGAAAAACATCTTAAGCAGAACATGTTAACATGCAAGACTTTGATTTATTCTGTTCAAAGAATCTAGCCATTTAGGCTAGAGTCCGGGCTCAAGCTACACTGGTTGCATGACTATCTATAGCTCCATGTTCTCAAAAAAACCCGCTGCCATTTACTCTGCCCATACCAACCACAACTGGTTCATCCAATTGACTTTTCTCACCAAGGAGAGATTGACACAAATGCAATTCACTACTAATTCATTACTGTGATTCAGTGATATTCCCATGACCTTAAACTGGCCTTGAGTTGGTAATTAGTACCAAATATGAAAGATTAAAAAAAATATATTCTTTGAAAAATTATTCATCTGGTCTAAAGGCCTTATTAAGATACCATAAAATGTGTTATACTGGGCTCAGTTTTCTCTTGTCGTATGGATAAGATATATAATGCAGACCCTCCCCAACATATTGCTGCAAACTTGTTTCCATCATTTAAAAGACAAATTATGCAAAATAATTCAGCTGCTTAGAAGAATTTTCACTGGTCAAACAGTGCTGTCAAGATGTGGAAGTTAGAGAAACACATCAGTCTTAAGACAATAGTAAGTGAAAAGTGGACACACAGAAATCCAAAGCAACTAACCAGATAATCTTGTTGTTCAATCAAAAGCAGAATATTAATAAATCATAATTAGCAAAACAGGAATTCCCTTGAAAACTGTTATCAAATTCATTTATGTTTTTCGTCAAGTTATGTTTAAACATTATGACAAATATATCAATAGTCATAATTGGAACACAATTTATATTTTCAGCATTTATAATAATTTACACAATTCTGAGGGTTAGCATACTGCTGGCTCTACTTTTTAACTTGTTCTTGCGTACTAGCGTTTTGATCTGGCCTAAAAAATTCCATCCTGATTGTGTCTGAGCCCGATCCAACCCAAATACTGAACTTTGATTATAGGCCTCAAGCCTGAAGTAAGCCCGACATATTATTTTAATTAAGATTTTACTGCTTTTGTTTGTGTGATTGGTAAGAAAGGAACAGGGTGTGGCAGCATACGCATTGTGCAGTGAACACCACCTTTTGGAGTATAATTAACCTTCTATGTTTGAAAACATCACCGGTTGCTCCAGAAAATTGAGAAATTAAGAACAGTAGTTGGTCGTGAGCATTGCCATGTGGACACTATGAAAGCCTAAACTGGTCCTCCTCTGAGAAAGACGTGAGAATTTGGGGTCAAACAAACTCTTGTTTGAACCCATCTTAAAATGAACAGATGGGCTGGTTTACCTGTGAGTAGAAACATGGACAATGGGGAAAATAAAAAAAAAAATAGAAAAGTAGCAATATATTTATTTGGCCAAAATGCATTTAGGAGAAATGTCACAGGATTAGAAAATTCTAACTTGCAGTTTCAGAGTGATGGTAGAGCACATGCGGAAAACCAAAAGCTTCTAAGATAATGGAGCAAGAAAAGCTGATTCCAATGTTATACTGTGCAAATCTGTGGAAAATTTAAATAAAAGAAAAAAAATACAAAGTCACAAGACTTCATAGTTCTACAACTGCAGGCCAAAACAGGTGAGAACATCTTTAGACCATTACTTATCTCTAAACCTGGGCTTAATTTCCTCACCGAGTTTAAAATAAACCTATAATTTCTGTCAAGAAGGGTTTTTAACTGGCTGTCTAATAATCTGACTCTTTCCACACATGCTTGTGTTTACTTTATCATTTAGAGTGTCCTGAAAAGTTCTTACTATACCTGTATTTTAAAGTTTGCAAAGGTCAGAGAACTTAGTTAAAAGAAACTAAGTTAAAAGAAAACAAGCTGTGGGACTTTCTTAGAGTATATCAAAGTGTGATTGTGTTAAAACTGAAAACAAAGACTCAAAACATTTTCAACAATTTGACCACATGCATAAAAATATAAAAAGGTACCATTACCCGTGTTACATTCCCTGAATAAAATCAATATGTTTTCATTTAAGTTCCCTCTGATTGCACCACAAGAACCAAACCACCATGAGCTCACATCCTTGGTTTAAACCCCTCACCCTCAAAACATGTGCACACAAACACATTCATTTCTACGATAACACACCCACACATGCTCACTCTTGACAATAAGTGGATCTGTGCATAGTGCAGTGTCCCACAAGTATTTATGAGCACACATGCAGTTTATTGCAATCAGACATGCTCATAGTGTTCATCTGTCAGCTCAATCATACTATTCAGTTTCCTTATTAAAAAATAAGAGCCAGCACTGTTTTGAGTTATTGCAGCCATCATTTTGTTTATTTAAAAGCATCTTTTGGAGATCAAAAATCAAGGAATTGTAATTAAAGACATGAGCAATCCATTTTTTTTTCCATTTCAAGCTGTAAACATGATCTAATGCACCTCAAATAATACCACAAGAGGCCAAAATGCCCAAGTGACTAGATTTACCAGTAAGAATTTGGTTTTAGCCTTGAAATGTCTAGTAAGGGTCAGACCTGCATCCTGATATTAGATAAACATCTTACAAAGCAATAAGTTTGGTAAAGGGAGGCAGGAGGATTGCATTTCTGCATTAAACAGCTTTTTGTTGGTAGGTTTTGTTGGCTTTTTGTTTAATTTTGTCATAAGCCAGTGCAGAACGGATCTTTGAAAACTAGATTAGTTAATAGTTAGGAATTGAAGTGGTTCGTAAAGAATAACTGTTACAGAGGTCGACATATTAAAGGCGGATGACATTACACGGGGATAAAGGACGGACCAATGAACCCCACATTTTGGTCATTTCTTACAAGCACAGCAGCAAAGACTGGTTTATTTGTTGGAATTTAAATTTTCTGAGCCAGGTTATTCAGACATGGGTTGAAATATAAGGCAATCACTGTTGCCCTATTCCTGATCAGATTTATCTCCCGGTTGACAAGAAAGACTGTTCAAAACTGCAAGTACACATTCAAGCCTGACATTTCAACTTGGCGAAAGAGCAAATTTATGTGCAGCCGGCTTCAGTAGATACCAAGGCGGCTGTACATATACAGATACTCCAGTTTAGTCTGACATTGAACAGGCTTTTTAGAAACGATGGAAGCCTTTTGAGATTTTCCAGCATAAAAGGGACCATCTGCATTATCTAAAGGATGTTGACAGACTGAAATTTTCAGGAAGATACTGTATATGAAGAAAATAAAATGAAATACAAACATTCAAAATATAAACTATGTTATTTTGTCTGTTTTACTTCAGTGAGACGAGTTAAAATAAAATTATGGGTGTAAAGTCCAAGACAACTAATTTCAACTCAGTTCGATCACAAAGTTGGAATTTAATAAAATCTGTTTTGGCAGACCATAGCCTTACAAAAAATAAAATAAAAAAAGATTGCGAATGGCCCATAAATCTAAACCACAGTACCAAATCTTGTGCTTTTGAACAGTCAAGTAATCATACTTAATGGGTCCTTGACATTACATCCCTTTTATGTTGGCTCATTTTACATTTTTTGTGATGCACAAAATGAAAAAAATAAATAAATAAAATAAAAACAGAACCTAGTCTATTATATAGTTTAAATGAAATTATAACCATTACATGCTCTTTAGAATCTTACCCAAGAAATTTTTTTTTATTTTGTGGCTCAAATTAAATTTGTAGTAATGCTTTCAGTAAAAGGCTATCAACCGTATAGGTTCCACCATCTTAAAGTAATATTTTCGAAAGGAAGAAGGAACCGTTTTCCAGATATTTTATGAGAAATTCACTCAGAACTGACACCAAAGTGTGTGCAATTCAAGTAAAATAGTAACATAAGGATTCACTCAAGATATATAAAGCCTTTTCTTCAGAATGAAAAAGAAAAAGTCTAACTTGTTTTATTTTACACAAATAATCTAATGCACAGATTAACTAAGTTAAGACAGTGATCCAAAAAGATCAGCAGGATTTACTTTAAAAGCACCACTGATGTCAACAAACTTATACTCCTGTTTTTTCTGAAGTTGTAGGTCAGTTGCTTATCCCTCAAGCCAAGTCCCAAATGCTGCCAAATTAAGGTCTGTTTCCTTTGACTGGACCAAATTTTTCTCTCACTCAGCTGAACAGATGATTTGATGCTGCGTACCTTCAGTCAGCTCAACCCATTAGTCCAGCCACTAATTACACTGCTTACCCAGAGTTGAACATCAGCGTAAACACCCACCAATCTCTCCCTCTCTCTTTTCCATCAAGCAAACGAGAACAGAGACAAAAGTTGTGTAAAGGAAGGAAAAATAACTTTAATGCACATAAACCCATTGCTGAGACCATGTATCTTGACTTTCCTTTATAGCATTAAAATGTAGCCCCAAAATATCCAAAACAGGACTGTTACTCATTGCAATTGTTAGACCAGCACACAAACCTCTCATGTCTTCACCTCCCCCACTGCACTTCAAGTAGCCATGAGCTTGGCCTGCTGCCGAAGAAATTTGCCTGTAACCTCCCAATGATTACTTCACATTGATGGTCTGTGAGGCACCTGTTTCATTAATGCCACACATCTTTTCTTTTTCAGAACCCCCCGGCCCCACCATACCTCTCGTCTTCTTCCTCCCACATGCCTCATTATTCACATTTTCCTGCTGTCAGCCCACATTAGCAAAGCACTATGATTTGTCAGATGCCTTAATTGCTGGTGGTGCCTTCTCTTATTAGGCAACACCCCCTTAGCTTGTTTGTTGCTTCCACGAAGACACACTTCTGGAAAAGCTTGTGTACACCTTCAGATTTTTTTTTTCCTCAATTCCCTTGGCCTTTTCTATCCCTCTCCCTAATTGCCAGCTGACCGAAGTGGGCAAACTGCTGATCGATAACTGGACTCTCACCACTGGACAATAGTGGGGATAAAGAGCTAAAAGCATTCGAGGACCAGGATAGGGCAGGTTTATTTCTCCTGGTACTAATGTTTGAGATTCATATTAGTCACTTATAGCCACAATGCCTCTCATGAGTGTGATCTGACTTGACTTTGTCAGTGTTGGATTACTAAACTATTAAAGGGTTGGTCTACTTAGAACAACTAAAAATGTGATGTCTAAAGAGAATGTAGAAGTTGTGTTTGTACGAATAATACTGAATCACTATATCTATATGTACAGAACTCCAATCACAAATTACTTCTATGCAATATTTAAAAAAGGCCATGTTCACACAGCAAGTCGATGTGCGATTCCAATTTTTTGGAACAGAAACTGCGACTTCTGCAGATAAGTCTGTTTGGATGCATAGTCAAAACCAGCAGTGCTGGGATTGTGGATGCACTTCACTGACAGACTTCTTTCATAATTTATTTCCATAATCACTGCCTTATTCAGTCATTGTAGACCTACAGCGACTGGTTTATTATGGTGCAGAATTGTTACTCGCGTCTCAAGTCAATGACGTAAAACCTGAATAAAATGCAACATTTTATTCAGCTCCATTTAGACCTTAGGAGCTTTGAGAATAGACTAATAGCATGAAGCTAGTAGGCATTATCTGTAACACACACAAAACTAAAGTTGTGGTTACATCTTTAAAGTTTGTTGGATTATACAAAAATATAATGAATGCAATATGCTGTTATCTTAAATAAACATGCAAAACTCTGACAAGAAGAAAAAAGAGAATCCATTGCATTTCACTGAATGGAAATATTTTTTGAAATCAACAGAAATGAAGGGATTATAAGATTATGGTCTGAACTATTAGTTCTAAAAGTTTCAAGAGATTTTTTACTCACCTCAAAGTAAAATATGAAGAAATCTCTGGGACAATTAGTTTCTTCACCAATTTGACTGAAGAGAACTTGTCAAAAAGACAAATGGTAAAATTCATTGTCTGGCTGCTACATCCTGAAATAAAAGGTATACATTCTCCTTCCCCCACACACAACCATCTTGATAACATTGACTGTTGTATTCTACCTGCGTTCGGTAGATAGTTGTTTGCATGTTTTCTCTAAAAGCACTTTGTTATGCTGCGAATCGGCTGATCCTGCTTTGCTCCAGAATACTGGTAGATGTGCAATATTTTTATACTAATCTGACCCATTTTGTTAGGAAAACATTTCAAGTAAGCATTTGTAAAAAGTAGCTAAAATAAAAAAAAAATATATTTGTTTTGATCCATTTCTATGTCCAAAAGAAAAGAAAAAGGACTCAAGCTTCTTGTGAATAAAATATAAATGAAGGTCTGGGTTTTTTTTATTAGTTTTGTAGAGTGCCTTTAAGTAGTGCAGACATACCAACATTCATACCACTTGTACACTTTTGAGAGCATAGTGGGAGCTTAATGGTACAGAACCATATTGCACTCAGCATTACTTTGTCACTTTGTGATGGTAGGGATAATTTCAAGGTCAAGTGACCTGATTATAGTCACTTATTTGACACAGCATAACTTTATGCAGAGTAGAGTTGAATTAATGCAAGATCTGGGGAAAAGAAACACACAATACCTTTTCACAGTTTTAGATAGGTAGTAAGTGACAAAAAACACCAAAGATTGCAAACAGAAGAGTTCCAGGTTCAGAGGAAAATGTAAACATATAGTACTTTTCTATATTACAGTAAAATATTAGATTAAATTGCAATGATGCTACAATTGTAGAAAATGGTTTCCATTTTTTAATAACCAGCATTTATATTTGGTAACAAAAAAAATGCAAAAGAGGATTGTTTACAACTTATGTTTGGGTTGTCCTTTTCCAGCTACAACACAAATGTCTATTAAAAATGGCATAACAAGAACATTTGTGGCATAATTTCTGCAAATATAATAAATTAAGCCACTTTTTTCAAACCCTTTTCATTCATTACAATTGTCCTATGACTTAGCATGTCAGCCAATGAAAATACATCAAATGTGGAAATTGAGGGTCATTAAAGTCCATTCAACAGATCAGATGTAGGACTGGCAGGATTTTGATATTTGACACTTATAATATTCCAATAAATATTGCATCCCAGCTGTACATTTCGATTGGTATGTTGCATATATAATGCAATGACGGCTGGATTCAATATATTCTACAACTATAATGTGTTTGTTCTGAGGTAATATATTAGAATCCATTTCAACTAGTAATGAAAACCTGAGGCTGCACTTATAATTGTGATCTGCAACATCTTCTCTGTGCTGTCAATTTCAAGGTAAATCCCTAGGAGGTGTTATACGATGCTGCAGTTAGGGTTACCAAACTGGCACAAAAAATGTTTCTGCTTTAATGCTGTTTTGCTGATTAAGTCTGTCTGCAGTTGTTGGAAAAATCTAGAGTCTAGCCACATCCTACACCCAATCCTTGCTCATCTGCTGCTTCTGGCATCAGACTAGATCCCAAAGTCATCTGAGAACATATAAAGATTTAAGAAATATTTTTGAAATTTCTGCATGGTACTTACCCTCTGGTATGACATTATTTATTGTTAATAATATGCAATAGTTTGTGTGTAAAAATTTTTTTTAAAAATACATTATTTCAAAAAAAGCTAGAATTTGGCTGTCTCTTACTTGGAAGAGTAATTACTCGCTAAAAAGATTCAACAACACAGTGTTCCTATAAAAAATATCAAGTTTCAACCTAGCACCAGGAATCAGGAAGAGATTCAGTTGTAAGGAGCAATAAAGATTAAGGTTAAATCACAGCCAGTTGTCTGTGACCACAAAGTCTCCTTTAGTCTTTAAAAAAAAAATAAAAAAATTTAACTAAAGACCGGATTAAAAACAAACCAATCCACTGCTGTAAGATTCTAGGACACGTGTGCTAAATATTTATGCAGTGCATGGGTCTAATTCTTTGAACCATTCAAACAGCCAGTGATGACAGGTTGCTGCCACCCTTGCGTTTGCAGAGATTAAACAGTTTGCCGGGTTGAGTGGCCCTTGACTGCGCAGCTCAGACGAGAGCTGCTGACGGCCGGAGCACATGTTAGCGTCGAGATCTGCGGCGGGCTGAAACGAAACATGGGGGGCGCTGGTCAGAATGTCCCACCCAGACCCGCCGCAGTCTGCTCCGCTCACCCCGGGATGCCTGCCCATACATTAAGATGTGGTCTGGAGCTCTCACAGGAACACAGCGTGGAGAGGCTGGATGAGAGGGATCGGGTTTACAGTGCAAACCGCAGACCCACAGTCTGCCTCCTGTGCTGCCTTCCTGCACTTAGCCATATTAAATACACAGCTGCTGGTGTGTGTGCAGACGCGCGCCCAGTGTTTCTGTATGGGCTGCAAGTATGTGGAGTGGAGGGGAGATTCAGAATGCTTTTATAAAGCAAAACTAAATGCAGGTGGGGGGAAAAAAAACAACAAAAAAACAATTTAAAATGTATGATAGTTGAGCAATTCCATTCATTCATATGAACAAAAGCAAGCAAATATATGTTCTAGTTGTAGAACATATACTTAAAGATAAGTCACATTGAGCTGTACTGATTTCAGCTAACACGCATGAAACTCAAAACACTGTTGGGGGTAGGGTGTAGGATGGCATGACTGAGGGATACAGAAGAGGGTTAGGCAAATGAGCATAGCTTAATTGATACTTCTCCCAGTCAGAGGACCAGCGTTTATGCATTTGAGTCTGTTCAAAAACCTCTCCACCTAAACTCCACTAAAGCAAATTAAAGCCATTTCAGCATGAAATTCCCTCTCCATCATAAAACAGCATGGGTAATTCATATATTTATTATTTTTTTTGGAGCCATGTTACCAGCTGTTAAAAAAGGAACCGTGTTGAGTTTAAAAATCAGATCAAGTTTCTCATGAGATGGGCAGATAATTTAAGAAAGTGTGGCAACAAGGCAAGGCTGGTTTATCAACAGCTGCGGTTTCTAAACCACAAAAGATGTTTCCTCATATGTAGTTCTCTGCTTTTATGGAGTACAGAGTATTCTCCTTTTTCTCTTCCTCACGTGTGCCATCTTGTTGCATCACAAAGCAACACATTTTTTTTTTTAAAAACAATTTCAGGCCTCTTATGGTGTAGACTAGAAACTAAAGAAGCATTACCCATCATTCCAATTAATATAGCAGTGTTTAGAAACTGGCAAGCAATGAGTTTCTCATTCTAATAGGTTGGCTACCTGAGCAGATAGTCTGACTAACTAAACAGCTTCTATCACTTTATTAAACTCTTAATGGATATGAAAAGTTATTTTAGACAGAGATTCACCAAGACATTGGTCTGAAACTCAAAATACCAATCTTTTTATGACAAGGGAATTCACCATTCAACAGTCTTCAGTGTAGAAGTTGTTACCGAGGGAAAAACCTCAAACCTTTGTAATCTCAGAACCAGAAAATACTGTTTGCATTTTCTGCATGTCGGGACATGCCTGCGACTGATTAAGACTATGAGAAAGTCAGAAACTTACAGAAGATAACAGGAAAGATGCATGCATTGTTTTATTCATTTGACATTTTGATTAACATCCATTAAGGTGGATTTAGAAATGCTGAAAATCTCAGAGTTGGAATAAGCATCTGCATATTTTGTATACACACCAAGACTGCTGGAGGTTTTATTTTGAACTAAGATGTACAATTTCAACTAATCATTTTTGCCTTTGTTATGAAGTATTAATACAACTCTTGTCATGACAATCAATCTCTCACATGGCATGAAGCTAGTATAACTAATAACCAGTTGTAGCTGGAAGGCTATAATCAAATATTTTGTCAAAATTGAGAGGAAATTGTCCAAACATTTTAATCAGCGCATCTAAAAATAAGCATGTTTACTTGAAAACTTGAAATTTAGCAGGTAAAAATTTGCAAATGCTATTATATTCTTTCTCTTTAGAAATAACCCAGTTTATTCAGATTTTTATTCACCGTCATACTGAAACAACCTCACTCCACATCTAGTGACATTATAGAACAAGATAAGTTCACTTTCAACTCCTGATGAGGGGAGGCACATGCGGTTCATGTTAACTGCACAACAGAGTGCAGATAGCCAGTAATGGGTTGCAAATTTTTTGACCTGCTGCTGGCATCCAACAATCATGAGATCTACACACAAAGACAGTCAGGAAAGTTGGACCTTGTTTGAGGGGGGAGAGAGATGGTTGGGGGTGTTTCCCCTAATAAAACAACTGACAATCTACCTGACCTCCATAGGAAAACAATACATTCACTTCAGAAAGAAGTTCATTTGTCTGTGTTTTAAGTGCAATACTTTTCTCCATGGTATTTTCTTTTTAGATCTATAAGATAAAGTCCAACAGTTTTGACTTACTGAGTCTTATAAGACTAACGAACAACTCATGAGGGTGTGTAAATGTGTTGCATTTCCAGGCTAAAAGCCCATAGCCCCTCATTAAACGCGTGGAACATAGTAGCTAGCCTACTTACCGGTGGTCGGTTTTGAGGAAACATTGTAGCCGCCGACTTGCGTGTCTCCTGCCTGGTGCGTGTTTTGTTTATTTCCTCCTTCCTATTTTGTCTCCGTTTTCGGACCGAAAGCGTCGTCGAGAAGCACACCAGCAAGCCAATGTACTGCTGTGACTCTCACAGAGGCATTTGGCCGGGTTTCAAAGATAATGGCAGAGCTAGTCTCGACTTGCTCCTTCCCCTGCTCAAGGCTCCTTTGTTCTGGGTTATATCTCCAGCCCTACGCCACGCCGCGCCGCGCCACGCTACACCACGCCGAGCTCGACGCGCAATAAAGGACCGGGGAGAGGAGAGGAGAGGAACACGGTCACAGGGAGCTGTCTTCCCAAGAACCCAGCTCCGCTTCCAGCGATTCGGTGCTTATAATTGTCTCCTTCTTTCGTTATGCGTCTCCGTCTGAAGCATAAAGGCCAGAATGAGGGGGAGGCAGAGAAAGAGGGGTGTGGGGGAGATGCGGTTATAGCTTGTGGCTTCGTAGACGGACACACCACCAGCTCACTCAATGCAGCCGCAGCCTCTTTTGTCTCCCTCGCTGGCCTGCTCTCTTTTCACACAATCCTCCCAGTGCCTCCACTTCTCCCACTCCCCCTACTCTGCTCTGATCTGATCCCAACCTCCATGGGACCTTGAATTTCAGTTGCCTGGAAAAAAAAGCCCAGGAAGCCTGAAAATGCGTTTTCACACACCCCTCTTAAATATGTTTTTTTTTCATGTTTTAGGTTGTACTTTAAGATAATTAATCAGCGCACGTGCTTGACGCTTTTCTCCAAATAGCCGGTGATATTTGGTCTTGTTAGTGTTGCTACCCGGTTCAACCTCGAGCGGACCTATAATTGAAAATATATTCTCTCATATGCGACATTTTAATAAAACGAAAAGGACTGAAACTCCTCATAAAGAGGAGATTCAGAGGAATTGTTGAGGCGATTGAATGAAATCTCCACGTGGGGCTCGGACTCGGCACGGTAAACATTGGCGGAGTGAGCCAATGAGCGCCGAGAGCCCCCACGTGGGGTGAAGGTGACCGCTCGCTGATTGGACAGCGGAGCCAGCGCGATGGTTCCTCACGTCAATCAACGCGAGGCTACGACGGCTCCGCGGGGTTAACCCTTTCCTGGGCGCCTGGAGTGATTGAAAATGCGAGGAGGAGGTTGTGTGGTTGGCGTATCAAGATCCTGTGGTTTCTCCTTATTTCTCTCCACAAACCCGGCAATGCATTTAAAAACCCTCGAATATATTCCTCAATTTATGGGGATAAATTGACTTTACAGTAACACGTGCAGTAACACTCTGACACTGATAAAACAAAGGGTTCGGATTCAGAAAAGGGGATAAAAACTGGTGTAACGCTTTGCATACACTTTATCAGAGGGAATTTCAATCTGATTTGTGTAGAAAAGCTGGTTTCAAAGCTAAAATAAATGAAATATTTTCTGAAGAAATCAGCTCATTAGTTAAATTCTAATACTTGTCTGCCTCAAGGCTGTATGAAGACAGGGCCACAGGAAAGTAACACTCCAGCATTGCCTTATTTAAACTCATAGACACCAAATCTAACAGGCCACACCACACATGTGCATGACGGATACAAAATTGACAAACTGTGAGTTAGATACGCAAGACAAATATCAGAAGAAAAACAAAAAAAGCAACTTTGCTTACTCTCAAACTCTGCAAACACCTCTGTCATCTCAGCATGCCAAATGCTTGGAGCTAAAATTTTAATTCGATGTCGTCATATTCTTTCTGAAATGTAGTTCCTGGATGCTTACTTAGTCAGACGTTTGATCCCTAAATATGAAAAAAATAAAAAATTCCCAGAAACAATGACGTCTGGGGAAAATTAGCACACTCTGTCCAGGAACAGCAGAGCCCTGTGATTTTTTTAAAATTTTTTTTTACTCTTTATCTGAATAGACAAACACTATTCGGGATGGAAATACATCAAAACATCTTACATACAAAAAACAAAAAAAATGACTTGACCAGACTCACTGCTTCTCAAAATCTTCTTCCCTTCCTCTTAATAAGAGTAAAACATTTTAACACACTAGAATATGTAGGAAATGGTGTGACATTGGCTTGACTGATTACTGAGATCATTTTATTTATCTGATTTGTGCTCACATGTTAAAAAGTAAGAACTTGCTTGTGTCTGATACGTACTCATAAAATAATTGTGAAATACCAATACATGTTTTATATTTGTATAACACTGTGGCACGTTAACATCTCCCCCTTACAGCCAAAGTTGGGCTGCACGACAACAATAGCGACAGCTCGCAAGCTTGAGTTTAGCGTTAGCATTGCTGCTAAACTAAAATGGCATCCATCCATCCACTTGTTTTTGAACAGTCACAGAAGCCAGTGGGGGCTTTTTTAATTTGATACAGTCAGTCAGCTTGTTGTGTAAGCCTTTCAAACCTCCTTACACACTGTGATTGAATCTTCATCTGTGCAGACAAAGATCCTGCATTGCATGTCACGACGTACATCGTTATTGGGTAATTCTTTATATTTCCTTGCCATAGTGCTAATCTGCAATATATAATATTCACTCTTACAGTTTACTGAAGTGCACTTTAATGATAATAATTAAATATTTGCAAGAGTGTATACAATATGTGGGTTCTGTGCCTAAAAAAAAGAGCACCATTTAAGAGCGCAGAGGTAGGAAACTGCAAAAAAAAAAAAAAAAAAATTGGTATTCTGGTGGCACGACCCCTTTAGCTGGGCTCATAATTAGAGAAAGAGATATTGAAAAAGCAATTTCTGACAGTGGAAATCACAACCTGCCAGAGGTGGAGTTGGAAAATATAGATGGGGTGTGTGTGCATTTATGTGAGAAAATGTGTGTGTGTGTGTGTGTGTGTGTGTAGTGGGGGAGAGACACAGAGAGAGAGAAAGAGAGAGAGAAGCAAAAGGGGGATGGAGGTAGAGAGGAGGAGAATAAAGGATGAAGGACGGCAGGGGGGATGCTGAGAAAGACGAGCCAGTGGGAGGGTTAGGAGATTGAACGAGAGCGGGAGTGCACACACGGGTGATGGAAAAAAATGTGTGTGTGTGCATGTGTGTGTGTGTGTGTGTGTGTGTGTGTGTGCGTGCGTGTGTCGGCGTGCATGTGTGTGTGTTGATCAGACAAGTGAGGGAATGAAAACGAGAAAGAGAGGGAGAGGGAGGAGTGGAGAAAGAGAGGAAGAGGGAAAGAAAGAAAGAAAGATTTTATTGCCATTTTTCCCATGAATTTTAATGCACAGCACTCGCCTCCCTCCAGGATTCTGGGATCACATTTATTAGAAAAAAAAAAAAAAGAAAAACTCATGAGGAATGCAGTGCTTTTCAGTCTGCTGCTGCACAGTGGGATGCTTCGTGTTGTGTGTGTCTTTTGTGTGTTGTTGTTGTTGTTGGTCCTGAGAGTCGCAGGATGTATGAGTCTCCACGGCATGGTGCAAGAGTGGGGGTATGATAATATAGATGCTAGAAAATGATAAGTGAAGGACACATATTATTGCTATTGGCAGGTCAGATGAAGGAGTATGCCAGGTGTGTGTGTATGCATGTGTGTGTGCTTTGGCTGAACTCCAGTGACTGAACAAACTACACTTCTCTTCTCACTTCAACAGCCAGAGCATAAAAATGGCTCTTGATGGGAAACTGCAAATCTGCATTTTCATTTATGTTTTCCGGTCATTTGCACAGGTAATATACTTTTTTGTACAACACAGATTGAGTGAGTCAAAGCAAACATGCCACTTGTCTCAAAGCAGAATGCCATAAGAATAAGGACAATTCCGCTGAAAGTCATTGAACAAGCCCTACATTCAGTGGTCAAGAAGCATCTAGAGGTTGAGGGGTTTGAGTTAAGCTGATAAAGATGCCAGACCTTTGTAATAATAACAAAACCTCAGATGAAGCAAAGTATCAAGCTGGGACTGATATTAGAGTAAAATGGTGACCCATTGTTGTCAACAATGTGAGGTGAACCACCAGTTTGTTACCATTAGATCTACGGACACTTTGGTTAAGGAGAGTAAACACTTTAGAGGAGTTATTGAGAAATAACTTCAGGATTGTTTTCTTAGTGCAGTAACTTTCATCTGACGTCATATCACTTTATATTCCAATAAAAGCAATTTAAGTATTATACACATGCTGCTTTTTCAAGCAGGACTATTGATCTCTGTACACTCCTTTCTGTGCTCTGTCTACATATTTTCTGTTGGACTAACATCAAGGCTTTGCGATGGCCACCCCACAACATAGATTTGTTATCCATGAGCCACTTTGTAACTATCATTGAGATATGCTTAGTGTCATTTGTCCATTTGGACAACTCCTTTCCTAGGGGCTGATATCTTGACGTGTTGCTTCATTATTTGTGCGTAATGTTATTTTCCGCACAACATGATGCTGCGACCCCAGTACATCACAGTCGAGATATTTTATCTCTCACGGCCAGGATGATTTAATAAACGACACGAGACATAATTTCCATCCAACTTGCATCTTTGACTGATCAAGTTTGAACAATGCAGAACACGCCCCTAGTTAAACCTCCCAAAGGGACTCCTGCTATTTTTAAAGAATAACTCTACAATGATGACATTTTGATTTAAAAGCTTAGACAGCCTCTTAGGTTTGGACAATAATGATGAATCACTCCTCTTATTAATTTCTCCTATTTGTGTCCCATTTCATCATCATCCCTCCATACTGCTTGGGTAAACTAAAGACCTCTCTCTACAATCATGAACAAAACATGAAGATGTTTTTTTTTTTATTATTCTTTTGTGAGGAGAAATCTTAAGAGCGTGCATCAACTTTGAAATTGTCAAACTAAAAACTGTGTAAATACTTGGGAGAGAGGATGACCATCAAATGTGTAGGTAGATGCAACTGATTTTAAACACAAACTCATTTTCTGTAATGGAAAAAAAAAATAAAATGCTTTCCTTTCTGTACCATAAAGACATTCGTGCAATGAAACTAACCGGGATGTGTGTTATATAAGGATAAGTAGGAGGCACAACTCTTTCTTTTGAGTACACTGAAATGTACAACTTACATCTTATAAACAAACTTTTTGTACTCACAGCTCTGTCAATAATCAAAAGAACACAGACACACATACAAGTTTCAATTGTAGGAGTCCATGGATTTCAAGGGGTATATTTGTTGTATTTTTTTTCTGTCAGATTATTGCAAATCTGCTTTGTGATTTAGAGGGGTAGAAAGGTACGGTGCTTCAAGTAAATGGTCTAACATTACCTTTCTACGCATCTGAAAATGTAGCATACATAACGTCAACACCGATGAAGCCATGGTGTCACCATGTTTGGACTTCTGCAAATATTCCTAGGCAGGAGGGCAACATTTTTGAAATATAACGTACTTTGCAAATAAGCATCATCGCAAAAGATGCTAAAGTGGATGAGCTTTTTTCCTGGTCATTGTCTTTCCTCTTGAGAAACATTGCATCGAAAAACTGGAGCGTGGGAGCTGTGTATCTTTCTGGTATTTCTGCAACCAAGATCAATCTTGATAATCTGACAATACTTCAGAGAATCAAAGGTAATCGTGTGTTTTACAGTGCAAATGTAGTTGATAAATGCAGTCCTTCAAAATAAAGACTAAGACCATTACTTAACACTTTGAAACATACCTTAACAATAGTGTCTACAAATATACAAAGGAGATTCATATCTATCATATTTCTAAAAGTAAAAATGTATTATTGTCTGTATTATTGTCTGCAGACTATGGGTGCCTGTCTTGGATGCAAAACATTGACGCTTCCACCTTTTCCTGTCCTCTGAACCTCTTTCCAGTCTGCCCAGTACTATCCGGTTTAAGGCTGAGTGTGATTCCTGACTAGTAAGGGCCTGAGTGACGGGAAGACAATGCCACAGTGTTGTCACGATGACCATCCCTCCTCATCTTCACCCCCATCTCTCCACTGCCTCCCCTGAGCCCCCCTTCTCCTCTGTTCCTCATCAGACAAGCTGGGTGTCAGCACAGAGACGGCATGGTGATTTATTGGTCTGTGCTCCTCAGGGACCCCACCTCCGAGCACTCACTCCCATCCACACACAATCTCAGAGCCCTCCCACACACCCCTCTCCTCACGCTCCCTCCTCCACCCTCAATTTTTCCCACCCACCCCCGACTCTTCCCATCCGCCCCCCAATCCATTCTCTCCCCTTCTGTCCTCTCCTGCTGCATGGCCCCTGAGGGAAAAGAAGAGGTAATGACCCACATCAGCAGCAGCTATTCTCACATGCACACATACACAGACACACACCTCCTACACCCCTCAGCCCCCCAGCAGGCAGATACAAATAAATATCCTCTGTGACACA
Organism: Poeciliopsis prolifica; assembly: GCF_027474105.1. Classification (NCBI taxonomy): domain Eukaryota; kingdom Metazoa; phylum Chordata; class Actinopteri; order Cyprinodontiformes; family Poeciliidae; genus Poeciliopsis; species Poeciliopsis prolifica. Next base: position 16,339,563 of record NW_026562377.1, read on the forward strand.
CATACGCACACGTACGCTCGCATAAAACAGGCACTGACACATTTACGCCCACAGCCATGTGTATCTGGGATCTCAGGAATTCCATTTCTGTGCTCTAACATTATTGTGTCCCTGCTCGGAAGTCCTCTGCAGTCTCTGGCCTGCAAAACGTGACACCGAGGCTATTGATAGTAAGTCTTTTTGCAATGCTTTCATTTGTAAACAGGACAGTGATTTCATCACAATCTGTTGTAGACCCCGCAGATCTGAACAATGGACAGCTTTTAAATTCTTCATAGTAAGGTGGAATAAGATCTTCTGTCCCTTAGCTTTCTTTAAGACAGTTGCACAATTTTGTCATACAGTTCTCTCAAATGGGTCAGCTTTGAAATAAAACTTCATGAGATGGTAAAGTCCCGACACATGACCATCAGGGTGATTCACATTCTCCCTTATTTGATGACTTTTTTTTTTCTTTTCAAATGGCTAGGTGAGAAACGCATCTTTTCAAGTGTTGACTTTGAATGCAGCTAATTCACGCTGAAGGCGGAGGTTAAATTTGAGCATTGACTTGCAAATGCCACTGACAGTGCTCTGTGTGTGCTGTCACTCATCACACAGCAGAGTGATGCTCTTCTGCTGGAATGGAAGTGTGCTGCAGGTCTCCACCTTGCCTAAGTGCTGGCAGACAGAAGAGTGCAGATCAAGTGCTAATCTAAATGTTTTTGGACCTATTATTGGAATGAGTTATCTATACAGACACACACACATAGGTGTATATATATATATATATATATATATATATATATATATATATATATATAATATATATATATATATATATATATATATATATATATATATATATATATATATATATATATATATATATGTACTCCAGAGCAAACTGGCAGGATTGTGGAACACTGCATTATGCTGCCACCTGGTGCTCGATAAGGAAGTTACAAGTCTTATTTTCACATCTTAACACAGAACACGCAGTAGCAGGTCTTTATTGCGGCTATTCTAGTGTCATAATACAATATGACTGGTTTTCTCCACAGTATTTTTCCACATGTCCTCACACCCGTGATGGTGTATTTAAAGTATTCCCACTTTTCTCGGTGCATCAATGCATAATCTGACACACTCAGCAAAGATCTTTGATTCAGTTACGTGTTTTTTATGCCTTGGTTTTCACTTGAGTTAGTTTGCACCTGAAATGCACTATATCAGTTCCCACAAAGAACTTCTCTAGAGTAATGGCGGTGGATGACGCAGTAAATGGAGACGCAAACGTACCATGTTGGATGAGCCACTTACCACAAGGTGTCACTATTACACTATAATCGTTAAGCCTATTTTTAACAGGTTTTATTGTAGAGTTTAATATCACGTCTTTACTCCTCTGTCTTAAATTTACGATAAATTTGACACAATATTTCCACAGTAACGCAGAATTATTCATATTGTTCACATTGGAAACACACAGTTTCCAATGTGTTTAATGTGACCCAGCAGAACAGACAATAATTAAACAATTAGATTTGCAACATGGGTCAGAGTAAGGCAAGTTTGTTGATGTAGCAACTTTCATAAATAGGTTAATTCAAAGTCTATTACATAAAAACAGGGTAAAACATAAAAACCTAACATGAAATGCATCAATAGAACAACTGTAACAACTCAAGTATCACATAAAAAAACATCTCTTTTTTTTCCAAGGAAGTCATTTAAAAGCTTCTGATCTTCCTAGTTGATTGCTTCCAGCATTTTTACTAAAGCAGAAGTTTCCATCTTTTACAAATATAAACTTTCTTGGCTCGACACTTCTATTACTCTAACATTTTTCCCTTTTAGTTGGGTTTTTGTCGCTTGGCAAGTTTCTGGCATTTAGTATTTTCCAAACTAGCTGTATGACAGGACCGGGCTTTCCACTTTCCCCTGCAGTCTTTCTCTGTTGCAGTTGCAGTTCTTTGGATGACAGCAAATCGGATAGTAGAAAGTAATTGTAGAAATCCAGAGTGTCAGAGATTAGGGATCGATTTGTGACGCCCTGAATGCTTTTGTTTAGTAGGTCCACGTTTTGGTTCTTAACTTTCTTGGACACTGTCATGTTGAAAACAGTTTAACAAAATTGTAGAATAAGGTATTTTTTTTGCAACAGCACAGCTTCCAACAAAAGCTGTAGATAAGTCAAGAACAAGCGAAAAACAGTCTCAAACCTTTAAACTTGGAAGAAAAATACATATGTAGTACTTTAGACTTACAGTCTACCTGCCCCTGTTTGGTATTTTCTTTTTGTTAACACACTTCAGGATTAACATGGCCAATATAGGATGAGGTCTGTGGAGAAAGCAACATTTCACAATTTATTGCGGAAAGGAATATCTAAAATAATCATTAGGTTAACAGAAACTATCACTGTAAATGTTATGCTGGACCCATCTGCTTTCATTCTCTATAAATGAACAACATGACTCTGTATAATCTAAATCTGCATGCCGAAACAGAGCATATGTCACCCTTGCCAGGTGAGATGGGTGGTCTTTCCACACAAGCTTCACAGTATTATACTGTATGCCATATTTCCAAAGCTATTACACAGAAACATTTCCTGATTATTTTTAATGGGAATTAATGGTTAGAAGGTGCATTCATGTGTACTTCCTGTTAAGGTGAGATCATTCTGGCCTGCAATAGAACTTTGGACCTTTTCCATCCCAAAAATAAGGCCTCTGTCACACTGATGTTTGTTTATGTCTCCATGTCACGACTATTCCACAGGAGAGGGGAATTTGTCCCCTGCCCATAAATCCTTCGCGGCTTGCATGACTTGCACGATTGAAAGAACTATCGCACAGCTCTGTGGCAAAACGAATGCGTCGGAGAGAGTGTGTTTGCAGATCGGGATCATCGTTGCTAGAAGAGAGGATGGCTAATAGCCAGAGAAACTGTTTCTACTGTTGCTATGCTCAACCTAAAATAAATGCAGCATTATCCACTTTGTGAGGCCCCAGTGGCTGAGCTGCTACGCTGTGAGCTGCTAAATCCGAGACAAGCTGGAAGTACCAGGAGAACTCAAAGCATTCCCGTTCCATTGTCTCCTTGGGACTTGTTTATTCTGACAAGGTGAAAGCCAACCATCTGCAGTGTGTCGACTCTGAGGTTTTACTACTTTATAATGACTGATGTTTGGACAATAAAACTCTTTCAAGCACATCGAGGACAGAAGTTAAGTCCTCATTATTAATGATGTAGCTGTCATCGCCATCACCTTCATCATATGTCTTGCATTGTGTCCCTCTAATTTAAGATAATGTAATTGTAGATGCCACAAACCAATCAGTGCTAATTAACCACAGATGCAGAGTAATAGTGGTGTTGCCGTCTTGATTATGAAAATAAAAATCAAATTCCCCTGAAGCGTAGTGAAAGCAAGAAAGGAAGATTGTCACTGATAGCAAATTAAAAACATTCACATGATAACAGCAGTCATTTTAGACTACCAGAGGACTTTATGATCATTTATGTCATTTTTTTTAATGCCTTGATTACTGCAACTTTAGTGTTTCTCTCTTCATTTTCCCTTTTCTTTCCGCAGAAAATAGACCTATGGTGGTTCTACGTTCTACAAACAGCTCTAAAAAGTGCATTTGAACCCAATTTAATTGTACATAATTAAAAATGTCCATCTTGTAAAGTGTCTTTGTGAGACCTGTGTGATGAATTGGGTACTTTATCAAGTAAGGTCATGTGAAAAAGTGCTTAATCAGTTACAGCTTCCTTTTGTGTTTGCCTTTTTTACATTTAAGTGTGTAAGATCATCAAACAAATGGCTCATTTTTGTACACTACTTAAGTAAGTGTACAAAAGCAGTTCTCATATGAGTTATTCCGTTTTGTTTGATTACTTTGACCAGTCAGAAAGGAGTTATAAAACCAATTCTGAGGCCAGATTATGCCAGCGGACCACAGCGTGAGTCATTATCCACAAGTGGAGAAAACATGGAATATTGGTAAACTTCACCGGAAGTGGCTGATCTACCAAGATTACTTCAAGAGCTAACTGATGACTCATGACTGAGGTCACAGAAGAACCCAGAACAGCATCTTAAGCCCTGCAGACCTCAGCCGACTTTGTTAAATTTGGTGCAGCTCTGACAAAAAGAGGCTCCACAGAAATGGCAATAATAGGAGAACTCCAAGATGGAAACCTTTCCCCAACAAGAAAACCATAAAGGTCAGAAATGAGTGTGGGAAAAATATTTTTTGAACAGATGAGAGGTATCTGCTGAGGACAATGCATGATTGTGTGTCTCCAGCCCACTGACCACTGGAGAAAGGGACTAGCCCCTGGCGTTCCTCCAAGAGTTTAAGTCATTCACTTAAACAGAGATTTGGAAGAAACACCAATGATTGACATCTCTTTGAGTGAACATGCTCAAACTTCACATAAGTTTGAGCATGTTTCACCTCATTGGAAAACCAAAACTTTGAACCAAAATATCTCTTTTGCAGTTTCCTCTTAATATTTATTAGGAGACAAATGTTATGAGGAAAGTAGGTATTTTGAGTCAAAATCAATAATAATAGCGGTGTTTATCCTCATGAAGCAGAAAACTTTGATCATTAAATAAATTCTGCAGCACAAGGATTCAGAGCTGACTCAGATGACAGTAAACTTTATGGGCTTAATTATGAAACAGCATTTGCATTGTTATTTTAAGTTGTAGAAGGTTGTGGTTTGCAGCCACTTTAATACTCTGTGAACATAGAGCAGAAAGGGGTTAATTAACTGGTCTTTGCACAGAAGCAAGGCCTTTGGCTTTGATGGACTTGCTGCTTGGACGAGGGGAAAACAACAGAGACGACAGTCGCTCATTTCTGGAGGCATTTTAATTGCTACGATGCAGAGCCAAGCTAAAAATGTCCCTGTTGGCTTTCAGCATGAGAATAAAATTAAACCTTCTCTCTGTAATCACTGGGAGTCAAAGTTTGAGAAAATTTTTTTTAGAATACTTCTGGTATGCATGACCCATTATATTCTACAAATTGGAGCTTGTCGGTTCTCTTGAGTTGAGAAGATTCAAAACTCAAGAGTTGGGGCAGTGTTTTTTTTCCCCCAGACTAGAGAAGTGACCACCTGTGTGAAAGTGGGTCCAGAGGATGCCATACTTTCTCTCTCCCTGTGCTGAAAACTTTATGTAAACAGTTCCACCTCATTGGGAAACCACAAAATAGTTAAATTCAAGACATTTGAAAGAACAACAGTCTCCCATTTATCAACTTCAAATATGTAAACCACTTCAGCTCACCCTCATTTCTGTCTCAGTTTCATACCTCCTGCATCTTAATCGCTCATACGTTCTCAACCAAAGCTTTGAACCAAAATTGTTTCTAAAAATATCAGGAAACAGACACCTACGGAAGTGAAGGATTGACAAATCCGTGTAGCCCGAACATTTCACAGAACTTGATTTTGCCTTCAATTTGTCCAACTTTGAGTTTGTCCAGGCACACTGTCAGAGTGACCAAGTGCGAGTCAAGCCAAGATGAACCAAAAATATTCTAAATCTGATTCTGAGATTCCCCTTTAAAACCATCGGTCTGCTGGATATAAGGACAATGGCTGAAGTGGGCTGAGTCTATAGCGTCAACCGCAGCATCAAAGTGCTGCCAAGCAAGTCTTTTTTGTGATGCTTTTACTGCTTCCAGTTCTGAGGTTTTCCCCCAAACCACTCATTTTAAGAACCACTTCTCACAAGACTCACAGCCATTCACAGAAATACATCCTGGTGGAAACAAACCATTCATGACTTTTATGATGGTTTCTAAGGAATGACACTTTTGCTATTTATATTTTCAGACTTGTCTGCAGATTTGAAGTCAAGCTTTAAAGGCAACACAATATTTAATTCTTCTGGATTCTAAAGCCATGGATCCATGTCCATAATAGTGTAGCTCTGACAAAACTATTATAAAAAGCAATAAATATTTTAGCTGTGCACACTGGCAATCATATAAATCAACATGTTTTCATGTCACAAATGTACAAACAGTATGATTTGTGGGAACAAAATAAATCACTGAAAATGTTTTTCTAGGTTCTAGAAGATCTCAAGCTAATTCACTTCATCAGAAATGAATTATCTCTCATTTCTGATGGAGAGAAATGTTTTCCAGCGAATGCATTTCATGAATTAATGAGAGTTTCCTGGAAGCATTAATAATAAAAAGAGGGATTGTGATACATCTCTAACATGATTATTGCCACAGATGTGGACTCGTTGAGGAACAACTCAAAATGTGACAATATTGTGAAAAAGTATTTTTGAGCTCATTTCCAAACGTGAAACTCACGTATTGATTCTTTACGCATATAATGGAACAATGCTATATATTTTTTATCTTGTAATTTTGATGATTTTGGCTTGCAGATACTGAAAATGCAAAATTCAATGCATCTTAAAATTAGAACTTTGCAGTGTCTTCCTTCTGAAAAATACCTTTATGCAAATGCACGAAATACCTGATGGGGCCTTCCTTTGTATACACTACTGCATCAATGTGGCCTGACAAGGAGGAGTTCAGTGTTCAGGTTATCTGAATGACAACATTGACAAAAGAAAAAATGTTGTCTCTCATTTTTCTTTTGAGAGACAAAAGCATTTTCTCTTTTGGGTTCAGGTCAGATTACTGTGTTTCATAGACAATTAAACACAGTAACTTCATGGTCATTGAAAACACTGTTGCAGTGCACAAATGATAAGTGCAAAGGTCCTCATTTAACTTTTTGTTAATATTCAAATTTTCTGAGAATTTGGGGGTTTTATGATATGTAAGCTATAATCACCAATATGACAAGAAATAGGGTCTGAAATTTTTGACTGTCTGAAATGAAGCTATATAATACATGAGTTCCGCTTTCTGAAATGAGTGACAAAAAATAATAAACGTTTCACAATGTGCTATTTCCTTTCTTTGTACTTGTATACGGTACTTTGAATCGCCAGTCAGCAGAAAAGCTAAACAGCAAAATGGCTTCAAATGTTGTTGTTTTGACGTTATGTTGCAAAATAACCCTGTGCACGCTTTGTCTTCATGGAATGCCGGCGAGTGATATCGTTTTAAATGAGGGACGACGTTGGTTTTCAGCACTGCCGCCAACAATATTCCCACAAACCTTCCTGTGGGACCAGAGCTTATTTCACTCTAAACACAAGTGTTTATTTTTCTGGCTCATTCAATGCTCCAGTCTCACAATGGCAACCAGGAAAACCTTGATAAGTCATTCCTTAAAGTTAGGTTTTCATTCTTCTTCAAGCACAAAAAAGAAGAAGAAAAAAAACTTTATATGTACAAGAAAGTTACACCTTAAAACAATGACATGTCAGGATGTTTCCAGAGGTAAAATGCTGGATCCTGTAATGGTAGAGAAGTTAAACCACAAGTTACAGTTTACACAGGAATCTCATTCTGGTGTTGTGTAATTGTCAACACAGTTTTTTAAATATAGAGTGAAAAAAATATCTGTACACAAAAAATTACATTTTCATGTGCAAGTAGTCTCAAAAAAATGAACCAAAATAAAAGCCAAGGTAAGAGCAAATAAGAGGGATTTAATTCTGTCTTTTATCATTTGAGATATTTTTGTTAGAATCCGCAAAAAATAACAGTCTCACTGGCATGCAAAAATATTTATGTCTCTAATGTTTTCACTCTTGTCAGATTACATCCACACATTTTAATGTATGAAGTCTTGTTTATGCTTTCACCACAACATTTTTCGCCACAACATTTTTTGTCCTTCTGGCAAAAAATGGCAGAAGACATGGTCATTTATTGTGATGTCAGGGGTTGTTCTGTACTTTCCAATTCCAGATAATATATTAAACATTGCTCCATGGAATTTTTCAAAGCTTGGAATATTGTTTTGTAACTAAACCCTGGCTGCAACGTTCCTTCAATTTCTGGATGTTGTTTAATCCCTGATGTTCCATAATAAATCTTTATATATTACTTATAGAACAGCTGAATTTAAACTCATAAAACCTACAGAGGTGAATTCCAATTAATAAATTATTACAAAAAGTGAGTTGTTGGCCTGGATTTTATCACAAGGAAACTAAATAGAGCTAGATAAATATCCACTTTTTTCATATTTTACATGTTTCTACATGTAAAATATATAAAAACTGTGTATATTTTTTTGACATGTCTTTCTTTACAGCTTTCTTTAAAGAAATGCCTTCTGAGGATTACCAAAACAATTCTTTAAACATTTACATTTTCTTCCTTTCTCATCTAAAATACTTGAGAAAATAGTTTTTAATCAAGTGTGTGAACATATTTTTTTAGAAGTTCTTGAACATATAGGTATGAAGGAACGAGACTGGTTTGAATCTGTGTAACAGACTCCAGTTCCAAAGACAAACTGGAATCTGTCAGGCTGTCTGCTCCGACATCAGCTCTTCTGTTTCCTTGTGTGTATCTGCTCCGTATTTTGAAACCTCCGGACTGTGGTGACGGACCGGAGCCCAATTCCTCTTTATCCTGTTAAAGAGGAATCTTTTCCTCTCTGGTGTTGCTACATGCATGCTGGGTACGAAGAACTGCTGTAAAGTTAACATCACAACGCAAGTGATTATCACTCCTCACTGCAATCTGCTGGGTTTTCTTCGGCAGATAAACTTTAAGCTAATTTGAATTGACTTTCAAACTGGTTGAAATGACTTGTCAAGTGTCACGAGACAACATTTCATCTCAATTGGTGCTACATACATAAATTGAATTGAAAATTGAAAATAAACTGAATTGAATTAAAGCTTTAAATACAAAATACTGAACATATTTCTGATTTTTTGTAGTGAAGTCTAAACAAATATTTAGTACTTGGTGGATAAAAAAATTTTTTTCGCATTTTTTCTGCTCTTTTCCTTCCCTCAAATTGTAAATTTTGAAGAAAAGAAAACTCAGTTTTGCAAACACCATCCATATATGAGTGAAACCAGTAATGGATTGTTGCAAAACTAAAACTGAAGTAAGCTGACACAGTGCCTTGCACAAAACCAATCTCTTGAGTTGCAAAACTGCATCCTGGGACACAGCATGCATGCCAAAAGACATTCATCTCCTGATGGAGCAAAAACTATTTATTCAAACTCCTTCTTGTGAAATTCCATACACAGGAAAGTTAGTGAATAAATACGAATGAAAGAAAAATACATTTGAGGGTGGAATACAGCTTTATTTAAAACTCTCAAGGTTGAAGACTGTAGACATACAGGCTACACCTAAGTAAAGATAATATGAACAACAGGTACAAAGTTGACAAACGTTATAAAGTATGAACACTTTAAAGAAAGATAAAACAAGACACTGACACCAGTTAAAACTCTTGGTTTGCTTGAATATAGTTTATTTATTTGACGCTTGTCTGGCTGTGTAATATGTTTGTTAAAAACAAGAAAGGGCAGAACCAAGCACCACAACCAATACCTGTTGTTGATTCATCATCTAAAGCCAGAATTCAGATCCCAAATTATGCCACAGTCAACTTTACTGTGTTAGACACAAGCTAGAAGGAAAGGCAGTGGGAACTGTTGTACCAAGTGACCAAACTAATAATAATTAGCTATAAAAGGTCAAAACAATACATTTTCTCTCATTTTGATCATTCAAACCATAGCAACATGTTCTTTAAGAGAGGTTGTACAGTATTGAGTGTGAGAGAAATTTAAAGAGTTACAATTTAGCATGCATGCAGCTAAACTTTTGATTACCACAGCTACCTCTGCCATGTTGGATTTTGAGGTCAGAATTGGCAAGAACATTTTTTTCATTGCAAGTCAGTATTCTGACTTCTGGGGGCATTAAAGTGGATAATTTCGGAGAATTCAGACTTTATCGTCCAAATGGAACAATAACTAGTACATGGGATTTTCTCCATCTTTACTTTTTTTCTCCATGTATTCTACCTCTAGCCAGAGGCCAGAGAAATTAGTAGTCTGCCTGATCTTACTTTCAATCCAGCAGTGATCTCCACAAAAGACTGGCCCAAAACCGGATTCCAAACCTTAATAAGAAAAAGAGAATTGGAGATTATGGGCCCATAAAATTTGAGCAGAGCAGTTTTACCATCTTTAAAAACCCATTTGAGTCCATCACTCATTATCACTACGACCACTCTGAAGACCAAACATGGCAATTGTCCTAGACCTGGTGCTGAATCAAACAGACAAGCCTGACTGGCTGAAACACAACTATGGAATTTGAATTATACAAACATAAAAGTATATACACTCACAATCATCTTTTATAAAGTCTCATAGCATTAGTAGATACAGTATTTGTGGCTCATAGTGGCAAGCAGATGTGATTGCACAGAATAACTTCAATAAAGCTGGCATTTCCAGCCTTGTACAAAGTGTATAGAAAATTTATGTCACGCATAAATAAAACAGCCTTTTCAAATGGCTGTCATGTCCTTCTTTGACGATTCGTAAAATAAAACAATAAAATTAAACAAATAAAGAAAAATTGGTGGTCAAATTTTCAACCAATGTCTTTAGCAATATAGTGGTAGCAGTGTGGTGCATTAAGTCGCACTGAACTGGAAGCTGTGAGCATCAGTAACTTTACCGCTGCAGTCCAATTTGTCCCACATGGGGAAATATAAACATGGAGCAAATACTCCCAACCTTTACAAATTAAAAGAGTCAGTTTTAATAAAGCATATATATATTAAAGAGCATAAAGCATGTCCATAGATGCATCTCAATGATTTATAATTTTATCAAACATCAACCTAGTTCAATATTTAAATGCAAAAAGTAAACCTTGTTTTATATAGATATATGATGCAAAATGCCACATTTAAAACCTGCAATTTTGTTAGCTTTGATGATTATAGCTTCTAGCTAAAAAAACAAAACAAAAAAATTTGTCTTAGAAAATGTAAATATTACTTGAGGCCAATAAGAAAATGTTAAATATGAAATGGTTATTTTCCAGTCATGTTGAGGCCAGGACAATCATGTGAGTGGTCAAGCAGACCAGGGTAAATCACAAAGCGTGATTGCTAAGATACTGGCCATTCAAACTGCAGTGTACAAGCTGAGTGGAAGAAAAAAAGTGCAGTTTAAGAAATGGGTGCATAAGCAACATGGTTGCTTGGATGACTGCAACCTTTAGAGGAAGAAAAGGTTTTGCAAGACCTTGGGGAGGAGAGTCACAAGGCATGGACTGTGGTTGGAGTCAGTGTCAGAGTCACCACTACATGGACTACGACGTTTCATTCCTGGTGTTAAAATACTCCTGAAGCAGATGTCAGAATTATCGCACCCAGGCTACAGAGAAAAATATTTTGGACTTAGTTTCTAAGTGCTCTAAAATTGATCCTAATATCACATTTTAGAGAATTTCATGCTTCTCTCTGCTGATGAGCTATGCAGAGATGCAGATTTGAATCACATGCAGGACCTGGCACCTACTCACACTGCCAGAAGTACTGATGCCTTCTTTAATTACCATAGTATTACTGAGCTGGATTGACCTGCAAGTTCTTACAAGTCCTATAGAGAAAATGTGAAGGATTTTCAGGTGGATGACTGAGACACATGGCTCAAGAATGTAAATGGGCTAAAGCAACCTGGGTTTCCTGACACCCAAGAAGCCCCATTCCTGCAAAATGAGCATTGACCAAATTATGCATACACTGTAGAATATGGGAACATCTGGACCAATGTGTGTTTGCTGTAATCATAAAAATCATCACTGTATGTGATGAATCCATACGAGGTTAGCTCCATGATCTGAATTACTTTGTTAAATGACCTGATCCAAGAATTTCAAAGTCATTGAGATGCACCTGTGTGCTTTAAAGCATCCGCCGTTCTTAAAGGTTTTGTTTCGTGTCACTGAAGGTAATCCTTTATTTTCAGTAAAGTCTCGTCCTGGGTAAGTATTGAGTTGTTGCTCATATTGTTTAGTGAAAGTTAAGACAGATGGTTGCCTATCTGAGGGCACAGTGGTGTGCAGATACACAAATCCATCTTCATTAACTCGTACAACATTGTCTTGTCTCGTGAGCAGTTTAAAGTGTGCTAAAAATGTTGCTAATATGTAAATCAAACCATATTTTTACAGACATTCATATTTGAGTTGTAATTCTCTCTCACTGCAAACAGGTCAAATCTTTACACACAAAATTTAAAAACACCGGAACAAATGCAAGCTTCAGTTAGTCAAATTTTCTAACACTACCATTTTTTAATCACTTTAAGAACCTATTTTTAGATATATTTGTTTCTTTCAAGTTGCTAAAATTGCATTTCAACCACATATTCCATTATCGACCTATGAAAAAAAGCTTGTCTTACAAAGTAATTAGGTTACTAGATATAAATTAACAAGTGCAGATTTCTCAGAAGCAGGCAATAAGCAGGGGGACATCAGAGTTTCTTCTCAAGGTTGCAAGAAGGCACACACTGTGCCTTCTGGGTGTAATTTGCTTGCGACAATATGAGCAACAATTATTCTATGTGGTTACATTGAACTACTGCTTTGCTACAGTGAGTTTAGAGTCCTCAAAATGCAACTTCAAGAAAGATGCATGGAAGGCAATGCACTCTCTTCTCCTCTACAAGGAAAGCAGAGTTTATTGTGTTTTCCTTGATAGGGGTGGTGTCCCCTCTTACTCATTCCAGTGGAGCAGATGCAGAGTGAGTGGTTGAAAAGGGAGAAGAGGAGCTGATGAGCTCATGAAGTCAAAACAAAATGTAACATTTCCAGAATTGGAATCGAGACTTGAACTAAAAGCAGCAGACCGCACAAACGGAGCTGCAGCTCCTGCGTCAGAACCTATTGCACAGGTTTGGGTGTCTGCAGGCTGCAAGCCAAGGGAGCCGACGCCTCTCATCACAAGGGGCCGGGATCGTTGCGGTAGTTGCAGTGGTTGCCGTGCTCAGCGTCTGCAATCTGCAGGCTCGGCTTCCTCTCCAGCTCCTCGCCGCTCCCCGCGTCTGGGCTTGTGCCATGTGCATGGCGCTCCTTGAAGAAGTCGGACACAAAGCCAACCTGCAGCGCGAGGCGGGAGGAAGGAGATCAGGCTGTGAGACTGTCGGTCATTTAGGAGGCATTTTTCTCAGTGAGGGTGAAAAATAAAATGGCAAGGCTGGAAATTGTGATTACATCTGTTTGGAAAGGTCTGTGCAGTGCTGAGTGACACGCCAACACTTCTGCGACTCATGTATGAGAGGAACTCACAGAGAGCACGGCTAACTTCTGAAGGTATAAAATATTGCCTCACATCGTCTGTTTTTGCACGCAAGGAAGTGGAGGCCAGAGACATGCATTAAGGCTACAATTAATCAAATATGCATAAACTGTGCCTCTTCACAATTTCAACCAGCTGGTTGAAGCGACTAGAATGAACACACCAGCAGGGAATCGTGACACACTATTGATGTTTTACACTCCTTCAACTACCAAGTCACTGTCGACATTTAATGAAGCTAAAAAAACGCTTCATCAGTGACTTTCAGCACTGGAATGAGTATTATTAACAGTAAGAGTTCCATTAAACATCTCACCCTGTTTGGTTTTCCAATCATATATTCCCCACTGTGGTGAGATTTAATGTTAAGGTGTCATTAGGCGAGGTTGAAGTCACATCAAACCAGACAAAATGTCAAAATGCGAGCATGTTTTAAGCAACCCAAACAAGATCAAAGACGCCCCCGAGCAGGGTCCAGTTGAGTTATTAGCTGCCTTTTTGGGAAGTCTGGCGTGTTACTGTGTTTGCCTTAATAAGACGTCGTCTAGGAGACTCACGTTGAGCACGGCAACAAGCGCTCCCTGCAGCAGCCCCACCACCACGTCGCTCCAATGGTGCTTGTAATCAGAGACTCGGGTGTAACCCACGTACACCGCGAAGGCCACCAGGAAGAACTGGATGGTGGGCCGCAAAAGTCTGGCCCACTTGGCCGCGAGTCTGGCCTGCACGTACAGCTGTGATGGAAGAATAAATGGAGGGAAAGACCAGTTAGCAAATCCGAACAACAGGAAAGACATTATACAAAACAGCTTGGATATTTATTTTGATTTGCCCGATTCACTCTGACCCGAAAGAATTGCCATCTTCCGATGTTGCAGTAATGCAAGTCTTAGTTTGGACCCTGCTTCAGCACAGCTGAATAAATGGTTCAAATTACTCCTCAGAATGTCTGCAAGGTCTGCAGAGCAACTCATTTGATTCAGGTATGTGAAACCAGCTCGTGAGGATTGGAATTAGCCATATCTGACCTATAGATGTGATGAAACAGGTCCTTCTGTGCTCCATCAATACCTTGTATGACATTTCTTTGTGTGTTGTTTTTGTTTCTCGTCTTTATTTTTATGCATTTGACACACGGTTTGCCAGTGGAGCTAGAGATTGAAATTCGCCTCCCATCAATAAATCACTTACTGTAGTTTTTAAGTGGATGTCATGTGGGCACAAAAAAGTCAATTATGTGAAAAATGTCTGTGTGCCTGCTTCAAAAGTTAAACAGACTAATACCAAAACACGTGTTGAACACAAATATAATTTATATCCACTGTGGATGAAAAAAAAACTGTAAGTGCAGGAGCCTTTTTGAAGGAAACAGTGGAAGCCAAAAAATATATGAATCTGGCAGCTGCATAGTTTCTTCTCAGCTGCTGTTGAAGGTGTAATAACTGGCGTCACACTAGCGTCCTCCTGCCACAAGGCCATACTTTACACCATAGAACACTTTTTAAAACACAGCCCACAGGAGACAAATACGATGTGACTGCTCAGCTCTGTTCTTTCTGTCTGGAAGTTCGTCAGGTTTTGCTTGGTCGAAAACAGCACAACACCAATCCTTTGGCAAACATCCGGCTTGAGACCTTCTGCCCGCTACAGATTTTGATAGATTTAAAAGATGTACAGCTAAAAATAAAAGCTCTGCATAGCTGTTTGCAGCTGGCCTCACTTTCTCAAAAACAACAAATTTCTAATGCTACTATGAAGGATTTGTCGATGCCTGTGATAGGGAATATTAAGGCGATGAAATATGGAAAATGTGGACAGCTTGCTTTTGGGGTGAGTGGGAACGCGCAGAATGTGATGTTGTTTACATGGAGGCTGGGCGGCAGCGCCATTAGCCGAGCAGAGCTTAGAGCTGACCTTCAGGAAACAGCCACAGCAGCTATCTTGCTTTGGTTTGTCCACTGGATAACAAGGTGGATTATTTACAGCTGCAAGTAAACGGGCAGCATGTTCTCCTGCAGACGTAAGAGACTGCAATGCAAATGTGATCAGGTGGACATAAGTGGATGTCATGTGGGCACAAAAAGCTGACAGCTGACAGCCAATACCCTTTCATTTATGTGACAAATTGGTCAGTCTGCCTTAAGTCTTGATTTTCAACCCGGTGCAGTAAGGAAAGTAGGGGACACTGTCTCCACTCATTGACCTCCTTGCCTTATTTGTTTTTGGGTTGTTTTTGTTTTATGTCTACTTATTTATTTATTTTTTTTATCTGGGTCCAGGGGACTTTTCTACCGTTCAACAATTGTCCATTGATAAGACATCTGCAAACACGAGCGTCTGGGGACTGGAATGCCCGTTCCTGAAGCAGGTGTTTGCAGTCTGGCACTGAAAGCAGAGATATGTCTGCACTGCTTTCAAAAACTCAAGGCTGCACTTACCGCCAGGAAGAGCATGCAGTACATTCCAAAGGAGGAGTGTCCAGAGTAAAAAGATAATCTGTGGAAAAAAAAGAGAAAATTTAATTAATCTTCTAGAGAGTTTATTGTTTATATCTTTCAGATTATTCTTCCATTTTTCTGCACATTCTTTGTCATACATAGGCATTGTGAATTCAGTTACAAATTCTTAAGATAGGCAGAACCTCAATATGCTATTAGGCTTTAAAAGATTGGAGTGATATTGAAACCTGAAGAACTATATAAAAGTATGACGTAAATATGCCTGTCATATTTGGAAGATGAAATGGGAATTGGGAAGTGAACAGGTTTAGTTTGTAAACTTCTTCTAAAACCCGTTCAATCACCCATTCATACAGTCTTATACTTGGTCTTTATTGCCCACTGCCTCCTCCCAGTTATGATAGAAAGTACAGTCATAGTTGTTGTCCTACCTTGACTCTGTGACTTCATGTGACGGGCCTGTGCAGTTGATTTCCAGCATGTATCCTGTGCAGTTCTTCGGCGCGCACACGGCCATAAAGTTAGGCCTCGGACGGCCGATCGTGAACTTGGCGATGTCTGTGAGCGACTGGCTGACAGTTGCGCCAAACACAAAGGTTCCCACCACCTTGTAGAGTGCTGCTAGGTACTGATTAAACTTTGAATTTGAGTAAATTATCTTTTTGTGGACTAGATAGGCTTCTCCAGAGGAGATCTGTGGAAAAGTAAAAAAAAAAAAAAAAAAAAAAAAAAAAACATATTTCATTCAATTGGAACAATTTGTACTTTTTTTATATTCACATTATTTCCTCAGCTCACCATATCAGCTGATTAAGCATCACCAGATGTTTTTAAATGACTGTTTATTTTGTGTCAATTTGAGGAAACACTTACAATAATGACAGTGCAGGTGATGGTCATAACTCCCATCATGCTGTGGGAAATGGTGTCCGGTTTGAGCGGGTACTTGATGCTCTCGTCGTCACAATGAATCCCCCGTTGATAAGGCTTGAACCTAATGGTCAAAATGATGGAGGGCAGGGATGCTGAAATATAATCAGAACAATAGAACAGCAGATTAGGAAACATATTTTGGATAACGGTCATTTCTGGAATAAGACGGCTCCATTTTGCTGCATTGCACAAAGTGGATAGAATGATGAAATGGGATGTATTGATCCAAATACTTGAATGTCACTTAAACAATTAATGACTGTCAAACAAATTAGTGTTCCAAACATCAACAATTCCAAATTAGGGCTGTGGATTAACCCAGGCCTAATCCCTACTAAGTGTTTATGGGCTGCACTTAAAAGCAAGCTCCATACCAGGAAACCTACTGATTTAAAATGATATTAGAGATGGATTGGCCATGAAAACCAGAGTAGATTTTATCCGGTTTCAATTTTTAAAAGGAAAATGTCAAGAATTGAGTATTTTTTTTCATTCTCATTTCTACAAGCTGTCAGACATAGCATCCCTTATGTGCTGGGGGAACAAGAAATATTTAGTTGAGTCTCTGACTGTTTACTTGTATTCCTTCTTGCAAAGCTTTTGCTTTTGAAATAAATCAATTAAAAAAAAGAGACAAGGAGGGTGAAAAAAAAGAGCATAATTCTGGTAAATGTTAGGTTGAAATGTTGAAAATAAACAGAGGGGAAAATATTTCTATCATCAGTTGGGTGTGTCTATAGTGAAAGAAAAAAAATGGTTCTGAAAAGTCCCAAAACACTACAATTTCCAAATGCTTTAGTGGCGTCTAAAAATAACACAAAGTAACAAGCATGATGTCATTGAGTCGTTCAGAAACATCCACCCCCCACCCCAAAAAAACACATCAGCTCTAATGTACATCCATATTCGTTTTCTGCTTTTCATCACCACAATCTATTACAGCTGCCAGGAATTATAACTGCTGCTAGTCTAATGCTGTATCCTTCCTCAAGGTTACAAGACGGAGTTGTACGACTAGAGGAGGATCCCAAAAGTATGCGGGTGAAAGGTCTCAACCTCAACAACTCCAAAGACAGAAATTATTTATCCGACCTTGGTCTTTAAGGAAGTAGGGTTGTTTTCTGTACTTTACCTCTTTAGAAATTCCTGGTTTTAAGAACCCATTTTATTTTGTGGAATATTGTTGACATTTTCGATTTTCGTTACAATAGTCAGAGCGAAGCTCCTGAAGGTCTTAGCCCTTCATAGGAATGCAATTCTCCACTCCAACATCTACCACCGAGGTAGTGTTGGGGCCACTGGAAACACCAGGCAGCTGCGTATTAAATGAAAGAAAAATAGCAACGAAGAAGCACTGGCTGAAATGGGGAAGTGCACTTGCCAACGGTATTATGTTTCTTTGTAAATTCGTGGAGCGTACCCCTCCCATTCCTCAGAAAAATGTCTGCAGCTGACATAATTCCAGCGAGTCTTCCAGTGAGACTGACTGATGAGAAACTTTGAGGAGAAACGCCGAAAGGAAAATACAGTAAAGTGAAGCTTTCTGTGTTTAACTCCACTTCAAATGATGAATGGGTGGGTGAACAGTCCAACAAAAATAAAAAAGGAAGACGTAATAGTTTTTACGATCACGGAGCCTTAACTTAGGTAGAGGAATCTTGAAAGGCAGAGTACACAAATCTACCGAACTCTATCATACGATCATTCAAAAATCCAACATTAGTTTCAACTTTAGCACACCAGAGAAAAGCTGCGATTGTGAAAATATGAATTAGGTTTTGGATAGCTAGCCATCTGTAATATCTGTGAGCTGCGCAAAACCAAGTCAGAGAAAGCATAAAATGTGGAAGAAGCCACCAAAAGGAAACTGAAGTTGATCAATGACTCATTTATTGACGTGCTTCACCAGAAAAACCTGTTGAATTGCTTTTAAGAAAGCAAGCAGCGAATCAGCCAGTCATACGGTTTACCAAACCAAGTAATAATCAGCAAGAAGGGAGAATCTAGGGATTTACAATGCCAAATGAACTAGTCTAAGTATTTCATAAACCGTTGATCTGGGATATTAATTAATAATCATTGCTTGACTTTAGAGAGTGGTATGAAAAAGAGAAAATATCTGCTGAGTGGCAGGTGAGCAGAGAACGTTCTTGTTGATATCAGAGGAAAACATTGTCTGATGTGACGAGACTCTAAAGATTCAGACGGTAGAGTCAGAATGTGATGTGAACTGCAGCCTGCTCTGTGTTTCTTTAAACACCACAGCCATCCGGAGTGTGAATGCTGACCACTTCCATCCACTTATGCCCACAGCAGATGAGGGCATCCTTCAAGTCAGAGCTTCCTTGCCAACCCTAACCTCATAATTCAATATAACTACCACACATAACAAAAAGCAGTGGCAGCTGCAGCAATT
This sequence comes from Poeciliopsis prolifica, assembly GCF_027474105.1. NCBI lineage: Eukaryota > Metazoa > Chordata > Actinopteri > Cyprinodontiformes > Poeciliidae > Poeciliopsis > Poeciliopsis prolifica. The sequence goes on from NW_026562377.1 coordinate 16,358,628, forward strand.
AACAACTTATTTGCACTTGTAAAGTTGAGAAAAATCCCACTGGTTTCCTAATTTGCCACTTCAATACAACTGGGTTGCGCTTCTCTTTAGTGATATATTAAGAAATGAAGCTGCAGCACATGAGGCTTAATTAGAGCGGTGTGAATTGTCTTTTATTTTTATTTGAAGAGTTTGCTGCTGTTTTACTGCAGTGTTTAAAATGAAACACTGCAGCCGTATTTATATAAAAACCAAAAAGCTATTAGAGATGTTACTCAATAAAATAGTTTTAATATTTTCTGTAGGTGCCCAATATACAAAAGGCCTTCGATGCATCAGCCCCTGATTTGTCCTGTTATGACTCGTCACCGTCTTTTCCATTTCAGGGAGAGACAAAAGGATAAAAAAAGATTTAAATAGAAGACTTGTTTGTTTCGCATCAAAAATGGATTCCAAGAGCTGCTAATGCATTTTTTGGAGAATATTGTTCTCCTCATTGTTATTGTGGAGAACAATTACAAAAAGCTTTAAAGATAACGCTTCCTGTTGAATTGATGCTGATGGACTTTTTCTCCGGGGACAAAAAAATTGCGGAAAGCCACAGACAGTTATTTGCCCATTTCCTTTTACAGTCCTTTTACAGCAATTAGTCAAAAGCTAGTTTTAGAAAAACAGGATATTAGAAAGTTCCTCTCTGGTTCGTCACACATTACAAGTGCAATCATGGATAGATTTAGTAATAATAAAAAAGCCACAGATTGAGGCTTTAGTTGGATGTTTTGCATTTCCACACTACAGGAGAAGAGCAGGGTCATCATTTCTCTCTTACATCATCAAGACAAAATACAGAAGAAGCTTTTTGCTGCTAACAGAACAAATACAGTGCTTAACAGAATGAAAGGCACAAAACTATAACTGAATTCTAGAATAGCTGAGCTTATAAAATAGTAAAATACTCATATTTCTATCTCTCACAGCCTCTTAATCTTGTTTAGACATGCAGGGAGGTTGGAGCTGAGAGGAACATGCAAAGAAAAGTTTGGACTGGGATTAAGCACAAGCATTTCTTGTTTCACTGATAACCGTCTAACCACCATTCGACACTCAAATCTAATATGCCAGCAAAGAAACAAGAACCACTCAATTAAGTCTGCATGCATCTGAAACTCCATATTGCTGCTTCATTTTTAAACCAACCACACTTTCTTGCAAACGGCAGCTGCAACATCGACCACCTACAGCAATACCAGACCTGCAACCCGGTTTGCACATTTACCAGCCATGTTGTAGATGTGTGACTGTGAGGTTGTAAATTTCCCAAAACTTTCCTCATGGAACCAGTAAAATGCTGTCTCAAACAACCACATCCCAATGTTTAGTCAAGTCTGCAGTATTTAGCTAAGCCCCTTTCTCAGGCACAGCAGGAGGGAACCTTGATGTAAATTTTACTGATGTGGCTTTTGGAAGGCGGCTCGTTGATTTGCATCCTGCAGCCTGTTTCCAGCTGGAAGGAGCAGAGAAAGCCATAAAGAAGATTAGCTCATTTTCTTGTGCAAAGTTTCACATCAGATGAAATGTATTCCAAATGATGATGTTATGACAGTAACTGTATGTGATCTAGTTTCACAGTGTTTCAGCAAAATGGCAGTGTTCAGAAATGAATAAAGTGCTCCAGGTACCTCTGGAAAACAAATGTAAACACCCTTAAAACGAATTGAGTAGAACTCCCAGTGACTTGCTTAGTTGCTTTAAACTTTCATAATGACTCGAATCATAAAAATAGGAATGTTTAGGTGAGCACATATAGCCTTGAAGACAAGACTAAAACATAAACGAGTCTCTATTATGCACACAAATCAAACTAAAAGTGATTAAATGCTTTTTAAAACGTCCAAGACGTGCTGATCATCTCAAAAACGTGTAAACAAAAATGGATATTATACATGATAACCATCATTTGTAATCATGAGATGCTTTACTTTCCCATATTAAAGTATAATTAGTACTTTATAGTGCAATAAAGTTAACGTTTTTCATGTGTAAATGAATAAATAAACAGCAACAAAACAACTGAACTAAAACTTCGATACTGAGAGAAAGGTAGAATGACTCACATTTTCCCCTTCTGCTTTCAATAAACTGTTCAGAGCAACAGAAACAGAAAATTTGTAAAATTTGTTACTTGAAATATTCCCCACAAGCCACTTTTGTGTTTCCAAATTCCATGTATTACAAAGTCAACACACTCTTCAACCTTCAAAAGGTATATAGCTGCAAAAACTACACATATCGTTTGAAAAGTTACCCAAATTTATTCGGATTTCAGCTTGTAATTTATTGCCAAGAATTTTTATAATAAAATAATCTCACCAATTTCATGTGAGGGCAAAGCAATAGGGCAAAGCTATTTGGACATGCATATGCATATTACATGAATCGTTTTTAATCAGTGGTACGCCACCCACATTAGGTAAGCGAGTTTTGCACTGAACTCGCTTACCAGCAATTGTGCAGTAATTTACTTCAGTTTTCTCTGCTCCAGCACATCATGAACCGTGTTTTATGAACCTGCTATGAAAGTTCCAACAATTCACCCAGAACATACACGTGTTTATCATTTACCTTTTAAAAGGATTTTGTTACTCGTAAATCTTCAGTAAACATCCTCTGGTTCTGATGAGAATCGTTGCCAACGGAGGAATTTGCAGCAAAGTCATGCTAACGTTGCTTCTTTCCATTTTGACATGACTCACTGATATTTCAGCTGAGGGGTTCTTTAACATAATACCAAAGCATAAATTTATGCTTATTTATTCAATATGCATAAATTAATTTTGAAAAACAGGAGTAAAAATGTTGGACATTTTCTCTATTCAGTAAACGCATGTAATAAAATTAAATAAATCATTATTCACCATAATGATCATAATAATATCCATGTGAGGTTATGATGCTGCAATAAAACATTATATATTTTTTTTACGGATTGCACATTTTTAAGAAAAGGTAGTTTTGGCGAATTTTAAAAGCAGCCAGACATTTAAATGCCAAACACAAGATGCAAGTTTCAATTATACTCCATTCCAAGTGCTCCAAAAGTTCTATATGTAAATTTTAGAAAGATAAAATAATTTCTTTTTGCATAGGTGGATGTGAATATATGTTTGCTCTTAATATAGGTCACGAGAACACACGAGGCACACTGTGACAAAAAAAAAAAAGTTTCCGACTGACATACAGCTCTACAGCAGCCAAAACATTATTTTTTTTAATGCAGTGAGAGATGTTTGCACTGACATAATAAAAACAAGCTGAAACTGGAAGGTAAGCCAAAAAGGAAATGCTTGTTTGACCAGATATTAAATCAGCAAGTTTTAAAAGGTTAGTGTAAGAGTGACCAATGCAAGCAAAGTCAATACAAGTGTTTGTTTAATTATTACAGCATGGTAAATAACACCATGTAGCTGAGAAAAACAGACAGTTTAGGCAACACAAAGCATAGTTGGTTTACTTCAAAAACCTTCTAGGTTGGAACCATTAATCATGAGACAGAAAAAAGAAAGTGAAAAGCTTCAAAGAAATGAATCCGTCTACAGAAACACGCTAACTTTTTCTACAGATCAACCTCACAAAAGTCTGAACAACTTTTGAGTATGTGTTTTTCCCAGCGAGTCATAGGCTAATGCTTGTTTTGGTTCCCTTAATGTTTAATAAATCCCCTTAGCAAAACATGGATTTTCTCAGTTAGCAACACCATTTATAGACACGGTGAAGTCAAGACATCTGGCATTAAAATATTCTCACCGGGCTTGTGAAAAAAAAAAAAAAAGATTAATTTTTCTTTCTCGTATATTAGGCACCTCCGTGTCACACTTCAGTTTGTAAGTCATAAATTACAAGTTTGCTTCTAATTAAAAAGGCTGAGCGAAAATTATGTAAAGGCTCTGACGCTGCTGGTGTGGTAAGCCCTGAAGGTGTGTGACCGCGTGTGTGTGTAGCGTCTCTCAAAAGCGCTGGACCCCTGTGGATAATATCTGCATAAGAACAAACAAGCCAGTCTCTTGAAACGCAGACATACACAAATCGCAGACCAAAATAGACCCACTGGCACACAAAATGGGCCTCCGTTGCACCGCGACACAATCCCACAACCCAAACGGACATTTCTGAAGGGCTGCCTCAGCTTTCAAGAGCAACTCTGTCTGATTCAGACTAAACTCAGAGCCAAATGTTTCTGTATGAAGGTGCAGCAGGTGGAGGTCTTTATCCTGCTTTGACAGTCTGAACTGCGGTCAGAAACCTGATCTACCGTCTGCAGATTTTAATAAGAGCCTGTCTGAATTGGCGGGGTGAAACCCACTTCAATTCAAAAAGCCACCCTTTAAAGAGTTTGGCTTCTCTTTTGAAGACAACTCGTCTTTTAGTTCAGATGGCTGCAGATTAGTTGATCCAAGGTGAAGAGGCGTCTTGGTTTCGCTCCGAGATTATATGTTTACAAGGTGTTCATGGGAAGTGCGGTCCGTTCTTCATCGAAGCCCGTGGGTGAAACCAGAGAACGATGCTGGAGCAGGATGTCCGTGCTGACGTAGCGTTTATCAACACTCTCAGCTTTTGACAGAAAAAGAAAAAAATAAAGAGTTTTTATAAACAGTGTTTTGGAGAAAAGTAAACACATTCTCGGAGTAGTGCAAAGTTTACACTAAAAGATCTTAAGAACTTGAAAACAACTCAAAGTGAAAATATTGATGTGTTCTTGTATTCGTTTCATTTTTTTAGTATTACTAAAATAAAATTTTGTGAGAAATCCTAAACCTTTTAACATTATTATTATTATTGCTTTTCTTAAAACTACAACAAAGCATGCAAAATATTAGTCATCTGTAAAATATTCTGGTATAAAAATCGAATTATTCCATTAGAATCCCAGAGAACTGAGCTTTACAGCAGTGGACAATCCCTAAAGTTCACCAACAATAAGTTTAGGAGCTGAGGAGGGCTCAGCTTTCTCTTTCACGCCTTCAACAAATGTCAAGTTCTGCTTTCTTCTTCTGGTGTAAATATAGCTGCTTCAATGGGTGCTGCTTTATTTAGCCGATGGATGTGCAATTATCCAGGACCACAATCGCAAACGTGAGCCAAACTAGAGGCTTCTCACATTCTCTCTCTGTTTATTCCCCTGTCTTCCCCTTCCTGGTCCTCCTTCTCATATCCACTTCGCTGCCTTGCTTCCTTTCAGAGAACAGAGAGGGGGACATCACGGGTCAAGCTGCCATGTTGATCTGAAAGTTGCTACAGTGGCTCACAGCAAGTCACACATATACTCCTCTGGCGTAAGCGACTGCACCTGCGTGACAATTACTTTCCCTCATTTGAAAAGCCTGTAGTCTGGGTTTTCACTTGACCTAATTTCAATATCTTTGTGTGTGTGTGTGCGTGCGCGTGCGTGCGTGCGTGTGTGTGTGTGTGTGTGTGAGGGCTGTTCCCATGCCCCCGGGGTTGGCCTGCTTCATCTAAGGCTTTCCTTCAGGGTCACAGCTGGAACATTCACCCTTCAATCTGACTCCCTTCACTCTCATTTCCTGCCTTTTCCACATGAAGGTCACTAAATGAGTTTCCTCTTTCTGGATTTTGTTTCCCCGTCAACCTTCTTTTCTTTTGTTTGCCCTTTTCCTTGCTAGGCTCGCTTCTTCAAGCCATTTCTTCCTTTTTTGACTTCTCATTCCCAGATTCCTCGGCGAAACCCTCCAGTCCTTTGACTCCCACAGAGAAGAACTGATCAGGGCGCAACACTTCTCGTTCTTATCTGTTCTGCAGCTTCCTCGCAACAGGACGTAACAGTGAATGAAGCGTCAGGTGACGTTGTACTTCTTAAGTCATTTTGCAATCAGAAAACATCAAACCCTCCCTCTCTCTCCGTCTCTCTCCAACCGACTCCCAGGACTGACTCATATGGAAGGCATGTGCTGAATCTACTACCTCTGTCTGTGTTGGCCTCTGAAATTCCAGTTTGAACGAGGAACGCCCAGCCTCACCGGTCACACCAAATCCTGCTGCCGCCACGGCCCATTCTTTGTTTTTTAATCCCAGTGTTTGGCTCCGTCCATCGTTTACGCGTGCTTTGCTGCAAGCAGAGCAGAAGGAGACACAGAGCTACAGGCAAGGTGGGTAGACCAGTGTGAGAGCAGTTAAATCTGTGCCAGAAATCAAAAAGTCTGGCTTTGGAGGGGATCAAAGAAGTAGGCCACACAGGTTTATTCCTAAACCAGAATGGTCTGCAGGAGGAGCTTAGAGTGGCTGTGGTGTGTGAAAGTGCACTGCATGGTGATGACCTCCTCTGAATTTAAAAAAAATAAAATAAAATAAAAAGACAACCCACTGCTGACTATCGAAAGATTTATCTCCTTTTTTTGGTGTAAAAGGAGTTGAGTTTTTCATCACAGTGCAGACCCACTATACTGTTGGCCTGAGCTACCAAAACAAAACAGGCTCTGGCTTCATTAACTGGGATCCATTTATAAACGTTTTATACATTTTCACCAACGTTTTTGAAAACAATAAAAAAGAAAAAAAAGATTTGATGCTTTTTTGTTTTCATATGATAAGTGCTTAAGTGCTTTCTGTTACAAAGAGCTGTTTGAGTGAGACAGAGAGTAATGGGAGCCGATCATCCCGCCGGTTCTGCAGAAGACGATTGTTTATAGAGCTCCAGTAAAAACGCCAACCAAAGGAAGATAAAGTAGTCCATGTAAACTGACTTTTGAACAAATTGATGTTTCTCCCCAGAACCCAAACACTGAGCACGAGAAAGTATTTAGATGCAACCATCATGCAGTCACAAACGGACTTTCTGACTCCAGTTGTCAAAGCTTCGTTTCGGCACTTTGAGACTCTGAACAAAGAGCTGGATATAAATAAAAACTGCTGAATTCTTTGCGAGCTTGTTCATCAGCTTATAAACACATAACTAACAATTTTTACCTTTTGCCGTGTGGTACAGCACGACCTTAATAATATCTACATGTCCAAGTTTGACGATCAGATCTTTAACTCAGTGGGTGCAGGTTTAGCTGTCCTTATTTGCTGTGCTCTAAGTGGGATGTTTTTTTCAAGCCAAATTGCACAAGAAGGCGATGGCCAAGTTCAGGCTTACCAGACTCAAAAGCCAGGCATCTGAAAATCTGAGAAGTTGCCCTCTGCTGGTCAGTAACAGTAATGCAGACCAAAGAAAAGATCTGCTATTTAAATCCATGCTTATATAGGGTTTGCCAGCAACTTTTGTTCTTCGGACCACCCAATATTAACTTTGGTTAAAAAAAAAAAAATCTTGGGAACTTTGGTTGTTTGTCTGAGGTCCAGTTTCCATGACTGTTGCTCCCCTGAGGAAAACTATTCCCATAATGCATCCTCACTGCCTTTTCTCTGAGAACGCAGGACAATCAGTCTTCCCAACAAAGCCACATGACAGGCCTTGCTTTCCAAGAAATGCAGAAACAGCTTCAACATTGAACAATCACAAACAACCAGAATACTTGTGCCACGTGAAAATAATAAACTTAACAGCATAACACATTTAGAAAGGCTAAATTGTTTAAATTACCTTGTATATCTTTAACAAAATGCAAAAGTGATGTTCATAATTCTTCCATTTCATGCAGCGAAATGGAAAAAAAAGAGAGAAATATCTGAAGGAACAGGTTTGTCACACTATACATAATGCTTTGTTGTTTTGTGCAACAAAGCATGCACACATGGAAACACAAAGGAGATATGATCCCACAACAATCAGAGCATCTTTTACAACGCTCGCTGTAGAACGGCTGAGTCATGCAGCAATTCATCGCTCCCGTGACTCCTCCACCTGTAGCGCTGCATCTACAGGACCTTAAGCTGTGGGTAGGGAGAGGTTGAAGCGAGGTTGTGCTGTGGGCCCACCCCCTCTTTGTGAGCATATACTCACACATACACGGGACATGAGAGGGGGACGGGATATATGCTGAGGAATGACAGAAGGGGAAGAATAGAGAGAGACAACCTCAAAACAAACCTGGCAACAAGTAAGACGGCAGGACTGGCAGATAAGTCAGTCCTGCCGTCTTCCTTAGAACTCTTCGACTTCTAAGGAACAACTTAGAAGTCGAAGAGAGTCAAGATCAATGTTCTACTGCAACCTTTCACTGTGTACGTTACCATAAGATTAATAAGCAGACAACGGATAATCCAGTCATGTGTCATCACTAGCTGTTAGTTTGATCTCGACAGGAAAGGGTGTGATTATCAAAGAGCAGGCCAAGAAATTGGTATCAAAGCTGCTGTCTTTCTCAACAGAAGACCGTTAAAGAGGCGTGGAGACAAACAACAAAGCTGGAGGTAATCTTCGATCATCTTGGCTCAATCTTGGACTGCAGGAAAATGGAAAACTCTCCAACCCCAATTCAAAGCCCAGGTTTTGTTTATGTTAATGGTCAGCCTAATTACAAGACCCGTCGAGCAGTTATTACACAGCAGGGGCGACCTCATATAAGCTTGAGGTTGGTTGGCTCTGTGTTTGCCTGGGTGGGTGACGTGGGTGGCAAAAGGGAAGTGGGGTGAAAAATAACGGGTGGGATACGGGGAGCCGGACCGGGCTGTCCGACCCAACCCAGACGCTAATACCGGATGTGTTCAGGAAATATCTGCGGTCCCAACCACTTAACTTCCACACCGGGAAATTATTAAAAAGCTATGGATGTGGAGCATCATTGCTATCTTCATCCAAAGAAACAGGGATCATCTTAGCTCTACTAGGCCTGGAAAAACCATCTGATGGAAAACTTCTGCTGCATAAATGGAGTATTTGGGTTAACTTTGGGTCCAAAGAGTTTCTCAACTAAATTGACTTTAAAATCTCAGATTTGCAGCAATTTTCAGGTATCTACAGTCTTCAGTGAATAATCTGACATAAAACAACCAAATAAAATGTTACATTCATATCTGTCAAAAAAAAACAAAAAAAAACAAACAAACATGGTGGTGGAAATTGTTCTCTCGTAGCATTTTCATATGTTACACTAAAGGTTTGAGTATGAAATCATTTAAATATGGCAGAAATCTCCATTAGCTGAACTCAGTCAGAGGTTCTGGTACAATCATTTTAGTCATACTGCGTTTCAAAGTTTCAAGTTGGATAATCCAACATAATGTTCTTTAAAGTCAAAATTAGGCCCAATAAAACCTGTGGTTTTAGAGTAGCCCTGAGTTTGAAGCCTAATATGACTGCAGAGCAAATGAAAGTGCATTTAAAGCCACCAGAATAAGCTGTTTATGTGCACTCCAGATGGTTTGCATCTCATTAAACAGAGGCACAAAAAGCGCCTCTGAACTAAGCAGTTTCAATTCAAAATGCCACGCTTTTTCATAGTAATTTTTTCCAGAATTTTGTTTCAATTTTTTCATTGCAATCCATTAATTATTTAGGCATTAAAATGTTTGGCGCAAATTGCCTGAATAAACATGTAAAAGGGAAAAGCCATGAAGACCACATACTGTTAAAATAAAAAAAACTAAACAACGAACAGCAATGCGAGATCCCAAAGTTCACCCAAGTAAAATCTCTCCACTGAAAATCTGCTTCTAATTGTGGCGATCCAGACTCAGAAATTAATGAATCTCTGGATTTAATATTGTGAGACACTTTTATCATGATCTCTGTGGTGGAGGCTGTTCTGGTTTGCACAGTCAAAGAAAAAGATACGTCTACAGAAACTCGCCATTGGTTGGCGCTCTTGATGTGCACAAGACATGTGACTCTTGTGCACAAACATCAACTTCTACTTCCAGCTGTCTGCCTGAGTATTGTTTTATTTACCCTAGTTTATTAATCACAACACTAAGAAATCTGAAAATATGACTTTCACCCTTTGGTTGGTGGAGAGAGTAAACTTTACTGTTTGATTAGAAATCAAGGCAAGTTTTGGGCTTTTCGGTGAAGCATAAAAGCTAAAATAACGGAAGTACATGTGTAGTTAAAGTTTGAGACATTTAAAGAGAATACATGATTATTCAACCCAGATAGTAGTCACAAAGAATCATCGAAGAAAAGAGAAAGAAATCTGCTTTTGACCAAAAGAAGACATGGACATTTGCATAATAGTAAAGTATCCAGTTGTTTGTATTCTTCCATATCCCAGTGGGACTGTCACTAAACAGATTATTTTCAATACTTTGTCACATTTTGGAAACACACACACACAAAATAATTAGTTAAAAATTGCTTGTTTATATATATATATATATATATATATATATATATATATATATATATATATATATATATTTTTTTTTTTTTTTTTAAATAAATGTGGTGGTATTTGGAGAATGTATTATTTCCTGAGTTGGTACAATTTCACCAGAGCACTATCTTACAGAGGGAACAACTTAACTTGACCTCACATCACTGCTCAACTGAACCCAGATAAATAAATAAATAGAAAAACTGAACAAAAACAAAAACAGTATCTCATCAAAGCATGATCACAGTGGGGCATCTGAAAAATGACTTGTACATAGTGATCCTGCTGAGGATTTCACCTCTTTGATCATCTTATAGTACATTATAAATTCATTTATATGTTATGATTTATTTTCCCATTCTTTCTTTTCATCTTTTTTTTCCACATTGTTAAAGGAATTATAAACTCGTCTCCCGGTTCATTGCTTCAGAGCATTTTAAGTCCTTTTTCGTTGTTTTCTAAATCTTAAGGTTTTGGTCAAACTTCCATTTTGAGTTTCGTCCTGAATCCCATCATGATTTACCTTCACCTCTATTTGAAAACTTTGTTTCATTAAAGAGGAAAGAATAAATAACATCTGTCTGTATAGTCCGAAAAACAGCCATGCGCTGGGCTGCAGCGGAACCCCCCCAAAAAGCAAACAAAAAAAGAATCGAGTAATCGATTCAGCATGCCTGGGGACGATTCTTGGCAGACCAAATATTTAGGCAAATGAGGAGGACGCGGTGCGCGCACATGCGTATCGAATTTCCATAAATAAACATCGAAGTTCATGCGAGCTCTTTTCAGCTTGGGGGCATTGTTTTTTTGTTTTTAAATTACAAACCGCCTGAACCACGTCCAGCAGAGATCTACAAGAATCCACTCACGTCGTTGGCACAAGACGCTTCTTGATTCACTCTTATTTGACCAATTTACCAACAGCAGTTCAGAAAACGCCGCTGCCGCCGTCAAGCAGCCAGAGCAACGCCGAACCCGGTCGAAAGGATCTGCAACCAGAGTGAAGAGATCTGACTCGCAGATGAGGATTTGCTGACAGCAGCGAAATCCAAACCTCCGATAAAATGAGCGGAGACCAGAGAGACGCGTTAGAAGTTTGTTTTCATGACTTACCGAGCAGGACGCACACCACGTCCATCGCCACGCACAGCCACTTCTTCATAAAGTCGGACATGTTCTTTTTTTCCATCAAAAAACAAAGTAAAAAAAAAACTTAAAAATATCTACTTGCTCAAAAGAGTAAGCAAGTGCATTTGCGTCCTCCCGCTTTGAAATCAGATCTATTGAAATAAACCTGCAGAACTGGCTCTTCCGGGATCCTCTCCTTTTGCCACTACCTGTGGAGGCTCTGGCCGCAGAGGTGCGTGATTCCTCTGGACCTCTCGCGGCGCGTTTCTGAGCGGCGGACGCGGGGCGAGATTTCAGAAATCCGGCGCCCCTGGGTGCGCATTACTGCTCTGGAGGAAGAACCCGAGGCAGCAACCAGAGTCTCCAACTTTCCTCAGCGCTGGAATCTGTGTCCCGAGTCTGGAGTGTTCGCTCACAGCGCCGACCTGCTGCTGGTCCCTCCTCCTTCTCCTCCTCCTCCTCACTTCCTCCTCTTGGCTTCAGCCTTCTTTTTTTTTCTCCACCTTTTTACACACAGCGACCAAGGGAGCGTAGGAGAACGCTTCCCAGCTTTTCTCTCCTCTGCGGTCAAGTAGTGAAGCAAAGACAATTTAAAAGGAGGGGAGGAGGAATCTGAGAGCTGCAAACTGGATTAAATGAGCAGGCAAAAGTGAAGGGAAAGGTCTGCAAACTCCCCCTGAACGAGATTGTCTGGATTGTGTTGTCAAATTGTGACAGAACTAAGCAGAGTGTTGCTTTAACGAAGGAGTCAGGTTTTATATCACTTGTATAATTTGACATAAAGGGACAATGTGAGATTGCATTTGTTAGGGATAGAAACCTTAAAAATCTGGCATGCGTTTGTCTCCAGTCCCATTTACTCTGTTCCCTATAAATAAAATGTACTTGAAATGTCACTTCATCAGTAAAGAGAGTCCCTCCGTGTTCCAACACCGATGGACTGAACCCGTCTGTCTGTCTAGGTTTGCTGGAGAATATGGACCAGCAGCATCCTGAAGACGAAGGATCACAGCAGACAGGCCAGGGAGAACGCTGGGAAGCAGAACTGGGTTATAAAACAAAATCCCAACATTTCATTTGATCCCAATTGATCTCTTATCCCCTACCGAGGTTCTTCCTTACTTAGAGTCAGGAGTGGGGTGACCCTGAGGAGTTGCAGACAGAAGACAGCACACTCTTTGCTTTGTGATGACCCAGACGAAGGTCAGCAGCAGGTTAATAAAGTTGGTTTGTCAGCATGAGGCATGTTGCTGGAGCCTCCACATGACTAAATCAGAAAAACAATTTTATGGAGGAGGGGCACGGATCCTTAATTAGTGTAATTTGCCATTTGCCATGAGCAATGTGGTGAACACTGCCAACGCATGAAGATGTTTTACTCAGATGAAAACAGAACAGAAGCTTTTGGACTTTGTGAAAGAAACGACACGCGCAATGAAACTGGCCCAGTTCACACACCCAACACACACCAACCCAAGTGTGAAGCACGGTGGTGGCTGCATCATGCCGTGCGGAAACATTCTTTAGCACACGCAGGGAAGTTGTTATGTTGATTTAAACAGAGGGCGTGGCTGAACCAGTTAGACTAAAGATGCTTTGAGAGCTTGAAGCTCTCACAGAACAATGACCCTAAACATTCAGTCAGAGCTACAATGGAAGTGACTGAGATTCATAGAAGTCTACATGCAAGTCTGATAGAGAATCTGTCGCAAGAGAAGAACATCGTCACATGGGAGACGATGTTTTTCAATCTGACTGAGCTTAAGTAAAAGCAAAATTTTAATTTTTCAACCATTAGATATGTGAAGGTTGAAGGAACCGACCCCTAAGAGTTGCAGCTGTCGTTGCAGTTGACATTTAATCTTTTTTTGGAAAAACAAACAAAAAAAAACCAGACAATAAATGTCCTGCGTCATTTTCCTTCCACTTTACAACACGCACTACTTTGTGTTGGTCTGACACAAAAAAACCGCAATAAAATACATTGTAAGCTAAAGTTGCAACATGACCAGATGGGTCAAGGTTTGCGGGGCGTTCTTTAGCGAAGAGCTGCAGTCGCGGTTTGAACAAAATTAAAAGACACTATTTCCCTCCCGTCATAAAAGGGGAGTCTTAAAAAGCCTGCGGACTGAGAATCCAGAATTAGCATGACTTAACAGCAGCTTGGCTCCAGTCCTCAGTGACCCTGCTGCCCCGCAGGCGTGACCCCCTCAGCAGCAACCATTTGCATGTTGCATCCAGCCATGTGTGTGAAGCCTGGACTAATAAGTGTGCACTGACACTTGATTCTGTTTGCATGAGAAACACCATGTTTATCCCCTTCAAGTAAGTTAGTTCAGCACTGTGGAGGTAAGCAGATAATCTTCCACACATGCACTCTGAATTGCAACTGTCATTTGACTTTTGCACATTGAGCAAAGTGAATTAAATAACCTGAAATCAAATTGCGTGAAGGGTTGCGTGAAGCGGATTAAACAGTGACATTTACAGGAGAATAAAGGCGGTAAGAAGATGAAAATTGTTTAGTTCAAACTGAGACTTCTCTGCCCTCATGTGGTTGTTTCTGTTAGAAACAAGCCCTTTACAAGCTCTCATTTTTGCCTGTGAAAATAAGACAAAACAAAATTTAATAGTTTTGTCCTATTAAATAGTTAATAGGACAAAGCTATTTTGTCCTTTTAAAATAGTTTTAATAGGACAAAAACTATTGTGTCCTATTAAGAGGACAAAATAGTTCTTGTCCTCTTATGGATTTGTTCTCATTTCAGATGATCAGAACAAAGTTGATATCAGATAAAAAAAATAAAATATATATATATATATAGATAGATAGATATCTATCTCTCTCTCTCTTTCTCTCTCTGTCTCTATATATATATATAGATATATCATCTAAAGAGAAATCATCTAAAGAAGCATCCAAGCCTGGTTGTCTCTAAACTCTGTGATGATGAAACCAGGATGACCACCTTTCTAAATCAACAACATGAAGCAACACCAGAAAAATGTCATAGTGAGACAAAGTAGTAGAATATTGATCTTAGGTTATTTTATTTTCAGATGGAACCAAAACTTTCTTAAACGTTTCTAACTTTCTATTGACGAACCAAGATGTGGGATTCTGATAAGTCTTACTAAAGTAAACTGAATGGTGAAACTGGATTAAATTGTGATTTCTATCTTTGCAAAATGAAATCGTTTTCCATTCTTTTTAACCTCTCCATCCAAACTACGTCTTTCGGTAAAGGGACCGAATGAAGCAAATGCCAGGACTCTGCAAGTAGATCAGATGACATCATTTCAGATTGATTTAAATAACACTACAGTTTAATGTTTACATGGTAAGTTTAATTTCACATTTTTATTTACAAAATATGTTCAAAAAGAAATATGATGAAAGTATAATTTGAATACACGTATGTACCTATATATATTCATAAGAACAAAAAGAAATAAAAGATTTCAGCTCGTTTTTTTTTTCTGTCGTCACCGTCTTGCCTCAACTTCACCTTTGTTTTTAAAAACAAAATAAAATAAAAAGACGGACTCTGATTTGAAAATGGATCATACAGCCAGTTAGAAAAGGAAATAAAAAACGAGTGAAGGCAGACGAAGTGAGTCCAATTCATCTGTGGAGTCTTTTGCACTTTTAAAGTCAGCAAAATGCAGCAACACGTAAATATAAACAATATGAACATGACTAAAAAAAAGGGCATTTTAACTCTTAATACCATTATTAGATAAATAAGCAAATAAAGTGTACAGACATTGCTTGTCCCAGTCAGACACGAACAACAAGTTTTACTCTACATACATTTCCTGAGTGCTGCTGTTTGTTTATTTTTAAAAAAAGTTAGCTTCATTCAGGCTTTTTTGTAATTCAAAAAGCAAACAGCAGGGATTGAAAACAAGAGCTGTTTTATGTTATCAATTAAACCAGAGCAATTTCACTCCTGAAACATAATCTGATGGAATAACGATCCCAAAGTCAATTAGCAAATGTGCATAACTCAGTTGTTCTTTTTTTTCCCTTTTACTTAAAAAAAAGAAAAAAAAAAAAAGAAGATTGGGAGTATTCAGCTCATAATAAATAAAGCCCAGACAGAAACCAAGAAGTTCAGGTTGGAAATCAAGGACAGGTCACTCCTTGGCTCAAAGGAATGTGAACCAAATGAAAACAAAGGAGAAGAGAACATCAGACCAGAACATTCATCCTTAAACATGAAGCCGTTCAAGGATGAGTGCTTCATTGAATGCCAGGGTACACAATGATCTTGAAGGAACTGAAACTGCACACGGAGACACAGAAGTCAGTGATACATGAACCTGTTTATATTGTGTTTGATGTAAAAAAAAAAAAAAAAGGAAAACAATGCACCAATAAGATTTTTTCCAGTATCCCTACTTCTAAAATTAAAGCATAGCTCCCTAATTTGTATCTGATTAACCAAAAATCAGATAAAGAAGCTGATGCCGACTCGTGCAGCAGAGATCATGTTGTTGATTGATGCACTTGTAGACAGAAAATTGCTCATTATTATGCATTTATTAAAATGAAAAAAAAAAAACAGATTTTAAAGGTTTTGACTTGACAATCAGGGTCAAATTTGTCTGAGTGCTCCAGCCAATTGATTCATGCATGTCAAGTACAATTTAATCAACTTCTTAAAATGGGTAGAATGAAAGCTTTAAGAAATTATAGAGCTCCTTAGTGTCTTCATGTTTAAAACAAATCTATATATACAATTTTGTTACAGGTTTTATTGTAAATTTGAAAAAGTTCTGCTAGAAAACACAACAGGCAGGGTGCAGGGAGAGGAGGGAAGATAATTCCCAATTTATGTTCCAGACAAAAAAACTTGCCAAGACTGAGCATCTGATGTGTGTGATGAAAACAACAGCAGCAATAAAAGTGATCGAAGAAAAGACAAACGAGTTGCTGGCTCTTTTGCCCAACTTTTCCTTCCCAGTAATAATGACGATAAAAATGAAAAAAGAAACTGAATAAGTTACGACTGTGAGAGAATGGATGCGATTTAGAAAACTGGTCTGCAGCTTTCATCCCCTACACTGTGCTTTTACAAATTGTAATTAATAGATATACACTCCATCGACGGTTGACAGGCATAAATTAAACACTCAGCATTCAACAACAGACGGACGTTGATGGTAAGGCCTCCTCCAGAGCAACAGCTCCAACTTTTTCAGATGTAAAAACTGTTTGACCAATTAAACATCTGTCTGCAGAGCGAGTAAACGGCTGATATATTTCCGTGTGCGTTCCACTCTGCCAAAATGTTAAAAGGGCTAAGGGTGCAGCAGGCTGCCAAACGCCTGGAAGCTTGATGAGAGAACGGCGGGGGAGGAAGCCGAGGTGGAGGGAAGGTTAAATTCCACCGGCGGCCTGCGGGAGGCGTGAGTCCCACCGCCTGCCGCACCGCAACCGGTGCCGTCAGAAACAAAGGGCCTGCCGTGCATCTGCAGGTGATAGAAGCAGGAGTTCAGGAAGCCGTGGTCGTCGTCGTCGAGGCGGTACGGCAGGTTTCCACGGCCCCACTCGGAGCACTGGTCAGAGGGCTGAGACTGGAACTGAACCGGAGCCAAGGGACGATTCGAGTCAGCGTCTCCAAGCTCGTCCACGGATGGGTAAGAGAACGGACAGTCGAAGAGCTGCTGAGGACATTCGTCGGGACACAGCTCGGACAGACTCATCACCAGCTCACCGTCTGGGTACAAAGAGACAAATTCAGATCCCGTCTGATCAGTAAAACCACCGGGGCTCATCAGACACTGTCTGTGATTCATAGATCATTAAATAAAAATATTCCATCAAATCTCAATTAAAAAAATAACAGCAACAATAAAACAAATGCCCTTCAAAGACTGTATGCAACAATGTTAGGAAGGGGAAGAAAATAAGAGATTTGTCTATTTTGAGAATTTTGTCAAATGACGCAAATATGAAGAAAAATTAAAATGACTTTATTCAGCTCTATTCAGTTTACTTATCTATCGCCAATTCACATGAATGAAACAAAAATATTTTTGCCTTACTTCAATCAGAGGATTACCAGTCATTTAAAAAAGAAAAGAAAGAGGGAGGAATAGCGAGGCAGATCATCAGAGGATAGCAGTGAAAAGATTTCAGGCTTCCAGGAAGTAATGAAATAAATATTCGCTAAGAGACAACAATCTGCAGCTCTTTAAACACAGGTTCGTAGATTCTGGAAAGTAACTAAATGTAGAGCCATAAAGGGCGTTATTGGCTTTTGGTGACAATGTGTGAGGAAACACTGACGCAGATGAAATTATTGTCATTTTGTAGTGACAATCTTTCTTAAAAACACATTGTAAACAACAAGAGTCAAGTTATTTGTTCTTTTTGCTGGCATTAGTTCACCCTGATTTCTTTACCTGCAGGCCCAGCCTGCTTTCTGTGGCGTGTGTGGACGGAGGTCATGGCTTTAAGAGAAAGCGGGGCGTTCGTCTGCGCCTGGGGCGGCCTTCTTCTTCTGGAGCAGAATGGCAACATGAACCGTGCACAGACAAACATGCACACCCAACAAACACAGACATGCATGCGTGCATGCACAAACAGAACAACACGCGACAGTGAGGATGGGAGAAAACAAAGGTGGGGAGACATAACAAAACATAATGAAGATGAAGCAAATGATGTGATCTCGATGCCCCCCCCAAAAAAATTAACTGAGGAATTCTGCACAATAAAGACCAAAAGACTGCATATATGACTCTTAATGCTGGAGGTTTTCTCTAACTTTTTAGAAAACTTCAAATTAAATGTTAATCGTCCTTGTACTTAAGTATTATCACATGCATGTTTTAATGACCTTCTGTGAGAAAGAGTAATTTTACATCAGAGCAAATTGAGTTTCACAGCTCATTTATTGATCTATTCCTGAGTCGTACCTTGTTTGTTTAGATCCAGACTTGTACTTGAAGGAAACCGGGACTCCATTTGTCCAGAGGTTATTGAGATCTGTGACAGTAACCCCAAGGAATTGTTGCTTCCCTCGAGATCTCCACCCTCTCCATCCTGGTCTCCATCCTCACTAAAATGCAGAGGCACAATCACTAATTATGTGTAACTTCAAAGTGTACACACACATTTGACACGGACACTCAGATGTAACTGATACTAGTAGGGAGGGAGAGAGTAGGGGACATGGCAAACCTATTGGTCATATATTATGATTAGGGCAAGCTATTTGAGTAATTATTATAACCCCCCTCCAACACCCAATTTTACAACAAAGCTATAATGTCACATTTTTCCCACTTCCAAGTTTTTCACTACCATTTGTTGGTCTTAAATTAAATAGAATTAATTTATAGAAAAAATGTTCCCAATATTACAAATAGTCCTTAACCGTCTTCCAGTTTTGTTTTTTTTACTAACAAACAAATTAGCGTCAATATTTAACCCAAGGCATTTCTGCAGAAGTACTCACATGTTCTCTGACTGCATGATGTACTTTTTTCGGCTCACCCTTGTGGCCTGCTGGGTGAAGAACATGTGGCGCTCCGATTTCTTCCACATGTAGTAATAAGCCACACACTCACCGACGGAGCGAGTTCGTACCTGCAGAGAAAGGTTTCAATCATTTTTAGAAACAAGCGTTTAAGACAATCAGTCACATTTTGAGGCTAGATTACTAATCAAAAGCTCTAAATTTGATCAAATACCTTATTAGCCTGAATGAGATGGAAGTTTTTCCCATAAACACGGTAGCCATTCTCAAAGTTCCTACACTCCTCCTCGCTCCAAGAACACAGTTCCTCTAAAGGAAGTAGGCACACACAGAACTGAGATCCTGCAAACTAGTTCAGGTTAAGCACATGATATTGATAACAAAAATCATTCACTTCCTGCTGAAAATCTACTGGCACACTTCTAAGCTAGAGCGTCACAACTCAACACAAACGTCTCAAGTTTTGTGGCAGAATAAAGTCACAGGCTTTGGAGAAAACAACATGTTTTTAGTGTACATGTACCATAGAAGTATAGCTAAAGAATAGCTAAAGTACAGTGGAAACTACTACATTTTTAAATTCACTTTCTTATACTAAATCATACTTAACATTTCCACGTCTTCTCCGTTAGGATTATCAAAATTTATTTGCACAATGGCAGAATTATTTTTTTCTAGGGTTTTGTTTTTTTAATTGAAGAGTTTACATAAAAGCAGCCCATCATTCAAACAATCTGGAAAAACCAAGTTGATGATGTAATGGTTTTGAAAGCTTCCGATAGGCAATAAGATTAGAAGGAGATGCACCCATAGATATATTTAAGGCATTACTTCAAACAAAATGATTCCTTGTGTGACATTATGAAAAATAGATGTCGTCATCATCATCACAACAAAAACCTCGCATGAAAATATTTACTAAAAGTAAATATTGCTAACGAAGACATTATCAAGTTTAAGCTTGGGCACAAACTGATGTTCCAAACGGTAAATGACATAATGTATACAGTCCGACAAGTTACAAAGTCAAACATCCTGTTATAAGACTATATAGTGTCATAAAGTAAAATTGAGCTGACTTTTTAAAATGGTCTCAATTTATCTTCTTTACATGAGACTTATTGTTCTATAATTTATTTTGAAACAGCGTTTTTTAATTCTATGCGATGCTGCAAGTCTGGAATGAGTTCCTGAAAAACAGCCAGAGAGGATTTTTTTTTAAACCCGTTAAACAGGTTATTCTTTTTCCTCCAAATGAATACAGCAGATATAAAACGCAAACCACCTTTCAAGCTGACGGACAGTCAGGAAGCAGATTATATGAAGCAAATGGTCACAAACATTAGAACGCTGCCAAAGTTTAACAGTGCTATCAGGTTTAGCCATGTGGTTCAATACGAGACGTTTTCATGAAGAGGATCGTACAAATCAGATCACATGACAACAGGAAGAGTCTTACCACTGAATACTTTCACATTGAAACGTAACCGTCTCAGTGCTTCTTCTGCATTGAAGTTGCATTTCACTAGTTCATACAGTGCCTGAATGTTGAGCCAAAAAGAAGGCAGAAATCAAAACTTCATTCCACATGACAAAAAAAAATTAACTAAATTATTCCAGTTCCTTTGGCTTGTTTAGCAAACCAACAGTATTATACACTTTAATGCAGTCACCTACAGCTGCTAGCAGTGCTGATGTGAATAGTAAAAATGCCACACTGATGATGTACCTGCTCATTGTCTTGGACAGTGGCCGTTGGGGTCCATACCGCCCCCTCCTGGCCGCCAAGTCTCTGTGCATTCTGCAAAAATTCCTCTACTTCCTGTACAGGCAAAACCCCGGGCCTCCACAGCAACTGGTCGCCATTGTTGTAAGCTGGGGGAGCGAAAGCAGAAAAAATTGGAATTTAAGAAAAAAAAAATGAAAATGATGAGAATGATGACAGCTCTGTGGGTAGAAGTCTCCGCTTTTATACTAAGTTTCTAATTTTTAGAATCTACAAATAAATATTTCTGGTAAAATGTCTACAAGGAGTACTCAACAAACAATCATTTTTCACCTCTCTCCTCAGATAAATGTGGATTTATTGGTGGGATTTTTGCTTGATACATGGAGCCGACCATAATCTCCTGTAGAAAAAACAACAACAACAATAAAACTGTTCAAATCTGAGCATTCACTATAAGACGAAGATGATCTTAGAAACACTGGTTTGAAGCAAAATTTACATAACAGTCCAAGAATCTGATAAGATGCAGTACACGTTAAGCTGCTTAATTTTAGCTAGATTTGGTCTATATTTGTTGTGGAAAAATGAGTAAAAGTAAATAAATGTGAAAAGCACATTTCTGACTGGTTCAGTACCATGCTGACACCATTTCAGATCCACAATATCACAAACTCATTCACGTCCAGTACACTTTGTGTTACTATATTTTAAATGGATCAGCTTTTCTTTCAGTGAGGAACAACTCTCACTGCAAATATTTGAAAACGTATCATTACAATGACTTTAAAAGTGATATTGGTAGGCAGTATACACAATAAAAATGATCAATAAAGAAATTAACAAAACCAAACACCACCATATTTTAAATAAAACTTGAAAAAAAAATTATAGAACAAACTAAAATTCAAATGTTGCTGACAAGTTTTTTGTGTTTCCACTGGTACTTTGTGTCTTTATGCAGAAGCACAAATTTGTTTTTCTTTATGTATATTTTAGTGACATTTCCAGCAAATAAAGATAACTGTTGCTGATAATTTGAGTATCTAATTGAATAAAAAATCCTAATATTTCACACACCTCATAAATACCAGTCATTTTAAAGTTACAGAGTCTAGAATTACATTTGGACTAAAAGGTGTAATAGAAAGTTTTCTCCTCTGGCGTTGCACCATGGGACATATTTTTGTTTATTGCTAGTGGAGGCTCACCTGACGTTTTAAATATGCAGCATTGTGTATTTGTAGATGCCTAAATATTTAGAGCCTAATTTTATTAATCTTTTTGTGATGATGGAGGTGTATAATTCAAAGTTTGAAGAGTAACACCTTATTTCCAAGTTGTTTTTGGTCGAAATTAATCTGTAAGTAAATAAGATGGCATTTTTGGAGGAAAGAAAATCATTACAAATAACACATTACTTGACAAAAGAGAATCTGAAGAATGAGAGGACTTCCATTCAGATATTTGGCCCACACTTCATCTACTGCTACATAGAGAAGGACTGACTCATTTATAAAAACAAAATCAGCAAAAGTAGCCCAAAAATTCCTATAAATGAGATCCAATGTTAATAATCCCATTACATATCCCATATCCCTGTAGTATGAATATCCAGTAAAAATTAGATACATTTCTCTTTGATATTTATCAAAATGGGAAATAGAAGAAAAACTGCTATTCAAGTATGGCAGATACAGTTTGATCAGTTCAATGTTCCTTCTCATTTAGAGGTGAAACTATGGCTAAAATATAAATACATGTGAAAACTGAAGTATACCAACCTGTGTTTTCGTGGAGAATTAGTTTTCTGTAAAATTCAATTTCATGTTTTTGTTTTTTTGTCGTTGTTTATAGTCACAGTAATTTAGCGAACGCAGGTGTGTGACAGAAATCTTTAATTTTTATTCTGCTGTTTTTTAAAAAGGTCCAAAGGACTGGGTTTACAAACTATCCTGTGGCTGGAAAACCAAAACCAAAGTACCGAACAAAAGTTGTACTTGGGTTTGTAATATGTAACATAGTTTAATGTGTTGTTCTCAACAAAAAAAATAAACTTGAATTGAATTTAAATCTTCACTGCTTGCATATGTAAAAAAACCCATATCACTATTTAGAACAATAATAAAAGGATTTAAAACACCTGGACGTGTGATACGTCTGAATGACTCCAGTTTATCTCGCCGCTGCACAGTGACCAACTCAACACGATATCATTCTGAGTAGCTAACTAACCTTGTGCTCTTCATTGGATGGAACAGAAGAATCATCAGTGTCGTCGTCTGATGAGCTGACAGTCGTCGCTTTGTAGCCGTCTAAAAGAGACAGAAACAGGATTATTCAACCCTGAGCAGAATTCCTCAAAAAAGAAAAACATTTCCAAATCAGCTGTGATGTCGAGCGCACTGAACACCTCAAATACTTGAACTGTTGATGGAAAAGCTTTCTTCACTGTGAGAAAAAATGTTAGAAATAAGTGAAGAGAATTGTCCAAATATTAGATGAGAAATTATTATAAGCAAGCAAAGCCAGGTAATAGTTTGGAGGTGAAAAATGTTTCCAAGGAACACATCCACAACTCAAATGACCAAACTAGCTGTTCAGAAAACTATGGAACATATTTATCTCTACAAAATAATAATCCAAATAGTGGTGTGGTGAGAAAATTTTTAGCTTCCTTTAGGGAAAAACAAAAATCTAATCTGTGAAATAAACATTATATATCAACGCTTCAAAAAACGTTTTTGACAGAAAATAACTATAGCTCTCTCATTTGAATAAAAAGGACAAAACCAAAAATACGTTTATCAACACTTCTTTTGGTGTGAAAATCTTTATGGGTAATTAATCCTGTGTGTATTACCCTGGAGGCTGGGCAGCAAATCTGAGGTGTTTGAGGAGGTGAGATCATAGGCTGACGCTTGTTTCTCTTTCTTGCCATGAAACAGGTCCTTCGTCTTCTGATCCTGTACAACACACGCAAAAAGTAAAACAACAATACTACAAAACTCAGCAGAACAATGATCAACCTGGTGTTTATTTGAAGCCATCTTTACAAGAAATTATCAAATGAACAAATGAGGAAGTGAAAATTTTATGTTGTTTTGAAACTGTCCTAATTCTTTGGTGCACTTCTTTAATATGATTGGCTGACTGCACAAAAATCATAGATAGCACAAGTAAATTGAGCCAATAACAAGAAACCCACAATCTATAGAGAAAGTAGTATAACAAATGAATAACAGCACTAATTGATGCATGCTTTGGCTGAATCTCACCTCATCCAGGGTCATATCTGGCAGAGTGGTGGTAATAGGACATGTTTCCTTCTGTGGATTGGATACTTGATATCCATACAAAGCCAGTAGCTCCTCCAAGGGAAGCTCACTGACCTACAGAGGCAAATAACAGAGAAAGGAGGAGGGAAAAAAAAATACAACAAATGTAATTTAATTCCACAAAACTGTTTCGTTTTCCTAAACAGCTGAAACATCACTTTTGAATTTCAGTTTCTCAAGCATATTCATGACTTTTTACAGAGTACAATTTGATGGAAATATTTTCACAATGTATGGCACAGAAGATTAATATATCAATATGTCATAAGTTTTTATTTTCAACAGGTCGATTGAGCCACAAAATGTAAGAATAGCTTTGGTGCAGAAGTGAGAAGTTGCAAACAAATCCAACACTATGAGTGGGAAGTTCAGGCCAGCAGCATTTCATGTTCATGCTGAAAAACTCCCAAAATACTGTAACTACAGTGAATGGAAAAATATATTTGTATGTAAATGAATACAGAGCCAGTCTTCTTTACAACATTACCTGTATTCATTTAGTTTTGCAGCTATTTATTTCAGCTCTGAAAACAGTCCAAATTAGGTGATTATTTTACAATATATTTAAATACATCTATATTGTGGCGCTTCATTTATTAAGCATGTGCAACCTCTTGGATTTAAGTAATTCAGTCTAAAGATGTAAAACAATATCCATGCATGAATTTTATTTAAAAGAAAACGCCAAACAAAGAATAAAATGCACATTATGCCAAATTAATGTCATGTTGCTCAGGTGTTTCACAGCAATCGGGACAAAGCTGTGGCTCCGTCATAAAGCTGACCAGAGCTGCATCGTCTTTTTTGGGTTTCCCATTCCTCAGAGAGTTGTGGATGATGGTGCTGGGAAATCACGGTCATTCCGCTCCACAAGTTAAGAGGCGTTGCTCAAGATTAAACGTAGAATTATGCGCCTCCAAACTGTGCAGCACTCCGATAACACACGGCAGTCCGTCGGTTCACTGGCGTGATTGAATTTTTTTTTGGGAGTTTGCATTGACCTAAATCCTGAGCCAATCAACGAAAGAAGTCTGCTGAAATTTCAAAACTTTTTGAAAAACTTCTGCTAAAATGGCTAAATACAGAAAAGAACAGCCCAGGTGAATTTCTCCTGTGGGGATTAATAAAGTGGTCATTCAGTCGCAGATGGAATGAAAATATCTGTATGTATTGGCCATAGGTACACCTACCGAATGTTGGTAACATTGATCATCACCTGCAAATACTGTTCAAATCCAATAAATTGAACGTACTTGCTTTCCATTAAAAATAATTATAATTTTTGAACTTTTTGTAGAACTTTTTTTTTTTTTCTGTTATTGATTCTGCAAGGAGACAGTTTTTTATTCAGTCATTTACTTATTTTAAATGAGCAAACTCATTTAAATTTTTTAAAAAACTGACATTGAGATTTTTCTTTATGGTCGAGCAACGTTTGCAGGACCAGTTTTCGTATTTGCCATTTCATACCAAGTTTGTAAGACAAATGAATTGGAATGGGTCATAAACATGGTAAAATTGGGAAAAAAGACACCAATACCACCATTGTGGTTATTATATAAATGCATATATTTTATAAAAATATTATATTGCTATTTTTTGTCTTTATTTTAAGTCAGAGTAAATAAATCGCTGCTGCGCTGGGAGGCATTCTGGGAGAAAATTACAAGTTTTACTTGCAGCTGGAAGGAGTTGTATATACTATTAAAAACAGGGTTATTTATTATTTTTCTGTGGGGTGCATCTTTTGTCTCCAGTCAAACATTATTCTCAGTGAAGAAACTAATGCATTTTAAAAAAAGAAAAAAATTATTAAAAAAAACGAAAAGACAAAAGACCAGCCATTGACAGGGCACAGCCTGTTGATGGCTGTTAAATTTGTCTTATTGTTCCAACTCAGATAAACTTTTTAGTTCGTCAGGAAAAATATAGATTGATTAGCTCAAAGTTATAATGACAACCTCAAGATTTTTCCAAAGCGGTGTTTTAAAAACTCAGGCCCTTCGCCAACACCATTACTGGGAAGACATAAAATCGCAGACACTATGCCAACAACAAGCATCAGGGAAATGATTTGAGACAGGAATCCTGATGCTAATTATTTGAAAAAGCCTTGATTAAAACTGTAATGATACTTGGGTCAGACTGGAAGACCTTTGATAAAACAGATAGTTTCGCCCCCATTATTTTATATTTACAATTTCAGGTTTTCCCCCCAGTGTATTATAAGCCTGGCGGGCCACCAGGCTTTACTTGAGCCCCCACAAGGCTGAGCATTGCTTATTTGTTTAACTCTTTTTTAAAATGTTTTCATTTTTTAAGACTATCGTTGATGTTCAGGTATTATTTGGGAAAAAATGAGTTCCAGTTCATTTCTAAAAACAAGCCTTAGGTCTTAAAAATGTGTCATAGGCACAGAAACATATTTTATGAGACAAAACCTGACTTACTGTTGGGGATTGTGCAGCCATTTTTATGGAGCGAGAAAGCTTCTCCTCCAAATCCTCTATGACTTCTTCCAACTGCTGTTTCTTCTGCTGAAGGCCTTCATCTCTGTACTTTGCCCAATCTCCACTAGGCCACAATGTCTCTGCTAATGTTCATATGCTTGTCGCCCACCTGCAAACACATATACACACATTTTATGGAAAAACTCAACACACAGTGCAATGTACACACAAACAGCATATGATTGATCCTGGTTCAGAACATTGTAGACAAACCAGCTGCTGCATTCTTAAAGCATCATTTTTTTAAGATCTGTTACCAACAGAGCTTAAAATATACAATAACACCAAACTTATCAAGTCAATGTCTTCACAGAAATGAACATGAGTGACAATCCAAAGTATTTTATATGCTACTGACCTACTCTGTACAGCTGTAACAGCTTAATAGCATAAAAGAGAGTTTATGAGAATATTGGACATTACTTAAGGAAGTGCATTTATGAGGTCAGACGCTGATGTTGGACAAGACTCAACTTGCTGTCTGTGCCCTAATTAATCCTAAATCTGTTTTGAAATGTTGACTTCCTGCTCCACACAAAGCAAGCTCATCCATACTTTTATGGACCTTGCTTTGGCCACAGTAGTTCAGTCGTGCTGAAGCAGGAAGGAAACGCTGCTGTCATCTTATTTGTAATTTTGGATCACTTGATAAATCTCTTGGTCAGACTGTAGAGAACCTGTTAGTGAGATTTTCTTCCCTAAGGGTGTTTTCACACCTAATATTCTGGTGGACTTGGCTTGGTTGGGGGCCAAAATTGCAACATTTGTTACATTTTAAGCTGCTGCAATTCATATTCACGCTGCACTGTGTCAAATGATCCAAACTAATTGAGAAACCTGATCTCCCTCCTTGCCTGTCATGACCAAGAACCGCAGAAGGAAACAACTCAAAAATCTCAGAAGAAGACAAGAGCGCAAAAATGAAGCACTATCATTTTAGTAGTTGTAGGATTTCTCTTTTTGTAAAGGACTAAGAACTATTTCTCCCCTAGTATTAGACTCTTTTGTAGTTGTTTTGGTTCTATTGACCCAGAACGGCCTACACTATAGTCGTTTCCTGCTTTTGTAGCGACCTACACTCCAAAAGCAAGAATCCAGATATGCATTCGAGCTGCGCCACAGTTCACTTTAATCAAACCGAGACCTAGGCTTTTAGGCAGAGCAGTTTGCTTTTTTGGTCTACGTAATAGTTTGATTGCGCATTCACACCTCCTGAAATGAACCAGACTTTCAAGACAAATGGACTAGAGTTTGATTTAAACAGACTAAATTTGTCTGGTGTGAATGTGAACATGTCCTGTATAAAAGTCTGCATTTTCAGTCGCTGATTCCTAAATATTTGATATTTTGATACTTGCATTATTTTGCGGGGTTTGAAAACAGGTAAGTTTGCTCAGGTTCTAGAGTCCTGCTAGAGGCCTAATTATGTGATTCAGATGTGTTGACTCATACACTCGTGAATCTAAGAGTTTCACCACACTGGCCTTTGAGGACCTTAGTTTGACAGTGCTTTACAAGACACCCATGTTATGTAACAAGACAAACCCAATTTGGGACAGATTATAAAGACTTGGCTGCAGCAACTGCACTGGTCTCGAGTGTCAGCCATCCTGACTTGTCCTTTACGGATAGCTGTAACAACAATTAAAAAATGAACAATTGTAGATTGTGAAGCTTGTTTTCAGGTAGATCAGCTCAAAACGTCCATGCTAAGCTGCTTTATTATGTGTTATCTTCAGACAAAAAGATTACACAGGGGCACATTTGAGGCATGGTGTCAAGGAGGACAGAAGGTGCCACTTTATTTAAAAGCTCACAAAAGGAAACATCTAATCAATTTTTGGTGCTGCTCCATTTTCCCAAACCAGCATCAGCCAAACTCTGCTAGGAGAGTTTGCTAGCCAAGAGTTTTTTTGTCATTACACCATGACTGGAACAACAGAATGAGCCCAGAATAGTTGTACTGTATGAGCAAGGTCCCCCTCCCTGAAAAAGATTTCAAACCGGAATGTTGCAAAAGGCTGAAAAGAAGTCATCAGTCAAAGAAACATGGTGCAGCAGTAGAATAATAGAACAAGCTTATTTTCATTCGAGAATCTGAAGATGTCCAGCAGTGTCATCGGGTCACAAATGGCAGAATCAACTGTCCAACAAAGTCTGATCAAGAGACCTTTGTGGAATTGCCATGGATGAATTATCCTGAAGATCAATAAGGGTGAATTATTATAATGAGAAATGATGGAAGACATTTATGAATCAAGCCATGTCATCAAGGAGGCTTCTGTGGAAGGTGATTGTTCTGTACCAATCAGAACAGTCTTCAGTGCAAAGAAAAACAAGATGTCCTGGATGGAAATGTTCTGTCTCCACAGAGAAACCAGCATCATCAAATGTGTCTGAGATTTAGGTAGGCCCATATCAACATAATATTTGGGATTAGTTTGGCAAGATGTGTTTATTTATTTTACAAAGGAGCTTCAGTGCATCTAAAGTAAAATGTAGAAAATGATACCAAAGTCAATTATTTAAAACCTTCCTTTTTTTTGTGCCCATCTTTTCTTGGCAAAAAACTTGAAAACAAGGAAGTGAAAAAAAAAACTTGCTTTATGTATGCAATGTGGATGTGGTTGAGCATTAGCATACACATTCAAACTCAGGAGTCAGAAAAACATCTCAAAACATATAAGATGCAGTCATTCATCTCCAATTATCAAGAGTTTCCATTCTAATTTTTAGATACATCTCTGTTTCAACACAAATAAATCCAGTGAATGGCTCAATGCCAGACTCAATGACATCCAAAGGTTTGCTGCATAGAAGCTCTTTGTGACAGGAGCTGTGAACACTTGTTATAAGGCGTTTCCGATTAACCCTAAATGAGTTTCAGCTACTGCAGAAGGTTTTCACCGACATAAACTTAAGCAGGGGACACACTGCTCAACTCTCAGACTCGACACATTTAGAAAAACTTGAGCGTTTACACCAATAGACTGATTTCTGAACTGAGTTTTCTGTTGATCATTTCCAGCATTTCATTGGCTTCCTTTTTCAAAAGATGTCAGTTTGTAGGATTTTGATCACATCTGTTTAACATTTTTGCAAAGTTTAGATTAAACTGAAGATCAATCGAGGTGATAAATCACAAAACAAAAGTGCATTCCTCAAATAATGAGTCAAGAGTAAAACTCTTTCTTTTTTTTCTGACTAAAAGTAAGAAAATGGTCTATTCTCTAAGCTATAAGTTCATTATGTTTCCTGCTGGGAGGGATATTTTTCTACATAGCCAGTTGCGGGCCTTGTGTTGCACCTCTTTTTACAATCAGTGTGCATAACTAAAAAAGTAAAGAAAACTTTGGGAACAGACACTATAAGGACCCCCAACAGCCACATCCTTAAATCAGATAAAGTGCCAGCAGTTCCGAAATGTCACAACCTACTTTAAACGACACAAAAGGTCCTGTGAGAAGCTGCTTTTTGTCCCCAGCCCCATCCGGCGCTCTGTCTGACCAGGGGCGCTTTCCTGCGACTTGGTGCTGAACATCTCTTCCTCCACCCGGCTCGCTGCGAGAAGGAAACTACTAGTTTACAATGTTTCCGAGAGGCACGGTGGAAGTTCACCGCCGCCGAGCCAAGTCATGTCTCCAAAACTTTTCAACTCGACGCCAGCCTGCCGAAGAGGAGGCACCTGGAAATAGTTCAGCACCACCGCGTCGAACCCGGCCCCGGGTTCCCCCATTGTTTTCTGCTGCCGTACTATCAAGGCGGAGAGGGGGAATGGCTCTTTAACACCAAGAACGCGGAGAGAGACGATCTACGCCGGAGAGGCTCTCCGTTTCTTTCCCCCACCACCACCTCAGCTCAGCTTCCCGGTGCTAAAATGCCTCGTAGCTCCCTTTCAGCCGCCGCTCGGCAGCCGGAGAAACCCTCGGTCACACCGGGAGCCGTCGGGGTTGACATTGGTCCTAAATTCGGCGCAGTTTCTCTAACATTACGGCTCATTAGATTCCTCGTTTTCGCTCACTTACCTCCGCCATTCCGTTTCTGCGCAAGCTTACTGTTGCCCGGATGTTGTATGTCTGCTCCTCTGTACAACTCCGTTTATTGCCGCAACGACTCGGCGAGAGCAGCTTTGCCTTAACTTTGTTTGACTTAACTCCACTTTTTATAAGATTTGTTGTTTTTTTAATTATTATTATTTCCATGTGGCAAATAATTATTTTTTTAATACTTATGTAAAATTGTTTATTTGGAAAGACACCTACAGCGGCCGCGACTTTCAGTATGAACTGAACGAAATCATTTGAAGCACTTAACATTTTATAACATTCAACTTAAAGCAGTTTATATATATATATATAAATAAGAAAGTTTAGAATTAAAATCCGTTTTGCATATTGAGCAATAAAACAAGTTCATTACATTAAACTCTCGTTTCTTCTGATTTTCTACAAAGTTTAAACTGAACAATTTTTTATTGCATGGAAATCTATGAGACTTAAATGTTCAATTTGCATTTAGTGCATTTAGTGCAAATTACACCAGATCCATGTGGTTTGAAATTTTGAAAAGTAAACTATAGATTATGCTGTGTTCACAAACTCAACATGCTCAGAGTAGATTAAAAATGCCATCCTTCTGAGACCCTGCTCATTAATTTTGTGGACATTTTGTTCACCCTACTGTATAGGACATCCTGGCTTTCCAGTGATGCGTCATGTGATAGGCTTATATGCTGGGAACTCACTTTCCCCAATCAAAATGGACAGCTTACCAGCAACCACATTTTATGAAGACAGGAGAGGAAAGTCAAGTATTTTTTATCTTTAGCAATTTTCCCCTGCTGTATTTGTATTTATTTACATGTTTGTTGACAATATTTTGAGAGAATTAAGTGATTTTGAAGAGTTTCATCTAGGCTTCAGAGCTCATCGTAGCACTGAGATATCAATACTAAAGGTCACGATGGATGGATGGATGGATGGATGGATGGATGATCTGAACAAACTAAAACACTGCAAGGAAGACGTTGATGCAAATATTAAGTTTGTAACTAATCAAAACCCCAAAGTTCTTATCGGCATGTCTACTCTCGAATATTTTAAAATCCACATAAGCCCTGGTGACAAAGTTTTGGGTGTCAAAAAAATTTGTTAAAACGCATGTGGAAAATGCCTGGAAATTTCCAAAGCAATCCCACTTGATTCAAATATTTCTTCAAAGCACAGACTGGGATTTTACCCACTCACAATGATTCCTCTGGTAGACCTTCTATTGGGCATATCAGCAACCAGAATGAGAAGTTGTGAACAATGTTACTTCTCTCTTTGCAGTGAAGGATGAT
The DNA here is from genome assembly GCF_027474105.1 of Poeciliopsis prolifica. NCBI lineage: Eukaryota > Metazoa > Chordata > Actinopteri > Cyprinodontiformes > Poeciliidae > Poeciliopsis > Poeciliopsis prolifica. The sequence continues at coordinate 16,390,411 of NW_026562377.1, forward strand.
TGTTCAACACGTAGGTAATTTCCAGAAAGCTTCATAGCACAGTTGCACTAGGGCTTGACATACTGTATGTGAGGGACAAACTTTTTGTAATTTTGTCAACCAGGATGGCTGACGTGGTCTATGTCTCCAGGAAACAATCGTTTCTCGATAGGGGAGAGCCCAGACCTTAATTTGTAAAAATCAAATAACATGGAACTGGGGCTGGTTTTTATATGACTAAGTGGAAATGTTAGTAAGAAAGGTTTGATTGCTGCAATGTTAATAAGGATTTTCACATTGACTTTTGAGAAATAACTCCAAAATGTCTATTTTTATTGCAGCTAAAACAGGTTCATTAACATTATATCTTTTTCAAAATGCATTTTGACCATCTTTTGAGTGACCTCTGTGTCAGAATCTTGGTTGTTTTATGGGTTTTATTGGTTTGTAGTTTTGCTTTTAGTTATTCTTTTGATTAGATCAGTATTGTTTCTGTTATATTTGAGATAATCTGCTCTTATTTCTGTTCATGTTATTTAATCCTCTTAATCGTTCTTTATTCCTCTAAAATCCTGTTTTGACTTTTTTGTTACTCCTTGTTTCTTTGTGCCATCTCTCCCCTCCCTCAGCCTGCTTCCCTGATCCCGACTCAAACCTGCACCCAATTGTCACTTGTTCCTTGTCGTCAGGCTCCTCTGTTCAAAAGCTCATCTCACTGGGCTCTCCTGTTCCTTCCTGGTATTCAGTTTCCATTGTCTCCATAGTTCTAATGCCTTGGTTTGCTATGTTTTCATCCACATTTAACTCATAGTATATATTCCTCTGGTTTAGTTATAACTTATTCCACTCAAATCATCTTTTGCCTTTTTGTTATTCTTTGTTTCTTTGAACAATCTCTTCCCTTGCCTGGTCCGACCTCTCCAGTAGATACCAGTTAGTCCCAGACTATCCCACTATCAAAATCATGGTTTTTGGGGATTTTTGATCAGTAAATGGAATTTCCATTGGGGGTCATTTCTGGACATTTTCTTTCTTATTGCTGTATCTTAGGTGCTGCCGTAATTAAGCTTATGACCTCCTGGATATGTTTACAATGCATAAATAATGTCATTAACCCTTTCCAGTCTCTCATGCTTCTCATCTGTTCTTCAGATCTTCAGATTAGTGCATGATGTGTTACTTTCTTAAATCTTCTGATCAGGTGTTCTTACAGATAGAGAAATTCTACTCAACTTTCCACAGAAATGCTGTTAATGACACTTAACTCATGATTTAACAAGTGGAGTGATTGATTTATTACTTTTAAGGCTAGGTCTGTTTGCACAGGATTTTCTCATTAGGGAATTATCTTTCAAAACCTGTATGCTATTTTTAATCAGACTATCAAATTACATTTACAAATACTTGTTACTGATAAATGTGTCAATAGAATTGCAGAAGAGGTTAAGGATCCCATGATACAGAGAAAATAATACTTGTGTCTCACTGAATTTGAAAAGCCAGATGAAAAACTGGGCACTAAACCCTGAGCTACAAATGCTGAACTGTGGCACAGAGTTCCAGGACTTCCAGTTCCAGATAAAGACAGATGTGAGACAGTGATTAAGCTTTGAGTCTATTGTTGCGGCTATCTATCTTTTTTAAATGGACTTTCTTCCGGCTGCACAAGGTACTGTAAACTCAATGTTGTTTTTATAAAGAGTTTTTAGTCATCCTGAAACCACATAAATGGCTCGTTTTGACGGCTGATATACAATTCAAAGCAATACAGTTTCATTTTCTGTTTGTGTGAATTCAGTCCAATTGGTGTGGTTCGCTGTCTTCTGAACACTCCCATTTGCCCAGATTCTTGTCAGTATCACTACATGACATGTTACTCTTTCCTGCATCTGCTTGCACTAAAATATGCTGTGATCTACAAACTACTGTTCTGATTAGATGCATCTATTGTATGTATTGTTGTAAAATTACAATGGAAAGAATAGACAAAAGGCAACATATAACTTTGCAGTCCTAATTTGCAATTATGTAATGTTTCATAAACATCCACAGTGTACAATATGACATTATGACAAAAAAGTTTATGACAAAAAAGTTTATTTAATATGTATAACATCAAACTGAAATACATATGGCGGGTTAAGTATGGCTGTTTTGTTTATTTATTTTTTAAAGAAAATACAATTTTCTCCAATACTTTCTGGAATAAGAATGTTTGGGCAGATCAGTCTAAGATTGAGTAATTTAACCACAATGACAAGAAGTATTTTGGAGGTGTCATAACAGAAAACTGGCAGCATGTGGTGGGGTGACAAAGTGGTTCAGTCCCTTGATATTATTTCTGATTAATTTACTCTTTCTGTAACAGGTCTTAATGCTTAAATTGAAACATTACATTGCAACTTTGCTTCACTCACTTGTTGTAGCATTATGTTGCAGTTTCCATCTATGTATATGTTTTGGTGAAAGCTAACATTTCTGGACCACTGGATTTTGTTTCAAGGTTTATTTATGGTAAATGATTTATTTTCCTTTTTTACTCACCATTGTTCGTCCCTTGTAGATTCTGCAGCCGGGCAGGTGTATGGAAGGGGCCGGCCCAGTATTTCCTGCTTAAATGGTTGGATGATGTCATCTATTACATAGCTGGGTTCTAGCAATTAGAGGGTTTTATTTTGTGCATTGCATTTTTTTTTCCTTTTTTAAAGTAACCTTTTGAGTTGTCTTATATATCATGGTTTATTTTCCAGACCATTTAAGATGAGTAGATGAGTTTGTAAATTAGATTAATGATTTCATTCTTGTTTATGTTTAGAATTTGTTGTTTGGTTCGACCTGTTTCATTATGGTTTAGTCCGATCAAGTGCAGGTGTCTTCATCAGAAGAATCTGGAACTTGTTCACCTTTGTGACCCTTTGGCCACTCTAACTCACAGGTATGCACAATGAAGAGGTACATCAAAACTGCTTCTGGAATGGATAAAGCAGGAAAAAATTAATATTCTTGGATTACCCTGCTGAAACTCAATTTTGGGTTAATATCCAAGTCCAAGTAAAAAAAAAAAAATACAAATGAAAAAACAAAAACTTCAAATGAAGATAGTCATTTATGATCCGAAGCATCCGGTTAGAACCATGCCGGCAGCTTGCTGGTGGCTACAAAAATTGTGATTGAGGTGGACGTACAATACCACGCATTTATGTATATATGCGTACTAATGTGTAATTTTTTTTTAATGTCTGTGTGGATCAAAAGAAATATTAAATACGTTCAAACACATGGAACAAATCCTAAATAATTGACCACAACTGTAAAATTAATGGCATTCAGGTCCATGTAAATGTCCAGTCATATTTGTTTGGAAGAGTCATTTCAGTTGAGAGAAAAACAATGGAGTAAGATATTTTTTTTTGTGTTTACCTATTATTTTAACATATGACAAATTCAGTTATTTCAGAAAAAGAGGCCTACAAAACACTGAGGCCCAACAGTAAATGAGGCCCAATGAGATCATAACAACAGCCAGCAAGACTGTGGCTGTGGTATCTATCCATGACTGATTTCCTGTATTTGGGGTGTGAGTCACCACTGAACTGTCACAAGAATCTGTCACAAATGAAGATGTCATACACTTGCCTCTGAGGTCACAAATAATGTGATCTAGTGGTACAAGTATACCAGTGGTACAACATTTCTCATGACACATCATGAGAAATGATGTGTCATGAAAAATGTTGGTAATGACATTTGCTTTCCATGTTCCAAAAACAAAAACAGGATTTTTATACACATAGATGTTTCATGCCAGCAGACGCTGTATTATCAGATAAAAATAAATTAAATAAACACACAATGCAGGTTTGAAATGATCATTGAAGGTCAAACAAGCACCCAAACTATCTAAGGCACGTTTGAAACACATTCCCAGAGGAGATGGATGAGCACTCCAAAATATAAAAAACATTTATTTTGTTTGTTACAGCCAGAGGAAGTTTAAATTAATTGTTTGTCATGGTAATCATTGTAGTAATGCTATCCAGAATCCAAAACATGTTGTAGCTGGACAATAATGCTAAAATTGGTTGGCACGTAATTCAAAGTTTCATATTATAATAATTTAAAGGTGGAGTTTATTGTTTTGTGTGCTGGGTTGGGTGGGTGTTTTCAGAAATTCATTTGATTATCATCCAAATTTAAAATACTTTAATACTGTAATTTACAGTAGATTATTCTACGGTCAGTAAAATACAGTTTGAAAATGCCAAAGTGATGACCGTAAAAAATCTTTTCCAGAACTTTTTTATGACTGTCTTCAAAGTCTCATCAGGATTTCTACACCTTTGAAGAATTTGGAAACATCCAGGAGATAATTTCATGATGTAAACTTCTAACAAGTCAATTCACAACATTCAAGTTAAATGGAGGCCCACCGTTAACACATTTCTCCCTTGAGTAAAATTTTGGGATGGTTGCAAGAAATCAGCCAAAAAATAGAAGTGCTTATATCAGCAAGTTTGGTTCATCATTCTGGACAGTGTGCAAATGTCAGGAAGTGCATTCATTTGTTTGAACAATTATACATAAGTGTAAACACCAATGAGATGCCCATTAATCATAATATTTTGAAAAGAGATGGGTTCTATCCAAGAGAAAATCACATTTTCAGAATGAAATTTGTGTATCAGTCCCAGAACAAAAGCTAAAGGCTCTGAGAAGATGCCGGCTGAAGAAAATTATAATCCTTAGATTGTCATTATTCAGAAAGAAACTGCACTAGTACGGGCTGAAATGCCATTTGAAGGTGAAGAAGCTATTACTGCAAAAAGATTAGTTTTGCAAATGCACAGAGGGACACAGATGTTTTGGAGGCATCTCCTGTCACCTGATGAGACAAAAATCTGTGTTCTGCTATAGTGACATCTCGTCATATTGGGAAAAACTTACATAACAATCCATATGGTTGAGTTTTTTGTTTTTTTTTTGGCTGGAGGAAATGGTGCCCCTGACTAAACACGTGGCATCATGAGGATAGGAATTTGGAAATACTGAAGCAGTATCTGAAGACATCAGCCAGGAGGTTAGTGTCTGGGCACAAGTGGGACTTCCAGATGAACAGATGTTTTTATAATTTAGGTTGTAGTTCTTAAGATAATGAAATAAGCTATCTAATCAGTGCCTGAGAGGAATGGTTTCATGTCTATTTTCCACAAAATAATATTGGGTTAGTAATTGCAGCATTATAACTACCTTTCCACAAGGGGGCAATGCTGTCTTGAGCATAAGTCATTTTATTCTGACTAATGCAAGTTCAATAGTTTGCACATTCGTAGTACTTTTATGAGGTTACCTTGTCACGACTTCATAAATTCTTGGTTTTATATTTTCAGAAAATACCTTCTTGTTATTGGGAAAGGAGATCATAAGCAGTGAGCTGTATTCCAAATCAGTATATTTCTATTGATTGCTCATGGCGTCAGTCCCACTTAATAAGTCTGAATGAGTCTAAACTAAAGACTTGAATCCAACCCAGAACAGTGTACATTAGTGTAACTCTGACATTCTGGTCAGTACCTTCACTTTGCTCTCTTTCACCCTTTCTTTCCCACTCCCTCCCTAGACAGGATGTTTGTGTCTCAGCGGAGTAGCAGCAGACAGCGAACCATAGGAAAGCTGATGATCAGATAGGGTGGTTGTGAAGCACCCAGCTTTCCCAGCGATGTGAAAGATTAACTAGGATTTAGGACTTCCATTTGGATTTCCCTCCTACACTGAGACACTGAAAGGACAGCAAAACAACACGAGGCCATTCGGCCACAGTGACCCAAACAGCGAGTTCCCCCTCCCCATCCCCTGTCATGTCAAACTGCCATTTTCAACATCCTATATAAACAAGGCTCTAATTGTGAGAAGAAAAAAAGTGACTCAGAAAGGGAACAACGTTGTCCATGGAGAAGGAAATGACCAAAGTGACCCACTTCTCATCTGAAACAGACACTGGCCAACATGTTTGAGTAATGACGCATCAATTGTCAGTAAGGCATTATCAAGGCTGATGCCTTCATTACTTGCCAAGCTATCCAGGCAGCAATAATTATTATGCGAGCAGGTGATATCATGAGACTCAAGAGGATTGTGTTTCCGTGTATTGTAATGCTTTTCATGTGGACTTATGGAAGTTAGCGTTAGAGGCCTGGCTGGGCAGAGGCCTGTGGAGCACAGCATCTGTTTAATGTCAAAGAAACCCGAAACAGTAAGAATTCTTACACCTAGGAGAGGAGAAATAAAGAAATCCTCATAGGCATGGTTTAAATAAACAAGTTATTGTTAGATTTATTGTGCCTTGTTAATTAATTCTCTAACATTACAATCACAATATGCATTTTTATGTTTTCTTGTGGGATATGGACGAAAAAAACGGTATATGATTAATTTATTTTCAGAGATAAGATTCTGAAAAGTGTGGCAAGCATTTCCAAATTTTATGGTGTATCCTATTTTCCAGATTATATTATATGTTACGTGTTTTTTTCAAAGTTTTGCTGGCCCTATGCAACTTTTTTTTCCTCTCTGTCACCCATTTATCCATTGTCGCATTAAGTTGTAATTCATACTGATGAACATGAGCCACGGAGTAAACATTAACGCTGCAGTTGAGAGGAAAGCTAAATGTGGGCAGAAAGAAATATGGCCAGAGACCAAAACCTTACATGAGGAGGTACTCGAAGAGCGTACTCGAAGGAGAGGCTTGTGAGTGGTACAGTTGTGTCTCAATGTCCTCGAGGTTGCCAAAGAGATGAATATAAATTACTTTCCAGCCAGACCTTCTTGGTGTTAGTTCATGCTACGTAACCTCCCCTACATCGCTCCCGATTTACCCTGCATGCTCCTCAACTTGGAAATTGCCAACAAACTTAACTTAACACAGTGTGTCACCTCTTGATCATATCATTAACATATCGTTTTTCCATAGAGGTTCAATTTGGGTTAATCCGGCAGACACTTTGTGCCACCTGAACTGTGGATTTCTCCTCCTCCACAATAAACTTTGGTATCTTGGCTACTTTTCTGCCTATTGCTCTCCTTTTATCAAGCTACGTATTAGTACCGTCATGCCAATCTCTTACTGCTCTCGGGTAAAGGATTCAGCAATATTTAATGATAAGTAAAAAGCTGTTCTGATTTTGTTTTATAACCTAACCATTTTATAGCCTAACCTTGAGAGAAAACTTTTATCTTTATTGAGAGAATATAACACACACATTTTGGCTTCAGGTATAAATTTGAAGGCAATTTGTGGGACTGGATTTTATTTCAGAAGATTTAACTTTGGGAGATGAATACAAAAACACCCAAAAATAAATAAAAAAAACAACCTGAGAACCATAAACCCTTTTACTTCCACTTTACTGTTGCATGTCAGATTGTGTAATATTATTCAAGGAAATCACAAAAAAAAACAAAAAAAAAACATAAGTTGTTTTTCCTGGGCCCTTGTTGTAAATAACAATTTGTTCTTAATAACATAAAAAAAAAAAAATTTTTAATTTTTTGTAAGGGACTGTGAAAAAGTGCCAACAACTCACCTTTTATTATTTCTTATTTTCACAATAACTCAAAATAAATTGAAAACCCTTTGAGTGAAAAGACGAGTTTACTCCAAACTTCACGCATGCCTTCTTTTCTCTTATCGTGAAATATTTCTGAACAAGAAGTTTTTATAGAAACTGTGGAGGGCAGTTCCTGTGAGACGCAACACACTCTAATAAAAACACATGGGTGGAAAGATGTGTGCAGCTCTGCCCTGTCCTGTTTTAGACTCCCTCCACCCACCAAGCCCTCCATATCACTCCCTGTTCTCTGTAAATTTCCCGGCCAAGCCGCTGGTTTCCTCAACCAATACCATTTTTGGGCTTACTTTGCTTCAAAAGTAGCCGACAAGTGGAAATGGCATTAAAACATATTCGGCTGACTTAGAGTAAACATGCTACAACGATGTCCAATGGATCAAAGAAGGTAAAAGAAGAACCTTAAAAGTGTGTCCAGTCCCCCTTGCACAGCCAATTTTCTGTTGGATTTCCTTGCAGTGATGTTTTTTTTGTTTTTTTTTTCAAACCTCATACAAGAGCCTGAGTGTGAATTAAGCCTGTAAGTGGTATAATTAAGAACGTAACTGACTCTAAGACACATGGGCCTTTCACACCGAAGACTCACCGGTGAGTTCACACACATGCGCCATAGACGGAGCAGACAAAAAGCCTTCTGTTCACATCCAGAGTTAACCTGCAATCATAAATAACCCCATTTCACCACCATACGGTCATAAAGGGCTGGATACAGTGTTAGAAATATAACGCTCACAGGGTCTCAGTTCTTTACATTATCAAAATTTAAATGCATGAAGTACAAGTTCTTACTGGAAGCATAGTTGAACAAGTTGTGTCCCCAAAATCAGCTTCTTTACAAGGAGGTAATTTAGCTGACTTTTCTTGAACTCGGGGGGAAAATCAACTGTGTTTCATTCCCAACAGAAATGATCACACTCGTAATGCTCCAAATCAGCTTGTAATATCTGAAAAGTGCCTTTGTGGAGACAGTCTCATGGCAGTTGGCAGTAAGTCCACCGAGAGGTCACGTCTTTATCTTTTGGTCCTCATCCACAAAAAACAATTCAGCAGGGTGAGGGCTGCAAGGCAGGAGAATGAATTCCAGCAGGCGCAATGGCTCTGGAAAATACACTCTTCACTATGTTTTTCTTCCCTCCATCTCCTTTGCTTGTTTTTCTGATAGAGTTGTCAGGCTGATAACTAGGATCAAACTGTTCTTCAAGGATTAAATATGTAAGACAGACTCAAATATAAATCCACAGGATGAGAGTCTTTTCTCCCTCATCATTTATAACATTTCAGTTGGTATAAATATCATTTCGAGAAGCTGGATTATGCTTAAGAAGCTTGAGAATCATGGCTTGAAAAAAATGATGGCTGTGTCTGATATTTATATTCACTTTCCTGTATCCATGGTTTGATTGTTTTATTAAAGACTCCAGGGGAAATGGCTGGACGTCCAAGGCGAGGGCAGCTTTTGTAAGTGCTCGTGTGTGTGTGTGTGCGTGTGTGCGTATGTGTGTGTGCGTGTGCGTGTGTGTGTGCGTGCGCAAATGTCAGGTTTACTTTAGCTCTTTCAGAGATGCTGGAACGATACTAGGCTTGTGGTGGACCAGTGCAAAGACAAAGCTGTTGGAAACAATGATCTCACAAAGCCAAAAATTCTTTGTTTACCGCAGAGTTTTCCCAAAACCTGGAAGAACCTGGACTGAAGAGGCCATTCCTGGCTCCCCCACTGGCGGCCTGTTTAATTTATTTTCACACCACATTCCCTCTGTTTAACCTTTGACAAGGTCTTCCACCTCCTATCCTTCCCCTTGTTCCTCTCACACTCCGTCAATAAACAAACCATAAACTTCACAGCAACTATTTCTCATCAAGCGTTGCTGTTGCACCACCAGTGCTCCCACCGTGTAGTCACAGACGAGAGAGCAGAACATGTGGGTTGTCCAGCAGGCACAGTGGGAGGCAGGACTGACTGTTATGATCTCATAATGTTTCTGACCTATAAACACAGGTGGGTTACAGTTCTGCAGGCCATGAAATCAAATATGTGCCTGCATATGTGTATGTCTTTCTGTGTGTATAAATCACCAGACGACATGCAGCACCATATGCCCAGCAGACGCTGAGGACCTTGGAAACATATTGGATCTAGAGTAGCACTGTATGCTTTTATTCCATGATTAACTGGATGACACAGCATGTTCCTAGATTCATGCTCTTAGATCCTCAGGCATTTGGTTTAGTATAAATCCAATACAATGTAAAGGCTTCCCCTGCATGACATGTTTTTCAACCGTCTTATTTTATTTTGATATCAAGTTTATGCATTGAAAATATATTTTCTGGACTGCAGACACTTTTTGACAAAAAAAATATTACTATTCTTATATGTGCAAATTGTGATTTCGTAGAACCCCCTCCCAAAAAAATAAATCTTTATGGCAGTTCCAAAACTTTTCCTCTAAATCAGTTTTATGAGCTGCAGGGCAGCTGTCAGTCACAGCTTCTCCTTTTCAATGCGGTTTGGCCTTGTAACTCACAGTAACGTTTCCTCAGTTATTTTTATGCCTGAAATGGAAAAAAATGGTCAAATAAATAATAAGTAAGTTCATACGATATACACATGCTAAAAGAAAAAAAAAACAAATGTGGCTGAACGTTGGTGACAATTGATGACGACAAATATTGAGCATCAAATTGTGGGCATCTGTGCACAACACAAGACAAAGACTGAAACCTAGCTAACTGGCATCCTGTCAGGGGATTTAAAAGCTGTTACTGGAAAGCGTCTTCTTGAAAATCACTGCAGTAGAACATTAACCATTTTCGTATTTTGTTGAGAGTTAAAAAAGTACTTGGTGTAAAATGTGGTTTAAGCTTCGGTGTATAATTAAAACATACGAGAAATCCCAGCAAACAGTAACCAAACCTCAATTACTGATCCATTCAATGTATTGTTACAAACTGATTTGATCTATTTTTGAGTAATATTCAGCAGTGATCAGCAGTCTCCTATGATGGTTTCTAAAATAGGAGCAAAACTCCTCATATTTAAATGTTAATTTTTGATCATGTTTTTAATTACAGAGTTGAAATGAAATACATCAAAATGAATGGATATATGTAGAGAAAGCTATATTTTTAACTAAATTTAAAGCTGTGAAATATTACTCAAATTAGAAAATGTATGCATACGTAAATATCTCTATGTATGTATTTTATTTTCTGTCTGTGTTCACTAGTTTGAATGTGTTTTTGTTTTTTTCTGTAGCCTATCAGTTTTGGTCTTGGAAAAGAGATCTTTTGATCTAAATGTGACATACCTGGTTAAATAAAAGTTACTGTTATCATTCCTATTATTCTTATAGAATCAGTTTAAAATCAATCCCAACATTAGGGTTATTTGTTTTAGAAACTAAGACAGAAATAATAATTTTTAAAAAATGTAAAAAATCCACCCCATACATCTTATCTAAAATGTCTGACTTGTTTGTTTGGAATACAGTTTGGTTAGTTTAAATGGTGGGACTGTCTAGGCTCCCAGTCAGACGTCACAGTAACCCTGCCTAATGAGATGTGAAGTGTGTTTTTTCAGCCTTTATTTAAACCTGCATGTCTCTGGAGCCTGGGAGCTTCAGGGTGTCAGCGTCTGATGGTCGGCATGTCTCACTGTTGAGCAGCCACTCACTAGCCTTTACTACCTCTGCAGATCTCTATCAAGCTTTTCTCATTGTGAGGCGTCGCTGTGTAAAACATGACCATGGAGCTTACTGATGGTCGGAGGCCGTAAAACCAGCTCGTCGCCATTCACCGGGTAATTCATTCACAAATGAGGATCTTTCATTCAAAGCAGCTGCCACTCCAAGGCTGAACATGAGCATGGAGAGCGTTATACAAGCAGAGGCCATTTACCATGAGAACATACTCCAACTCTTCTGCACTGTGGGACAAGGAAAAGAATCCCATTATCGTCTGACATTCTTGTTCATAATTTCCCAGTAAAAACATTTGATGCACTTGCATGTTTGGGGGGGATTAAACAGTGTGGCAAATTTTAAAATAAGAGCATTACCAGCTCTTATTTCTAGAGCTGGTAGTGGTTGGTTTGGAGAGAATGCCAGGACTTGGAAAGTTTGCCTGTGAGCTGGACTTAGAGGCTGGTGTCTAATTGAAGTTCCTGAAACATGTGCCTTCACAGTTCAGTACAGGAGACAAGTCTCTCATACAACATCTAACTTCTGAAAATAGCCATCATTGCTGCTTAGGAAAGGATGCATAACAGCCCGTCTTCTGAGTGTGCCTTAAATGTCTTTGGATATGCGTTCAGTAAAATAATTAATGTGTTAAGGGAACTTAAACACACAAATGAACAAAACCAAGATGCCATAGTTTATGACCGAAATAAGCTCTCCATAATGTGACCCTGTTACCAGATTTTACCCCTAACAAGATGTCTAATCCCGGCACTCTACATACACAGATAAACACGCCGCGTGCACGCACGCACTCACGCACGCACGCACACACACACACACACAGGGTTCTTTCCCAGACATAAGAGAGGCATTTCTGAGGAAAAAAAGGGCATGATTGTTTACATAAGCCTGCTCAGTTATTTTTAATGTATTTTGGCCAAGAAATGGCTTGAAAACTATTTAGAGTTTGAGGTCTTTTCATAAAGAAAATAAATAACAGCGTACAAATCTTGACATTCCAGACTGATTGTGACCAAAAAACAACGTTGAGGCGTCAAAGATAAGGGGCTGCAATCAGGCGTCTGGATATGTGGCTGTGTTTTATCACAACTTAAGGTGAAAAGTGGAATACTGGAAAATTTCTTAGTCATGCCTGCTTCCGAGTTAAAATGTGCTTACAAACAGGATGCAGTCTGACAAAACTCCCAAATCTTACCTCCTCACACATCCATTTTCAGAGATGTACGTTTAGAAAAGGCAAACGTCCATGCTGAAGCTTTTCAACAAGACTAACCTATTTACAAAGGATATAGATGGGAAATCTCTGCCTTTTCCAGGTTCTATCTGAGCACGCTTTTGTTACAACTTGCCGATGAACCCTGATAAAGATGTTATCTAGAGGAAGCAGCATGGCCCGTCCCTGCACCCACTGCCTGTGCGGCAGTTTTTTGTGACATGCAGTCACCTAGTGTCTAAAAAGATTTCAGACAGCTGCTGATAACCCAGCAGCAGCACCTCAACCCTGCAGATAAAACCATCAGGCCTCAGCTTTACTCGCAACTTCCTCCAATGATAGAAGAAGCTCCATTTAACAGAGAATGTGATGGTACTGGAGATTCAGAAAATGTTGCAATAGACTGAGTTACTTGTAGCCATTTATTCTTGGTTCTGTGTAGCTCAAATTAAATAAATGTAAAATCAAGGGGAGTGAAACCTACTGAAGAACATTAGGAAAAGATATGGCATCCTTAAATCTAATCTAACTATGAAGATGCAGAAAAGTGATTGAATGCTGTTAAACAAAACGCTATTAACAATAACGATGAAGAATAAAATAAAGAAACATCCAACAATCAAAGCAAATAATCACAATACAAGTAAGTACATGTTGGTTCTCTTTTAAGCACAATCGATCCTGACTAGAGACTGTGAACGTCCAAACAAAATCAATTAGAATCACTGTTTTAACACTCTGGCCACCTTAATGTGATCTGGGCTGATGCTCATGGTAAATTTACAAATGATAGTAAAATCAATGTTGTAGATCGCAAACAGCCAGTGGTCACGTTGGGCCGCGGGATTAATATTTTATACAAATTTAAACACGTTTTTTTAGAGAAGTTTGCTTTTTGAAGTGTTGTGAATGAGCTTTTTCAAGTGACTATGCTTTTTAACGTGCTAACAGCAGTTTACACAAAGGCTTGATGTTTTGTTTTGTTTCTTTTGAGTTTGCAACATTTTTAACAAATTACTTTTCCGAGACTTCGAAACATTTCTCCAGATAGATAAATGTACAGTTGAAACCTGATATTTATGAAGGTTTAGTAAGAAGACAAATAGATATTTTCTTCTTCCTGGCTGACATTGCGTTACAATGATCCTTTGTGTTTTAGGTTGGTTAAGATGATTACTATCATTTCTGTTTTCTAAACCTTAACAAGGTAATGATTTATGAAACAAAAGCACTTGTAGATTTCTTTTTCACTTTCTTTAAATTTGGAAATTTTGGTCCATTCTTCCTTCCAGAACCTCAGCGTCTGAGTCAGGTTTGCACACACACATCTTTTCTGCTCTACTCAAGTTGTGCATGAATCAGAGCTTCGTAATGATCACTCCAAAACGCCGACTTTGTTGTCTTAGAGCTAATTTGAAATTAATATGATAAGCTGTTGCTGCAATAATGTTTTTTCCTCACAATGCCATTTACCAGTGGGTTCAGAAAGTCACCCTCACAATATGATGTTCTTAGGCTTCGTGTTTGTCCCACAACCTCCAATATGTCATTAGAGGCAAAGGACAAAACATGTCTCCATCAATTAAGTTCTTTGTCCCAGCTGAGTGATTACCAGGCTGCTGGAGCACTTAATTGTACGCTGAGGAAGCAATGCATTCATTTGATTCAGGTGTGCTGGTGCAAGGGTACATCTAAAATATAAAGGATGGTGGGTACATGTAGTCCAAATTGGTCCGTCATCCCTTAAAAAGTGCATTTAAGATGTTTCTGTGTGTCTGAGGGCTGATGCACCACCATTTTTTTAATGCTTAGGGTAAAAATCAGGAGATGGGTGAGGGTTGAGGCCTTCCTTTTCCATTTACCACAGTTCTTGTTCTTTTCCCACTGCACTTTGCATTCCTGAACATCTTACTCACCATTAGAGTGTGCGTCAGCATGCCCTGCCTCTCAGTCCTGCAGCTCATATGCACACATGTACAGTACAGGATATTAATACAGAAACATCAATACAAGGCCAGTTTTCCCCTCCTCAGGTCCATCTTTTATTTATTTATTTATTTTTTTTTTAACTGAGCATCAAACATCCAGAAGTTCTGGGTCCAGCTCCTAAAAAAATACATTTGAGGCTTTGGTGGTGTTTTTATGCTGTTATAAATGGGCTGTCAGAGTGTCTGCACATCTCTTGCTGCTCAGGGTTAGGTCAACAGCCCTGAGGGTTGTTCATTAATCAGCACCAGCCTGACTTTGGTGGGCTAAGCTGCCTGGGACCCTTCAAAGTGCGATGCCACATGGAAGAAGAGGGCAGAAAAACCTGCCAGCTCTTAAGTTTCCTGCTCATTTTTTTTGCTCTCACCATCCTCGCTAAATTTTTCATCAATATTTGTTACATCTGATATGAATCAGCACTGTCATCCATCACAAGCTCTTTTCAATGAAGCAAAAACAAAGAGAAAAAATAAAATTGATGGACAAGCTAAAAAAATATAAACACTTGTTAGGAGTAGAAACACAAAAAAGTAAATAAACCTTTCTCACTGTTTCCAAACAACTCATATATGGATTGCAGCATTTTCTTAGCTTTGTTTTCTCAGGCAACACGAGTTATCAGAGCCACCATCTGTGAGTTTAGGAAGTTTTATTTTGTGCTTTTTCTGATGCTTTTTCTGATGCTTTTTATCATGCGGCTGCTGTCATTCCAGCTCAAATTTGATCAAAATGTACAAGTTCAGAATTACAATTCTTTTTTCAGGCATGACTAAAGCGTCCAATTTGTTCTTCAAAAGCAGATTGTTCCAGACACATTGGAGCAGAACAAATGTTGAAAATGTGATTTCTTTAAAAAGACTTGTGGTTTATGTTTAGACTGAGAGAACCTTCCTGTCTGCAAATGCTGTCAAATGGTCTGAGTATTTTAAAAATGATGACAGGAAGTTGGAAAGGTTTTATATGTTGCAATGGTTGCACTCTAACTGGTTTGACAATAACAGGCCATAAGCACTGAAATATAGACGTGATCCTTTTTCTCTTCCATTTCATGTTTGTGTTTTCATCACAAGGGTTAGTGTTCATGGGCAAATGGTTTCATGAAATTATCAAATCAAATCAAGTCTTATTTGTGTTGCAGTGCTCAGCAAAAAGGCATTTCAAAGTGCTTCACATCATAAAACCACAAAAATACAAAGTCATAGAACACACAGTCAGCAACATTGCATTTTGCCGTCATTACACAAGAGGTTATTTTTTTAATGTTTCATGATTATGTTTCAAAAGCAACTCTAAACAGCTGGGTTTTTAATCTAGATGCAGTTTTCTGGAAGTTTGTTCCAGGTTTGTGGTTCATAGAAGCTGAATGCTGCTTCTCCATGTTTGGTCATCAGATCGGTTATAATGAGTCTATCCTCTCTGGCAGGACATCTTTTGTTTCCTGGTGAGGAAACTGAAAGCAGGCCTGGTTTCCTCATTTTTTCCAATGGTGTGATCAACATGGCGACACCCCTTCACTAAAACTGAGTTGCTTCGTTCACATATTAAATGTGTTTCTGAACTCAACAAATCGGACAAATCTGATAAAACGCCTGGTTTTTGTGTGATTTTGCGTGTGTATATTTTAGATGTTCATTTCACATTCATGTTGGCAGTGATCATGTAGTGAACTTTGACTGTTCTGATAGGTGCTCTGTGATCTTATGGCCCCAATGAATGTTTTGACCTCCGTTTAAGAGGAAAACTCCCTCAGTATCACTTTTTCTTTTTAAAGGTGATTTTCCTGCTGACAGTTGACAAACGCACCATTTGTCTCTTCCTTTTTTTTTTTCTTTTTTTTTTTTTTTACATCTTCCCACCCCATGAATTTAATTTCCCCAACTGGAGGGATTCAAACACCAGCTATCAAGTATGTCAACAAGTCACTGCCTATGAAGACCAGTAGGAATTCTTGTCATAATGCTTCCAGTTACCTGCGACAGACTGGCGGCCTGTCCAGGGTGTACCCCGCCTCTCGCCCAGAACGCAGCTGGAGATGGGCACCAGCAACTCCCGACCCCATTAGGGAGATGGGTGCTCAGAAAATGGATGGATGGATGCTTCCAGTTACTCCTTGTTGCTCCTTCTCAACTCAACTTCATTCTACAATAAGTCAGACTGGGAGTTATGGGAGTTGGAACTGGTTCAACTCCCACAAGGATCTATCTCTCATCTTAGCAAAACTTGGCTTACCTCCAGTTATCTCCTGCTACTCTCTAACATTACACCACCACTGAGATTAGTTATCAGTGTGACAACTTACCAACAAACGATTTGCTCCCACATTAAGATCCTAAGTAACCACAACTAGAGCTACTACTCAACCAACCAACATGTAAGAGTTATTCCTCCCATTATTTAGTTATTTCAGTACTTAACCGCCTCTAATCTTTCACTCTACATCTTCAGATGTTCACTACACCTCAAATCAAGCTGCAGTTATTCATATCTTTACAGTTTGATAAATATCAGCATCATCCTCTTTTCAACAGACTGCTTAGTGAATCCACAGCAAAACTTTCAAACCATGACACCGGTGACCTGCTATCTTCCCCCCTGTTTTTTACAGATAATTTTTGTCTCAAAAAGTACATAAAAGGACAAAAAAAGGAATAACTCATCTCCTCCCATGCTTTCCAGTTGGCTTCAATGCAAGAGGTCAGACCTATCTCACACTATAAAGTACCAAAGGGACCAAGAAATCTTTTATTTAAACAAAAAACAAAACAATGACTCATCGTATCACAGACAAAAAAAAAAAAAAAAAAAAAAAAAACATGGATTCCAACTTCTTAGGTTATGAGTTGAAAAGATAAAACTCTTGGAGGAGACAAGAGAAATATGCTGAATGTAAAGAAAAACATGGTCAGGAAAAATATTTGTATTTCATAAATTTGCCTCCTCTTAAATGTTACATTATTTAAGCTTTACTGACAATTTGCTTTTCATTTGAGTTGAGTTTTTGACTTTCTGAGTGAATGCAAGCTCATTCAAAAATTAAGAAAGGACAGTTTAATTTTTTTTTTTTACTTGGGGCACTTTTAAATTCTGGTTTAATCTGGCTCTTGTTAAAATGTTTGATAAATCAAAAATGTTGTATTAATTATTTAAAATAGGATAAAGGCACAACTATTCATAAACCTTTAAAGAAATCTACATTTATTGTAGGATACTAATAACCCTTTAGACAAGTTTGAGAAAAGTCAAGCTCATTAAATTAGGTCTAAAATGATTCAATCCAAAATTTGAAGGTCAGCTTCAGTAAATGCATAAACCTGTTTTCTGTTGCAGCAGCTTATGAATAATATACTCATATGATCAGAATGGTAGAAACCCTCCAGGTCATTCCACCCTGGGCAGAGAGCCACATTGCCTGCAATATTATAACTGCCGCAAAATTTTATGAATAATTTATGAATCCACTGACACGAAGGTAAAAAAAAAAATAATAATAAAAATGAAGTTGCAACAGAGAAGCACAACAAACAGATGAAATTATTGGCTATATAAAGTTCTTCAGACCGAAATTACCAGAGCGCAAAATCCCCGCAGGGCAGTGAACTGACATGTGTTGGGACAAGTATGGTGCCAATTCCACGATATAATAAGTGACCTGCTCCCTGGTTGAACTGAGCAAATGAAAACTTATTCGAGCAACTTTTGTTTCAAGAACCAAACCGAATGAGTCAAATTCACCGTGACTTTGAAAATCCAAATATGCAACCAGAGTTTGGCACACGTCTTCCAAAACAGTTCACTCTGACAAGCACAGTGTTTTTTGTGCCTCACAACTGAGAGGAATAAACGTTTCAGGGAATATCCCGCCTCAGCTGGAGCTGAGGAGGAGGAGGAGGAGGAGGAGGAGGAGGAGGGTGGTGGTGGTGAGCGGAGTTATCCGGACTGAGAAGTCACTGTGCGCAAAAAGGGAAACAGAAAACTTCGACAAGAGGACTCACTCTGGATCTTTTCAGGATAACAATGAGCTCCACGACGCTTGTGCGCGCACGAGATCAGAACGCGGACTTTTGACTTCACTTTGGACCGAACCACGTCTGAACGTTCACTGCAGACGATCTGCAGATCTCGCTGCTCTGCTGCGATGTTCAAAAGAAACCAAGTCATTTAGAAAGGTGAGGCTGCTCCCGAACAGTAAAGCCTGATGGTGGAATAAATACATGTTCATATGCTGTGATGTGTGACTATTATCTGCCCAAGAGAAAAACCTTAATTTAGTTTCAAGAACAATTTATTAGGTTAATGTAACGTAACATATATATAACAAAATGAGGACAATTGATGCTGCTTGTATCTCCTTTTTCAGCTTTTTAGATCCGACTGTTTAGATTTTCGTGTTGTCTCTCACACCTAACTTGTATTGGTTATAATATAACAGTCCTGCAGCAGTAATGCACTTTTTTTGTTGTTAAATTATTCCCTTCATGCTGCACATCCAGTTGAATGGATATGTTATTTTTCTGGACTTAAACCAAGAAAAAAAATACATGTATAACTTGAATGATACTTTTCACCAATTGGATTCTTAAACAAAAACAAAAGTTCTGGCTCTTAACTTGACACTACTGGGCTTCAGGCAGAAGAGGAGCTTTTTATGAAACTAGAGAAGAGAGGAGTGAGTATCTGGTTTCCATCAAAAATGTCAATTCAAATTGTGTTATAGAAAAATTGCGCTCAGTATAATTTGAAGTATTTATTGTAGAAATGTTTTACAAAGTACCTTCAAGTACTATAGAAGGTAAATTGTTGAATGTCCATCCCAGTGGACATCAGGAGTTTGATCATGTTATTAAATGCTTTGTTATTCAGTGCACCAAAAAATGTATATATGTTGGACATTTTATGGCCAATTTGGGATTTAAGAATTATTTTGTTCTATTTTATTTTTTCAGTGATGAAGTATAAACTCTCAAACTGCCTTGACCCAATATGGAGAGATAATTAATATACGGTGCGTGGATTTAGGAAATAAGCCATTGCCCAGTTTTTTGGGCAATGGCTTATTTCTCATCGAGAGCTGTTCAGTCTGTAAGGTGAATCAATGGGTGATGTTGTCCTGCTGGATCAAATAGTCAGTCTGAACCACACAGAATCTGGGGGGAAAAAATTCAGTGCCCACCAGATGCCGGAAGCCACACTGTACAGGAAAAACACACTTCTACTGCAACAGATGTAAAATCCACCTGTGCTTCGCGCCACTCTGAAAGTGCTTCAAGGTTTCTCTTCAAAAGTTAGAGATTACATGAAAATACCCAGAAAGCTGATGCTTTGATAACTGTGTAATCCATTGTTACATTTTCAGCTATACTGTACAGAAAAGGATGCCAGTGCATTCGAACGTTCAGTCATACATTAATGAAAGCAAAACTAGATTTTGAATTCTTTATGCTCCATTCTGACATTGTACAGACATTCAGTTTCAAAGGTCGAGCTCCCACCTTATTAGTTATGACATGAAATCTATGTGAAAAGTATAGATTTTGCTACTTACATTTTAATGACATCTTGTAGTCATAGTGTCCATTACAATGGATATCAGAAAAACACGTAAAAACACGAGATAGGTTTCCCAGTTATGATTAAGATGGAGTAAAGATGTTTTGTCTCACTAGGAAAACATCAGGTCTGAAGAGGTTTATTGACAAACTTTCTTTACTTAAATGGACATGTTTAATAAACAAGATATTGTCAAAATAATAATAATAATAATAATAATAATAATACTGTTTTATGACTAATTTTGGCCTGTTTGACAGGTTTGTGTGTGATGGCTGATGTGACATTTCCAGGGTGAGCAGCTCCTGTTTCCAGTGCTGTGACGCCCTCTGCTGTGTGGCTGAGGAAGATTCAGGACTGGGAAAGTAAGGATGGAGAATGTTATCAAAGAGGGGATGAACACTGTCATCATCAACCACTACAACCACTCGGGGAAGTTGGACCGACCTCGTGACGGGGGCGTCTGCAAGACGGTGTTGCTGTTAATCATCTGCATGCTCATCATTCTGGAGAACATCATGGTTCTGCTCGCTATCTGGAGGAATAAGCGCTTCCACAGCCGAATGTACCTGCTCATTGGAAACCTGGCGTTGTCTGACCTTCTGGCCGGTGTGGCCTATGTGGTAAATATCTTTACCTCGGGGAGTAAGACCTTCTACCTGACGCCAGAGCAATGGCTGGCCAGAGAGGGAAGCATGTTTGTGGCTCTCAGCGCCTCCACCTTCAGTCTCCTGGCCATCGGCATTGAGAGGCACATGACAATGGTGCGTCTGCGGCCCAATGAAACAACCGGACGAGGAAGACTCCTGGTAATGTTGGCAGCATGCTGGGTTGTGTCTGTGCTGCTCGGGGCCCTGCCCAGTCTGGGCTGGAACTGCCTGAACAATCTGGATTCCTGCTCCACAGTTCTGCCATTGTACGCTGAAAGTTACATTGCCTTCTGCATTAGTGTGTTCAGCGCGCTGCTGGTTGCTATCATCATTCTCTACATAAGAATTTACCGTCTGGTGACCTCCAGCGGCCGCAGGGTGAGCAGCCGGCCCTCAGACTGCTCTCTGGTCCTGCTGCGGACGGTTGTGATTGTTCTTGGGGTTTTTGTCGTTTGCTGGACCCCCTTGTTCGTTCTGCTCCTGCTTGATGTCGGTTGCAGCCCGCAAAGGTGCGAGGTGCTTTACAAGGTGGACTGGTTCATTGCCCTGGCTGTTCTCAATTCTGCCCTCAACCCTCTGATATACACTCTGTCCAGCAGGGAGATGAGAGGAGCTTTCTATAACTTACTCTGTTGCTCTCAAACCAGCATGGAGCCATGTGAGTCTCCTGCACTGGGTAACCCTCCGCTGGGCACCATTATCCCCACACTGGAAAACAGCAGGACCAGTATGGGTGGAGGTGGAGGGAGTGGGACTGGCAAATCCACTCTAAAGATTCCTGCACCGACAAACTCCGACAATAAACACGCAGACCCTTCTCCCACTACAGTACTTCACCCGACGGGGCCGGCGGACCTGCTCTCAGCTGTGCTTGTGAAGGCGGGGGCACTGCCATCCCTCAGCAAGTTCTGAGTGGCGTCACTTAAAAAATAGACTCGTATCAGACATTGCTTCACTATCAGCCACTTTTTGTTTGTTTACCATTGCTCATGTAGCTTATGAAACTTCGTTGGAACAGAGAACATCACGGCGGTTGCTCAGACTACAATAAAAGCCCCGTAGGCCACTAATGACACACATGGTTATAAACATCAAAAACCCAAACGGTGAACAAAATATAAGTTTGATTTTCACAGTTCTTAATGTTAAGTAACATTTCTAACCATCAGACTCAACAGGAAAGTGCCATGCATGCCTTGATTCAATCTCTTCATCATGCTGATTGAACAGCAGTTTACTCACCTTTCACAATATTTATTCATCATAAGCCAGCAGCATTCAAATGGTGGTACTTTTTACTTGTTGTTTTAAGAATTTTTAGAACATCTGAATTCCTCATCACTTTTAAATTCTTTACTATTAACTTTTGTTGAAGAAGAGCCTTGTATGTATTCTCTACACTGTTGGCCTATATGTGTTTCTTGTTTGTTTCGTCCGTTTGCTTAAGCCTGTCCTCAGAACCTGAGGATTGTTTCACAAAACCTGGATTGCGGTTTAAGCCAGCAGTTTTCAGATGCCCTGGCTTAACTAAGCTTAAATTCGGTTTCACAAAAGCTGATGGCGTTACGTCAAGCCTGACTTTATCTGTTATCCCGGATTTTGTAATCCTACTTTTGTGAAACAGCCCTCTGGAGGTCACTTTCCTGGAAGTTTCTTTAAATGAACTGGTTATTTTCCTAAGTGATACTTTGAGGTTACATTTTGGAGATCATCACCAAGTTTTGAGACCTGTTGGTTACTTCTTTTAGGTATTTTCACCTAACTTACACCTTTTCTACTTTACTAGTTATCTAGCTATTAGGTATTTTCCAGGAAAGGCTTCTGGCCTGCTCTGGAAAGTAGCATCTACGTTTCTGGTAAGTACTTTATAGGTTTTGGGGAAAGTGTCCGGTATGTTCCTGTAAAATTCCCTTGAATTACCTGGCAAGCTTCTGGAAAGTTTTAGAAAGTAAACGGTAAGTTCATTGAATGTAAGAGCTGTATTATGTAGTTCTACCAACCGTTATGGTACTTTACCTTTATTATAGTAATTTGTTGTGCACTGTGGGCAAGAAAAGTATTGCCAGACTAGCAGCTTCATGAGGCTGTGATGAGTTTTACATACATAAAATATGTGGATAAAAATGTTTTAGATTCCTTATTTATTTTCAGGGGAAACTTGAGGATCTTTAATGCTTACCTTGTCACCAGATGTGTGTACTCCTGCAGTCTGCAGGCAAGATTTGCATAACCACATCTAAAGATACTTGCTTCTCACCAACACCTGCAGAAACCACTTATATATTTATATGTATCACTTAACCACTTGTGAATGAGAATGTTGGATCTGAATTATTTAATTATAGTAGATTGTTGTGGTTGATGTAGTGTCTGATAAGGCAACACAGAAAATAAAATTCTATTCTCTTTTATCAGTTTGATCTTTTGTACATTTTGCACTCTCAAGTTGTGTGTGCCCTTCTTAGCAAGTTGCCCACACCTTTCTGTTGCCTTGTTGCTGGCTATTTCACAATTTGACCTCTTTCCTCCTTGAAATTTGGTAGGAATTATTTTTTTAACTGCCTGGTTTCCTCACAGTGATTTAAACTTGAGCACAATAAGGTGTTAATTTATGAAGCTGAAGGTGGCAGCAACAGCACAAACACCAGCTTCTTCGGTCGACTCTATCCTCTTCCTCCGTTTGGTCCTCCTCATCTTCATTTCCTCTTGAGATTTATAACGTTTCAAAGCCTTTTCAGTTTGAAAAAAGCTCAAAGACGTCGCACATCATTATTCTAACCAGACGGAGCTAGCACAATTGGACCAGGTGTACGTCATTTACCCAGAATGCATTGCAGTATAAAACAAAAGTAACATTTTTAAAACCGGAAAAGCCTACAGTATTATCGCTGTATTCTTATTATTTCTCAAATAAAGTGTATTGTTATAACTAATTGTGGATTCAGTCAAGTGGAGGTCTGGACTTTGAGAATCTCAGTTTTCCATTCTCAGACCAGTTTTGCGTAAGCTTCTGATTATTACTTTGTTGAAACACCCTGTTGTGTTTTCACTCTGTTGAGTTAAGGTGGAGTTTGGAAGTAAGTGTCCTTTATTTTTCCTCCCACTTTGTGCGATGTACCCGTACCACTGCTAGCACCCTGATGCTACCACCAACATACATGACCGTAGTTACAAAGTCTCACCTTGACAGTTTTGGCTGAAACTTTGACATCACTGGGTGTGCGAACTGGACAAAGCAAATCGACTGTTGCACTGGTTTTGAAAGCAAGCAAACATTAATTCCCCGTATGGTTTCAATCTTAAAACTATTGAGAATTTGCAACCTGTGTTTAAAAGTTAGGGTCCTCAATGGAAACCTTTCTATTTAAATGAGCTGCAACAAAACGCTTTTGGTCATTCTACGACTTATCAAAAGGCATTTTAACCAAATTTCGGTGGTGGTATATGTTTATATTTGAATTATGGCCTTTGTTTTTAATTTACACCCTTCAGAAGTTAGAGAAAACCCAATGTAAGTTTAAAGTTATGCACCTAGTTTTTTTAAATTATTTTTTTAAATTGAATTTGTTAGTTGTTTAGTCAACCAGAAAATAAAAGTTCGAAATGAATTTGCAAGTAAACTTCTCACTGGGGCTGCAGATGTTAGCTCATACAAATCCACCTTATGAAAACTTAGATGAAACATCAGTCATGTATATTATTATGGGAATTATTCAGCTTTATTAATTGCTTCCCAGTAGGAGGAGAAAAAAAAGAAAACTCATTAGATCTAACCTTCTGCACTCCTTTATGAAACATCCTAATGTAAAACTGATTGATGCTCTCATATTGCCTTTTATTGCCAGACTGGGGTCAGACAGCAATGAATAATGCAGAGAAATTCCTGATATTATTACTGGCAGTTTCCAGATAGTCAGGCCACTTATTAATTAGTCATGAAAGCAATATTTCATGAAACCACCCCGTAGGAAATATGTCCTGTCGTCGATTAAATTCATTCGAGCTCATTCACAGGTTAAATGATTCAGTGATGTTAAAGGATTTTTGAAAGGGCATCACATCAAAAATCAATTGAAAAATTCAGCTTTTTTTTTTTTCACTAAAATTTAGAAAAAATAAAACCCATCCAGTTTCAGTGAAGGCTGGATGAAACTGAACTGATCAGAGAGCTGATTAGGAAAGCGTCTGCTGCTCGCAGCACGATGTGCTGCGAAGCTCAGACAGAGCTGACAGACTGGCATTTCATACTCACCTCCACTAAAGGATGTGTCTCGGCTCTGCACCTCTGGTACTGATGAAAAGCGACAGCGAGGATGCAACACCAGCAGAGCATTTCCAGCTTAAAGGTCACTGACTTCTTCCTGTCAGAAATGTTTGAACACTCTTTCCCAAATCAACCAGGGAGGACGGCGGCCTCATGTCACGCAAAGCATTTGAAAATGCCAAAATGCTGAACAGAGTTGATTCTTTGCCATTATATCCATCGTTTCCTGCTTTCTTCTGTATTCTTTTTTTTCCTGAACTCTTTATTAATAACTGTGATTTTTTTATTGATTTTTTTTTTTTTTTTTTTACAATATAAGACAATGTATAAATTTCAGGATTAGGTGTTGTGTTTGTGAACTTATTTTTTTGAGCAAATTCATCGCAAAAATCACAACATATGAATTTTATTATTTCTTGAAAAATAATTTTTACACTGATGGCATCAGGAAACGTTCACTCCTGCATCCATTAATCATCCATGATCAGGTTCCGGGGGGTGACTGGAGAATCCCAAACATCAGTCTCCTCTCAAAACATTCTCCAGATCATTCCTAGTTAATCTCTAAGAGGTAAGTAGATTCTTGAATAACCACTCAAAATTAGGAAGATATACTAGTCCAGATTAAGTTAGGTAGTTAGCAGGAAAACATGGAGAGAATCTATGCATGACCAGAGAGATCATGCAAATTTCGCTATTTGAAAGAAGTGCACTAGTACTGTGAAGGTGGAAGAGCATTATTTATGGTATTTATGGTTCTTTTGGTCATTGGTGTATTTTAAATCGTCACTGGTTAGTTTGTTGTGTTAAATTTTTAGCTGCCATGTTTCTGCTATGTGTTAATGATAATGATGTTCTCCGATGTTTCTAATTTTCATTTTTCTGATTTATCTCCTATTTGCAGTGACGTCATGAGGGTGCCTCTTACATGCTTCACGTTTGTAGTTTTTCTGTTTTGTTTTTTTTGTCTTGGTGTTCAAAATTGAATCAAATTCTAAATGTTAGCTGAGTTAAGGTCTCGGACCAGCATAAAAGAGATTATGTGTGTTTTATTAGCATCTTTGTATCACACAGAAAAATACCATCTGGAAAATGTCTAATATATCTTTCCAATAAAACAAGCATATGATTCCACTTATTATAGTGAATGACCTAAAGACAAAAACTGAAAATACATAGTGTACATATTTATTCTAATTTATCCAAGAACTGTGGTGAACTTTGCACTGTAAAACTGTCAAAGATGAGAGGAATTGTTAATCAAACTTAAATGTTGCATTTTGATTTTAGCATCCTATAACAATTTTTGTTTCCTAAATCAGCCTGTTTCATTTCATTAGTAGAAACATTTTGGTTCTCTGTATCTTTATTCTCATAATTATTGCTTTCCTGTAAAAAGTTATTTAGCCTACTGTAAATTTTAATCCCTGATTTCATTTGTGCTGTCTTGGATCAGTCCTCTTTTCAGAATCTCTAAATCCTTCAGGTTACTTATGTGGTACTTGGCAATTCAAAGTTCCAGCTCTATCCACTGATCTATAAATGTGTCTTCTGTAGCAGGGAACCGGAAGATTACTGTCCCTTGTGGAACAGCCTGTTAACCTGGGCTAATCCCTGAACTTTCTCATGTTCATCCTCACACTATGAGGGATTTTCTTCCATGGAGCTCCAGACCAAAGGGGTAATGTGGGTCAATTTATGCATTTGTCATTAGTGAATTATCACACTAACATTTGTCACATAATATCTTGTTTGTGATCTTGTGGGGGTTTTTTTCCCCCATATTTCCTCTCTGTGAACGTTTTGTTCTTTTCCATAATGACTGAGAAGTTAGAGTGGCACATTTCTTTCTGTGGACAGATGTGTTTTATAAATGTAATAAATCAAGGTCCAGAGTCTCTGTTACTGATTTATTAATTGTAATTTTAGAATATAAGCAATGTTCATTTTTGCTGAGTAAAACCAGGGGAAAAAAAAATTGTTGGCCTTTTAATTAGATAAAACCTCATTGAGAATGACAAGCATCCTAATGAAATTAATTAATATTTTTGGCTACAAATAAAAACAAACAAAAATCTGAAGATGAACTCTAATCACATGTAATTGCAGTTGTGTGGGACAGTGAAGTATTAGCCAATGATTTTTAATCCTATTGAGTTCTGGGAAGTGAGTGAGTCGGTGTGCAGCCAGATGTTCTAGATTGAAATAAACTATCCTAGAATTGTTTGCATAACAAACATTTAACATGTAAAGTGATACAATTGGAGCCTGAATGAAAAATATCACCTTACTTATGCATCAGTACTGTATCAATTTGTGTCGATGTTCAGACGTTAACAAGCCAAGTCGGCTGCATATCTATTATTAAATGGGAGAAGTTATGCAGGTTTTGAAGCAAAGTGAGAGTAGACATCAGTGAAAAGTAGGATTTTTTTTTTTAATCAAAGCAAATGTTTTGTATTAGTGCATTATTTATGTAACCTGACTGAAGTTCAGATTGAAACAGACACTTTGCTCATTAAAACTGAGCTCAATTTCAACAAGCGCAAACAACAAACAGTAGCTGTCAAATAGTCGTGCTTACAAAAAGAAAATAGCTCCAGGTGGGGAGCCCGATCGCAAGAACATCAATGAAAAAAAAAAACATCTAGCAGATATACGAACATTCATTTTTATTTGATGAAGTATTTCACGCTTTGACACAAATTCAATTTGTTCAGTCACCTATAGTGAACAATAAATGGCCCACGCAATAACTGGGTCAAAAACCTTCATAAATCATGTTAGCTAAATAGCCGTCACTAGTCCTCTTTGAGGATTTAGACATGGTGGATTTGTGTCTTTCTTTGTGCACAATGTGCATTTGCATATGACTAATGCGAACACAACAGAGGACAAGAGACTCACACCCCCGCCTGCCATCATGATCCTGGTTTTAAACTGCTGTGGGCAGGATAAAGTGTGCTTACGCTTGTGTGTGTGCTTTTTCTGTGTGTCAGGTTTGGGGTTTTTTTGCTGAAAACAGCCACGTTTCAGCCGTGTGTGTTTGAGCAACGGAACAAAGAATCCATCTGGTCCGAGCCACTGAATATGCCAGTGTGAGACACACTCGCTCTCAGGTCCCTTTTTGATGCAGCCGGGAGGTGGAGTGAGAGCAGGCCGAGAGCGTAGAGGGGTCTTATTTGATTTGTCCGCTCATGCTGGGAGCCGCCGAGTCGAAGACACCCCCCTCCGTCTTTGCAGCCGAGCAGTGTCACTCTCACCCGAGGAGACGGGCTCATTCATTTTTCCTGCCTTCACCTACATTTCGCTTCAGTGTAGTGTAATTACATGTGGAACAAAGAAAGCAAAGAGACAGGCAGACTTTGGTGATAAGCTCTCAGATCAGAAGCTTTTATCCATGGAGCAGCTGGGAAGAAGCTGGGGGAGCCGAAGCAAAGGTCACTTTGTGGGAGGATATCTGAGGGAGGACGCTGAGATTTGGATTGGTGAACTGTCCTCCTTGCATTCGCCGTTAAATCCCCACTTCCATTAAATTTCCTGTCCAGGAACGATCAATTTCTAGAAACTGAGGCGTGTTTGAATCTTGTCATGTCATGCGCAATGAGAGGACCTAGTTTATGTTATGAAACTAAACATAAAAGAACATAAAAGAAATTCACATTCAAAATAGTGGAAACATCAGGGTTTTTTTTTTTAAGGAGATGTAAAATGTTTCCATTTAAAAACATGAAATCACTTAGAGACAAGCACGTCTTCTTATGACAAAAAGAGTTTGCTCAGTCAAATAATCAGCTTTAATAATCCGCAAATCATGGAAGATTGACAAGAAGGCAGCTGTCGCCATGACTCCTATTTGCGATTCGCCAGGGAACATAAAGAGAACAGATCCGGTTGGATGAGACAAAACCTTTAAATTTTCACCTTGATGCAAAATACATCAAGCCTGAACAGAATCATCACCACAGTCAAACATGGTGGTGGCAGCGTTATTCTGTGGAAACACCGACTTCAGCGGAGACAGAGGAGCTGGTCAAAGTTGATTTAGAGATGAATACAGCATTCAAAGAGCCAAACCTTTTAGAGGTAGAGGTAGAATCTGCGGTAAGATCAAAATGCAGATGCTCTCCATGTAATCTGACTCAGCTTGAACTATTTTGCAGCGGTGAATTGTCTCCAGACTGATAAAAGTAAAGCACAAATGACTGGCAACTGTAGTGTAAGAGAGGTAATACTACAAAGGATCGGCTCAGGGAGAATGAGATTCAGATATTACTTGTCAGTATTTTTAAAAGCCATGCATTCTCTTGTTTTTACTTCAAAACGTTGTAAATAGGCAACTATTGGTCATGCAGTCCACAAATCTGCTCTGTTTGGAAGCGTTGAGAAGAGAATCAGCGTTAAAATAAAATCATATGAAATCCAATATGCACTTTGCTACAAGCCATGCGATGCACTCAGCATCTGTGAAATAAGACGTTCTGCTTAAGTTAATACTGCATTTCTGGCAGACCTGCAAAATTAATTGAAATATAAGCGATGAAAAAAACAGCACTTTCAATACCATCAGTACTGCAAAAACACTGTGGTGGGATTATTCTGCTGAGTGGATGCTTTTCATTAGCAGCGACAGGAAAGCTGTTGAGAAGATTAATGGAGCTAAAAACAAACGCCACACTTTTCCAACGTTTAATTGCAAAGAATTTGAAAAGCATGTCCGTTTCTGACCGCTGGCACAAATATGTTGATCTTGAGTCAAAAATATTACACTTCGATAATGTATTTTCTGTGTTTTGTTGAGTCTCAATCGTATTACCCTTCATCGCATAAATAATGAATTCTGACTGTCAGCAGAGCTAACAGATAGGTGGCAGAAGTGCATAGGCGATCTCTTTCAAACTCTTCCCCCACTCCGATCCCCCGAAAAACAGCAGCTGCTTTTCTCTCCAACCCCTCTCTGATTGCAGCTCTCTGGCAGGGGCCTGACGGCATGCGCACACCTGCTCACTCTGACCTCCAATCTATCTCCTCCACGCCTGCCTGCCACAACTGTAGGGATTATCATGTCTGGGTACGGCAGGGGGATCAGAGAGAGGGGGGAAGGATGGCAGCCTCCAATCTGACACGTATGTTTGGGCCCTCACTTGTGGCGTTGAAAGTGTGTGCACAGCTGGCTAATTCCCTGCATCTGAGCCTGCAAACAGCCTGGAGGCCTACATGCACAGTGTGAAGAAAAGGAGCAACGGGAGGTGGGGACAACCGTGAATAAAGTTACATTGATTTTTGATGGCTTCTTTTTATTTTCTGGTGACTTTCAACTGGTTTAATTCGTGGTTTCCAAAATCATGAAGATTGGCTCAAAACAGTTGAAAGAAAAAAAGCATTCTAATTCTCACCTGGTTTCCATGGGCAGAGTGTCCAAGAGGCAGCAATGCTTTTACAGTATATAAAACAATTACTCAATATTCACCGTTTTGATCTTTCAGATATAAAACAAAGTAATTTTCTCTAGGAAAAAATAGCATTCTATTGCACACAGTTGTTGCAACCAGAAGTGGAGAGACAGTTTCGTGTTTGTAATTTATATAGAGGTATTAGCAAAAATATTTTGGTAAAATAAAGTACATGGAATCAGAATTTACAAATCAGGAAGTCGTGTTCTCTTGGGGTATAAACAAGAAATCTCTTACCTGCAGCAGATAACTATGTTGGTTTAATATAATATATTTAATATAAATCTAGTTTAGTTGATCCCGGAGGCTAAAGCTAACCGCTAGTCTGACTGGGGCCAAGAATTAAACTTGCTTTTACCATCTGAAAACATTTGTTTGTACAGATGTTGCTATATGAACCTTGTCATCATCGCCATGGTTCTACTCTTGGGTTATGTTCACATATGTTACTGTGTATTTGGTGCTGCATGGAGGTTGATGGTGGGATATTTAAATAGTTTTCTCCCATATCAGCAAGTTAATCTGCCCATACAGAAACATTACATGTACATGGCCCTGTGTGAAAATATGATTATCCTGAAAACCTAATAATTGATCAGACCATCTTTAGCAGCAACAACTGCAATCTCAAGCATTTGGGATAAATTGCACTGAGTTGTTTTTGTCTGTGGAGGAAGTTTGCTCCTCTCGTCCTTACAGAATTGTTCTAACCTAGAATCATGGGAAACATTTTTACAATCATGCACAGCATCTCAGTAGGACCCAGATCAGGATGCTGACCTCCTTTTGTTTGTCTTCAGTCATTCAGAGGTTCAATTGCTGGTGTTTTGGATTATTGTAAAACTGTAGTTTGTTTCAGTTTGAGGTCACAAACAGGTGGCCGGATTTTTAGGTCAGAATTCCTGGTTTTATTTATCCTAGCATGTTTTTCAGGTCCAAAGGACCTAAACAGCCCCAGGCCATTACACTACCACCTCCATGTTTTTACTCTGGGTTTTTTGGGGGTGGGGGTTTTCTGTAATGTGGTGTCACATTTACACCAGATGTAAAGCAACACGCACCTTCCAGAGAGTTCAGCTTTTAACTCATCAGTCAACAGAATGTTTATCTCAAAGTCTTAAGGATCAAGACATGTTGTGGAAAAAAATATATTAGATGTGCCTTAAAGCTCTTTTTTTCTTTGTCATGCAGGTCATTTTGGCCCAGTTTTCCTTCAGTTAAGGTCATGACCTATGACCTTAACTGAAGCATGTGAGGTCTGCAGTTCTTTGGATGGTGTTGTTGGGGTCTTTTGCATGCTCTGAGGGTCGGCTTGCCGCTCCTGCGAAGTTTCACCACTGTTTTCTCCATCTGTGGGGAAGTGCGCTGACATTTTAGAAAAGGTTTAAAAATGGCTTTGAAACCCTTTCTAGACTATTAGAGCTCAGTTACGTTCCTCTTCAATTCTCTGGATCTCTTTTGAGAATCTTTTGGTGTATTTCACTTCCTGAAGTGATGTTTTGATTGAGAACAAAAGAAAATGGGTCACTTTTTCGCAAAAGGCCATGCAGGTTTGGATTATTTTTTTTCCTCATCATTAATAAACACCTTCATTAAAAAACTGCATTTTGTGCTTTTGAGTCCCCTTATTTGGCTTTTGCTGCACATTTGAGTCGTGAGTCTTTCCTGGCTTCATAAAACGCTGTATTGCTCCGTGGAAATCACAGGTGTTCATTCCTCCAATCTTATCTGGTGGATTAACAGCTGCCGCCTGCGCCCGCCAAATCTGTCGTCCCGACACCCATTCCGACTCTGATGTGACAGACAATGAAACACCCAGGGGAGGGCACAAACTTCCCAACATAAACCCAGACACTCTTTGGATAAGTTTAAAACGGTCGACGCAATTTGTCAAAACACGGAAATTAACAGGAAAAAAAAAAACTCACAGTAAATGTTGTAAAATGATGTAAATGAGCTAAAAGGAAAACTCAAGCGCAGTCAGACGCTAAGAGATAGACAAAAGGCAGAAGAATACGAGCGTATAGTTGTTTGATTTTTACATGCTGCCTTGCTGCTGTCGTTATTATTCATATTCATCCCAAGGGAGGCTTGTATGAAAAATGGGACTGTATCAGCCCCCACCCTGTATGTCACCATCTCACTCTTCCTCTCTCACACTCACACAGACACACTAGTTTGGAGTCTTGTTGAGGAAGTAAAGCCAGGCTGCTCCTCCCTTTCCTCCCTCATCTAGCTGGCTTCCCCCCCTCCCCTCTTGCTCCCTTTTCTTTTCCTTCTTCAGTTTTTCTCCCCAACAAAGAGTGATCCAGCTCGTCTCCTTTCCGTCACGCGGGTAATCAGCCTCTGCTATTTCATTTGGCTCAGTAATGAAAGCAATCCCAGTGCTTTTCACAGCAGCGCAGCCCAAATAATGAGTGCAAGCTTACCCCGCCTCCTCCTCAGCCACACCTCACCCCCCAGTCCTCACCCTCTTCCTCCCAACCCTGCTGTTAATGGATGAAGAAAAGCAAATGTGTGACTGCGTGGGTGTGACTGGTGTGTGTGTGTGTGTGTGTGTGTGTGTCGGTGCATGGGTATGTGAATCGCACAATCTTGCCAAGTCCTTTGTGCCTCTTTTTCCCCTCACTGGGCTGTAAAGGAGCCTATTGTATCAAATTTGATCAGCAAAGCTCTGAAACAATTTGAAGATGTTTCGCTTTTTTAAAAAAATGAAACATGCAGCCAAACATGTTTTTCTGTGTTAGTAGTTTGTGACCTGATTATAGAGGTGTGTGCCGACAACATTCAGACTACATGTCAATAAATTAACTTTGTTTTCCTGGCAATGTTAGAGCGTGGTCTGAAAATTCAGACAGAAAATTCACAGTATTTCAGCTAAACAAATCACAGAAAAACTAGAAATTACAAGGTTTTCCTGGGTTCACTTCTAAGTCTCTGGTCATTTGGTCCAAGTCTTCCAGTTCCCGTCCAAAACCATGATGATCTTTACATACTTTTGTGTTCAAAAGTATGTAAACCAATCGGTTTTTCATAAATCTTTCAGTATTGCAAGTTATTGACTGTACCATACAGTGTGGTAGAGTAATAGAAAGTCACTATGCCATATTTGCTGCCAATTCACTGTGATTAAGTCATTCATTAGTAGCGGTATCTTCAAAGTAATATTAGTGAAATCATTCATTGTGTGAAAAATCAGGTGTTAAACAGATGATCCTCATAGGAGGAAGAAGGCAGCAGATGTTGTACATGCTGTTTAAAGTGGAGTCTTCTTTGAAAATACCAGTAAAGTTGGTTCTTTCATAAATTGCCCGGTGGGAGTGGTGTTGTTTAAGTAAAAAGTATGATTCGAGAGGGGAAATATAAAGAAGTGCAGAAGGCTGCTCAGCTGAGAAAAGCCAATGATCAGCTGCTCAGGCATTGTGATACAGTAATGCTTTGAACACTATTGTGTCAAGCCTGAAATGTTTGATTAAATCAAAACACTAAAAGAGGTCATATTGCTTTATGCTGAAGAGGAAAATATGGATGTTTTAACAAGTGGGCAACAGCTAGATTATTGTTTTGGAGTGCCCAGGCCAAATGCAGGACCTCAACCTAATGCGTCTCTCAGGCCCTCCTGCTCTTCAGGTTTTAGATATTCCCCTTCTGCCACAGACCTGGATTCAATCTGTGGGTGATTGACAGGCTTCTGCAGGACTTGGTGACAGCAGAAGAGGTCATGCAATCATTTGGATCAGCTGTTCTGAAATACAGACGCATCTAGAATATGCAGAGCCGGGGGGCCTGAGGACTGGATTGAGAAGCACTGACCTGATGGGAAACTATTTTGGTGATGTCAGTCTCGCTCTTTCCAAGGGAAAACTAACAAATTCAGCAGAATTGTGGAATGCCAGAATTGTTGACTCCGAAGAAAGACGCGAAGTAGTTCTCAGAAACATTGATTATATTACTCAGTAAGCCAAACTATTAGTGATTCAGAAGAAAGTTAATTTTTCACACATTTTTGTGACTTTACCCTGTTCACATTTTACCTTTGGGAAGCAAAAATACATACAATTCTTACTTTTCGGTTTCTCAGTTTTTTTTCTACAGTGCCGATTTTTTTTGTCATGGTCTGACTGGCAATCAAATTATCATTTGTATGTTGTTTTGCTCACACTCATATTTTAAATACACCTGTATCTAGATTTACCATCTTGGAGAATATTTCAGTGGATATTGAAAGACTCAAATGCAAACTCCCTTTTTTTACACTAAGCCTCAATTTTATCAAAAGACAATGTATAACAAACTTTCATAAATGTTGTTTTTGTCTTAAAGAACCACTTTGAGAACTCATTTCACAAGTAGATGACAGCAGTCACAGAAATATTACTTCATAGGCAACAACCTGAAACTACAGCATGGTAAATATTTGTATCAATTTATTATCATTGACCTTTCTTAATAGTCTGTGGACTTCATCTCAGAATGATGTGCTTCATCAGGCATTGGCAATAAATTATAATTCATTCTGAGACAACAACTCTCATAATGTTCAGGTTTGCTCAGGTTGATGTCAAGTTTGAAAGATGAATCTGAGCAAAGATAAAATAGAGTCTGATGAAGCATTCTCCCCAAAATGCTATAGTTTGTGTTGCATTTAAAGCTTGATGGAAACGTTGCCGGATGAGAGAGGGACAGATGTGGTGTAATCCCTAAACATCTGCTCCACTGTTTAGGCTAATTTTAACAGAGAAAATGAGAGTGGCTGTGTGAAAACTGTGCCTCTATCCTCCTGGATACAGACGCCACAAACAGTTTTAAATTGCCTCAGTTTTGTGCCTCCGAAATCTCAGCATCCATGTGGACATGAGGCGCGAATCAGAAAACGTTATTTGCAATATTTTTGAGTTTTTGTGGGTGGGAATTCAGAGAGAAATTTTAATGGAAAAGTCAGGCTAATAATTCAACAGCAGTCAGTTTTTGTCAAACAACAATTGGGTTTCTAAGCAACTGTCTTTGGTCTTGCATCTGCTCTAGAGTAGTACAGAAAAGTTTTTTTTTTTTAGTTTAATATTGTTTACTGCTGTGTAATGAGTAATGGTTGACTAATTTTTCTGTGTTAATTTTGAAAATACACCTTTAAACAAAACAAGAATTCTTAGCTTCTATTTGACAAAAAACAAAAATAGTTAGTCTGGCATACACAAGAATAAAAGCCTCCAAATACTGCTTAAAAAGTGCCAAAATGCTCCATCTGTACATTTGTATCTTCTGTTATCTCTGAGCAAAGCAGTGTAAGCCAATATACTGAAGCTCTTTTACTGCACACAAAACACTGCTTATCTTTCTAAAACAGAGCTTGTGTCAGCTGATGTGATTTTTATTTTTTAACCTCCAATTTGTAATTTAGTCATCCGGTTTTATAAAAACAGAGAGTCACCTGATTTTAGCTTGACTACCATTTCGCTTTCTCTCCTTTTTTCCTCCCATGGCTCGATTTCATTCTGATCATAGTTACACGGCTACATGTTGCAATCACAATCTGTTAGACATTATATACAAATCCCTTAGCATAATCAAACAGTATGTGTGTGAATTTTGCTTTAAGATGTGAAGTAAAAGATGTTTAAAATCTAGGAGCTGTCAAGCAAAAACATATGAACTTTTTGTTCATTGTAATGAATTCAAGTAGTTTCAAACTTTAGACTTGTCTGCATTTGAACTTAACAGGCTAAGAGTAAACGATGCTACTTCGATACTTTAGGGTAAGGAAACAATGACTTAAATAAAAGTGTTAGCTCCAGTGGTGTGGAAATGCTTTCCCCTAAAACTAGCTTTAACCTAAAAATACTGCAGCTTGACAGCTGACATTTAAACCCATTCCAGACGGCAAGAATCGAGTACAGCTTACATGCATCCATGTGACGGAGTTGGCAGACAAAAATCTGTAGGAAGTGAGAACACGACTGCATACTCTGCCAACATTTCTAGGTTTTTAAAGTTTGAGTCTCTGCCTCATAATCTGAGGCTTGCAGCTCAGTTTGTGGTGTGTTCTGATTTTCAAGTCAGTCATAAGACAACGGCAGTATCTCTGAACAAATACAAATGCAAGAAGTGCAGACAACAAGAGGGAACACTCAGTTTTATCAAGTACCAGAACAAGATTTTTTTCTTTTTTTTATACAACAAATAACACTGACATGTGTCAAGCAACCCTTACAGCATACAAAATAGGCTGGGTTGAATTCAACAGTTGTGAGTTTGTAAAAAAAAGAAACAAAAATTGGTCCATTACTGGTGAAGGTAAAAATTGTCTGTCTTTAAAAATAGCTGTCTTTCGAGTATAGATTTGTCCTTCAAA
Source organism: Poeciliopsis prolifica (assembly GCF_027474105.1). Lineage (NCBI taxonomy): Eukaryota > Metazoa > Chordata > Actinopteri > Cyprinodontiformes > Poeciliidae > Poeciliopsis > Poeciliopsis prolifica. Next base: position 16,427,178 of record NW_026562377.1, read on the forward strand.
CAATGGTTTCTTGTCTTACTTAACCTAATTTATTCATTTTGTCTTGGGGGATGGAAACAAAGCTAAACTATCAGTTTAAAGAGTTCTCACAAGCAATTTTGTTTTATGGTTGTAAGGTTGTTTAGTGTTATATAGTAATAATTCATGTCTTCTGCTCATTTTCTTCAGCAAACTGGAGAATCAGTACATTCACAATGTGCAGGCTTTCTTGCGGCGGCTGCGCTTCTAAAACCCATCGCATTTCTCTTGAATGAGAAAGAAATGCAACAAAGTGTAGAAGGTGTTCTGAAGAAAATGCGCTTGGTTAAACACGTAGATGAGAGGAGTTGCACTAAAGGTGCTGACAGCTCGGGTACTGCATTTCATGGGAATTGATCCCCAAGATGTTCTGAACATGGCACAGATGCAACAGCTGAGAGCATAAGTACCCTCGTGTGCTGAAACACTAAAAGTAATTCAGTCAAAAAATAAAAGAGAAAGAGGTTGAGAAGTTTCACGCCGCTGATATTTTTCGGTTGAACATTCATGTTTTCTGTTTCTGATCAAAATGAAATCATTCAGGTCCGGAGGACTGAGTCAGTCAGAGGGTCTGCACCTGCACTGGAAAGAGCAGGGACAGATGCTCGGCACCTCGTATCGGGAGTTTATGCGTGGTGTAAAAGTGGACGGCCTCGGGAATGGTGTCAAAGGGAGGGCTGTTCTGTCCCAGCACGTACTTCCCATCTTTACACAGGGTGAACTTCATGTGCATAAAACCCTGGCAGCTCCTGTGAAGAAAGGATAAAAAAACAAAAATTTAAAAGAATGAGTGTAGGGCTTCTAACAAAAGCAAAACAAACGAAAAAAGAACAGTAAAAGTGTAAGGGGAGCAAAGAAGCATGAAATGAAATTTGGACCGCCTAACATCGCACATATGGTCCCATGATGGTGTGTGAGCGATAGCCTGGATTTATGTTCGCTTTTTATTTCACTCTGGGAACATGAATCCAACAAAAACCTAATAACACTGACACAAATCAGAAAGAGAGGGGGGTTTGTTTGATGGATGAGTGGAGTAATGATACAACATAAACTCAGAGGAAAAAAACAAGGAGGTTGTGGCAGTGGCTTCACTAAGAGTCGTGCCTTCCCTTCAAAATCCACGCAGCTTTGAAAGGACTGCTCCTTTAAGAGTCGTCGAGCCAGCGATGATGTCTAATTATAGGAGCGAAGCAAAAGACAAGAGCTAGAACCGGTCAGCAAAACTGTCATTGTTGAGGAAATTAAAGCCTAAAACACTTAAAGTGACAAAGTGGCAAATCTTTTGAGCCTTTGAGGATTTTGTTACTTTTATAGAACTGGCACAGTACTATTTTTAAATCTATTTGATATAATGTTTCTACAGAAAAACAATAAGTGTTTGCCTTCAGGGGTTGTTGTAACTCTTCTGTATTTCGTTCAGCTTGTGATGACTCTTTCAGTTCATCTTCAAAATGAAAAAAAACAAAACAAAAAAAAACAACCTTTGACAATCACTACAACTACTGTTTACATTTCTTTGTAATCTGGGACACAGTTTTGAGGTAGTTCATCTTTTTACCCCCAGGAGATGACAGAAATAATGTCAGACACATTCTGATACTGTATGCATTTCCCCAGTGAATTTAGTTATACTGGCTTGTTAAATCATAAAAGTCCTTGTATAGAAGTTTTACTGACATGGCAGGGGTATTTATAGCAAACTGACCAAGTGCCCAGTTTGAACACAGCTTGTTAAGACTGAGCTGGTGGATACAGTTTCTAAAAGACATTTTCTTGAACACCTCCTGGTCTCATTTAGGCAATATTGTGGCAATACAAGACAAAATAGTGGAGAAAAGACAAGCAAGACCGTTTGACATCAATTGATACATTTTTGGTCATAAAACGCCAAAGCTTAGGAAGATCCACAAAAGATGTACCCTGTGGAACAAAGTTTATACTATATTCTGAAACAACAACAGTTCTAATACCAAACAGAGCAGAGATGTGCAGCCTCACTGTAAAAGCAATAGGTAACACAGCTTAATGAACACATAAGTTCTGTAGTTTCTAAACTTTCTGGTCAAAGTTGAGCTTTGAGATCCTTCTGAATCTCCATATGTTTTCATGCTTGACCCAAATTAAACTGATCTGAAGCTCTTAAATATATATCAGTGGTTAACTTGGCATGCTTTATTCAACACAAGCTCCACTAGCTAAAGGCTTTATGTATGTGGATGAAAACTCAAGGGAAAAATTACAATGTGAGCATTCATATACATGCCCCAGCTTCATAAACTCAATGGAAAACCAGAAGCAAATTTTATGCAACATGCTGTTTGAGAAAAGCAGAGACGAATCAAAATTGAAACGCTTGGAACAATCCCTATTGGACAATGAACTCTGTGAGAACCCGACCGTTTGACCAAGGAGGTCAAAATAAGTCTCACCAAACTGACATAGATATCTTAAAACACTGGTTATAATTTTTTCTTCTTTGTTGTCTTTTTCAGATCGATTGGCAGAGAAATACTTTTTGTGAAAACTTTTTAACTTCATAATGTTTCTGTTAATTTGAGTTAAACAAAAACCCACAGATCTTGATAAATTCACTTCTTTGCTGGGGAAAAGTTTCAGCACTGACCTTGCGGCCTAAGCGAACAAGATCGTGTGCGTGTGTCAAAACCACTCCGCTTGTTTAAATGAGTAATGCATGAGCTTGTTTATATGTCACCACAACACTGACTCCACTCCCCTCATTCCCATTCTTCCCTATTCCCTACCTAATTCCCTTCCTGGGTGTCCCACAGACGGTAATTCATATTCATTAGCGATTATGTGGAGGATGATGTGTGCGCTGAAGTGTGCTCTACCTGACTGATTACCACTTAGACGGCCCGCTGGGGCTACGGAGGAAGGCCACCAAGGGGGAGGCCAAGGATGCTGAGAGGACAGAGTGATGAGGGGAGACCGGTGCTAGGCCGGCAAAATGGATCGCGATTGTAATTACAAGGGAGAGATTTGACCAGATAGGCAGTATTGTGCCTCACATATGAGCATCGGTAGAGGAATCAGTGCAGCAGTGATGTTAAGTGAAGGTGATGGTAGATGGGAGAGGAAAGACGGAGACAGATGGAGAGGTGTTGGGGAGCGCAATATGAGATGAGGAGCTCAGGCGTCTGAAGTCGTGCATATACACACAGTACAAAAACATGATGATGTGTAATGAAAGTACAGAGTTTGTCATCAGACATTGATAATGAACATAGCAAGGTGTTGGATGGTTTCTAGTTTTTAGGTCTACGACTTACCTCAGGGACAGGGAGAAGTCCGAACGGTTGTTCTGACTGTTCCTCACCAAGTAGCTGCACTCTTTACACAGTGTTAGCAGCGACTCTGCCTCGGAGCGCGACAGTGAGCCGTGGTACCATCTGTTGGGTTACACACATAACGGCAACAATAAGGCGTATATATTTGATAATGTCACAAGCAAACAAAATATATCCGCACTCTTTACTGGGAGATGTGGAACCTATAGCTAAGAACCTGTGGTGTTGTGATCCTGTCATTCTAATGATAAATGTTCTTCAATGAAAAAAAATACATGCTGAAACACAGTAAACTGGATTTCCACCCGGTTGAGAGTGGCCTTACAAATAATTTATAGCTCATGTTTTTTCCCCCCCCACAGTTTGTCACATAACTTTCGCAAGTTCTCACATATTTTAGTGGGGTTTCAAATTACAGAACAACAAAGTGGCATGTTGTTGCAAAGAGAAAGGAAAAGGGTACATTGTATTCACATATTTGGTTGTAAAAAGGGTTTTAAATTGTGGCTTACATTTGTACTCAACGAACACCAGTAAAAATGTTATAAAACCTCCAATTGTGGCAATCACAGAAGCAAATATTTTGGGTGACCGTCAACAGAAACATTGCAAATATACAAGCGGACAATCTCCTTGCCCTTCGGAGAACAGCAAACGCTGATTGGACAGAGAACATCTGAACAATTTTATAATTTAACGCAAATCCTGCCTTTGTTGTTAGGCTTGGTGTGACCCAAAGGTTTCTTCCTGGATTAACCTGCATGTAGCTCCACCCATTTCCCCTCTATCAATTTTGACCAGATTCCCAGCCCTGGTGAAAAACAAAAACAACATGATGCAAGCACTGCCAGGATTAACACCTGTATAATGGAATTTGTGTGTTTAGGATCATGTGCTAGATTTTGGGGGGGTTTGACACTATATATGTAGTGAGGTATGCAATTTAGATTTTATCTGACAAGGACATCATAAATACTGTTGCTATGTCTTCTTCAAGATATGTAGTGAATTGAACTTTATTTCTTTCTTTGACAGCAGTTGTCTGCATGATCTTTCCATTTTCAGGTAATGGATTAAAACTTCATTCTCTAAAATGTTCAAGTATTTTGATATTGGCCGATACCATAACCCTGCATAAATCTTCTACAATACTTATTCTTAAAAAGAAAGGTTTTGAGGCCCTCAACTATATTTGTTCATATATTCAATTAGATGAATATGGAATCTATTTACTTCTGTTGCACTGGGTTAATTAAGCATAGAATGGATGCTGAAGTTTGCAGATTTTTTTATGTGACAACTTTTGAAAACCTAAGTACTTCACAAAAACATCTTATATTAATGCACCATTTTGGAATCCTTCACAGAGAAGCTAAATAAAATATAATGAAGATTGAGATCAGAGCAAGTTAAAATGCGAAGATGCTGACTGAATAACTTTTCACACCACTGTAAATTGTTAGTGGCCAGTGACCAGTACAAGGCAGATTCATTGACGACTGAGGAAGAAGACTCAGGTTTACAATCATGTCTTACATTTTAAAACTGTGCTGGAACCACAAATCCCCAAATAGCCCCAAAGTGATTATAACGGAGTAACGGAGCATGGCAACTCGTCACATGAACATGTTCACATGCACACACCGCTGCGTGTCTGAATTTACATCTGTGCTTAAGGGCTGCTGTTCTCCAGAGTTTCATTAGGAAAACAGCTCTTTATGTGCACAGAGACAGCACATAAATTACACCAATGATGTTTGAAATTAAGACCAGGGTAAATGTGCATCTTAAACGCTTGGACTTAATTTGTTAATGTTTAAACCTTTCCTACTACCGTTTAGTTGAAACATGCAACGGCTTCATTTGAATTTGTCCAAGCCCATAATACCTCAAAGCAGAGCAATAAAAGTGTCTTTGAATTTTTAATGGGGTTCTTTCTACCACGGTGTCTGCCCTTACATGTTCATGATGACTTTTACATAAAATTTATTGAATGTATCCATGAAAGAAACCAAAAAACATTTACTGCCTTTGTAAATGAAATTGCATGCATAAGTACCGGCATAAACTTGTGAGGCTTTTAACAAATGTTAGTCTGAGGAGGGACCTTGCGAACAGAAAGCAGTGGGTGGAGTGCACAACTTCTAAGCCCATTGTTGTACATGTTGCCTGGCAGCAGCACGTCACCAAGAAGGCTGTTCAGCACACTAAGGTCAAAAAAGAAGGATTTTGTTTGGGTGTGTCCAATTGTAAGAAATTGCGAAAGTATTAATGTTTTTAATAAGTATGACCTAATCTCAAATGGTTTCTTGTTTAAATGAGTCTTACTCCAACTATCCTAAGCACACCAGACAATCACACTGCTCTTTTGCAATAACCGTAGTGGGAAAAACATGGAAGCATTAATCATCAGTTGCTGAATGAGCTCCAGCTCTCTGCGCTCATCCTAGAAACTCGTGCTACTAGCTGCTGTTGCTTCCTCTTTGCTGTTTTCCTCCTCAGTTAAAAAAAAAAAGAAAAAAAAAGAAGAAGCCAATATTAGTTTTTCTCTTTGAAGAAAGTATCTGGTTTTTCAGGTTGCAATCTCCATTTGCTCTCTTTGTCGCTCAGAGTAGTCTGTCAAACTCTGAGCGACAAAGTCCAGGTGCCATTTGAACTCCAGTGGTTCCCTTCAACCCCTGGGGTTGGCTAATACCTAATCCAGCCAGATCAGGGCTGTAATCCAGCAAGCCTTGCAGATAGAAAGCAGTGTGCATTGCACTCACAGACAGAATAGGACTGTCTGTGAGTTCAAGTATTTCTTCTTGCTGCACATTTTAACATCACTTGAAATAAATTTGATACCTGGGAATTGGGTCACTGTCTCTTTAAGATGCTCCTGCTCTTTCTAACACTGCCTTCAGCATATTATCACAACAATGTTCAACCAATAAGCCTTTAACAATATTCTTACCAGTATTTCACTGATGAGCAGTGAGTATAATAAGCTCAGAGTATGCAGTTTCACAAGGTGTTTGCTAATTGCTGCTGCCACTAGTCTGAAGGAGCTAAGAGGTGGAGCTGCAGGGGAGGAGCACTCTGAAAAGCGGAAGCTCAACTTAGAGTCTGCAGCACCAAGGAGCTCATTGAAAGCAAGTGTTTATGAAACCTAAATAGCTTCCATGGGAAGTTGAAGGATTTCTCAAACATGTATGAATGAATTATGCATATTTGAGGTGTGTTTTTGATGACTGCATAACATTACAACATGACGAGATGCCGAAAAAAACTCAATTTCACAAACTGTAATTGTGTGCCCTTAATTGAAGTGCGATCTATGCTGATCTACGTTTTTGACACTGGCTTCCTGTTTGACTATCAGAAGACAGTATACATACACCTGTTTTTCCAGAGGCAAAGTAGGGTCTACTCTCTCCCCCATCATGGTGGGGCTTTCATGAGGCGTTCGGAACTTCATTCCTCCTCCTGCTGCGAGCGGGCTCGACCTGGGAGCTGCAGGACGCATCCGCTCTGTGGGCGACGACGAGCGATCCCACTCTGCACCATCAAACTGTGCTGTTGGCAGGCAGGGGAGGGCGGGGGACACAGAGTGACTCATGTTATTTACATAGCAATATGATCAAAGGGGATTAATCCACTCAAGCAGAAGGGAACAAACATCAGATAACAGACTGCCGCAGATCCACATAAGCAGCAAGGGGGGGATTAGATTCGAATGGATCACGTTGCAGGTCAGCAGGTCAGAGTCTGATAAAAAGAAATTTACCAGCAGCATTACAATTTGTTTGGAAATTTCAGGCTGAAGAAAGATGGAAAGATGCTGCTTTCTTGTCCTGTATTTGGTTTGCAACTTTGTTTTTGATTGTTATGACCTTTGACAATTAATTTCACATATTCAGTCAGTTAAAAATGGCAGAAATTCACAGTTTTTACACACCTTGCCCAATAGCATTCAACAGTTGCTACAAGCAGGTGCTCTACTGAGGGTATGGCAGTTGTTAAACAACAGAGGAATGAGGGCCTGGACAACTGCATGCAAATAAAGAAAGCCAATGTGGGTGAAAAGGGGTGCAGGGCTGTTCAGGGTGAGAGGTCACCTTGCTCTCTGACAGGGGGCTCCTCCTCCAGCTGACCCACAGGGGCAGGCCAGGGCAACTCCGTCAACTCCCTCATTTCTAATAGAGGAGGGGGGTGGGAGTAGAGAAAAGAGCAAGAAAACACCAGATGGGCTTTTACAACGTTCACCAAACGAGGCAGTTGACAGAAAAGAGGTGATGATTAAGAAGTGAGACCAAACACCAGAGGAGGGTTTTAATGTGAGGAAGAATGAGCGAGCAAGATGTGAGAAGTGGAAGAGGTAGACGAGAAAGGGGAGCCCTGTTGAGAGTGGAAGTGAGTGGCTGTATGTCTGTAGATGACACTGCTGTGCTGTCAACAAATGTAGTTAAGTCGACCTCCTGTAAAGAGGAGCAGTAATATAATCTAACCCATGCAACCCTTGATAAATCCCACACGAGAAAAACAGAGTCTCAGAGCCTGTGTGTACACTAATAAATCAAAGCAGATAAGGCTAAAGGAGGCAGGAGACAGAACAGAGGGGAATAGCAGCATCGCTTTTATTTATAGTAATCTGTACTTTCCACTTCAAGAAATTGTCTCTTAGCATTAAATGTAATGAAAAAAGTGACTTCAAAAGTAAGTCAACCTACAACAAAGTGTGACAGAGGAACTGAGGTGTGTGTGGGCATTTGTATTATTTTATTCGCCGCAAAGCAACAGAAGGCGCACTGAGAGAAGGAGCTGAAAATAGCTCACGATATACCATGGCTGACTGCTGTAATACCAGTCATTACTGCCGCCGTCTCTGCAAACACGCACTCACAGGTACATTATGCATTCGTGTCAGAAACACAATGCAAATCCAGCTCCTGCTCTTCGCAAAAGTGGATCACAAAACAAATAAAAGGAACAGAGGGATGACATCTTAATGAGCTGACTAATCCAAAGACCCCCCAGGCCGGCGACATCAAAGGCCATTTTGAACGGGCGTTTTGAGAAAGACCCAGGCTGTACATACATGTTCCTCTTCCCTGGTTAATTATTGAGCAGGCAGACACACTCTGCCACTTTCCTTGGCTCTCTGTGAATTATTGATGCATGGCGCAGTACAATGGCCCCATCTGGAGCGAACTGCACCTCCACTGATGCCAGGATTAAAGTGTGGCCTGGCGCTCAATGGAAGCCCAGCACGCAAACACCGGTGCACACACAAACATGTAGAGGGAAAAAAAAAACTCCTGGGACCACCACTGTCTCACCTCCCTGTTTGTCAGCTCACCATTGCCACAAATTTCACACCTCTAATTCCCAAGAAGAACTGAGAGAAAGCTCTGTGGAGAACGATGGGTTTAAATGAGAAGAACATTAAAGCAAATGAAGGATTTGAGAAAATAAGAGTGACAAAAAATATATTAGTGCTTAAAAATACAAAGAGACATAGATGAGATTTATATTGTTTTTATCTCAATTTTGCTTTTCCATAATACTCTACAATTCTTTAAAAATTACCAGTTTCAGACTGATTGCTAGGAATAACTATCTTGATTTGCCTAAAAAGGAAGTGAACCAAGTGAAATCACCCATCTTCTACGATCAGGCAAAAGCTAGCTTTACATGAAGTAGTCTAACATACATCTAGTTTTCATAAAAGATGAGAACATCAAACATTCATAATTTAGAAGAATAAAACCTGACAAGTCACAAAATGACAAGATGTGTACTTAGCTAGAAGGTCAGCACAACTTACATGAAGTATTATTTAAATAACCAAAAGTACAACCTTCTAGCAGATGCTAAAACATAATAAACCATACGATCCCTATAGACATGTTCTCATATAATTCAAAATTTCTACAGTTACAGTAGGACTAAAAAGTTTTTAAATGAAGTTGATCTTTAGTGAAATTTATGCAATTACGTTTTTGTGAATAATCTCCAAATAACTTTAGTATGGAGTGCCTCAACTGATATGAACAAATATCTCCACTTGAACATTTGCAGCAACTGCTCTGTCTGCATACGCCGTAATACACAACTGAGTCTTCATTAGCTGATCCCTGACCCAAAAACCACCTGTGCTGCCACCCTTAATCCTCACCTCACACCCATAGAGAAAACAGGATGCAGTCACAAAGGCAGTATGGAATTACAACACATAAATCAGTTATCAGAAACAGAAACGCAGTAAAGATCCTCAGATCTTTATTATATGAACCAGTGGTTCACATAGTAAAGTTTTCAGTGTCAAGTTGCAAACATTCATAAAGTTTTCCAACAGTCTCTCAAATAAATGCATTTTATCAACTCACAGTTTGTACACAAGAGTTTAAACTAACATCTGTTCAGTTGCTTGTTGATAGAAATCAGTCACAGATGCAAATTGCTCGACGGAACAAAGATTCAGAAAAGACCGAAACATAAACCTCCACTCAATTGCAAATACTGAGCCACACACATGCAAACTAGATACTCAGCTATGCCAGTCATTCATGAGGAAGAAACATCTGGCTGATTCCTGTGTAATGAAAGTCCTGTGTCATCAAATGAAAATTGTTATTGTTTTGATTCTCTAACAGCAGATTGTTTGATTGACTGCCTCTGAACAAAAGGCAGAAAAAGAAAAAAAACTCTGATGCAGTAGGAAGTGTTGCACTGAAACACTTCAATGCTAAAATAAAGAAGTGTTTTTAGTTTTATTTTTCTCACTTTTTAACTTGAAACTATGAAACCGGTGATAGCCAGACAGTATACCAAAGTCTTTAGCCCGCCTCAACTGCATGCGTATAATTAGTAGAATCTACTTTGTGGGAGGGCAGGCTCCTTTTTTAGATGTGGGTAGAGAAACCGTTGCTTCAGGTGAGAGATAACTGACTTTCTTAGAGACAGCGGCTGTATTCTACGTGCGTTTCAAATTGTGAAAGAGCAAAGACAAGAGATCGGGTACATTTAGTCGATTGATGAAGACATCCATCCCCACACACAGCTCTGCCATAGAGTCTCTGCACACAAAGACCTTCTGTCAAGAGGAAAGCACTTGTGTGTACAGACAGAAATAAGACACATGCATTTGCAAAAGTATATCCTTAAAATGCTGAAAGCCTCATGACTTCTTTAAAGTAATTTTACGGAAATGCATTACTAATTTGATTCACTTTTCCATTTCATTTTTAAATACTTTCCTTATATTTATTTATTTGCTTATAAGTGGAGGATTACCTCTTATTTCATATTTGCTCGCCCTGTCCCACTTATATTGAACAGTGAAGATGAAACAAGAGGAGATGGCTCTCCATTAACGTCAGAGAGGGTTCTGGCTGCAACAGGGAAGGAATAAAATCAGTAAAGTGACAAGCAAGCGAAAAGGGGCGAGGGAGAGAGAAAGCAAGATGATGACAAGAAAGAGGAGGTGGGGAAAGAGTGAAGGGGGGAGGCCTGTGGTTCTGCCAGGAAGTTGAGTAGCTGGTCAGATGGCCCAAGGGTCTGCTTAAAGCAACAAAGAGAACCATCAAGCCAGAAATGGAAATCTAATTTTCTTTTCCTGCTTGCACGTTCTTACAGACACACACGCACACACACACACAAATATGCATGATGCAACAATGCAGGATCCCTGAGCCTGTCAAAGCATACAATCACGACAAAGCTCTTACTGACACAAACACACCGACATAAAGTTTTTCATGAATTAAAATGTGAAACTGAGGAAAAGACAATGCATTCTGATATTTAGTGTCAGATACAAAAGATTTACTTTGTTTAAGAAATCATTTGATCTCATTTCCAATGTCTGGTTTTATGCTTTGGTTTGCCAAAGAACACAATTTTTGTTCTTAAACCAAAATTCAAAAATCATTGCTAATTTCTTAAAAGTAAACATGCTAAGTTAATTTTTCAGCTTATGGTTTTTGACTGATGGAATATGTCATTTTGTCTCACCAATATTCCAGACTTTTTTGGGAGCAACATGGAGAAGACTTCCATGTCTTATATCAACCAGGCTTCATTCCTAACCCAACATATTGAACTAATTCCAACACAAAAGTCCAAAAAGTACTAAATCTAAATGAGGTTTTTCATTGACCAGACAGAAAAATAATCTTTGTTCTTCCAAATATATGCTAATGCTGCCAAATCCAATGAGCTGAGGGGTTCAAATACAGCCCAAATATTGTTGAAGCCCAATCATAGTTTTGTAATGTTTCAAATTCAAACAATTCAGTGCTTTATTTTGCAAGCAAAATAAATTGTGAAATTTATTTTTGATCCAGCAAGTGTTATCCTGAACCTGTAACTGGGAGTGTTTTTATCTCAACCTTCATTTTAGGACGCACACGTTCACCGTGCTGCAGAGATTCTATGAATAGTCCAGGTCTTTTTCTGTTGCTTAATGAGCAGCTGCAGTGGAACGAGTGGAGGATAAGTGCTTTGCTCAACAGCAACATTACAGTAATTGCTAGGGGTGGCGATGTTATTTCTTCTCCTCCTCTATCCAGCTGGTTTCGGGCTCTACATCATGAGCTCCACTGCGCTAACACTCACATTCATTGGCTCAAACCTTTTGTTGTGGTCTATAAAACTTAAAAACATTAAAAACACCTGAAACACCCAGTCATCTGTTAATTAGGAGAAGCCATCAGAGAACTAATAAGATGGTCTCTCTCATTAGTTCCCTAATAACGCAAGATGGCTGCAGGGCCAGTTGTTCAATGCACAAATGTCCATTAACTTCCAGGAATTAATGACTTCTGTAATCTGAGGTGAATGGTAACACTTTGTTTTTTTTTTAAAGCCATCAACATGTCAAACTCTGAGGGACTACTGGGATCAATTTCACATGACCGCTTGAAGTGGACTCCAAGTCTAAGAAAATAAAAAATATATTCGGGGGGGAAACTCATTTAGACTTATTCAAAAAAATAGCCGCAGCGTTCAATTTTCACACCAGCGATTACATTTGAGCGGGGATAAGCCGGGAGAATTGTAATCATAGAGATGCTGTAGAGAAGCTTTTGCATAAATAAAGTACACATAAATCCCCCCCATCCCCCTTTCACATCCTCACTTGAGCCAACATGCATGGACGATCCTTTCACGGTTGAATTAAGTTTGTGGTCATGATCAGGGCTGTAAAAAAATAAAAAAACAAAACAAAAAAAACAAAAAGTTGGAAACCCACATGTGCATGCATGAGCCTGAGAGCAAGTGCTGATGAGGGGCTGCTGGCAGATTGCGATACCCCATCTACTGCCCCCCACCATTTGCCCACCCGCGGCAGGTTATCTGAGTGAGTATGTCACATCAGCAGGGAGGAGAGGACGGGGGGGACAGCTCTGTCACCACTGGAGCAATGGTGTGTACATGTGTGAGAAAGCGTGCCTGTGTTAGAGGATGACTGATTGCGCCGTGGCCGCAGTGGCCCTGAATCCCCCGTTACAAGCCGCTCTCCTCACCTCACAACATCTCCTGACCATTAATAATCCTCTCCACTGAAACACCAGGCCTCCATTAACATCCACCGAGCCGCCACCAAGCATCTCACAGCATCAGACGTCCCTTTCCATTTGCATGCAGACTTTCTCTATCCTATTCTCCATCTCTTCTCATCTGCATCGCTCTCAAACCTCCGTTCTCATCTCTTTGTTCTGTCTTCTGTAGCCATGCCTTTGCTGCACCGTCCTTTCCATCGCTTCCCGCCCTCACAATGTGGGCCATGCTTAGCGATGCCGAGAAAGTCCTGGGGAATAGGGATTAAATGTGAGAATGGAAAATACTGTTTGTGTGTTTACACTCCGGTGCCTCAGTGCACTGAGACAGACAGCAAGCCAGCTCGGAAAGCTGACTTCGAATGGAAAAAACTAAATAAAATAGTAAAAACAAAGGGTCAAAGAACTCGGGTTGCACGAGTGTTTTCCTACACTTTATGCTCTAATAGTGGTAGGAATACACCCCCCCGCCCCCCTGCAGTGATGCATAATGTATATGTCACAAAGAAGAGAAAACAGATACAGCAAGTGAGGAGTGCAAATTAGGTGAGTGATGACTTTAGCTTTTAAATTTACATGAGCACATCTTCATTTGAAATCATCTCCTCTGTCCAATAAGTTACAGTGCCTCTGTGCTCTTCACTCGTTTGGCTGATTTGAGTTTTAATGCGATGAGAATGGATTTCTGTGTATGTGCATGGGTATCCAGACAATGCTGTGCTGACCGTGACTTTCCTATTAACACTGGATCAGTCACACATGTGTAGGCATGTAATTAACTGAGGGGAGGAGAGAAGGGATGGAGGTGAGCGAGGATGAGGGGAGGTTGATTTATTATCCCATCACCTTGACCTTGGTGACTTGGAGATACAGCTCAATTAAGTGGACTTGGCCTGGCATTCTTTACACCTACATCCCCCTTCCTAATGATTTATCAAGACTGTTAGCTTGCACCATCCCCTTGCTTTAAAAATACTATGAAGCAATTTCACCTTGTCGCTTACTATCTCTTTTCCCCTTCCACACAATCCTGTCATAACAGCAAACCAAAGCCCCTGTCAGTCTTGATAATCATCTCAAAGCTTGTTGAGAGTGTAGTCAACCACATGTCTAAGCAAAAAGAAATCAATATTCCTCCAGAAAGATTTAAACTCCAAAAGAGAGAAATATATGTCATCTGAGCTCAGACAGTGAAGGTTACAGTAGTCCATTTCTAGTTAAAAAGCTATGTAGATGCAATGATGGGGGGAGGAAAATGATTTTTTAAAGGTCAGGACAGTTAGAATATTATTTTTACCATGTACTATCAGCGGAAAAGCAGTCTGTGAGCTCAAATGAAGGTTCTGACCTTTAAAAAAGATAATTTTGAAGCACAATTTAACCACTGAATAGCTAAAAAAATTATACAGAGAGAGTCTCTTCAAATACACATTTGCTGAGATACTGTAGAGTTTTCACTCATCTAAAAGATTTAAAAGCCTTGGTCTTTCATTGGCAGACATTTACACTTGTGCTGGAAAACATTTTAATGAATTGGAATATTGTCAATAAATACGGGAGGGCTTTCTGTGAGAAAAACTGAGTATTGATCAAACATTGCAAAAGCAGAGCTAAACTACGGTAAACAAATAAACCAGTGAAATCAATGACTGACCACATCTTTGTAACAATAGTGCCTTGGAAAAGCATTCACTGCCTTTGAACTTTTTCATATTTAGTTACATTACAGCCACATGTTTTTCTCTGGTTATGGAAACAGTATTAGAATAGCACCAAATCAAAACAAAGTAGTGCATAGTTGTGACATGGAGGAAAATGTATCGTTTTCAAAATGTTAACAATAAAAACTCTGAAAAATGTGCCCATTTGAAATCTGATACCCCCAAAACAAAAGTCCAACAGATTGCAATCACAAATCCCCTATTTGCTTAATGTAGCCCACCTTTGTGTAATTTGATCTCAAAATAAATCCAGCTGTTCTCTTTTCAGCTCAGTTTGTGTATATAGCGCCAAATCACAACTGTTGCCTTGAGGCACTTTATCAGAGAGAAGTTCTTTGAAGGTCTCAGAGGGAATTAAGCAAATTTTAGCCGAGCATGAAGATCAACATTCAAGGTAAACAGATCACATATAAAGTTGCAGGGAAATTTTAAGCAATATCTCAAATTGTGGGCATCTCATTATTTAATTATCCAGAGACAGAAAGAGTATGATGACTGCTCAGACAAGCAAAGAGAAAAGTAACTAGAGAGAAAATTGTATCCTCTCTAGTTAGGTCCAGGATAACTCTGGAGGAGCTGCAAAAACCCACAACTCAAGTGGGAGCTTCTGACCAAAGCTCACTCATCATTGTTGTCACATGCTTAGCTTTAATACCAAGTCAGTGACTCTTATTAGTTGGCTGGATTTCCTAAAATAAAAATGCCTTCTTCCAAAACTGGCATAATAACCTCAGCTTGACCCAAATGTTTGTTTTTTTTTACCTTGGATCTGTATTTATGGTTTGTACTAAATTTACTCTATCTCTGTTCATAAATCAGATTGTTTTGTTTCGTGCCCCAACATTTCTTGTGAAATGGAGATATATAATCAAAGAGAACATCTACTACAATAGTTGAGCGTACCTAAAAGTCTGTCCTTCATAGAAAAGTGCTGAAAAACAGATTATCAAAAGAATGCTGGAAGAATGCCATAATAACGCTGGACTTCACCCTGAACACACAATCCCCACAGTAACCTATACCAGTACTTAAATCATGCTGTGGGAATGCTTTTCGTCAAGGACAAGGAAGCTGGTAGGAATTAAATATAGGGCAATCTGCTGGAGGCTTCGACAGACAGAGGTTGGGATGAAGACAACCCCAACAATCAACCATAGCTGCAAAGAAATGTTTCCGGTCAGCTCAGATTCATGTGTTAGAATGGCCCAGTCAAAGTCTACAAGAGGTCACTCTTATAGAGTGATCTACAAGATATTAAGCCGGACAATGAATAGAAAATGCCAAATATTTTATTTTCATTTGTAAATACATTTGAAAACCAGGTATCCATTTCCCTCTAATTGTCAATTACATTTTAACTTACGCTTAACTGGCACATACCATCCTAATGAAAACTTTTGTATCTGCAATATGAAAAGATTTGACAATAAATAAATAAACTGGTTTGTGAATCATCGCATAAAATGCAAACCAACATTATCTGAAGAACTTTAACATTTACAGGCTTGATGCAAAGGGCAGATGAATATATTGTAATGATTATTATCTGGCTTTTCCATTAAAACAGTAGGTTTTCTTCCTTCAGTTCTGGAGCATATCTTTTCTTCCTACCTGCAAAAGCTTTGGAGATGTGATCCTTTTTCCATTCCCAGGGTTGGTCGTACTCGTCTGCTGGTCTCTCGTCATCTTGCGGTAGCCTGCTGGTCTCCTTGCCCTCCTCATGAAGTTCTCCGTAGACATAGCCCAGGCGCTGTCCTCGCTCATCTTCATACGGAGTGTCGTAAAGCTGCATCCCTCCACGCACTCGCCCTCCTCCGGGGGTGCGCTGCAGTTCTGACATAGTACATGCAAACCAGAGAAGAAGAAAAAATAAATAAATTTAAAAAATCACAAAAAGAAGATGAATATGCAGTCATTCATATATTTATCATATTTAACAAGTCAGCAAGAAAAATAGCTCTTGTCTGAAGCAATTACTCTTATCAAAACACAATCCCAAAATCATTCTTCCATCCAAATTTAAAATAAACAAAAAGCTTGTTGATCTCTGACATGCCCAGCATTAGAGAAATTAAAATAATTATGTTTGCACAGCTTGCAGCAGGTCCAGAAACCAATGTGGTTTCCCCCAACAAGAAACTGGGTTAGATGCCGAGGGGAAGCACAGTACTTTCTCTCTCTGTGTCCATCCTGCATCTCAACCAGCAATATCCAGCATGGCTCACAGCAGTGTTCGTGTCTCCTTGTTAACATTTTCATCAATTTCTCAGTGGGGTCCAGACAACAAATGGTTCTCAGCACCTGCATCTGTTCAGTGGAGTCAAATATGGCCATGAGATAAAATTCTTCCAAAGGGATCTACAAGCAACAGGAGTCCCAAAACATCCAACAGTGTTTGATTTTTTTTATTCTTTTTAATCAGAAAATGTAGAATGAGTTGGAATTGTAGTAAAACAAAAGCCATGTTTGTGTTAGCATAAAAATGCAGACAGGACGACTATGGAGTTTGTCGTGACAAAACAGTGCTTTCAGGCAGCTGGTTATTACCATGGTGACCAAGTGGGAAGACCCTGACGGAAAAGACCCTGAGGTTATAAAAAGAGGGAGAACAGGAGAGAAAGGGGGAGCGAAGCCAGGAGGGGAGGGGAAAAAAGGATGTGGTAGATTCAAGAGCAGTGGAAGTGAGAAGAGGAAAGAGAAGCCCTGATGAAACAAGTGGAAGAAAAAGGCAGAGAGAGAAAGAGTGAGCGAGCGATGGCATGAGAGATTGAGGAGGGCAGGGGATTGTGGTCTGTCAGCATTTGATGTTAAGTCATGAAGACAGGAGCACAGCAGGGCTGAATGCTGCTCTACCTGCACTGGGAGCTGGCGGTGTCACGGCAGCCTGGTGACAGAGAGGAGATGAAGGTTGGGAGATAAAAACAAGATTGGAGGGAATAAAATGATAAATTCAAAAGAGGCACGATGGAGGAAAATGGGCAGGGATTTGGGAAGGGGTGAGAAGACAATTTTTTGGGGACAAAAGATTGAGTGAAATGATGACAGGAAGGCATGCAGATGCGTGTCAACAGGGGGACCGGCCTTTTATCCTCACAAACTGAATTCATGACTCATGACAAAGTGAAGAAATTTTTTAATTTAATCAATTTTAGAAACCACATACTGAGTGAGTGATAAATATTATGCCACTGTCACATTTGCCTGCTGCTTCCATGACTTTCAATGACAAAGAAAGACTGAGATAGACAGACAGACAAAAGCCAGCTCTAAAGTGACAGACTCAATTCAAAACCGATGACAGAGCTCTGACAAAGCTGTGCCATCAGCTCTCTGAATCTAATCTCTCAAACGGCTCCATCCAGGGTCTGTAAAGGGTCTGTTGCCTCAAGGTGGCAACAGATTAGCTCCTTTCTCTTATTCCTAATATTGTGAAATCCCTTTCACTACCAAAAGGGCACCAAGAGTGAGAGCGATGAGCAGAAAAAATATATGCACTAAAGGACAGATTAAAGAGACAAACCAAAGAATCCCTTTGGGGAGACAGGAGAGAGCCCTCGAGATGGAGAGATGTAGAAATGGAGGGGAGGAGCGATGGATGTGGAGGGGGGTAGGTCTTTACACTAAATGACTGGGACAGACCAGGGAGAGCGCTGGGGGGAAAGGGTCAGAAAAAGATGTTGCTGAAGGAGGGAGAAATGAAAAACGATGGGTCTGTGATGGATGATGTGGGAGTAAATTGCGAGGGCAGAAAGGGGATCTGAGCCTGGACGGTGAATAAACACTTCATGATGTTGAAAGCTCACGAGCCTGTGGTAGACAAAAATCCAGTGCAGTAAGGTGTTTTCACACTTTGGTAAATTCCAAGTAAATTTGAATTAGAAAGTCATTCTTATCAGTCCTCTCAAAAGACGAGGCCATCATTGACATGATTTGCTCAAAGAAACTGCTGACAGTACAGATAGTACTTCATGATCTAGGTCCACATTTTACCCGTGAAATAATATTTTCAGATTTAATATGATGACTTACCTTCACAAACACAAGTAAAAAATAACTAATTTCAACTTCCCATTTGTTTAAATGCAATTAAATGATTGCATTTAAATCAATGTTCAGTTAAATGTCTATTTTAACTGTTAAAGTATAAATTCCCACTAAACTATTAGTAAAAGCTAAAATAAGTAGAACCGAATCTGACAATTAGGTAAATTTGATCTTTTTTAACCTTCTCTTTTCTACAACTAACTCTGCTCATGTGAAGTTTTACGCACAAACTACTCAGGAAAAAAAAAAGACTAGTGCACAAGCATAATGTACAGAGGTATAATAATAAAGAGGTTTTTATTGTACAAAAGTCTTCACCATCTTTATGAGTCCACTGACCTGTTATGACCCTCTGAGCTTCATACGGTTCCATGTAGCCATTATTCTCGCAAGGGACAAGACCAAGATCTGGATCCGGACGATGTTCCAATCGCGCGTCGAATGGATCTGAATAATCTGTGTCTCCTGCCATTGGGGCTGACGGGACCACCTAAAAGATGAAACAAAGACCTACTTATAAAGCAGAGGCACTTTTTGAGGTGAAACTCATTTACACCTGGAGAAGAACAAAAAGGAAAAAAAAGCTGACTCAGAATAATGAATTCAAATCAACTAAAGATTTGCAACACAAGCCAAAATTCCAAAGTGGTAAGTTAGTTTGACTTTTTCAGTCCTCCCAACATGGATTTTGTAAGATTTGCATTGAAGTTTTGAAACCATCATTTTGTTTTTTGAAATAATTTGTGAAAGTTAAAGAAATGGTCTTGTGGAAACAGTATATCTTCAAGACTCTTAAAATTTTGTAAGAAAAAAAAAAAGGCCCATGATTGTTGGTGAATTAACTGATTCACAAAATCTTTATGCAAAACATATAAACATACTCTACATCTCCATATCTTTGTTAAAATCTTGAATAGAGGACAGGTGCTTATGCTTTTTGGCTTCAAAAGGAGTGGACATAAAAGCAGGAGACATGAAGCTTTTGTTTCTCCATGCAAGCACAGAAGGAATAAAAAAAAAGCTGTGGTCATCTGGCAAAGTGACAGTAACACAGCCAACCATATGGTCGTAGAAACACGCACATATGCAAAAACACATGAGACCCAGTCTAGAAGCGTGTACATCCTTTGTCTCTCCTTTTCTCTCACAAAGGAAATTACTGCAGAAAGGCCCCACTTCCCAAAATCCTGCTAAACAGGCTCACGCCCTGGTGAAACAACGTCCTAATCTCTTGTTGATTCTCTAACAGGTTATCTATTGATGCACAAGAATCTGTTATGGTAATTAGAATGTGGATGTTCCCACAGATCATGGCAAATTAATGTGCATTAGAGGGAGAAGGGCAGACAGGGGAGCTATCGACTTTAGTGGGAGTATTACTTCAATCCACTTCAGGACTTTTGCTCTTTCTAGCGGTTTCCATGAGCTTGTTTGTGGATTAAACTGCTATGATGAAATTTATAAGATGTTCTCCAACTTAGTCAGCGTTTTTGAGTTAATGTCCTTGTAAAGCCCTTACTTTTGCAAAAATTGTTCTTTAAAGAGCTTTTTCATTTGTATCTCAAAGTTTTAAATTATGCATTCATGTATTACGTGTGTATTTTTAAAACAAGACAAAAAACACACATTCCTGACGACAAAAACAGCACTAAACTTGAAATACAATTCTTCGTAGTCCTTGATACCTCTCCAAGCAGTGTAATGAATGTGGCCCTGCAACATGTGCACGTGTGATGGTCCCTCTCAGCTTGCAAAACCAAACCTCATCTATTATTTATGGACGGACATAAACTCAGGGGACCATGTCCCCCTCTAGCTCAATGGTGCACCAAAGCCATCCATTTTTCCCCCTCCGCCTATGGTAGTAAATTTATGTGTGTAGGATGTTATGTGATTTACGTAAGCAATACATATCTTCTGACACACATTCCCAGGAAGTTGATGATTGAATCTGATCATTAAAACTGTCACCGTGATGGAAATGGGATGAAAGAAGTGGGAGTTTTTATGTCTTTTGGTTGACTTCTCTTTATGACTCCAGCCCACCTCATTTGACAAGAGGAAGATATTTCACACAATTTCCTTTGTTGTTTGTACATCAGTGAAGAAGTCAGGGAAGCACTGAGAAGAAGAACTTTCAGTTCATTTACCACTTAAGGGTGCGCAATCAATTGTAAACTTGGAAAATGAAGGCAGAAAAAGGTACAAGGAGCTATTTAAAAAGGAAACTATGGTACCTATGAAGGATCATTGGCTTTATATTAAAGAGACTACAAAGAAGCACACTTCCTTAGGAGGTGTTCATTTTGCCATTTTTACAAGGAAAATTCTGTCCACGACTGACAATTTTTTGAGGAACAAAAAGACACTACCTACCACAAGATGCTACTTTGTATTGGGGACATGCTACCATCAACAACAAACAGGAAGGCTGAACAAACTACAAAAAAGTTGTTCTGTTTCATCCTTTTAAACTTTAGATCATGTTTTGTTAAACGACATCCTGGATTTATACAAATTGGAAACCTTGTGATTTCACTGAAATTAAAAAAAATTCTGTGAAATCAGTGAAAAAGTCCACCTTCCCTATGAAATAGAAACATAGACCACTTATACAGTTTGAATGATAAACACGCGAGTTGTGCAAACTTCCTATACAAGTTGCAAAAGGAATTTTAAATGTCAATTCATAAGTCTTTCATTGTTTTAAATTATTAAAACCTTTCTTTACAGCAACTGCTCTTTCTTACACACACAGCAAAATGTCAACTCAACTCCTAATGCAAGAAATTATTAACTTCCTTCATGGAAGGAAGATTAGAACAATATTTTGAAAGTTGTTTGTTGTTCTGAAAGAGAAATCAGGAAGTCAAAGGTTCACAAAATCATGACATTTGAAATCAGGTACAAGTCATTGATCAGCATATGGCTAAAAAAAAAAAAAGCTAAGAATCAGCAGGTCTTACAGGCTCTGGTTGGTCTTCCAAAGAGATGGAGCTGAGAAGAATCTTGGTGCGTCCCAACTCCTGGGAGTCCACTTTGATCAGCCTGTGTTTAGGAGACTTCACGTCCACACTGGAAGACTTCATGGGAGATCCGTACACCGGTGTGGAGGGGTCAAAAGTCCCAGATTCCCCTCTGGACCTGCTCTCCGCATCCTCATACGGATCTTCAAAGTCGAGGTCCCTCTGCAGGCGGTACGCTTTGAGGATCTCGCTCTCTGTATAGTCCGGAGTGGGTGGCTGTGGGGGCACCTTTCTGCCAAAGCTCAGGTAGTCCTTTAGCCACTTGGCCATGCTGGTTCAGCTTCCAAACTTGGTGCTGGATAGAAAACTGTGAAAAATGTTGGGGGTGGGAAAGATGCAAGATTATTGCTGGGCTTTAATTCAGATGACACTGCATAAGATATGAAGTGCTTTGTAAAAGGACTTTGTATTAATATATAAATATTTCGATTCTATCAGCAACTATATTAATCCTTCTATCCAAGATCTACCTTCTCTTAATCACAGAGCAACAGCCTATGTGCTGTTACATGCCTCCATGTGACATTAACCTATGGAGACAGCTGGGCTTCATGGGCTCCTTTTGTTTCAACCATGGGAGCAGAGCGCCTGGCAACTGGACTTTGCCCAAAGGCTTCTATTACATCTCACACCCCTGCAATAAAAGTCCGACGATAAAGCCAGGGTGTAAACATATAGAAAAGACCAAGAGAATATGTTTTTAAAAAAAACACAAAAAAAACTCATCTACACGGAAAGCTTCTAACTTTTTAACTTTTTGACAAATTTTTACAAACATTAAGCGTTGAGTTTACATTTTATATATTAGAGGAGCTTTACAAAAACTGAGATAGAAAGATTTTTGCCCAAACTTCTGTTCCACAAAATTACCAAAATAATGGATTGAAACATGGTAGAAAACTGCGCTCCGAACGCGCAATCGCTTACCACGCCAATTCAGTCCCTCGGCCACTTTGGATGCAAAAATCCGCGCTTCTTCATGTCACTAACGTTAAAACTGCACACACACGGCTGTAATCCTTGTCATAAAGCCCGTTAAACCTCAGAAGACTGAGGAAACAGGAGATTTCGGAACCCTTTCTTTCGGAAACTCGAGCGCACCGAAATCCATCCGGACTGCCTCCTGAAAAATGTGCGAGTGAAGAGAGCGACGACAGCTCGGAGAGAGAGGCACAACTCAGCCGAGCGTTTAAAGGGGAGGCGCTTCGGTCCCAGAGGAATATCCTCCTGCTGCCTTTCGCAATCAGCAGAGCGTTCATTCATTCAAATGTCTGTACACATCATGCGCCGTGCAACAAGAAATAGAGCCCCTTCTTCCAAACCACCGTCAACGTAACTGAGTCTACAGGCAGAAACACGTTTCTCAGGTGTGAATTATTCATCGCCATGACATCACTGGCATTTATTTTTTTTTTATTTATGTTAGAAAGTCAATTAACGTCTTCGTAATTATTTTTGGTTTCAAGACACAACGCAGCAGGAGCTGTTCAGAGAGGACTGCGTAAAACTGAGAAATCCACTCATCCAAGCGAGATAAACCATGCGCAGAATAAGATGCGGACGTAAAACAAGACGATCTAACAAAAAAATAAATAAATGAGACTTGTCCAGTTTTATTTTTAAAAGAGGCATTCTTTAGTGTACGCACTCTGCCTCCTTGATGTTTTACATTTTCTCACTTATCTTCTCCCACGTGTCACATTACCCTTTGTCCAAGCTGCTAAATTGGATTGTATGCTACACTGAGCCAGGCACATCTGAGTCTGTTAAAAGATCGTAAATGCCATTTTTTTTCTTTACGACTCCTGTGAGCTCACTTTCTCCCAGAGGGCGGGTAACTGTATGAGGTCATCGAGCCACAATCCACCCCCACCACGGCCATCATCACAGCCATCAGCACTATGACATCTAGACTTCCACATCCTCCCCTTTGCATGTTCACCAAGAACAAACACTATTACTAGATCAAAAGAAACACATCCAATATGTCCATGTTTATTTGATTTATTTATTTATTACCACATTCCAAATTAAATCACTCCTCATGGTTATCTTGAACATCCTCGCCTTATAAACAACACTGGGAACCCCCACTCCTTACTCACCAAACATGAAAAAAGCAGATAAAATCTTATAATGGGTGCAATTTATTATTATTATTATTATTTGTAATTAATACTAGGCTTTGCCACAATGAGACATTTTGACATAGTGTCTGTCACTGAGGACAGTGAACTTCTGTGGTAGAGATCCAGCAAAAGTTTTTTTATTTACTTCTGCTGGATTCTGGATCTGGGAACGACATAAGATCACATGTTTTGCATATCAGAGGACTGAAACTTTGGATTTGGATTATTCAGAGGTGGTTATAATACAAGCTGATTCAGATGTACTTTCACTTTCATTGTGAACATACACAATGTTGTTTGATGTTTTTTTTCCAAACAAGACTGTGTTTTAATGATGTACAGCTATGAACCAGAAGTGTGAATAAATTGTGTTTAAGTACAGCTATAAAGAAGTTTCACAGCATCTATATTTTGAGGATGGGGTTGATGAGAAACCCTCTAAATTAGTATTCCAGCTTGTTGAGACGTTTCTGCTAACTGTTTCATATTTAAACTTTGAGAGTGGGGGTATAATGCATTCATAGTGTCTGTCTTCCTTCAAGTCCTGTTGTACTGTCTTAAAAGGTCTATCATACGGGAAAAATGTGCATACAAGTACCCACATTTGTTATAAAAAGTAGAAGAACCGAGTGGATCTCCTTTTTTCTCTTTATGCAAGGATTTATTTGTCCCATTTTCACATGTCAAGAGTTAGTATGCAGTGTTAAATATCTCACAGAAAACAAATAAAATCAATTCATTCATTAAATGACATTTTGGGCTAACAATCCAAGAAAACATATACCTTTCCTAAAATTGCTAGTAGAAAATAAGAGATGTAATCCTTTCCCCATATGTCAACAAAAACTACTGAGCAGCAAATTCCTTTATCCCCTTCTTGTCTTTTCTCTGCCATAAATGATTTCCTTTCTTTCTCATGTCATATGCTTGCATGTTGCAGCAATCTTTCCCTTTTTGCCCCTTTATGTCCTCTTTTATCCACTCAATTCACTCTGTACAGCTCATTCTTTAAACATCCCCCTCACAGGAAAGTAGCATTGAAGATTTAATTTATGTTTCTATCCTGTCCAGGCTGAGATTCAGGAGTTTATGGATGAGACGATTGAAACAAAGAGTGAATGTCAGGGTGAAATGAAAATCAGGAGCTCTCTAAGAGGAATCCTCAGGCACAGAATTGCAGGCAATCGGACAGGTATCGTGCCATTTCATTATGCTTTTATCATGGAAAATGAAAAACAGTTGCATAACTGCCCACACTAATTATATTTTTAAAAATGGAAACAGCACCAGCACAAGGGTGCTACAGAATTGATCAGAGAACTAATAACACTGTCTCATTATAAAAGGCTATATATGGAATCAACAATTTCCATGAAGTTCAGGTTCAACTGGCATTTCTGTATTATGAACATTATAAACATCCCCAGTTTTTCTACCAGATTCAGTGGGAGGTAGATATTAATTACATAATAACAGAACAACAAAAGTTATATTTGAAAGCTCTGAATTTAACAAAAACCCTTTGTGATTATCAAAGGAATAGGAAAAAAAAAAAGCAAAACTGGAGAAATAATTGATTTCTATAATTTCATCTGCCTAGCACTTACTGCCCTCTTTTGGTGGCTGATGTGAATTGTCTTTTAAAAATAGATTACCTTATTGTTTGGTCTTAAACTGTTGAGTGATTATAGGATATTTGGTCAAATTTATTTACCCGAGTTTTGATGTAATAGCTTACAAATTGGCATTTCATACTTCAAGATATATTAGTTTCACAGCACAAAATTGTATTGCACTAAAAATTGAATTGGACTGGATAGACTTTATAATGTGCTGTATTTTTTCTGAACACTGTCTTGAGATAGCTCTTCTAATCGCGTAGGTCTATATAAATTATTTTAATGTCTCATAGAAGACTTTTATCTGTTTAGGTAAATTGCTAATACTTTTCCAAAAATACAATAGAATGGTATGCCTTTTGCACTATTTCAAAACAAAATATTTATTGTTTTTTGTAGATATAATCTGTGGACTGCGTTATCATATTGATTATTGGGCTATAACTAAATACATTGGTCCATGTTCAACTTTTTTTGTCCTTTTGAGTTACAGTTCCAAAAACTGTAAGCACATGTATGACTCAAATCCAGATCAAAAGTAAAATTTCTCCTGACCTTGTATCTTGCATTCAGTCTTTGTTAAAACGTTTTTCACGTTTTGTCGCATGATATTGATTTTTGATCCATTATGTCGGTCCCTTTTACAATGCACTGTAAAGACACATAAAAACGTGACAAAAGTATACTTTATTGGGTATTGTTAGCTTATCAGTTTTTAAATGAATATATCATGGCTGGATTTTTTTTTTTTTTATTTATCTTAAGGTTTTTTTGTAGTATGAAGCATCATAACAGCAAGAAATAGGAGTTTTTTCTTGCTGTTATGCCATTAGTTGTCTTTAAGCTTAGGAAGTATTACAATTTGAGCGCCGAGTGAACTTTTTAAAAAAAATGATTATTTATTTACTTTAAGTCTAAACTTAACTCACCTCTTAACGTTTCCCGGGTCGAGCTGGTTCACCGACGCCATTGGTCAAACTCACAGTGACGCTATGAAGACCGCCCAACACCTCGGGACACCGGAACTTTCTCTGCACTAACTGGAAAAATCTAAGCTGATAAGACGAGCTTAAAAAAAAAAGAAATATGTTCTTTTTTTTATTCAGAGGTGAACACATGAACAATTGAACACATGCATCGGTTTAAAACGAGTAAAAACGATATCCGTGAATGCTCGTGCGTCGAGGGATCGCTCAGCAGACGAGGCGACAGCTTCAATCCATCATTGCCAATCAACCGCTGAGCCGGCCTTGTGCGCGCTGCTGATTGGCTGGTTTCGGGCTGGGGCGGGCTCTGTTTGTGAGTCGGGGAGTCAGCCGTGAATTCAGTATTTTTCTGAGAGCAGTTGATGTGCAAGTGAAATACCACCTACCAAAAACTGGACTGACATCCACAGGTAGGCGGCAGGTTTATCTGTCAGCTAAACTTTACTATTTAATTTATTGACTGTAAAAAGCCTTAATATTTAGTCTTTGTTTAGTGCCTTTTGTGTTTTTGAAATGTTGCTGTTTCCTAGATTATGGGACTATTTGATATTACAATGTATGTTTATTATGCCTCTAACAACGCCCAATTTATGTTTTTAATGTTGTCTTTTTGCATTCCAGTTCAAGACATTATGAAAAGTCTCAAAGCAAAGTTTAAGAAGAATGAGGTAAGAGGCATCTGGTGTGGACAGTGTTCAGGATTAAGTGTGTGAACTTCACACTTTTCCATGAAAATTATTTTTGTCTTAATCGACAACATTTGCTTGGTGCTTTCTGCAATTTATTCAAATGAGTCTGAGGGGGATGTATTAGGATACAGTGTCACTAAACAGCAGGAAAGCAGAACTGCCACTAGGCTGCTGTTATAACCAGTGATCTCAAGTAGCGTTTAATTATTAACATGTAGCCCATGCAGACACACTGACTAAAAGGAGTCCCACTTCATGTCTGTCACTCTTTTTCTAATTTTGGGGGCTACTTTGAATACAAGCAGCAGTTACTAGAAAAATACGTAGCATTCAATTGCAGACTGTTGAACTACTCGGCCTTTAAACCAGCTGATAAATCAATTATTATATAAATTAAATCTACGCTCCCTCTAATGGCTTGTGTGTTTTGTTTGGACACTTATTGATACTTGTACAGGGACCAAATGACAAATTCAATGATAACAACCAGATTAACCAATATGGGTGAACATGGTGAAGGGTCTTTTTAAGGCCAGCTACGCAGACAGACTCTCCCACCCGAGCCAGCAGGGCAAACAGGAGCTTATCCCACATTTCTCCCCCCTCTTTTTGCTGAGTCCTCACATCACACAGGCCCCGCTCTGTAGCTGCAGAGAAACAGATCTCACTGTGCTGCGGGAGGGGAGCAGAGATTGGGAGGGGGAGCACAGTGCAGTACTTGACAAAAACTAATGGTAGCAAATAAGGGAACTGCTACAGAGACGAAGGCAGCAGGGTAAATGATCAGTTTCGAGAAATGAGGACAGGAGGGAGGGGTACTGTCGTGAACAGACCAGCCGGGCCAGTCCATGCAGTTGAAGCGAGACGAAAGGAGACTTGTTTCCGAATCCGGACAGAGGATGCTGTTTTGGGATGTGTTGTGAAGACTGGGAGGGATTGTGACGATGTGTGTATGTGACAGTGTATAGATCACCAGAGGTAGGATTTAAAAATAGTTTAGATTCTCAGCTATGCAGATCTCTGCTGTGATGTTGCTCTGACCTCTGGAAGGTTTTTATCTTTCCAGAAACTCATAGATTGTCCTGAGAGACTGAAATGTGACGTAGGTATGTAGCAGACAGTGGTAAAATTGTACTCTCTGGCAGTTTTTAGTTTTGGTTGACTCTATGCTAGCAATATGGATCCCCAGCAGCCTGTTTTTAGCCTAATGAAGCGGTTCTGTCCTTGTCTCAGCCTGCTGCCGCTGCCAGTAGGTATCCTCTGTCTCTGCTTGTAAAAATTCTAAACAAAAATTGATTGTGATTTTGCATTTTTTTTACTATTTATAACATAGCTCAATGAATAGTACTAGCTATTCACTAGCTATAATTTCTCTCATGGAAGAAACAAATATAGTGCAAAACTTAGAATTTAGTCATGGGTTCCTCTAATTTAGACAGTCAAAATAACATATTTTCTATTAACATTTGGTATTTCATCATTTGATTATGTTAAACCCTAACTATGAAGTGATATAGCCAGTGACATCCTTCATCCATTTCAAAACCATTTGTAGTGTGAGTTTTGGATCATTTTTCTGCTGGAACACCCAGCCATGTCAAAATTATGTCATTCACATTGTGCGAAGTCATCCCTGGTATGAATCTGCTACCACTACCATGACAATGGATGTAATGTTCTGTGTTTCAGAAGCCTTATCACGACTCTTTCACAATGTACTGCACTGTTGTTTGAGCTATTTGCCCAAACAAATGTGGGCAAGTAGCTCCATCTTTGTTCCCTTGGGTTGTGAAAAAATTTCCATAAAAGGTAATTGACTTGTACAAGTGGGCAACTGCAAGTTTCTGTCAATGTAGACGTTGCCCATTTCTTGGTCAACATTCTGTCAACCCATGGTGAGGCGCACTGACTTTACACTTTGCATACACTGGTGTTCCATAATCTTGGAGTTTATGATAGACTTGAACTTTGGCAGTTTCTTAGTCGTTTTTAGCAATTTCCTGACCAGTTTCCTTTCATCGGAGGTGGTCACCTGGTCAGGTGAGGGAAACTTGGACACAGTTGGGTGTTTCAATGTGACAATGATTCCAAAAATACATCAAAATTGTTTTTTGAATGATGAAGGAAGGCTAATATTAAACTTTTGGCATTCATGCTACTAATGTAAACTTCTAGCTGGCCTTGTATAAAAAGTGTTTTCAGTTTTCTTTGGGGCGTTGTTGAAGGGGTTGGCAAATTTTGCTTTTGCTCTCCTGCCCCATAGAGTCAAGACTGGAGCAAGAGTGATGAAAGGCTGCTGCAGGCTGTGGAGCAGAATGAACCTGACAAAGTCACTGCCCTCATTGTCAAAAAAGGTCTCTGTCCAACCAAGCTGGATGCTGAGGGGAAGTCAGCGTGAGTTGGACATTTTATCTTTACAAATGCTGGAAACCTTGTTATTGGTGTTAATTGTTTTATTTACTTTGTCTCATCTTATTTGCTCTATTCATTAAAAAAAGAAAAAAACAGTTACCTGAACATAATTAATTTTTCTACAAAAAAAGAGAAAGTTTTTTTAGATAAGTTTTTGCTCACAAGTTTAATTCACTTTTTCCCATTTTGGAATTTTACAAACACAAACTTTAGTGTGTTTCTAATTACTATTCTTACTATGACTGGTATTTTCTGTATTAGAACAACGCAAGGTTTATAGTTTTCAAATGTTTTTACAAAATAAAATCTGAAAAGCTTTATTACCTTTAGTCTGACACCCCCAGGTAGAATCTAGTGCTACTGATTGCCTCATAATGTCAGCTAAGTCGACTGAAGACAAATTTTTATTGAGAGTTATAGAAAGCTCATCTTTTGTCACGCACAACCTCTATTGTTTAATTTTAATAATTTGATGTTATCAGTTTCAAATATACCTGTGGTCTTTCTTGTAACGTAGAGACTAAAATATGCCTTCATTTTGAATTAAAAATATTTGGTAAAAGGAATCAAGACAAGAAATATCAGTATGCCAGCTGTGTTCTTCTCATTTGTATTGACTTGTTAGTATATCTTTTGTCAGATTCCACCTCTGTGCATCTAGAGGGAGACTAGATTGCCTGGAGGTAATCATATCTCATGGAGCAGACGTCAATGTCACAGACGGAGCTGGTATGATATCTGAGGGGAAGCATGTTATATCCTTTACGCTGTGAATAACCTCTGCCAGATATGCAAACATATATTTTTATTTTCTGTTTGCAACCTGCTGACTACAGGTTTCAGCGCACTTCATCTTGCAGCCAAAAATAGTCAGCACGAGTGTTTAAAGAGACTGCTGCAGGTAAAAATCAATTACACTGTCTCTGATCCAGATCATGCAAAGAATAAATGTTGACAAATTTGATCGCTTGGTGTTTTGTGCGGCGACTTAGGAGAGACTGGCGGTAGATTGCACAGACAGCATTGGCAGGACACCTCTGCATCATGCAGGTACCAACAGTGTTATCTGCAAATATCAAAATCTTCTCTAAAGTTTCTTATCATAGCTTTGCATCTAAGAGTTATAAGATGGTGACACCAGTTGATTGAATCATACGATGTTGTAACATTGCAGAAGCTGTTCTATACTATTCTTTTATTTTATTTTATTTTTTTGATTGGATCGTAAAGCAATCAGTGGCTGTTTGTCCAGCACTGAGACACTGTGGGACTTTAAAGCCAACCTTGATGTCCAGGACAATGTAAGTTTGATGACTGTAGCTATGTTATGTGTTATTTGGTTGCTGTAAGAGTGTAATGCTTGAGGTGATATTGGAATGATGTCTTTTTCAGGACAGAGCCACGCCGCTGATCCTCGCGGCCCAGATGAGCAGAGTGGAGCTGTGTGACTTTCTGTTGGGTCGAGGTGCCAATGCAAACACACAGGACAACCAGGGGAGGTACAATGTTGCTCCGATTATTTTCTCCAAGACTAAAGAATTTGTTGCAGTAGTAATAAATGACATATCTTTCTACATTTATTCTCTTAGCAGTCAGACTCTGGATGCACGGAGAGCTCCTAAGTTTTAGGAAATACTGTACTAGTTACATGTTTATGACCCAGCTGGGATCGCAGGCTCTCACTGTTTCTCCAAATGGAAAGTTATACGTAATATCTTCTAATTGCAAATATTTGCACAGCAAAGACAATCATCACAAATGCAGAACAAATTTCAGACAGCATTTGGAAATATTAAGGGACTTTCTTTTTTGAGTGAACTAAAAAGTGGGTTAAAACTAGCTCTCACTCAGATTACTGTAGAATATTTTTACATATTTTAGGGGATATTGTCAAACACTGGTATTTATTATTCTAATAATTGTTTCTTGATGGTCAGGTCGGCATTGATGCTCGCCTGTGAGAGTGAAAGTGTCGAGACTGTAGAGGCTCTACTGAGAGGGGGCGCAAACACACAACTTGTTGACCAACTTGGCCACAAAGCTGCTGACTATGCCATAACTACAGGGAACCAATGCATTGTTCGCATGTTGCAGGATGGGGCACCCGCAGGTATAAAACAAGGCCTTCTGGATGTTTTGTGTCATTCTTGTTTTTTTTGACGTACATACATTTCTTTTCCTGAATAGTTCCACAGGGTCTCCTGTGAAGCTAATTGAACCATTTATTTGTCTTACATAATGCTTCCCCAGTCAGTATCTGTAATTGTTCGATGAGGAGCACAACTGGTTGTGTGTTTGTAGACAGGGGAAAAAGAAAAAAGAAAAGAAACTAACATTTTGCCCAGTGAGACTGTGTTCGTGTATGAAAACAGATGGGTCGTGATAATGAAGAAGATTTGATATGCATGTTAAGCCTAACCACGAAATGATGTTTTAATTTGGTGGATTTACTTTGAGATTCATCAACAGCCCAGAGAACAATGAAAGAACTGGTGACCAGGAAAATTTGCCAAGTTTTCATTTTATTTCAAAGTATCTCTTACTTTTAGCTCACTGTGTCTTTTTCCTCAATGCTTACATAGCTTCTGAGAGCACAGGCGAGGAGGTAATGTCGCAGAGTTGTATGTTGCATCGCTGCTTCCATCTATGAGATGGAAGCATCTCATAGATGTCTTATTTTGGCCCATCATATTGTGCATGTTTCCAATATGAAGTCATTGTTTCAGTGTGCTGCCTTCATTTTCATGGCTTTCTCTCCTCTTTGTTACTGACCCTTTCTGTTATCTTGGGTTTTCTGTTTTGTTTCTTATTTTAAGTTCAGCTTGACCTCTGCTTGTCTGTGATCCCCCTCCTACTCCCACACAGCCCATTCAAATCCCCTCAGCTGCTTCATCAGTGCAAGGGGGGACAACCCCCCGAAAACGGAAAGCTCCACCACCGCCTCGCTCTCCTCTCCAGGTACAATAAAAATCATTTCAACAGATGGCAAGTATTTTTGCATTTATAGTTCTCAGCCTTAATGTACATTCATCATGTCAGCTTGCTATCTGCTATTATTTCACCCACAGTACAGATTTAAATAAATTAATCTTTTATTTCCGATAAGAAATATGTTTTGTATGATTATTAAAGTATGTGTACCTTATTTATTGATATTTCTGATGATAGTATTGAATGTTTTGCGAAAAAGGGCAGCACTTAGTGTTTCCTATTAACATTTCACACAACATCTGTGATCATTATTCCTACTAATATCTCCTGATCATTCAGACTCCTAAAGGTCTTTTCTCATGCACTAATTTCTTTAACTCTAACCACATGTTTTCAATAACATTTAGGTCTGACACCTGGTCACAGGAAATAAATTGTTAAATTAAAAATACAAAACAAAAATCATGACGGGGTGCCTATCTTCTTACTTATTGTTTTCATTTACTATTGACTTGTTTTTCACCTCCCTACAATTGCAGATGTTGGTAAATTTATACAGGTACACCGTAGTCACGCTCTTGTCATTTGCTGACTTTTTACCTAGGACAAAACCATATAAACAAGAAGGTTGAGCTCACAAGACATTTGTCTCAATCTATGTTACCATGTAGATATTCCTTTGGTAAACATTTGATTGGCGGTGTCGTCTCCCCATTGGCTCTTTTTGTTCTTGTTCCAATCGCAAAGATCCAGGACCTCTCAGCGGAATCTGTCAAGTCTTCAAGTCCAGCTCTCCCTGCCAAATCCCCTGAGCCCCAGAAATCCCAATCTCCATCTCCCCAACCCCCTGAAACTCAGCCATCATCTCAGGTAAAGCTTTACTTTTACTACATTTTCATAATTTCTTTGGTCCTCGTGCTACATGAAATTCTGTCTGTGATTTCCGTGGTTGTCTGTGTGGATTAGGCAGAGGATGAGGAAGTGTTTGAAGAGATCCGACGGCTGCGCCTGGAGAGAGGGCGCCTGCTTCAGAAGATTAAGGCCTTGGAGCAGCAGCAGCAAAGCGCCCTGTCTGCTCTGGAGGAGGTATAGACTTTCAAAGAAAAGTACTCTCTGCTGCTTTCATTGATGAAACAAACTTTATTCATAAACTAAATAAGAATTAGTTCTAATCACCAGTTATACGTGTGCACAACAGCTGTCCCAACTAAAGCAGCATCTGAAGGAGGCAGAGGCTGAGAGGGACAAGCTGCTGGAGGAGCTGAAGGGGGCCCATGGGATAGGGGCCAGTGACTCAGAGGATATGGATGAAATGCTGGACTTCCCTGGTATACAGTCCTGAGAACTTTTCCATTCTAGGAATGGAACATGGATAGACTTCCCTGCATCAGACTTGTCTGGAAGTCCATTGATTCACTTTTTTTTGGTCTCTCCTGAATGTTCCCTGTAGAGAAGCTGCTCTCCAAGCGTTCTAGAGCGTCCCCTGCCCAGGACGAAGCCTCTTCACAAACAGATACAGACTCACCCGGCCCGTCTCCTGCTGCTGCAGACCCAGGATCAGTCGCTGAGTTGCAGAAACAAATAGAGGAACTAATTTCACAGAACGCCGAACTTGTCCTTAAAGTGCAGGTGAGGCAAAACAGCATAGTGGTGTCAGTTAGATGCAGGGTTTCCAGCTGAATGTTCCTGACTTGCACATTAGTGATGATCACTAAAAGAAAACTCATCACAAAGTTGCACTCACTTGCAGGTGATGGAATTGGAGGAGAAGCTCACATAGAGACAGAGACAGTTGATGACTAAATCACTGAGAGAGTCATAAACAAATGAGCATCAGATGGAAAGAATATAAAATCCATAAACAAGGAAGACAAAAATGTGTCGCTATAAGATTTGACTCATCCTAATCAAC
This sequence comes from Poeciliopsis prolifica, assembly GCF_027474105.1. Lineage (NCBI taxonomy): Eukaryota > Metazoa > Chordata > Actinopteri > Cyprinodontiformes > Poeciliidae > Poeciliopsis > Poeciliopsis prolifica. The sequence continues at coordinate 16,461,518 of NW_026562377.1, forward strand.
TATGATTCTTTCTGTATTGTTTACAGATGCTGGAGATGTTTGAGAAAGATGACACGGACATGCAGACCACCAGCTCAGACTCGGTGCCCATGACTCAGTATGAGACTTTGAGGAAGGAGTTTGAGGCTCTTGAGGAGCGCTTCTCTCAAGCCCAGGCTTCACTGGAAGCCTACAGCATTTCTGAGGAGCAGTGAGCTGACTTTATTTATACACCACAAGCATCTCAGTGCAGCTTCTACACTTCACTTAGCCATGAATCGTCTATTTTTAGATCATCACAATAATATCTCTTTCAAAATCCCATTGTGGTTTTCTCTAAAGATCCTTTATTCAAAAAAGAAGCCATATATTTATTTCTATGTAGATTTATAGCAGCATGGTTTTCTTTTTATCCTAAAACACTTGTGTGAGGTTGTTAAAGCAACAGTTTATGTTAAAATTACCCTCTTTGTTGTAATAATAAATTAGATGTACTAGTTTTGATTATCTATTTACAAGTAAAAAAAATATCTGATGGCTAGAAACTGACTTTTGATCCTGCTTTCTGAGAAGTCGCCTGTGTTGACATCACTTTGTTGTCATGTCACGCAGAAGCAAAGGCAGCTCTCAGAATGGAGGTGGAGATCCAGAAAGCACAGGAGCTTTAGAAGAAAAGCTGCGTGATTTAGAAGAGCAGCTGGCCTCCTCCCAGTCTGAGCTGGAGGAGCTGAAAGAGCAGATGCGTCTTGGGGTGCTTTCTGTGGAGTGCGCTGAAGGAAACATTAGTGCAGCAGCTGCTGAGGGTGCAGAAGAAGAAGGTGCGAGCCAGGAGGCGCAGCAGCTGAGAGCCAGGGTGACGGAATTGGAGGAGAAGCTCGCAGAGAGACAGGGCGAGGCAGAGAGTCAGAGCAGCCGGGACAATGACACAATCAAACAGCTGACAGAGAAAGTGAAGGAACTCCAGGCTGCTCAGATCGAGTCTGTGCTCAAGGAAGAAGGAGAAGACAAAAGAGGAGAGGCAGAGAGCATGAAGTCCCTCCGTGACAGAGTTGTCGAACTGGAGGCAGCCCTGGCAGAGAGCCGGACTTCAGCGAAAGAGGGAGCAGCGGCAGGAGATGGGGACCGGGTCCGCCGTCTTCAGGAGCGCTTGGCTGAACTGGAGGGAGAGCTGAGAAAGTGCGTGCCCCGTTCAGAGCTAGACGAGGTTCAGATGACCCTTGGACTCCAGTGTGAACAACTTGCCAGGGAGAGAGCAGACGTGGCTCGACGGCTCAATGATGCCCTCCTGGAGCTGGAGAGACTCAGAACTCCTCAACGTGGAGATGAAGAGGAAGAAGAAGAGGAGGAGGAGGGCCATTCAGAGAGCTCAGAGCCCTCCGTCATATCAGGTTGGCTTACTTTTCTGGATTGGGCGCGTTTGTATTTACTGACAATTTAGCTTCCGTTGTCTTCCAACTGTGTCTGGTCAGATCGATCCAGGCGAACTTTAGCAGCAATGAAGGAGGAACTGGAGCTGGCCAGGCAGGAAGCAGCCCAGGCTCTGGACTGCCTGTGTGCTGAGCAGGAGGGCCGTGCGCAGGACGCCTTGCAGCTGAAAGACAGTGTGCCACTTTCAAAGCATAAAGAGGCACTGTCTGCAGTGTCTGAGCAGCTTGCTCAAACTCTGCAGGAGCTCCAAGAGGAGAAAACATTAAGAGCTCAAGCTGAGGAGCAGGCAGCTAAACTCCAGACAGAGCTGCAGGGCAAACAGGACACCATTACCAAAGAGGAGCATGAGAAGGTTAAGGTCAGTGCAGAGAAGAAAGAAATAAAAAATGTAATGCAAGTAAATTCTACAATTTTTCCCCCTTTTTGCTTCAGTTTGTTTATAATATTCAAATCTCCCCTGGACAGATTTTTAGAGACTTTGAGATATAACTTGTGCTTCCTTGTTTGAAAGGAAGAGCTCCAGCGCGCCCTGCAGGCCAGTGAGAGCAGTGCAGCAGCGGCTCAGGAGGCTCTCAGTGAGAAAGAGACAGAGCTGAGAGAGCTGAAGTCGCAGAAGGCTGCAGAACAGGGTCTGATCTCCAAGGAAGACCACGAGGCGCTGCGCCTCTCTCTACAGGCGGAGATCAATGCCATCACAGCACGGTTCAACGACCTCACCAGGAAACACGAGAAGACCTGCACAGAGGTTTGTTCAGCATGTCACTGGGTCTGTTGTCAGTCCTCTTCAGTGGCCTCTAAAGCCAAAGTCGATGTTATTGTTTCTGCGACATACTGAGCCGTCCTTCCTTTGGGGCCTCTGTCTACCCTTTACATTATTCATCTAATGCTTTTCCTCTTCATTGCCTATCATTGTTGCAGTGATTCTTCTTTGTGCTCATTGATGATTTAAAAGTAGTGTTGAATTAGCACTATTCAGTTTCTGATACATGTAATTTAATCTGAAACCTGTCAGTCTGGCTGTTCTGTGTTTGTTTGACAAAATTATTGAATCAACCTCACCCTGAAGACCAAGGAAAACTAAAGGGACAATCATTTTTCTTCGTATAACAGTTGTTGTCAATCTCGTCTAGGTATTCCAGGTGCAGAGGGAGGCGCTATTTCACAAAAGTGAAAGGCAGGCGGCAGAATCCCAGATGGTGACAGTGCAGAAGCAGCTCTCTGAGCTACAATCCCGGTCCAGCCACATCCAGGAGCTTCACAAAGACATCCAAGAGTCCCAGGGTCTAGTCAAAGAGAAGGACCGTAAGGTAACAGAGTACAGCTCCGGTTTTAACAACAACAAGCGTCGTTGAGGTTTTGAGATGTCATAGTTCATCCCGTCTTGTCTGACATTTGGTTAGATAACAGAGCTTTCCAAAGAAGTCTTCCGGCTCAAAGAGGCCTTGGGAGCTCTTTCCCCTCCTTTCGGAAGCCCATCCCCTCCCTCTTCCTCTTCCACGCAACATGGCAATCCAGGCCAGCAGGTGGCGCTGCAGAACAGGATTGGCATACTCACCCAACAGCTGCAGGTGAGCAAAATTTGACAGAAGTAGTTTAATGTGAAAAATCTGAATACCATAAATATTTGTGGTATCAGGTTTTGGGATGTATTGATGAATCTAAATGTTTTTGCACATTTATTAATCCAATGCATAATAATAGCAATCAATGTTTTGATTCAGCAGAAGTTTGTGCAGGACAGTCTGTTGTTTCTAAGCATACAGTAATGCCAAAGGTATTCGGTTTCCACACACTATGATCACATTTAGGTGCTTCTATCAGGTCACAGATGTAAAAAAAAAAAGTAGATTCACTGGCAGAGGAAGGCAGTGGGCCTGGCTGAAGCCGCACCATAAATCTGGGTGTGGTAGTCGTCAGGAAAACTGCACTTACCGCACTGCATTGTGTCAGGTGTAAAGTTAGGTGCAGAGAGAATTGCAGTGTGGGAATAATTTTAGGTGTTGGACTCAGTCCCTTAGTTCAGATTGAATTACCTCTTGTTGCAAAGACATTTTGGTTAGTTTCAAGCTCCTAACTTTGTCAGAACAGTTTGGCGATGATGCCAAACATGTTTTGATATGAAAGTACACCAGTTCATAAAGCAACAGCAATAAGAGCACGGATAAGCCAGTAGGGTGTAGAAGAATGGATTCTATCCTGACTCAACACCTGTACAATGAATGCTTTTCTTCCAACATCAGTCTGACTTCACAAATGCACTTCTGAAAGAACTGTGAGAAAAGCCTTTTTAAACAATGAGCAAAACCTTGACAAAGAATCTGCAAAGGGTGGGACCAATATCATAATAAATCCTACAGATTAAGAATTGGATTTCATTGAAGCTCCTATGTGTAAAAGCAGGTCAGTGATTACCTTTGACAGAATCTAATTTAGGTGAGAAATATTGTTCCTGAATACACACGTCATGCTTCTGCTGTTAATGTTTTCTCGCAGAGGAGCTTGCTAGACTGCTGAGCTAATCCTGAAAAAACCTGTTGATAAATTAACTCATATTTTAGTGCTGTTCAAGTTAATCGTACTCAAATGTAGCAAAAAAAAAAACACTTTGTCTTGAATGTAGGAAAATTTTAATTGCTCTCAGGTGAGATCATGCAGGCTTACAGGGAACTATTGCAGACAATAGACTTTCTCTTTCACTGTAAAAGCCCTTGTAGGCCTTTTGAGTTAAAACCTAGACTTGTTGGGTCAGCAAATTAAAATACCTGAGTAGTAAGACTGTGGGTTGTGATTTTACATGCACAAATTGCTACATAGATTGTGAGGGGTGTGGCAGACACAATAGCACAGACAATACAACAACAACCCGGATCAAGACATTGAGTTTAGTCAAGTACTCCCAGTACAGATAATTAGAAATAGATTTGGGTCGGATCAGATTAGAACATCTCTAATCGGTACATTGAGTATCAGTTATTCTGGCTCTTAACTCTGAAGTGATCTTTTTTCCAGGACTGGGAGAGAAAGCACAAACAGGTGGTGGCTGTGTACCGCTCACATTTACTAGCTGCTGTACAGGTCAGTTAAGAATACATTTATATGCACAAAGTAAATGTAAAACTGTCTCACTGTTTAGTGTATGTTACATGCGGTTAGTTGAGTATATGTGGTTCATTTCATCTGGTTAATTCATCCAAAGCTTTCATATTTGGTTTTATTCCCGAACTAATCAAATTATGTTTGGACTGCAAAAAAAGGGAGGACAAAATAGATTATGAGCAACTCGGCTTGTTGAATTACAGTTTGGCCAGATAAATACATTGCATTAATCAATAAAAAAAGTCACGCGAGACTCAAGATGAAATCAGCTTAATCTGTTGATTAGCCTTATGCTGTTTATACATGAAGGTAGGAGAGAACTTCTTGGACTTTAAAAATTACCTGAGCTGACTTAGTTTGTAGTTTTAACTAACAACTATTGCTATGCCTCGGTTGGCCAGTGTCTGAAAGAGTTCAATTAAAGTTCCTAATGTGGAAGAAATTAAGAAATGAATTGGTTTAATGTTGCTGCAATCAGACCAGAGATTTGCAGCATAATCTTTCCCTGGTAATGGGCTTTGGCACTTTGCTCAACAGGGTCGCATGGATGAAGAGGTGCAATGTCTGCTGCTTCAGATCCTGAGGATGTCACAGCAGGGACACTGAAGTCTCTGCAACTGGCACCACACATGTAAAGCTCCATCACTCTAATCTGTAGGACCAAGATAAGGGAGACCTAAGTTAGAATGCCAAACACAGCCAATCCGTGGTCCGACATCGCTGCATGTGTATATTATGTACCTCATACAACACCCCTAATTCTTGCCTGATTAGTAATATTCAAGAGAATTGAATGGGGAGTGCCTCTGCTTTGTTTTTTTATTTGTAAGAACCTAATGATAGGAGATATGTAGATACAGAGTGGGTATTTTGATGACAGAATCAAGCACTGATCGTGTGACAAGTCTGCTGATTTTACATAAAGTTGTTATAATAAAAAGGAAAACAATTGCTTGTTCTTGTGATTATTTTTCACATTTTAGTCAAAAACTTTAGAGGCAGAGGTCCACCTTTCAGCTGGTGTTCAACTGGCCTGGTCAAAGTTCATACCTTAATCTAATTGAAGAGTAGCAGTATAACTTGTGAATTGCTGTCCATAGATGATTAGCCACCAATTTGGCAAAAAAAAAAAAAAAGCTTTATCTGCTTTTGTTAAGATAGTACAAAGATATCTCAAAGGACGTCCAGCTGTAGAATCAGCAAAATGTGTTCTCCTAAGTACTCACTCAAAGAGGTTGAAAACATTCATGTACATTAATGTACATACATGGTTTACTAAGTATTTAGCTTCAGTTTTGAAAACTATCTTTCCTTCCATTTAACAAATATACAGCAATTTCTGTTTTCTGTTGGTCCTTTGTTTAAAAGTTTAAAAATGAAAGGAAAACCATCTATTTTTAGTTGATCTAAAACTAGAATAAAACAAATTAATCTTTTGACTCAGCAGGATAATTTCTCACTGAAAGTGAGAACAACAGCCTAATTTGAGCGCATTAAAGTAAATTGTTTTTGCAGGTGAGCAAAATTTGACAGAAGTAGTTAATTTTCCCAGTAATAATATTTTGTAAAACAGCATTTGGTCTCCATAGGTCAAGACTCAATAAAGAGCAATGTTTGACCATTCCCCTCTAGATAATATTTTATTGATGCTAGCAGGTGGGGACAAAGATCCGTCAAAGAAGAAAGTTAAGGAGTCACGATTAAAAACACACTATTTTATCTGTACCCTTTCATAATTTATTTTATTGACTAAACATAATAGTGAAGAAGGGATTTTTTTTTTTTTTGAGAAATTCCTGAGAACGCAAAAGGGAGGAAAAAGCATTAACAAACATTCACATACTGATCTCATCAAAAGATTTATGTAATTTACTTGTCCTTGGTACACAGAAAAAAAGAAAAAAAAAACAACTCCAAAAAGTACTACAGTGACACAGATGTAATGAGCCACTTCCTGGTGTGCTCTGAAGAAACAACACAAACCTGTTTAGCTTAAATACAAAGACGTGGACACAGACATGATCATTAAAGTACCAAATTTTCCTGAGCCGGGACAAACGGAGGGATTGCACATCCTCATCACTATTTTACGTCCAATCACTGCAGAGAAAAGCAATCGGTGAAAGGAAAGGACATCTTTTCTGAGGATCTCACAAAAAAGCTTAATAATAAAATCAGCTGTGATTATCTAGCAGAAAACGGGAGCAGCTTACATCACTGTTTACAAATATAACAGCTTAATTATCCTGAACTTTGTTTATCTTTTCATTGGCATGAGAAGAAAATGTAGTCTTTTTGCAATGAGTGCAGAACTGCACATTATGTACACTGAGACAAATGCCTGCCAGTGTAGTTATTAAGGCACTGGGAAAAATACATGCAGGTACCTCTCAACAAGTAATGGAATTAAAACTTTAATTTAGTTATTCAATTCAAAAAGTGAGACTCCTGACTTGAACCTTTCTCTGAGGTTCAGGTAAGGAGAGTTGTCTGCCCAAATAAGCCAAGTGTTACCACGGTCACTAAAGCAGGTATTGGTACTTTTGTACGCAGTTGCCAAATTCTCCTGAAAAATGAAATCAGCATTTCTTTACACTTTATAAGTGGAGGGGAGACTAAAATTCCTTGCTAGGCGGACGGCTGCGTTGATTTTGAACTTGAAAAAACACAGTGGAGCAACACCAGCTGATGGCTGTGTCTCTTTACTCTTCCTCCAGACTCTGGAGCCTACATTTTCAAATGAAAATAACAATTTACTTTCATCTAAAATGATGACTTTGGACCACTGAGCCGACAGTCCAGTGCCTTTCCTCTTTAGTATGACCCTTCGTATGTCACTGTTGCAGGAGCCAGTTGAATACGAGTCATATTCACCGTCCTGTGATTCACCTGTGTGTTACCTTCACTGAAGTCTCCAATAATGTGCTTGGATACGGCACTTTATGAACAGCCAGCTTCTTTAGCAGTGACTTTTTGTGACTTATTCTTCTGCTGGTCATGTCAGTGTTCTCACCTATCCCATCATTCTAGAGGGCACAACATGGTCGCAATATAACATTTCTTGGTTGTAGTTTATTCTTTTTTTAAAAATTGGCAATATTTAGATTGTTTTTCTAGGAAGCATATTTTTGGGACTTAAGTAGACGTAACATAATCAATAAGATTAACATAAATAAATACTTAGGAGATGTCACTGTGTGATGATGATGTATCTATGGAATATATAAATTTCACTCTTAATTGTATTAAAGACTTGAATTATTTCTGATATTCCAATTCATTGAGATGTACCTGCACAGTTAGTTAGAAATGAAGACATTAGCTTTGATTCAGGATAGAGGATTCATCGCAGAGGAAAGTCTGCCCGGTCACAGGCTTGTGTAAGTTCATTGCACTGCGATCAACTCCTTACAAACAGCAAACAAGACCACATACGTTAATTGACGAAAATGTGGAAAAGCTTCATGTTTTGCTGATACTGTGGCAAAATATAAAGTACAAAAGCGTGTGCAGCTCATACATCGAACACCGTCATCAGTGTTTCTCCTTTGTGCCTTCTCAGATACTGGAGACCGATGTAGAAATAGTAAGTCTTTGCATCCCGAAGAGAGAGACGGCCTTCTGTTGCCTCTCAGACACACAAACCTGCAGTCATTTCCTGCATATTTGAAGAAATTTGCTTCTCAATCTGAAGGCTGACATGTTTTGAGTTGATATCTGTGACAGATAATCGGTTTCAGTTTTTCCTCTGGTCATGTTCATTGTTGGCAGAAAGAATGGCCGGTAACAATGTGGTCGTGGATTACTGGAAGCACTTGTTAGATTTTTCATGATGTGGCATTCTGGATTCTGGCTGCTGACAGCCAGAGGAAAGAAGGAGCTTGACTTGATCCTGCACTTTCATGGGAAGTATGTTCAAGGCAAAAAAAAAAGTATGTATTCTTTCAGGATGAAAAAAATCATCTGTTCAGTTTTTAGGCCAAATGTTGCCCAAGTCCAGACAAATTCAGCTGTGAAAAAGGATAGAGAGAAACATATTATGGTTACTGAAAAATAACATTGTGTGAATCAAATATATTTCCAATTAATAGAACATATATGTAAACTTCAACTAATATATGTCATTAAGATGACACCTCCATAGTCCTTTAGTGGCTGCAGTGTCTTAAAACTTTTCATACCACCAAACTTTGATGTGGAAAAAGAATATTTGGTTGTCTTCTTTTTTTTTTTTAATTAAAATCAGAAAAAACTATATGCAAAAGATTTGTGACTGAAGCAGAGGTTCATTTTCCAAGCCCAGCAGAATAAGGAGCCTAAAAAATAAACTAGAACTACAATGATAATATTTAGACCATAGCATATTTATTAGAATGGCACAGTCAACATCCACACCTCAGTATCACTGAGAATCTGTGGCAAAACTGGAAATGTCTGGATCACAGATACGCTCCATTGAAATTGACTGAGCCTGAACTCCAGCAGCAAATAACAGGCAAATAATACAGTGAAAAGTATTTTCTTAAACTTAAAAATTATAGGTGAATTTGTGTGGCTCCATCATATAAAACTTTTACCAAAGTTTGTGGTTGTTAAAAATCTCCAGTGATAATAACTTCTTTCTTAACACACTAAAATGATTGCATTTTTAATCTATCTGATTAAAAATCTGACACTCAAAACAGTGAGTGTCAGCTGCGAGCAACTTTTAATATTTGCATGTAAAATCATTCAAATAATGATCTCTACTTTTAAAATGAACACACGCTGTAGCTTACCATCTCACAACAACCCGGGTGGTTCATTGTTTCCTGCGGACAGCTTGTTTAAGATGAAGCTCACTTTCTGCTGCAACAATTGGCAGCTCGTTCTTCAAGTGGTACGTTATAAGATGGCTTATACTCTCAAACAACATGTCTTTAGTTCGGACCTGGATGGGGATAAACAAGTTTTACATTATGCAAACAAAATGTTGGTGTCAAAAAACCAGATTGTTTTACTTTAAGTCTGGTTTAAATTGAAACAGACTCACTACGCCTTCCGGGTCCACTAGCAGCAGGTGTTTGGGCAGGCCACAGTGCATGCCTGTTAGCACGTACTGCCCTGGGTTGGTGGTGCTCTCACGGACCAGGAAGTCCCCATCTCGAACCAGGAGTTTCTCTGCGTCTCTCCGGCTCATGCGACTGTGGTACCACGTTTCCCGGCGTAGCTGCTCCTCGTTTGGGGCCACGGGGGCTCTGCGTCTAGGCGGGCTGGGCCACTGATCCTCAATGTTTCGAACACCTCCAACCTGAGAACCAGAACCCACTAATACACCGGAGCCAGCAGCTCCTCCACATGCCTCATGGAGCTTTAGGGCATCCTCAAAGGGCCCTGCGGAGGCACAAGAAATTTAGTTGCTCAGTTTAGCTGTTCTGCTTCCATTTTTCCGCTTCCTTAGGTATGTCTGGGGTAAATCTCAAGACTCACTCATATCAAAGAGGTCCTTTTTGGGACTATCATGTGGTCTAGCCCCTTTATGTCCATCTGCTCCATGTGTAAAAGATTCAAGGTTTTCCAGACTTTGTGTGTTTACGTATTGGTGCTCTTCATAGTCCTTGCTGCCTGGTGGCTGACCATCAGCACACAAGTAACCATCTAATGCAAGAAATGAGACAGAATCCAATTAAAATAACACTTTAAGAATGTTTTATAACCTCTTTTTATTGTCACTACAGTTTTAAAATTTGACTCTCCAACAGAGTTGATTAATGTGTACCTAAGTTGTTTTTCATACAAGAATAACACAGACCTATTTTTTTAAATAACTGGCCTAGAAATCAAGGAGGGTAGAAAAGGCCAATCTACCCTCCTTGATTTCAAATATCCAAAAACTATAGATGTATAAAGCGCAGTGTAAAAGGATTAACCTCTTTGCATATTTCATTGTTGAATTACACGCAAAAGGATCAAACTCATCAAAAACTAAATACTAGTACAAAAAGAGTGTAAGAAAAAACAAAGAAATTGAATACAAATAAATAAATTCACCATGGAGCAATGAACAAGTACAAAGTGAGAACCCAAAAATACAAATACTTACTGATTATGACAGAAATAAGACGTTTTTGAAAACAGCAGTGAACCTCCACAGCAACAAAAGGTCATGTGGTCTAGCTCGTTTATTGCAAACACTTTATGGAGATTGTTTCCACTAAGTCAATAGGTGTCATCAGGTGAAAAATACTTTTTCACATGAGGCCAATTTTGATTGGATGGCATTTTTCTCTTGATACAATTATAATTGAAAATGTCTTTTAGCACTTACTTGAGCTTTTATTTGTTTTAAAAAACTGCTTCATGATCTTAAGCATGTAAGTGTGAGGGGAGGAGCGAGGAAGCAAAGCAGAAGAATTTTATCAGGAGGTATGTTTTTTTTTTTAAACCAGCAATAGCCACTTTCGGCCACAAGGTGTCTCACCTGAGCCACAGGTGGTCTCAGTGTCCCAATGAAGCTCATAACAGAGTTGACCGAGTGGATAAGATCCCTGCTCTCTCCTGGCCTGAGAGCCCATCTGTCAACACAGCAACACATTTTAAACACACAGTTATCTCTTCTCCCTTCAATGCAGTTCAGAAACACAATTTAAATATTTCCTTCAGTACATCTGTATACAGTGAACAGGCAGCATAGCGAGAGGCATACAGGTTCTTTTTATGCAATCATGTCTATAATAGTTATGGTGCAGGCACATCAAGATGAATTATAGCGCATAAATTGGGAGTTTGTGTGGTATAATTATGTTTTAATCTGGGGAAGCAGCAGAGACCCAGCTTGAGGGATACTAAATCAAACATGGCATTTTTGGTAATAAACTTTAATTATATAGCAGATTATGAAGGTCAGCTGTACTTTATATAACATCTATGAAAATATTGGATAGCAAGACAGCCATTTCACTGCTGGCAGCTTCAGTGTTAAAGCGCAATAAAAATAAAATTTAGCTGAAATATATCAATACTACATATAAGTTATCATGTCAACATTTCAGGTGCATAAAGACAGAATTTCACCTGCACTGTTCTTAGCAAAGAGTCACAAATGCACATTAAGAATCCACAGTCTGACCTGACAGGATACCGTTTCCACATTCATGATGCTCACCTGAGTTGCTGTCTTGCTCTGTGGCTGGGTGTGGATGTGACCCAGCAGGGCCCCAGTGGGCCTCAGCCTAGAGTCCACGACTCCCCCAACAGGAGGCTCCTTCCCAGGAATGCTGTTGTAGTAATCATGCTCTGATGCATCTTCGTCCTCACCCCACACCGGCTCCTCTGTCCTGGCAGGCCTAAAGTCAAATGCACATTCTCTGAATTCATGGCTAAATGTCACAGTGAATAACCTAAGATTTTCTAAATGCTTTCCAGTTCAACTCCTTGCCATAATTAATTAGAAAAGGAAATCTCAGTTTACAGTTGCGCATGTCCAAATGTGATCTACAAAACTATGAAGACTTGCTGCTGGTCACAGGAAGGTGGATGTTTATTTGAAACCGGAACAGAAGATAAAGCTAAGCTTGAGTTTCACCTGTTTTTGCAAAAGTGTCATTCAATAATTGATAACTGGTAAAAGTGTGAGAATATCAAAGCATTCAAAGTTTCAAACAAATATGGAAGTAACACAAGAACAAAAGTATTTAAAGATCAACAGTAGATCAGGTTTTCTTATGTAACCAATATGCTTATCTAGGAGGTACCATAAAGGCATGAAAAGCCTAATATTGAACACTTTTCTGTGTTTTTGTTGTTTATTTATGACTTCATGTATGCTGTTGTTTCAGGACTGTGTTACCTCTCAACAGAAGACATGGTTTTAGGAGGGCTGTGTAGATACTGTTTGAACTGCAGCTCAAAAGCCTGGCCAATGGTACTGATGACACTCTGGGCTAAGCCATCCGAACACTCCAGGATGTGACATGCTGTAAAAAAAAATCCAAAGGGTTATGAACCCATACAGAAAAACAAGTACCCACACACATCATCGGTATATGTAAAATGCAATGCGGATGATTTAAATACCAATAAATACAAATTTAAAGGAGTATAAACACTTTGTGTACAGAAAAATAAACCTTACCCCTTTGATTTACTGGATCTTTGGCTACATATGCAACATAGTCTGGCGTGTCCTGCAGCAAAGAAAATGGAAAGTTCAATTAGACAAAAACATAAATCAGAGGTTCTTAAGTGAACTCATTGATTTTTGGGCCACAAAATTGGAAACCAGTCAAATATGATTGATATGGATATGTTAAGGTGAAAATGTCAGTTCCAAACAGCAGGCATGGAGAGTCTTGGAGTTGAAAATGCCACACTCACTGTGTCTCCTCCAGAGGCAAATGAGATGGACTGCATGGGATGGTGTGCAATCACCTGCAAGATACACATGTGTGAACATGAGTGGCATGAGACCATATATTACAATCTAAAACAATGTGCAGTCAAATATGCTTTTAAAATATTAAGAACTTGATTGGAAATCAATGGTTCAGCAAGACCAAAGATCAGTCAGTCAGTTAGTTAAATTGATTGATTTTTATTCCACTGCACACAAATTGATAAAGACATGAAATAACTGTAATAAAAAAGAAGAACATTATTGTAATGTTTAGCTTTCAACTGCTTGAGTCAGAAAACTGTGCTCTGGTGGTTTTGTTTTTGACGCTTCAAGAGAGTTTGCCTGACAACAGCAGTTGTTGGATAAAGCCCAAGTAAGGAGTCAGAGCTCTGTTTCTGCAGCTGCTCATACAGATCTGGGAGAAATGTTAAGAAAACCTTCAATGTCCTCCCCTCAGCTATCCACTATCTGCATACTCTACATTGCAGCTGAAGTACCACGCTGAGATGTAGTCAGTGAACACACTCTCAACAACAGCTTTGAAGAATGTTTTGAGAATGCTGGCCAGGAGGGATATTTGTTTCAATTTCTCCAGAAATGCAGGGTTCCAGTGGTATTCTTGGATTCAGAAGGATTTAATGCAATACAGTCTTTCCACTGCTTTCTTGTGGTTGCTTTGGGGTGCATGGTCAGGCTGTAGAAATTGCAGACTCCTGACGTCTTTTTGTTCATGTTTTTTTCAAGACACAGATCTTGAAAGGCACCAACCCTAAATAAGGAGAGCTGCCTAATTTAGTCTTTCAGGTTGTAGTAGTAGATCATTTCACCTGTCGTGTAGTTGGGACGAGAAGTCCAAGGCCATCTACAGAAATGTTGACAGCAATGTTCATGCCCGCAAATCGCAGGTTACTCTTTCCCATGACTGACTGTAGAGCTTTGTTTGGAGTCTAAATGAAAGGAAAATGAATGCAACCACATACACATGTCAATTGAGTTAATTCAAACCATAAATGTTTTGGTAAAATAATACATATTATAAGCATATGACACTGAAGTAAAGACTCACGGTAAAATATTACTACTGACCTTCTTCCTCCAAGCCCCCTTTCCACCAGGCACTGCCTCACAAAGCCTGTTGATGGCTTCCCTGATTAAGAAAATGTGGAGAGGATGCTGGTCACACTAATGAAAAAGACATTGGTCACTTGTCATAAACAAGCCTTCTGAAGTAAACTAAAGTTCTTTAATGATTTACAAGAAATTGGTCAAATTAGGGCAAATTTTAGTCAGATGTGCTGTGTCCCAAGTTTGTTACAATTCAGTAGTGAACAACTGTTTTTTGTCTGGCCTGTTGTTCACAAACTGATCTACAAGATGTTATGTGAAAGCTGAGATTTGCTGCTAAATTACAGAAAAAAAATAATCACAGTGTGATGGGGAAAAAAAATACAATGCTTGTGTTTACATGTGTTTTGCACTCTCCAGGATTCTTCGAACTCTGCAGTGAAACAGCTGCAACCTGTGGGAATGGTTGCAGCTCAATATGGCTACTGAAAGCCTTATTTCACTGTGTGTCTGATGGTGGGGGTGAAAAATAATGTCGACTTGAGAGTGTAGCTTGCTGTCTGTCCGCCATGGGACGGTAGGGACAGGAATCAACAGGCCCGGCTATCGAGTAGCTCATAAATATTTAAAAAGCAAGCGTCCTGGGCCTTGTCTCGGGTAAAGGTCTTCTCAGGGATTTTTGAAAAACACCACCACGTTCAAATGACTCATGCTGATGAAAGCAGAGGGAGGTGGAGAGAAAGGAGGAGAAGTTGTTGTTATTGTCTGCAGTGCTGGTCTTTCCCTGTTAGTCCTGGTGTCTAAATGCTTGTTTGTTTGTTGTTTTTTTCATTTTCATGAAGTGGTAGTTGTAGTCCTCAAATTGGGAGAAAAGAGAAGTAGGTCAACCCACTGGGTCTTGCAAAAATATTAATGCCAATTGAACTTTTTGAGATTTTGTCACATTATTAACTGCAAACTTATTATATATATATATATATATATATATATATATATATATATATATATATATATATATATATATATATATATATATATATATATATATGTTGTTGTTTTTTACATAGATAGAACAACAACACAAACGAGTGTTGATCTCATGGAAGAAAAAGTAGAAGAAAAATAAAAGAATCTGAAAAGTCTGTCATGAATTGACTGAACCACCTTCCAATTATACTAGGAGTTGTTTTGAAAACTGATCAATGCCAAATTTGCATATATAGACCTATTTTTTCTCCCTAGATTGCTTAGTATTTGTATCTGTAACAATACAAATAAAGTCTTGTCACAAATTTTCAGTTGGATTTAAGTTTATAGTTGACCTGGGCAAATCTGACACGTAAATATAACAGTTCTATAACCTAACCCTAATATATCCCTGTCTGGTTTCTTCCTCTGTCTTCATGATGCTGTTTGTCACTAATGTTGACCAAGAGGTAAAAAATAAATAAATAAATAAATACCTGAATTTATCTGAACAACCAAATCAAATTTAGGAGGAGCAAAACCAAAAATAAAATATGTCCAAAACATAAGCAGCCAGAATAGCCTCAGCATGGTTCATCCCTTTGTTTTTCTTTTGTTGTTTTGTTTTGCACACCCATAACCTCCTCCCTCTCAAGAACTTGCAGCCAAACACATTACCCAACAGGGTGCGTTCACAGAGCCCACTGCAGCTTTCCACTGTCATTAGGAAACATCATCAATTATAGATCCCCTCCTCTATCACTCCATCTCTGCTGCATCCTTCTTCTCCTCCTCTCCCCCTGCACTTAAGCGTTGGAAGCATTGGTAGGCTCAGATTACTGATGATCGATTGTAGAGGAGAGATAGGAGGGTGAGAGGCGGAGGGGAGGAGAAATGGGGAGGAGGAGGGAAGAGGAGCGCACTGCTTCTTTGGGGTTGAGGATGACAACAACATCACATGCAGCACAGGAAAACAAAAATGGCAAACAAAAAGAAACTAGCATGCCAAGAGTCTAAACTGGAGGAATTGGAACCATCTTTGATGCATCCACCAATTACTAATCAAATTAAATGATTTAATTAAGCATCTAAACATTCGTCTAGATAAGCAAGCGCTTTAATATTACAGCCGTGGACATGTAAATAAACACTATGCTTATTGGATCAAATTCTGCTGACTCACCACAGGCAGTAAAGACGGTTGCTGACTTACCTTGTCACCTGAGTCCGTGTGTTGAAGTCCAGGGAACGCATCGACTTCAGCACTTCAATGCAACCCATATACTACGGAGGAAAAACATCAAATCAGATGGGGCTCTGCAATATGCATGGAAACTTATTTTCATTCTGATTATGACCCTATTCTGCACTTAATAGGGTTTCTGATGCACCATGCTTTTTAGGCTATTATATTTTCCATTGTTAAACGTGATAATTCCCATTTATATTTTGTTACATCCGCAGACTACACATGGAAGCAACTGCCTAGCACAGGGTGGCAATAATGGCTGTCAGATCAGGGTGCTAATGACACCTTGACTAGATTAGCATCACTCAGCTCCAGACTGCGTACAAACTGCAGTTTCTGAACCCTCTGGGGGGGAAGGATTATGTGTGAGGGTGTTTGATCCCGCAGGCAGTTCATGTGAGAGTGTCGTCTTGTCTGCATCGATGTGAGAAAAAGAAAAACCTGTCATAGAATAAAATCCGGGATATTTCTGTTTTTTCTGTTAAAATTAATAGGGCAACATCATCTCCAGGAACACTTCTCAATATCTGGTCGTTTGTTCCTGCTACAAATGAATAATTGGATCAGGGTACGGAAGTGTCACAAAGTTTAGATCCAGAAAACTCTCATGTTTTGTCTTCTGTCTGGTTAGCTTAGTGTTGAGAAGTTTGTAACACTTTTAACACCTCTTATGAGAAGTGCTCTCAAAAGTGATGCTTTTCAGTTTGTCAAGCAAATGAGATAAACTTTACAGAAGGCTCCATGACATTTTTAGCTTTGCCTTGAAAAGATTTTCACGTTTTCTGAAGTTATAGATCCAAACTTCAATACAGTAGAATTATTGTTTCCATATATTTATTGCATAGAGATGAAAGAAAAGCATGGTTTTCAAATGTATTTAATGAATAAAAATCAGAAAAATGTGGCATACATTTGCATTCATACCTGTACTTCAATTAAATTGTCAAATAAGAGTTCAATTTGATCTCAGCACAAATTCAACTGTTTTGTTAGAAAAAAAAATAATGAACAAACAGCAGCATGAAAATCAGGGAAGGCAGCAGACAAGTCAGTAAATAAGTAGGAAGCTTTGGGTTTTAAACAATAACTGAAGCTTCATAGATCTCACAAATCACAGTACCTTTACATAAATAGAAAGACACAACTACAAACCAAAAGGCTGTCCACCTAGGCTGTAGGCTGTGCCAGGAAAGACTTGATCAGAGAAGCAGCCAAGAGGCCCATAGTAACTCTGGAGGAGCTGCAGAGATCCAGAAACCAGAAGGGAGAATCTGTCAACAAGACAACACTCTACAACTCTTCAACATTTTTACTGAAGCTGTTAGTAGTGCAAATTATAGTTTGTAACAAGGCATGAAGGAGACACGACAAGCATTTTCAAGAAGATTCTCTGGTCTTATGATATCATGATTGAAACTTTTGACCAAATGCAAGGCAAGGAGAAAAACTTGCAAGTGAACATGGTGAAACATGGTCAGTAAAAAGTACAATAGAGGATAGTCATTGAAGAAAAGCCTGTTTGAGGTAGCAAAAGGTTTGGGACTGAGAAAAGGCCATAAACACACAATCAGAGCAACAGTTTGGGAACTGTCCTTTTCATTTCACTGTGTTTTAAGATATAAAATCCCAACAACATACACTGAAATTTGTGGATGCGACATTACAAGATGCGGAAAACTTCAATGGGTAGGAAACTTTTACAAGGCGGCGTATTTGGAGGATAGTTCTTTGCAAGAAGCAACCATGCAGCAGAGATTAAGAGACAGAGAGAGGACCTCTGAGTCTAAATGAGCTTAATAAGCTTTCTAATCAGATTTAGGCTTGAGGGAAGTCTTCCATCAAGAAATTTGTCCCTTTTTTTTCATTTCCATTTCATCTGCTGATGCAACGTCCCCCACACTCACAACCTCCACCCTTTCTCATCAACTGGATGTTGTCCTTCTGAGCGAAAGCTCTGACTTATACATCCCATGACTAGAGATACCGGGTTCTCAAGAAACATTCCTTACGAATTTAATAAAACTGGTATCCTCTTCTCAAACTCTGTGGTAGATGCCTCTCTCTTTGAGATAAATTCTGGCAGCTGGGTTGTTTGTCATGTCGGGGAGTCACAATTTCGTATCTGGAGGCAAGAATCGCAACAGATGTTGCATAATGTTGGCTAAACGGACGAAAAACACCAAACAGATTCTCTTTTTAGAGCTCAGTTAGTGAATGCCAGGCATTTTCTGCGCGGGAGTAAAATGTTTTGTTCTTTTTCCTTTTTGGAAACTTAACAAGTCACGTTAAAGAAGATCAATATGCATAAGATGACTGTTAAAAAACTGCAATGAAAGCTTAAGAGTTTAATATGTGTGATAATAACACCGGCTGTGGCAGCTGCAGTGCTTGTTTTAATGACTGCTGCAGTGATCTGGCTTACAGGGATAGCAGACGCACAGGAGGCACAACACATGACATGTCTTTATGGACACCAGGAAGATATAAACACATGATTAAGAAATCCATATGTCTGCCATGAAGAGGCCTGGAAGTCTGTGAATGACTGACTATATGTGCAAACTGAAAGAGAGAGAGAGGGAGAGAGAGAGAGAGAGGTGCTCACTGAGATGATTACAGTGCAGCACCAATTCACTGTCCCTCTGACACTAATACATGCAGCGAAACGCTCCTCCCTGCATGGATTTGCCACTGAATTGCTCATACAGGAGCACAGCAGTCCTGTTATTTTCTAAACCGCCTCTTCCAGGTCGTCTGTGACGACTGCCGCCACGCCTACAATGCTGGACTCTTAGAAACACATACGGATCATTAACAGAGACATCGATCAGAGATAAGAAGAGCCCGCACCATGAAGCTCGGAGATCAGAGCTTTGTGACGAGAAATCACTCTTAGAAAACATTCCGACCTCTTCTGCTACTGATCCAAGTGCCTCATCCTCGTCACATGATGCAAATAACTGTGATTAAACGTAATTGGATATAAGAATGAATGGTGCTGGTATAATGTCATTAGAAATTGCACCCGGGCCCCAGACTGCAGTAATCAAGAACCGCGTCATTAAGTTTGAGGAGGAGGGGGAGGGAGCAGAGGTGAAGTGTCATCAAGGAGGACGCCATGGGGAGACGGATGAAAAACAAGACGCAAAAGGATTGAGATAGCTCGGATTTATGAGATTTGCCATCGAATAATTAGTTTATCTACCCTGTTTTTATTTATTATTTATAAAAAAACAACAAAGTTCTTTAATCTCCTAGGTTCTCCTTATCCTCCCCTAACTAAACAAACAACAGCATATCATATTCATAGTCATGATTATAAGAAGCAACAGATACAATTGATGCATAAAATCAGTCTATTCGCTTCATAGATAAATGTAAACAGGCTCAAATCCACACAAAGAGAACCACTCCCACACCCAGAGCTCACAATAAGGCAGATTACATGCTCCACAAACACAGTTTTTGTTTTAAATACAGTGTGACACAAGCCATATTTATTTAAAAGTGTGGCTGAACAACAATAGCCTCCACAGTCAGGAGACATAATTTTATGGTTTATTTTTTCTCTGTCCTGAAACCGTAAGTGCAGCATGATACACACTCTTAACCAGCAGCACCCAGCCGTCTATCTGGACGAAATTATGTATTCCTTCGGCACTGCCACATGAGCTGCATAACAAACTGCCCGCTGTTGAGATGCTTTGGTTTGTTTTTTTTACATTCACATTTGGATGCATGTGAATATATAAAAAATTGCAGCCTTGATATTCTCGTCTTCCTGTGGGAGTCTTTAATTATAGATGCCTCACTTATTTTGCATCAGAATGATCAAATTTTCTCTTAATAAGCAAGAGAAATACAACCAATGTTTGATTTTTCAATTAAATGCTGCACAACTGAAAACTCCAAACATTTTTGATATCTACATAAATCAAAGAGCAATAGTTAGGGACGTAAGTTTTGGTGCATACATGGGTTCTCAGTCTATATCTGTCAAGTAAAAACAGATGAGTGTGTCACTATGGTTAACAGAGAACTAATTATGCTCCTTTTAAATGTACTTACCCTAACAATGTAAGAAGCTCCTTGTCCCACAATTTTCTTGTCTGGGTGCAGCCAACCCTGAGAGGGCTTGTGAATGAAGCTGCCCTTGGTGTGGAGCTCATCTCCCCCCAGCCACATGCCCTCCACCCTTGTCCTGCGGTTCATTCCTGACCTGGAGCTGCTGGAGACACCAGGGCTCACCATGACCTCTGTTGCGACCCCAAATCCATGTCCTGCCGGACCTCCAGAGGCTGCAGCATGCGTTACCCCCCGCTGCCCTCGGATGGCCTGCAGAGAACAGGGGGTGACACAGACAGGGTCACAGGAGTTAAGTACGGCCGCAAGGCTGGCCACGGGGCCGCTGGCCGAGCTCGCCCCACTGGTCCTGTTTGATGTTGATGAAGATGAGGCCTGGGAAGAAGCTGTCTTGGTTGAGTCCTTGCTAGAGCTTGATGGGCTTCTGCTGAGCAAGGAGTTGGAGAACTTCCACTGAGGCATCTTGGGGATGAGCATGCAGAAGGTTGTGGTGGCCTCCTGCTCCCCATCCAGGCAGGGGGAGTCTGCCAGGGCTGCTGCCCCAACCGAGGAGGAGGAGGACCTGGCGCTGGGATCCAGAGGAGGCAAAGGAGGCAGGGGGAGACTCTGTGCGGAGGAGGAGACCCCCGGTGTGGCCACGACTTTGCTGCTCATGGTTAAGCTCTGCATCAGGTCGTCAGAGGAGGTTACAGACTCGTTGCGAAAGCGGTCATACTTTGGCTTAAGGAGCATGCCCGGAGGAGCCGCCTGAAGCAGGAGCTCAGAGAGGGGATAACTTTCAGAGGATGGAGGTGAAAGGGAAGTGGGGAGTGGGGAGGGGGAGGGATGGAGTGATGAAAGAGGAGAGGAAAACAAAAGAACAATTCCCAGACCGCGTCCTATATTCTTGTCAAAGTCAGCTCAGCGCTGTGTACACCTCCGCCTCTCAGACATTGTCCTGCTCTCATGCTGCTGCTGCTGCTGCTCTCCGCCTCCTGCTCTGAGCGGGCCAGCTTCCTCTTGCTGCCTGAGGAGAGATTGCTTGTGCGCTTTTGACTGTCTCTCCTTCTTCGTGGATGATGTCATTGGCCCGTGAGTCCTGCCCTGCCCAGCTGCTACCAGACAGTATTTGCTGAAACACACATGCTTTAACCGCCCTCCTCTGAGACACAAACACACATTCTGTAGATCACCTGCAGCTCTGCATGAAGCTACAATTCAGCAAATTACTCCATTTTGGGTTGTTCAAAAGCAAAGTCCTAGAATGTACCCAGAGACAGCAATGCATTTCTAATTATTAATGGATTCATATTGCTGCTAATTAGATGACAGTAATAAAAGAATTACTGTTCTGATTCCGGCATAAAAGAAGGTGGTAATCAATACTGCTGCTCAGTGTGTTAACCTGCAATCAATAAGATGTTTTTCTTTTCTTTTTTTTTTTTTTTTTTACATAAATCAATAAGACGTAGGCTGAATACTGAAACAGAGGCCCAACAAATATGCAACAGAAAATATGATGGCACTTTAATAAAGTAAAAATTAACCCATGAACTTATAGTAGACATGGGAACAAGACTAAACCAATTAGTTGAAGTGAATTTTGTATGACTCAGCATGATCCCATTTCACCCAAGCTATATAGAAGCACCTAACAAAAGGAACAATGGAGTCACCATCTTAAAGGATGACCCATTTGACAACATCCAATCTTTTCCATTTGCTTGGATTGTGTTTCCCTCCACCCTTTCATCCACCTCTCAGGGGAGCAATCAGGCATCTCAGCGTGACCCTTTTAGCTCTTTACTTGCACCTTCCCTTGTGTGTTTCACTAATTCCCTGCCATTTGTACTTGCTTTTCTACTCTCTCATTTTGAGTGGGGGTTTACTCAATTAACCATAACATTATGAATAGTCAAGGGATGGCCTAAGAACATCTGGGGCTCCCCTGGGTGTGTACTCGTATGTTGGAATTGTTCGGATCTTCTAGCTTCTTCAAAATGGAATCAAATATTTGAAGTGGATATATAGTTTGGTTGTTTGAGGGAAATTTCTGCTTCTAACCCTGGTGGGCTTTCTGCTGTCTCACTGAGGATGAAGCTGAGGGAAGTTACTTCTGTAGTGAGGTTCTTAATACAGAAATATAACAAAGTTTGAGTGGTTGCCACAATTGTGCAGTTGGTGATATGTGTAGTATTAACATCTAATATCAGAGCACATTTCACCAAGATGATTACCTGTCAGCTGATTTGCTGCTTTTAATGCATTACAATATGGACATCTGTCCTTTTAATAGACGCCTCCTCTTTTTGCCACTCTGCCTTCAGCATCTCATCACAACAATGTTTCTCCATTAAGCCTTTAGCACTGTTCTTTAAAGCATTGCACCAAGATACAGGTCACATGATGAGCTCTGTAAACATGCAGTTCCACCAAGTGTTTGCTAATTGTTGCTGCCACTAGTCTGGAGGAGCTCTGTGGGGGAAACACAGGGAGCAAGCATGAATGCACCCTGAATGGTTGCCAGGGAGATTAAAGGATTTCTCTAACATACTTGAAAGAATAAAGCATTGCTACAGGTATGTTTTGATCAGGGAATAAGATTATAACTTGACATAAAGCTCAAAAAAGTCAATCAATAAACTACCTTTAAAACAAGATGTTTACATGTAATATTTTATCTTAGTTTAATACTTAAATCACATGTAATTTATTAACGTCAATTAGATTTCCTAAATTGTAAGAAAAAATTTACAAAATAGTATTTCAAATATTATTGCATCATTTCTACTTCTTGAAATTTGCCACATCTTAATAAAAATACTCTCTGAAGGAAACATGTAAACATTCAGAACAATACCAAACAAAAATATGTTGGTTGTACAGAGCCATGAAAAAGTATTTTTCCATGTATGCATTTCTATTACTCCTTAGGATTGCTTATCCTAAGGAGTGTTGTGATCATGATCAGGTCATAACAGTAACATTTTCCTGAAATGCGTTTTCATTTTTATATATTGAGATTAATTATGAACCTGTTACTGCCGATACCTATAACAAAACATGGTGGCGGTAGTGTGATGGTCTTGGAGTACTTTGCTTCTTCGGGCTACTTGTCAAAATTAATAGAATCATCAATTTGTAGAGCTGGAAATTCTTAGGGATAATTTCCAGTCATCAATTTGTGACCTCAAAAGCACTCAGGTTATTTAGCAGGACACCAGCAAGTTTCTCTAATACACTTAAAACAACTGACAGTTTTGAAGTGACCCAGTCACAGTCTTGATTTAAATCGAATTGAGAAGTTGTGTTATGACATTAAGCATATCGTTTATGCTTGGAATGCCTTTCCACTGGTTGAATTAAATCAATTCTTTCTTCTGAGAATTGTGGGGGGGAAAAAAGATGCAAAAAATACAGACTGTGGGTGGCTGTCTTCAAAATACAGCTGTTGCCTTCAAGGGCTGCACAACCAATTATTAGAGTTTTGGAGGCATTTACTGAGTCATGAACATACAGGTTGATGTCATTTTCTCTCAAAAAATTGAGTCATAATTTGAATGCTGTCATTTATTTTTTCAGGTTAACATTATCTGATATTAAAATGTATCTATTGACATATGAGACATAAAATAATTTATATAAGCAAAATAAATCTGAAAGGGAACATACTTTTCAAAGAACTCTAATAGCGGGACATAATTCAGAATGATATCAGAAATTCAAATATTTACCTCAGAATGAAAAAAAGATCAAGATCTCCTAATTTCTGGCAACTTCCAGCTGGAAACATCTGAAACAACGTCTTCTTTAGCTTCCAAGTTCTGCAGAACAATGAATGAAAGTAAGAGCAATTTACTTTTGTAATGGACAACAGGTAAAATATCAAACCAGTGTGCCTTTCTGTAAATAACCACTTATTTTTTGTTTGCTGCTTAGTCATAAAGTTACTGATAAACCAGATGTGATCGATGTATGTTGACTGAAGCAGCATTTCTCGGTATGTTTTGTTCTCTCTTTCTAAGAAAAAAAAACACACACACTAACACAGGTAGTGGGAAAAATAGACACAAACCCAATAATCAGATGTCATTACTATGCAAACGGAAACTTTTTGTACTTTCAGGTTTATACTGGATGTTAAATTTACCACAGAATAATAATTTGACAAAAGAAAATTAAATGACATCAGACTTGTATAGAGCCTTTCAGCAACCTCAAAGACGTTTTACAAAGAATTCAGTCATTTACATTCACACATGCACATCTAAGCAATAGACAATTCACACCTTTGCCCTAAAATATATATTTTCTATAGCTATTTGCCCCATAAATAGCATTTGCCCTCTTAGGGACCAAGACATTTTATTGAACTTTTTAATAAGGAGCAGTGGTCCTCACAACCCCACATAGACAGAACTGAGTCCCCTCAAGGATATAAGGACCTGGTTCACACACACAATATCACTTTTGAACTTCACTCAACCTTTGGTTCGTCGTCGGTCTTTTTATGTCTGCTTTGCTTTTTTGTACAAGGTAGAAATTATAGTTTGGTTTTTGTACGTCATTGCGAAAGGTGCGCGCACGGCATGATTGTCATTTTTGTTTACGGTTTGATGGCGTCCTGTAACGCAGAGATAGAGAGACGCGAAAGAGCGTCTCCATCTCCCATATAACTGAAATCCCACCACGAGCCAGTTTTCGAACTAAACATAAGTTTATGCAAAATATATACTGCTTTCCTATTAAAAAAGAAGAGAAGAAATAATAAAAGCTCTTATTTCGGGAAGAAAAATACCCCGTATTTCAACCATTATCCTGGCTCTTTTGGTTTTACGTTGGAGTGGCTCATCTTTCCACAGCTAGACGATCACTCTGAATCCGCCAGCTGCCGTCTGACCAATCAGGAGGAAGCGGGTAACGGTCGGGATTTGAATTGTCGTTGGAAAACAGCGGCAGATGACAGCAGGTTGTTACGCAAGCCAGTTTATTCACTTGGAAACAGGATTATAACTGAGATAAGATGTCCAAGAAACAAATTTTCTATTCTGACAAGTACAACGATGAGGAGTTCGAGTACAGGTACTGCACTCTTCAAGTTTTCTACGCTGGTTTTATATGCTAACGTTAACATAACATAATGTTGTGTTAACTGTGATGAGCCACAGTTATCTAGCTTTGTGGCTCATCATATCACTTAAAATATACTGCCAGCTTATTTTTCGATTGCAACAGTTTTTGTGCTCAGATGAGTTAAGTGACTATTATAAATATATCAGTGTTAAATTACAGTTTTCCCGCAGAATCAAAACATCATCCGGCTAACTGTTAACCATGCTAACAGCCTTATGCTAACCTCGGTCTCATTAATATTTAAATACGTGGCAGGTTGTTTCAAATGTGATCATGTTTACCTCTTTACAGGCATGTTGTGCTTCCTAAGCAGCTGTCCAAGCTGGTCCCCTCCTCCCACCTGATGACAGAAGAAGAGTGGAGAGGACTGGGAGTGCAGCAGAGTCAGGGATGGATCCACTACATGATCCACAAACCAGGTCAGTAAACCAAGGATCCAATGGACAGGTTTCTGAATAATGTAAACTCTGCTCTGAAGAACTTGTTGCTCGAATATTGCTTAGTGTTCTACATTTCTGCATTTTTTTTTTTAAGTTTCCTTAAAGAAATCTCTGACCTGAGATTTTGTTACGAGAACTATAAAAGCAAGTTAAAATGTAACATTCAACTGATCATTTCACAGAGGCAGAGGATATTATGTGCTGACTACTGTTTAGTCATTAGCAAAGATCAGAGATTTTATGGGCAGGGGGGCATCAATGAGGCTTTTCTTGGATGCCACTGTTTCCTGAATTTCTTTGAGCTCTGACCAGCTTGTTTTCATCATATCAGCTTTTTTTCTAAAGACAATATACAAAGATGGGAGAAAGAAGAAGAAGAAAAAAAATATATATATATACAATACAGTTTTTGCCATCACGGTTTTCAATGTCTCTTTGAAGAATATAAATTAATGAGTTACAACAACATTTAATTTTTGAATTGAAATTAATTTTGGTGCAGACAGGGGCTTTTCAATCAACAAGAAAGCCCATAATAATTACAAGGTTATCTTGTTTGTGCATCATAGTATATGTCCCTCTGATTCTTTTTAAGTTCTTAAGTGTGTAGAGAATGCATGTTGTTGGTGAATGTATATAGAGAAAATAAATTTGGGTGTTCTGAGTTTGAAAGCATTTAACAAGTGGGGTTTGTGGGTGTCTTGTTTCTTTCTCCCCCTCCCCCCAACAAATAACCAGCTAATCATTGATAGAAAATTGGCCCATATCAATCTCTGGCTGAATATTAATCTAAACTAAAACTAAAAACTGGTGTCAGCCAAATGGGTTTATTTCTGCTTAATCCACCTTTACTTTTCGATATAAAGTTATACTTTATCTAGCTTTGATGTGACATTTTAGATGTTGATGATGTTTCCAACTTTTGTCCAGGCCTCGAGTGACATAGTAATGGTAGGGCAAACAGAAGCACTCTGTTAATATTAAAATGACAGGAATCTAATTGTCCTGCGTTTACATTGATGTATTTTTGGAGAAAATGCCTTTGTTTAATATTATCCAGTCTTTTCTTAAAAATGAAAGTTAGAATTTCAACTTATTACAATTCAATTATATTTTAACAATGTGCAGACATTTTACCTCTTTAAATCAGTTTTTTTTTAATGTTATTTGTGGTGGAATCCCACTTCCCACAATTTGCTCACTTTAAAAAATGTATAAGAGTATTCATACAAACTCTTACTCAAAATTAAGGAAGAATCATACTCTGAGGTGTCAAGACATGAAATGAAACAGGAATGTGTGAATTGCAAGTTGAAAGTTTAGGGCTGAAAATTAGACACAACAAAAGTATGCTCTCTGATTCTTATTACCTGTACAGGTAACAAGAATCACTATGTAAATGAAGGGATTTACCATAATTTACTGATTGGACACATTTCTTTTTTCCATCAGTTTAATTTACACCGTAGATCAGAATAAAAAACTCACTACTGAACGTCTCATCATTTTAGGCATGAGTTGGCTTTTATGTACCTGAGGAAAAAAATCACACTTACTAATAAAATGTTCTGATTTACAGTGTTCTACACAGTCATGAAAAAGCGCAAACACATTTTTTAAATTACATTTCCAGAACCAATAAATTATGAAAAAATCTTTGACATGGTTACTTATTTCACATTAGAAGTCCTTTACCAGGAACTGAAAACTAACTCCAGTGCTTAGTTCATGATTTTATACAGATTTGAAAATCTAACTACAAGAATTTAATGTCCACAGTGTTCTGAAAACTAAAATTAATTTTTATTAATAATTTTATATTTTAAAGAGTATGTTTTTTTTTTCATTCTGAAATATATAAAGTTAAAAATCTTTTAATTTTATATATTTATAGGGTTTGGGACACTTTCCTACTTGGCTGTGTTTTACTTTTTTTTCTTGTTCACTGTTGAATTCCCTGCTTTGCATCACTCCCTGTGAGCAGAATGAGCCGTATTGGTAACTATGTAAAAGCCAAACCACACAAGTCTGTTCGTATTTTATCTTCCATATAATCTGATTTTTGTCTCGTCTTCTCTTGCTTTGTCTGTGCAGAACCACACATACTCCTTTTCAGAAGGCCTCTTCCCAAGGAATGAATGGGAACAATCTTCAAGCATAAAGCTCCTTTGCATCATTGAGCTGCACTTCTTTTCTACATATGTATATTTCTAAAAATGTTTTAAATATTTTTTTTTTTTGTAGAAAACTTTCCGTTTGCCTTTCAGAATCCCTACATTTATTTTTTTGCTTGTGTTGAGAGCCAAGCTGCTTTTGTTCACTGTGAATAAAAACCTTGAATATGCTACAATATGAAGGGGAATGTTTACTTGTCTGTTGTACACCTTAAACATATTTTTGAATGTCTTTTCTAGTTCAAGATGCATTTGTGTACGGAGTGACTATAGGGTTTTTCTTTCCTGTTAAACGTTGTTATGTAAATTCGTTGTTAAATGTTCGAAATGTTGCAAACACTTATTACCTTGTTACTTAAAGAACAAAATAAAATGTTAACTACAACATGTTTTTTTTTATTATTCCAGACTTGTTTATTTGACTCTGTTAGTCAGAAAACCCGACCACTAGTGGCGTGACAAACTCCGAGTGTCTGACGCCCATGGAGTATGCTGGCGCTCTGCTCTTGTGAGCCGTGACGTTCTCGGGGTTGTACGCCCCTGGGCCGGGCTTTTCGCTTTTGTCTTTGGGTACGTCGTGACGTCCCAACATGGAGAACGCGGGCTGCCGCGGCCGATACACGCTCGGGTCCGTGCTGTTGTACCGGCAGGGTCCGGGCGTCTTGGCTAAATCCTCAGACGGTCCCCCGGTGCTGAAAGTGCCCGGCATAGTGAAACTTGCGCTGGCTCTCTTGTTTGGGATGTGGGAGCCAAGGAGCGGAGGCAGGCTGTACTTGTTGGGAGCGGGGACCGGGTCGACGGTGCGGTAGCGGGTGCGACGACCCATCGTGTAGGAGGGCGGTCTGCGCTGCAGGTTGCAGGGCGGAGCTTTCTCGGGACTGTACGTACCAGGTCCAGGTGTGCTGAATAGCTCTTCTACTGATCAGATAACAGGGAAATATAAATGCAAAATAATAATGATGGCATGTCACACTAAACATTGAATCAATTAATCTCGTGATGAATTAAAAACAATCATTTTCATTTAATGGATGTATCGTTTTTCTCTCCTTTTAACAAAAACTGAATAAAATTTATCAGTTGAAGACGTGCTCTTGCCTTATTGTGCCATTATCACTATTATATTACTTGAAAATTGGCTCAAAACAACAATATTGTTTATCACAATACGTTTTGGGATAATTTATCGTCTAGCAAAATTTGTTATCGTGATAGGCCGACAGTGTAGTTCAGAGGCAACAAATGAAACTTAATTTCTGGAGAGATCCAAAGGAAATACGAATGAATAAAATGTGTGAATAGTTAACATCCATTCACAAAGAATGAGCAAAAACTTACTCTGTGCTTTCATTCTACTCAACATTGTATATGCAGGTGCGCCATCCTTTCCAAAGCGAGTGATTTTTGCATCAACATGATACAGAGGCCCTGGACTGGAGTCGAGAGAAAGCACTGCAATAATAAAGTGAAAACCTTCAGAACCGGTTTGACTTGCTTAGGTTTAGAACTATGAAGTTCTATCTCCCCCTAGGGGCACAGAGGCATTACTGCACCACACAATGTAGTAAAATCTGGCGTGAAGGATAAATCCTGGGAAGATTAAATCATTTTTTGAGTTGTTATTTAAATATAAATACATGAAGAAGCATTTTGATATCAACTCAGATGTTTTCACTTATTTTTATTAATTTTTTCATCAATGTGACAAGATCATTTTTTAACCCAGCACAATCTGTCTGAAAGTAGCATGAGAGTGAGAAGAAAATAAAAGCATCGCCACAGCATTAAACCTTTTTTTTTTCTTTTCTTTTCTTTTTTTTTTTGGGTGAAAATTTTTGGAAACCAAAATTGTTTTTCACGTATTTTGGAACATGTGAGAACGTTTTGTGACATACTGCGTCTATAATCCTGATGCCACTCACTCTTATTACTGATCTTGCCGTGGAAAGAGTAGGCCGGGCTGCTTGGTTTTGTGAAGTCATGGCCGACAAACCCAATGGTGGGAGGCAATCCATAGCGCCCAGGTCCTGGTCCTGGAGACAGGTGTCTGATGAATTTGCTCATACACAACCTCACGTGATCTATATACTCTATTGCATTCACAACACAAATGCTTGAATACACAGCTACAAATGAAAACTACCCATAGTAATTTATTGTGTACTGTAGCTTTGTGAAGGGAGAGAGTTTCCATTTGACCAACTTAAATCCTGACGAATTATTAAGCAACTGATTCTGCTCTAGAAGATGTGTGCTGTGGAGCTGCAGCAATCTTTTTTCAGAATCAGAACAGAGCGAGTCCTGGCAGGTCGGCACTTTGTGTATATTCCCTCTTTGCTCATGTCAGTTAAGTAACCAAAACTGACTGCAAGATTTAATGCTAATGGTGTTGATATTCCCACACACTATAAAGCCAGGTAAATCAATAGCAGCATTGAGATTTATTATTTCAGTCATGCACTCACCTTTCTCCTTCCCTGCAATTGCTGGGTATTTTTTCTCCATTGGGCTAAGGGTCCTTCAGGATTTAAAAACCGTAGCCGCACTAAAAAGATATTCACGTAACATGTCAAACTGGATGGAGATGGGAAATTAAACAGTCAAAAATAAAAATTCTCATGCCAGCCAAAGGTGAAGCAGGGTGTGGACCAGATGAGCATCAGCGATTAATCTTTCTCTTTACTTCGTCCCACCATGGAGAACTTTTCAGCAGCCATTCAGGATCAATACTTAGTTTCCTCTGAAACAATCAGGAAACCTGACACCAGTAATGCACATCAAAATGACAACAAAGCGCTAGACTCCTCCCTGTAGCTCAAATTGTAACCCTCTTCCAGCTTCCCTCTTTTGTATCGATAATTCGTCCAAAGCAGCTCAGACAGGTGAATAGCCTGTCCGAGAGGGTCGGACATTTATAGGTGCACCGAGCTGGTACTTAGAAACAATGTCATCACTCTGATTCACTCTCATGTAATGCTAGCTGTCCCCCGCAAGGCATGGAACCAAGATCCCCGTCTCCCCCCTTCCTCTTTTCACTCTTTCTGCTCATTGGAGCGTGGACGTGAAACATCACTCTTCAACCATGCATGCAGTTGCCACAGAGACTGCCCTAGGTAGCTTGTTGCAGTCAGCCCCCTGCAGTGGAGGCTTGTTGTCCAGAAATGTTTTGATCAATTGTGAATGCTTAGATGCAACAGATGCAGCAGCCACAGAGTGTTTGTCTGGTGTATCAGACTTTCACGTTTGGAAGTTGAACCAGCAACCTCTGAGCTCATCGTCTTCTAATCATTTGGTCACACTGTCTCCATTGTGGCTGAATATCAGCAGCACACTAGCTATTTATTTGATTGGATCTAATCATAGTGATTAGAGACACAGAGGTCTGACCTGCAATCTGCTGGAGGTCGAGGTAACAGAGGGGGCCGACGAGTGACAAGTGCAATCGCTAAACATTAAACTTTAACACAGTCTAGCTCCCTCTCAGCTGTTGCTTTGGTGATGTGAAAACAAATATGATGTACATCCATATTTTTGAGGTACACACTTCCAGTTAGAGGTTTATGGTCATCATTGTCTTGTAATTCATTTACGACAGCTTTTCACAATTTCAGCCAAAAATATGAAGCTAGTGTAGAAATGAAAAGAAACTAATTGTATCAGTTCTTCTGTTTTCTACATTAAAATGACACCAATTGAACAAGTTATTTCTATAAATATTATCAGTATTCAGAAGATGCATATTGTTTGGTCATAAATGTATCATATTATTCTTGGACTATACTGTAAAATTAAGTTTTATTTTGAAAACGCCAATGCAAAAATGTCTCTTTCGATTGTGAAGGTTGCTGACCCTTGTTCTACATACAACTAACCAATTTTGACATTATGGAATGTTTCTTTTTTAGTTGTTTGCCAATTCATAAATAAATAAATAGCCTACATAAATAAATAAATAAATAAATAAATAAATAGATAGATAAATAGATAGATAAATAAATCACACCCTTAGCTAGGCAAAAAAACAAAAAAACTGTTCCACATCCTTCAGATGATTCTACAACTTAAATGAAGTTCACCTGGTAAATTCAGTTGATTGGACTTGATTTGGAAAGGCACACATCTGTCTATAAAAGGTCCCACAGTGGTCAGACCTAATTCTAGTTGCTGAAATGGCAGTGTCATTGTACATAATCATGAAAGTTTAACATAAACTTTGAGTCAGTGCAGGTCAGGAAAGAACGCTACGTCTCAGGGGAAGACTGACATTTCTCTGTGATCTTCTCAAGAAATTAAAAGCAAGAAAGGCTTCGTATTCAGAGAATTGTTGTCAATGGCAAAACCTTTGGAACAGACAAGTCGAGACTTTCAGTCCAAAATGCACGGTACAAATGTCAAGCATGGTGGCATCATACTCAGGGACTATTTTACGGCCAGTGTTGGAATGATAAAGACAAACAACCATCTCGCTATTCTTCAACTCAATCAAAACTGTTTTTGGAGGAAATAGAGCAAATTAACATTAGACTTCTAAACTTGCTCAATTCTTGACTGTGCTTTAAAGGCAAGCACATGCAAAGACACCAACTACGGTAATTTAAATCCACTCTACCAGTTCTGATAAAACAAGTGGTCAAATATCCAACCAAAAATACCCCCCAGAAGCTAAGGAACACATTTCTGATGAGAGAAAACCCACCATAAATTCAATCCTGGAAACAAAAGCCTGGTTTGTGTATAAATTTTATTCTCTTTTGTTTCAAAAACAGTATTTGATATGAATTAGGATTACATTTGGTCAAATTTGGTACATTTACATCAATCAATTTCCTCAACATCCTTTAGTTGAACAACAACAAAATAGCTTATGATCTGTACAATCAGCTTTCCTGGCATGTAAGGTGAATGGTGAGAGATGGTGGTTGAGTAGTTTCAGAGACAAATGCAGAGTCCTTATGCAGCGACGTTTAAAAGTTCCACTAACCTCAAAGTTTGTAGTTTGACAAGACCTACAGTATACTGTCTCGCTTTCCAAGTTTATGTGTCCTGTCTCTTCAAAGCTGTGCAACAAATAAAAAAATGAAGAAGATGGCATCTTACAATGATAAAAAACATCAGCTTATGTTTCTGTAAAGCATATGGTTAGCATATGTGTTTCTCCAGCAGCATACCAGCACAATATTTTTAATCAGACCTTTCAGTTATTCGGTGTTAAAGCCAAAAAAATGTGTTTAAATAAGCACATCAAGAACCACAGTGGGGGGCGGGGGAAGTAGTCTGTATGGGCAGGTAATGACTTTAAAATAGAAATAAGGAGTTCTAACTACAAATAAATACCAGAGATAGAAAATATAATAAAACATATTGCTTAACATTGAGTGTAATTACAAACTAGTGATTATAAACGCAGCACACTGGATAAAGATTCTACTCTGACTACTGATGAGTAAAAAGGTCTGGAGGATTCTAGTTTTAAATCATTCTCAGTCACATCCTACCACATACGAAAACAGACATACACGATAAAAGCATCCGCTCTGACTCCATTCAAATAACAACATAAACTCAGTTCCCAGATCACACCAACTTTCTGTCCAAGCCAGTCTTGCATAGTCTCCATTTTCTTTCCATTCACAAGCATATTCACAAATATGGTACAATTTTAAGGTGGGCATACGGCTTCGGTCTGCGTATTTCTGTGGACGACAAAGAAGAGAAACGACTTTGCTACCAGAGAACCTCAAAAATCATGCAGGTCGTTCCAGTTAGAACAACCAGAGGAATATCAAATTCAGAGACACACATACCATCGCTCAGGGGTGCTCTTTGTATCCATTGTGGGTAGCTGGGTGTTTGCTTGTAGGGGCACTTTATGCTGCACACCTCCCCCACCTCCTGGTATGTCAAAATGGTCCCCTTCCTCTCCGTCAGCAAGGAAAGGATCAGAGTCATATTCGTAGGAGTAGTAGGACACCTCTGGCATGGAGCCTTGTTCCTCTTCACCTAGAGGGACAGACAAATTCAGTAAAATAAAAGCTGATTATAGACAAGTACGGTCAATGATTGATGACAATGTCCACTATGTAAAGGAGAAATTAATTTGTTGAGCGATAAATTACCATAGCATTCTAGAGTAGTGTTTATGTCAAATCATCTCAACTGGGCACAGATTCGCTGGGATTTTGGCTATTTGCCGTCATCTCTTTCACAGATTTATATTTATTCGTCTTTCTGGTGGCTTGGTTTATCTGCAGAATCATTTCTCCAGAGATGGAGACTGATTTAAGGCTTCTGTTTGTGTAAAGGGCAGGGAATTATGAGACAGCCTTGATTATAAAAGTTAATATTTAGGACATTGTATACAAGAGCTTCCTAAGATGGAGTACCAAATGTTGACCAGGAGAGGGCCCCCTTCCGTAAATTGTTTGACACAGCATGTGACTAAGTCTATTTATCTTTAATGTTTTATGTGACTAGAGGTATTAGAGTTTCACTTTAAAATGGCTCTGATGGAACATTTTGCACGAATCCCCACATTTAAAGACTTGCACATGTAGGACCAAAAACAAATGATAAAAGAAATACCACAGATCAAATGAAGCCTTCATGTCTGCATTTGACTGTATGTTGACCGCTGCTGCAGGTTCATTAATAAGACAAGTCTGCACACGGAAAGTAATTCCAGAGCTTCAGCTTCCTTCGGTGCATCTCATTTTCTTGGCCGAACTCTTCTTTACCTTTTGCTTTCTTGTTGCTCTCAGAAGACTGAAGTTTAATGGTTTAATGGTTTACAGTGACAGTGATTTCACAGTTTATATCATAATAAATCTAAAGGGTGACTATAGCTGAATGTGTGTGTCAGTGTGGCTCAAGAGGCTCCAAAAGACTTGAGATATGATAATTAACATTTGGAATATTTGCTTCTGACAGGCATATACCTGCATTTGTGCACTGCATTCTTGTGTCGAGCATTTCGCTTTTGTACTGAGGGAGACCTTTGACTGAGAGGAGCAGCTACTGGGAGTTAGAGGCTGAGAAACAAGTCAGAGCAGGTCACACAACATCAAACATGCATGCACAAATGCACACCTGGATACCGCTAAGAAACTGTAGATAGGACGTAATGTTGTGCCCCCCCAAAAATGAACACCCTTTCACCCTCCCCCGCACGCCCACAACGTTAAGGTGTTAGAACTTGACACTTTCTGTAATGTGTTTTTATGCTGTCATTGCCAACACAATTACATCCTACATCCACGCAGTGAAACATCCTTTCAGCAATTCTCTGGTTGCTTATCAGGAGAAAAGGTAAGAGTCCTGACAGCAACAAGCAA
The DNA here is from genome assembly GCF_027474105.1 of Poeciliopsis prolifica. NCBI lineage: Eukaryota > Metazoa > Chordata > Actinopteri > Cyprinodontiformes > Poeciliidae > Poeciliopsis > Poeciliopsis prolifica. The sequence continues at coordinate 16,496,815 of NW_026562377.1, forward strand.
GCTCGGTGTGTGAAACTTATCCTCCCATTTATCATGCTGATTGTAGACGTGAGGTGGTGGCAGGGGAATGTGCTGCCACACACCTACAAATCAGTTTAACCCTAATCTCCCCACCCTGTTTCCTTTGTGTCTGCTCCTTGTTCTCTTGTTTAGTCCTGCTTGCTTCTCTTTTGACTTTTTTATGCTTTGTCACACAACAACCATAAACTCCATTTTATTGGTATTTCACCTGACAGACCCACACAAAGTCGAGAATATTTGGCAAGAGGAAGAAAAATGATGTATGATTTCAAAGATGAATGACTGAGATTCTTGTTCAATCGTCTTCATAAAATACACCTGTCAGGCTGACCGGAGAGCATCTGTGAAGAAATAAATATCTTGCCACAGATTCTCAATTGGATTGAGGTCTGGATTTATCTGTGCCATAATAACATGTGACTATATTTTACTCAAAATATTTTTTCTCTTTAGTATACATGGAAGCTAAGCCCCCTTGCCCAAATCTAAGTCTCTTGCAACTTCATACAAGTTTTGGTTCAGTTTTGTTCTGTGTTTTGCTTCACCCTTCTTTCCAATAACTCTAACCAGCTTCCTATCTCTCCTGATAAAAAGTATCCTCACAGCATGAGCTGCTTTCACCGTGTTTTACTGTGTTGATGATGTGTTTAATGTAAAATGCACAGTTACTGTTTTGTATAATGGGAAAAGCAATATTTCGGTTACATCTGATGACAGCACATTTACCATATCCTCTACAAAACTGCACATGAGATATACTGTGGTTTTCTTTCAGCAGATTTCTTAATTTATCATGAGTAAATATAAACACAAAGGTGTTTATGCATGCATTGAACACCTTTGTGTTTTGCATATAAAGAATATGTGGAAATATGTTGTAAATGTTAACAAAATGACATTAATCTGACAAGCTGCTTCGGATTGATAAAGAAAGTTTGCACAAGCAGAATAACAGCCTCTTTTAGTAAATACAGGTGCTGATTCTTCCAGTCGTGAATGTGAAGAATCAGGAGACAATTGTGGATGTGGTGAATGAGAAAGGTTATGGTATGGTTACCTGTGTGCACAGGCACTGAAGGTTGCTCAGTTTCTTGGTTCAGCACTGGCTGGTTGTTTTCAATGGTCTTACCTTGACAAACACACACAGAGGCAGATTGTAGATCAGTCACATAAACGTGGCTTCCACTTTGCCTAAAGCAAGGAATGCTGGTGTTGCTCACACTCAGGGGCACCTCACTGATAAACAGTGAGGTTTGCTTACTCCCAACAAAGACTTTCGTCAAAATGTATCTCTCCAAAAATAGAAGGAGCCAAATCATGAACAGTTAAGCAACAACAGCCTCCTTTTCTTTCCTCAAAACGAGGAAGCCGTGAAACAAATCTGCCCCTATTGAAGCATACACAAACAAACAAGGTCAGGGAGCGCGTCAGTCCTTTTGATCATTTACAGCATGAAACACTTGGCACAGGCTCAGGACTTTTCCCACCAAAGTTTTGTCTATGCCTTTTCCCCAATCTGCTCCGCAACATGAAGGCTCCTTTGTTGTTGGGCTGTGCGTCGGAAAGGAATGTGACGAGGATTTCTGAGGAAGGACAAAAGCACTCTGTCATTTGGAGAGAGCCCTGTAATATGACGGAGAGCGAGTGAGGATTGGGGAAAGCGGGGGTCGAAGTTTTTATTTTCCTCTGAGGACTCGTCCAGTAATCAGATCGTCACCTGAACGGCTGTTTCCTGAGCTCAGATCAAGGCTCAGACACATTTACAGGTGCACGCACATATTGACAGATTAAAATAGAGTTGCAAAGCAAAGTGTATACGCAGCAGTCTCACATGGACCAGATATGGATATGGACCAGTAATATACAGTATTTCTGCTCCTTGAATTTTTGTCATACTACAACCACTAAAATCTGAAAACTGTGTGAATAAATATTTTTGAGCCAATATTTTATACAACCATAATTTTCTGTAATAACATCTGCAAATCTTTTGAGGTAAGTTGATTCCCGTTCTGCACATCTAATGATGTTTTTCTCTATTTTTGTTTTGTTTTACAAATAGCTCAATCACAACAGATGAACAGTGCTTCGTAGCATCAGTTTTTTATTCACAGATTCTAATAAACTCTTATAAAAATTTATTTATAGCTACAGTGATCAATTCACCACTAGATTCAATACAGGATTCTTTCTGTACCATTAACAAAAAGATATAATATGATTTTATTTTATCTGTGTGTATATTTATGCTTGTTATCTTGACAGAAGGTGAATACCTAACTCATCTCTAAAGTCTTTTGCAGGATTTGTTAGGATTTTGTCTAATAGTTTCCTGGATTTAACTACAGGAATATTCAGTTTAACTATAACCAGTGGCACTGTTTCTACTGAAGAAATTCATACCCACAGCATGATGCTGCCACCACCATTTTAATGCAGAAATGTGGGCTTAATGAAATGTATGTTTGACATAACAACAACCATGACGACCTTTAAGGATATCATGCTTAAAAGTCAAGGGCACCTTTACTCTGACAATGAATCTTACCAGAATGCATCTTTTTTATTTATCGAATATGACTATATATTTATCTTTTTCTTCTAGTTGTAATTTAAATTTGATTATAAATGTTGATGTTTTCCTTTTAGTTATGTGAATGTAGCTTATTTATGTCCTCAAGCTTTAACTTATGAACATCTTCCACAGTACCAAACAAGGAGGATAAAAGAGTGAAAATAAAACAATATAGGCCAACAAGTATACGTTTAATTCTAACTATGTTCTCATTGGTTAAAATATATTTCACTCGTTGGAACAATTTAAGATGAGCTCCTTTTCGGTTTTAGGTGTAATAATTTGTGTATAAAAAGTAACAAGTAGAAAGTCCACACACAGTAATTCGAGCACTTACTGGGTGAACACTGGGACACGGGGACCTGTTTGATGCGAGTCCCATTTCGACAAGAAGACACCTCCATCTGACACAGGTTCTGGTAGAGCTGCCCATCCGACCCACAAACAGGCTCCCCGTCGTAGCCACAGTCCCTGGAACATGTGCAGCGCTCAATCTGCTCCTGCTCCAGGCAGCCTAATACATTGTTGCACTGGTTTCCCTGCACAAAACCTGCAGAAATTGGTTAGAGGACAGAGGAACAACTAAGGTGCATGAAAATCATTATGCATCTGTTGTGTTTCTCACCGATCCACTGATTTGTTGAACTCTCGACCTCATTGCAGGTGGGCCCATCACAAAGCTCCCGAGCAAGTGGGCTGCTCTCGCTGACGTTGTAGAACCTGGTGGCCTCAAAAGCTGCATGACAAGCACAACACAACACCATATTTGCTACTTTGCAACGTTAAAAGTCGAAAAAGGAACCTTAGTCAACACAGGAAGAAGATCCTTTTGTTTTTAACACTTTACAGAACCGCACCCAAAAAAAGATTTTATACCTGGTTCATAGTAATCATAAATCTTGACCGGAACAGGTGCTGTCTTGCCCACAATGTATTCCCTGATAGCTTGGAAGGCCACACATGTCATACATTGACTGGGAATCTAAGGCAAAAAGTTGCACATACATACACATGAGCACTGGTGCACCAAATACAGATCAGAAATATTGCACACCTCTGAATCATTCAATCCATGCCTTTATTTCTACATACCTCATCAAAGTAGAACAAGACTTTTCTGCCATTCAGCTCATACCTCTTCAACCCCACTCTTTTATCCATCATCAGCTGTAAAGAGAGATAGAAAACAATTATCTGTCAAAATTTGCATCAATTTGGATCAATGGATCTTTTATTGTAAATCTACACAAACTATTTGTACACTGAAGTTTATTTGAGATGTAATTATAAGGATCACCTCAGGAAGGTATAAGGTTCACATGTGTAAAAAAATTAAACTGCAGACTTGATAGAGCAAGTCAGAAAGTTAACACATTTATTTGCACCCATAAGAAAGTTATGAAAAACAAACTTGCAGACAAATTTTACCTTAAAACAAACAAAAAAAGAGAAAAATACAGCTTTTATTTTGAGCACATCTGTTAAATGTGATACCTTTTTCACCACCTCATGAAAAATGTTGTATTATTAGCAAGAAATATTTTTAGCAAGCAGGCAAAATATAATTAAAAATAACTATTTACATTGCCTAATGTTTCAAATTTCCAAACTTACTGCTACGACTGATGAACAATTTTTGATTGATTTTCTAATCTTGCAAGTTGGAAATTGTCCTAGAGAGATGTTTAGGAACATTTGCAAAGAAGTTGAAAAGCAGATGTGTGCAGTTTTAAATCAAATTGTGATAAATGGAAATGTATAAAATTACTTTTAATATTAATAGCAATCAGCACCACAGCGAACTGGACAGCTCCACATCACCCAGCCCAGTGCTACTTCTCACACAGAAGAAAATATATTTTGTGTGAATAAAATGTTACAGATCCATAACCAAAGCTTTAAGTAGTTCTAATTGTCTACATGCCAATTCAGAGACTCTTCATGTTTTTTCACAACTTTGTCTGAGTCATGATCTTCAACTCAAGCTGCCCTCGTGGGAAACAGTAGAAAGATGACTGAAAGGGCTCTTCGCAGAAAATGACTGGCAAATATAAGGAGTAATGAGCACACTGTTGTGAATCTGTGTGAAAATAATAATAAAAAAAATCCCATAAGCTTGTTCCCCCAGTCAGAGGTGGCAGTCTTGGGACAGTAGGGGGTTTATGAGGTGCTCACCTGGAGCTGGCGCCACAGAGACACTCGTATGTAGACACACTCTTAAAAAAAAAAGCATTGTTTGTTCATGTAGCAACGCAAACCGGTTGTGAACTTCTGCAACTCAAACACTAAACTCCCAGCGTCCTCTAGGCTGTTAATCACAGCTCGTTATGTCAGGGTGACAGGAGCCCTAAGCAGTTACTGGACTAATCATTTATGTCCACAGCACCTATGAAATAAGATGAGGCCAAGCTGAAACCAGGGTTGCCACTGTAAACTTGAGGAATGTGAATGGCAGTCAGGCATTCAGCAGTAAAACCCAAGGGAGGCCAGCAGGGGTTTAAACTCAGCTTGTTAGGCACCACAACTCAGGTCAGCCTCCAGTGACATACTGACAGCATGCTCTGTGTGTGTATGTGTGCATGTTTTACATTGCTCCAGGTAGCCACAGAGGTGTCTCTGTAGTAATGGAAGCCTGCAGACTGAAGCCCTATTACAGCCCAGTAATGAGGGACATGCTTCTTCTGATGGGTGACTGGGGAACTGACCTGGATTCAGCCCCAAAACCTACTTCATACTAGCTACCACCTTTCTAATTACACACATTCCTCAATATTCCAATGCAACCAATGCCTAATGATACTCATTCCTCGCCTAAGAAAAACAGATTGTTTGTTAATGTGTCACTGCTTCCAGTTGGGTTGACATTGGTTTTTCAGAGTAAAAAGAGCAGATGATTTACAGCAGCTCTATGTGTGTATGCTACACTGTATGTCTGTAACATGTTGGTGTGACTTCATTGAAATGTTATTTTATTAGTTTTTTTTAAATCTGCCTATTTTATAATTCCTTTGGAGGATCGACCATTTCTTTTCTCATTGGCCTTTCAGTCCATGTCGGCAGAGAACTCATTTCACTGACAATTACGCTGTCTTACTATATCCAGCAGCATCTTAACATAATTTTTCTTGTTGTTCTGAGGTTGATACGACAGTGGAATAAAGTACATGGTTCATAGCATACAGTCTAAGGTGGAAGGTGTGTATGCGTGGCTGAGTGATTCCATACTCTTTCCAGGCTTTCGACATCAGCTCTGAAACCAGAAATCATGGGAACTTCTATGACTGCCATGTTGGATGAGCCTGAATGGAGCCACCTAGACCAGAAGATTAGAAAAATAATGAACAAAATATTTTTTTTTCCCAGTCAGCTCTGTACACAGGAACACTGTGAGTCTCTACCTAGCGCAAACTTCTAAAGATATGTGGAAGCTCAGTTTGTCCTGGTGGGCCGCTGGGTCGTCATCGTCAATGGGAGCCCGACGCTTCCAGCTGAGCTCAGAGCGGTTGTCAGCTCGGCTTCGGGAACGTGATGCAGAGTGCTTGGGAGCAGAAGATGAGGAGGAGGGCTGTAGGGGTCGCTCCTGTAAAGGTTCTTTCAGATCCACATTGAGTTGGAAAGCTGGCTTTGCTACGGGGTCAGGCACGTTATAAGACACGTCGATCTACAGGCAGACCAAAATAAAGAAGCAGAAAACACTTAAGATAAACCACGTCTTTATGAACATATAGTATATTCTTTTAATTATTCAGATCTGGTCTCCTCTGTTTGGTGCACCTTATTTCACATGTTTGTCATATCCCACAAATGGCTTGTGGCAAACAGGACATTTTATGTCTTTCTTTTAACTCAGGGTTTCTTTTTGCCAATTTCCCCATCCCCCAAAAAAGTGAAATGCATGGAGTCCATGATGAACTCCTGCATTTCCACCTGAAAAATAAGACTCTGCAGTTTCTCCAGAATTACCTTGGTCCTCTTGGGGTATAATCTGAATACTTTTGAAATTCAAAAAAGCACTAAATGGTAATTCTGACCATCTGCTAACAAACATGTGCAGGTATTTGATTGTCCAAGTCTTGGATTTAATCATGGCTCAGGTGTGGCTTGGCTAATGGGCAGCAATAGATGCACAAAAAATGGGTATTGAGTGAAAGTTGTTCTTATAAAGAAAACTGTGAAGCAAAGGAAAGCTGTAAAAAAAATCATCGTATTCAGTTGCAGTTACATTTCTGTGAAAATGGTTGACAATACACTGCATTTCATTTCCGAACAATTGAGAATTACAAGGTAAAAATGCACTACTGACTACATAATACTTGAATCCGCCCGTAAAATTCCCCCTAACAAGCAACTCTGAGTTTGATTTATTTTTTAATTTTTTTTTCTTCATTAACTTGCTGCAGCAGCATTTGACGCACCTCTTTTTGGCAGATCATTGTGAGCCATAGCACTAGAGCTTCAATTTAGGTAATTTTCCAAGACGGCAAACAGGCATTTACACAAGCTTGAGTGTGTCTAATACCTGCATGAGACAGCAGCCTTCACCTTTGGCGCTGACAAAAAGGCCTGTGGGGATACTGGGTATCTACAAGAAAAAAAAAAAAGTAGGAGAAACAAAGAGTCAGAGGGGCAGGGAGAGGTGACTGAGTCATTTATCAAGTGAATGAATGCTATAGGCTGCTGCACTAATGCTAGTGGCTCCCTGGCTACTTACCAGCAGCCCTAAATTGCCCCTAATTAAGTTGACACCCTTACTCATAGCAGAAAAAACATACCTGGCAAAGAAACTGCTTGCATTCTCACCTGAAAGGCGATGTAGTCAGGGGAGATAAACCCATCACTGTCAAGTTTGTTTAATGTGTGAGTAAACACGTCAGTGAAGCACAGATCCTAAATCAAGGAACCAACAAGGTGCATTTGGAAAAATCCACCAGGCTTGATTTGTAGAAACAGAACACAGAGATTGCAGCTTGACTCTGATAAATAGCTGCTCATTAATCACAAGATAGACGTGTATATAAATTGCAGCTTAACTAAATGAAATGCCCCATCCATCTTGGTTATGACATCTGGAACTAATAGATAAATTTGATAAAGCATGCCAAAACTGGTGTTTCCATTACATTTGTGTGGAAGAAGAGTGAGCAGCCTTGAAGCGGCAAAACAGGCAACTAAACACGCAGAGCAGCTGTTCTAACCCACACTCACCTTGGCCCTTTGAAGGAGTTTTTTGTTGTCCCGGTTAAGCTCAAAGGCCTCCTGGAAGTCAAGGTTGGTGGAGGCTAGAGAGATGGTGAGGTTGACCCCTCCTATGTAAGAAAGGATGGCATACTCCGACAAGGCATGCAGAGCCACACACGTGTCCTGAAGAGATCGGTTAGCACAACATACATTTAGAACAACTACAGTGTTGGTCAAAATGTATTTCTTGTTTTTTTTTGTCATACTTAAATGTTTCAGGTTATCAAAAGCATTTTTTCTTTACAATAGAGAAACAGAACTGAAAAACAAACAAAAAGGATTTTTTAAAAAATTCAAAATCCCATTTATATATTGTCAGCATTCACTTACAATATGGCTGGTCAGAGTTGATGCCGAAATGAATAACGCCAAATACAGATCAGTGCAATTGGAGCTTAGAGTAAGACAAATGCTTAACTTCTAATAAGTGCACCCTAACAAACAACAGTTGTATTTAATCTTGGTGTCATAGACCAGAAAATCTGCAGCCAGTCTTGAAACTTGAAGTTCTGACACAATCTGTCTGATCTTGAGATATTTTGCAAAAAATGAGAGGCAAATATTCAAGAGACATACTTTTTCTATGTAGTGCAATACAGGATGAAACCTGGGGCACCTGAATTACTCCACTGTGGGACAGTAAGAGATGCTTCTATTCTAATATATAAAAAAAAAAAATCATGAACAAGGAGTATATTTTACAAAGTTACCTGTGTGGAGGAGAAACCACCCAAGGCATTCCTTTGCTGGGAGAGCCATTTGACAACAGGCAGGGCGGAAGCAACATCACCCAGGACGGTGTAGGTCAGAAGACCATAGGCTGTCATCTCCACCTCTGCTGACACAACTTGGAACAAACAGCTGCATTTACAGACAATTCTCAGGGTTGTTTTATTTGCAGGAACTAAAACTAAAATTGGAAAAGTCCAATCACGTCGGTCCCCAGACATTTTTTTTGCAAAAGGTACCTGACTGAGAGAGACCATCACTGAAGCCCATGAAAGTATCTTCGTCTGTCACTGTGCTGCCAGTCAGACTCCAGTGGGTGAGCCCATCTATGACAGCAAAGATAGTGAAATGAAGGGAAACAATAAATAGACTAGTTCGCAACAATCAGTACCAATCTCTTAATTTAATGTTGCCTTAATAGGCACTAAACATTGTTTCTGACACTGAAATTGTACTTACTTATTGTTTAATCTGCACTAGCCTCAGGTCCCTTGAGGGTAATTGCATTTTATAAGATGAGATCTCTGTGGAGTTCTGAACATGATTTTAATTACTCATCCTCACACTTGGTGGGAGTATTGCTGCAGCTCGAATGCAGGTGTTTTGTTTCTTGTTTTGTTGTTCATTTCCTTTGTACATATGTTTTTTTTCACGGTATGAAACTTGAACTGAATCACAGAGGTAGCAGTACCTTGAGTGATGGCCATGTGGTTGAGGCGACGCAAAGCCAACGGAGCATAAGGGCTGCGGAGCAAAGACAGGGCGTATGCAGACAGAGCTGTGGTGTAAGGATCATCAGCAGAATACGTGTTGCTTTCCAAGAAGTCCTTGGCTTTAGCCACTGCCACCTTCTCTTCCTGTACACAACAGTATGGTCAGAAACTAAGAAAGTACTGATTAAAGTGATTAAAATCTGATAATCACATTAACACATTAATTGTCACCCCATAAAGGCTTATGCATTAGTCAGTCAGGAGGACATTAGTGTCCTCATGATATATATATAGCCTTATTTATATATATATATATATATATATATATATATATATATATATATATGTCATATATATATATATATATATATATATATGTCATATTATATATATATATATATATATATATATATATATATATATAATATATATATAATATATATATATATATATATATATATATATATATATATATATATATATATATATATAAATAAGGCCTTTGTTTTTGTTATAGTTCTTATTCTTTTCTTCTTATTTTACCAACCATATATATGTACTGAAATAAAATGCTAAATTTGTTAGAACTTTTCCAAGTTAGATTCACAAAAGAGGGACCAACAAATCTGAAGTTCACAATTTATTCTCCATTTTGTGTTTACTGGCACATTAACAACCCTCTATCTCCTCAATTTAGATGCAAAAACCTTTGGTTTACTTTTACACTGACTGTCCGCCATACAGTGGCTCAACGGTTCCTTCTGCACAAATGGAATTGTTGTATAAACACTCATTATGTCCTTGGAAAGTTTAGTTTACTTTCTTCTCATCCGTTAGATTATAGTCCTCTAGAGTCATCTTACTGTAATTGGCAGTGTGGCCTTTTAATTAATGGAAACTGGAAAGGAGGTCAAGGTACGGCTCTGAAGTTAAGAATATCTTTTCATTTTTTATCAACTCTAAAAGGGCAAATACTAAGAAGAATCCCTGTGGAGACAGACAGCAGCATGGAAATGGAGAGACAGATGGATGGAAATGGGCCAAAGAGATGAAATACCAAATATATTCAACTATTTCAAAAACTGGTAAGAAAAGACGAAAAGAGTTTCAAGAATTTGCATCCTGGATATTGAGCTTTTGAGGACTGATTTTACTGAAGGGAAGGTCTTTGAAAAAATGCAAGATGGTTACATGTCCTCTGAAGAGTGGATGAAAGAGTGAGAAGACTACTAAAGAGGTGTTTTGTGAGGCTAAAACTGTCGCTGCATGTCAGCCTGAATGTTTTGAAGCAGGTACATTAAAAGTGCTGGGGCATAACAAATTTGAGTGGGCCGACTGCCAACACATCCATCTTCACAACTTTCAGGAATGCAGTGATACGTCCACACACGAACCGGCCCGGTGGGATAGGCCTCCTTCGCTTCTTTAAGTGGGTCTGGAATAACGCTGGGTGTTTACTCTTATGATGACAAAAAACTCAGTAAACTCAACAAAAAATATCAATCAAATTCAGGAAATTTTGTATTAACGGTGGTTTTTAGATTTGTTTATAACTGTCAAATATGACTGTTTTTCCATCAGAAAACTCCCTCTGAGGACTGACTGTTAAATGAAAGAAACTTTTTTTTTAAACTTACCTCTCTTGTTATCCCCGTCTCCAACAGAGCTGCTACCACATAAGCAGTTAGAGATATCTTGCCATAGATCCCTCCCTACAAAAAATCGCCATAAGTTATTACCTTATAAATGCCCTGCAAATCCTCCCCTTGATTATGGACCAAAAAGATGTTGTAAAGGTTATATTAATAAAGTCATTAAAAGTAACCTTACCAATACCATGTTATTCAGACTCAATCTTTAACATCACTGGCACATTACAGCAGTGATGAATGGGGGATGGACAGGTGGATGGATGGATAGTTGGGAGGACACAATATTGTTTCAAAAGGAACATTATTTCTTTTGAAACAATGTTTCTTGGCAATGACATTTATAACAATTGGAAAGCCAGGTTATTTCTCTTTAAACGATGCCACATTTGTAAAGAAACTGCATTTGTTGAATAGCAGATTTGCCATTAAAAACTGCCAAAAAGCTTTATTTCTTGCAGTGGAGACATGCTTAGAGGTTCTGTTGCTTGAGGTGATGAGAATCAGGCGCCCGATTAACAGAACCTGTGAGCATCGGTCAAATAGCGTCTGCTCTAACCTGAGAGAAATCCATGCCATTAGGTCAATTTCAGGCCTCCAGGATGATAACACCAGGGACAATCCAGAAAACTTGGAGGAAATAAAATGTGCTGTTCATGCCAGAATGACCAACACATCCACTGGCTGCCAGTGTGGTTGTGTTGGTGAGGATATCATCACACAGCAGTGTGTGACGTCTATGGTATCCAGAATTAGGCTGAGGTCCCAGGCAATTATTCCAACAAGGCAGTAGTGCATGTAAAACAAATAAGTTGTTAAATTCTCAATCTGCCATGTACCTTCAAACATCAACTATACAGCCCAATAAACAACACATCAGAATTAGATGTTTGGATTGACAGATATATTTTTCATGGGTGGAATCCAATTTCCTTACACATTAGGAAAGTAAACCATTTGACAGAACACTCGCAAACAAACCCAGATGGGCAGTACTGGAAAGAAACAGGGATTGCCTGATTTGGTTAATTAAGTCTTAAATGTGACAAAACAACAGCCAGCTTTCTTTGTTGCGTTACTGATTTAGATTTAAATTAGCAGGTAGAAAAACAGCAAACTGCTTCAAATTTACATCTATCCAAACATAGACCTACCTGCAGGTCTTTATTGAGGATGCGTCCCATAGCAGGAAAGGAACCATCTTCTCGCTGATGTTTGATAAGCCAGGACTTGGCTGCCTGGAGCTCTTCAGGGTCAATGAAGATAAATCCCCGAGACTGAGCAAAGGACTTCAGAACAAACGCTGTCAGCCTAGAAGACAGGTGAGTGGAGATAAAAAAGCAGGGAAGAGGGAAAAAATGAAGATCCTTGATGAGCATTTACAGTACTTTCTAACAAACATCTGTAAATACACGTCGCCCCTTAAAGGACAACAACTCGATCTAAAAGTATTTTTCAAAGAGCCACCCGCTTTCAATTTGTCATCAGAGGACAGGAATGTATAGATGATTTGATGAAATGGAAAGAAGAAGAAAGGAATGACGAGGGGAGCAGATGGGCAGTTTGATCAGTGCAACCGGATGCAACAGCTGTGCTCTTGAGAATGTGAAACTGCACACAAGCCAATCGAGCATGTTTCTCGTTGGGAGTAAAACATTCCCCAAAAGCATTCCTCAACTTATGAAAGCACAGATCCTAGGGATGAAGGTTTGTGAATCCGGAAGGCCCGGGAGTGCAAATGAAGGTTCATGAGCTACGGTTTCAGTGAAGAGTCTGCAGCGGAGAAGAGTCTGTGGAGCGATGGAGTACAGCCAGGTCAGCCCTGGGTTCATGGCTGAGATCATAAATATATATAAACAATAGACCTCCTGGTAGTGAGTGGAAGCTGCTGTCTTTGGCCAATAACTGATGTGACAGCAAGTCTTCCATTACAGCAACCCTGACCATAGTTAGGTAACTATAGGTGAGGTAAGTTGTTTACGAAGCAAAGAAAGAAAAATGAGATGGAAAGGAAGGAAAACACAAACAGGTCACACTTTACTTTCCTAATGTGGCCCATAAGTGAGATCATAATCCAAGAAAATAGCAACAGGGGAAATGGTAGGAAAAAAAAAGAATGGTACGTACACTCATAAACCAAAAACATAAAATCTTTCCTGACTGGAAGCTGGATTATTCCTCCCCTGAGACAAAACTGATGCCGCAGTTCTGGCTTTAAATGTTCACCCTCAAGGAAAAGCTCTGGAGTGTAAATGTGAAGTGCTTTGGGAAAGGAAGGAAGCACAAGGGAAGCTGACTTCCGCCCCTCAACCTCCAAGCTAGAGAATTCTCCTAGTCATTTTCTTCCTCTTCCCTGTTTTCTAACTTCCTTCTTAGAAATCACTCCTCTCCAGCTCCTCTCCCTGAGAGTATATCTAAAAGAGGCTTCATAATAAATCTAACTTGGCTGCGGTTTTACTAGGAATGTTATGATTTGGACTTAAAACTGTCCAGATTCTCTCTGGATGATTACTTTATAGAAAAACATTATCTATCAAAAAGATAAAGGACTAAGTAGTAAAATGTGTTGACCTGGTATTTAGCCACCTAGCCTTAAAGGGATCTATTGACAAACACATATTTCCTGGTAGCACCAGCTTGTAAAAATAAAGAAAAGCTTAATTAAAAAAAACAACTGTTTTTGAGACTTTACATAATTTATTGCAAAAGTATATTTCTTGAAAACCAATTTTTAGAGTGTACATAACTTTATGTGTGTGTGTGTGTGTGTTTTACTTGGTAATGCTCTCTTGTTTTCATCTACTTTGTGAAATGCAGCAGTCCTTCATGCAGAAAAATACCCACAAAACATGATGTGTTTTGTGGGATGTGCAAATCTAATACGCCACAACCAGGATGGCGTTCCCACGTTTAGAAGCGTCCCGTCTTTTTTCCTCCAAACTCAACAAAGATCATTAAGCAGTTATATTTCAGTTTTTGCAAAAATTTACATTTTTGTGCCTTGAATGCATTTTGCAAACTCTAATCTAAGTTTCAATGTTGCTTTTGTAGGACAGTGGCTTCTTATTCTCTGAGTGAACTTTCAGCCAATGTGTGGATAATAGCACCATCTCACCAGCTTCAGTTTAGGTCTTTACAAGGTCTTTTGCATTATTATAAGACTTACACACAAAACAGGCCTTCCTATGAAGTGCAATGTCTGACTACTGATATACGTAATCGGTTAAGTGTATTAATTAAATAACATAAACTAAATAATTGATACTGCTTTTGCATAAGGTAGGGAATCCATTTCTGTGATTTCAGACTGTAGAGACACAGAGTATCTTGTCTCAATTTATTTTTAGCCAAATAAAATAGAATAACTAAAAAAGTAAACATTAACACATAAAAAATTAAAGGTTGACTGTTTGTTTTTGACAGTGAGCGATGCATTTCCACATTTGGGAAGAGGAGCAGCTTGATCTTTTTTGCCTTTCCCATAATTTGTTTCACATTATGCTATGTGAAATACAAAATGGTAACAGTTTCAGCAAATCTGTAATAAAACACATTTTTAAAAAAGATGAATGCCACAGATTTAAGTCTTAAAGTATGGCACAATTCATAAAACAAACAAAAAGCAGTCAATCCTTCTGGTTAACCTACAAAAATACTAAGTTTTTACTTCTAAGCAAGACTCTTCCTAGTGCCACTCATTTAGCTTTAGATTAATTCTGTGAACTTTTAACTGCCCTGGCATGGAAAATGGTAAATACTGCACCCTAATTCACTGCCAGCTGCTGTCATTTATTCAAGATTACTATATTCCACCAATTTCCCCTGTAAAATGTTTTTTAAATGCTGGGAAATATTAACACAACATTACAGCAGGCAATTAAAGAAGTGCTCCACTCATGAACTCTGGAACATCAACAAAAAGCCGGTTTGTTTTGGAGGTAAATGTGTTGCTGATTGATTTATGAAGTGTCTGTTGCAGGTTTACTCATAGTTCACTATTTATTTAGTGCCCACAAACCACATTTGTTGCCCCAAGCACTGCAAGAAAACCCCAAACTACTGCTTGTCACATCCTCACATGCTCTCATTAAGAAGATTTAAATCCTACCACAACAGTTTAATATCACCAATTACACTAAGCATAATGAGTCATTAGATAGTATTCATAACTTTAACTTTACAAGGAATAAAAAAAAAAGGTAAAGGCTCCAGACAACATATAATACTGACTCCAATCATGGCATTTAGAGTTTACAGGGTCAAAACTGCAGAGGTAAATTTTGATGAGAATAAATTTTACCTGCCTCAGGGAGCCAATCATAATGTTTGTTTTCAATCGCCTGTCGTTTATAAAACCTGCTGTTTTACAGTCTTAGCTCTATTAAACATCACAATACCCACCGGAGCTCATAAATCAACAGGAGGAATGAACATTAAGAATGAGACCTTAAATTACAAGCACAGGAACTCCGCACTGCCGGGATACATTTCTGTTTAAGAGCTAACTGGCTCTATGAAAAATAAAAACTACTTCATTCTAATAAATTTAATATTTTATTTAGCAAATAAAATATTACACATAGTGTATGTATATAGTTATGTAAATAAGTAAAACTGCATGCTAAATTAGAATTTGTTATTTTTGAATTATTAATTTCTTGCATTATAAATTTTCCACTCTTCCCAAATGCCTTTATTCCAGGAAACTCTGAACGACTAGACACGCGTCGTGTGTATGGATGTAAAACTCATTTACTACAATTGCAATGGCTTACCACATACTGCCGGAGGAATCCCTTTCACCAAACGCACTGTACGAGCCATCCTGCCGTTTATAGGTCAGCTGTCTCTGGTAACCTGGATGACAACAGAGAACAGATTTGCTGTGAAGAGGAGAAATATCTGGAATGATTAACTCCCTGAGTTTCCCATGCAGAATTTGTGAATACTCTTATTTTCATGAGTACAGTGACCAGTGTGTGGCATTGATAATTATAAGTCTTGTCCAAGCACCCACTTTTCATATTAATAGAAGAAAATGTAAAAAGAGAGAAGAAATAATGTTAGTAAGGCTTAGTGATGCAATTTCTGATCTACAATCCAAAATGTGAAAGTTTATGTCTTCATAAGTTTATTCATGGAAACATGGTCACTCATTTCAGAAAGTGAAACTCATAAAATATATTCATTACACACAGAATTAAATATCTCAAGCCTTTATGTCTTGTTATTTTGATGATAATAATAGCTTATGGAAACTTTAGTGTCTGAGAAAATTTGTGAAAACATTAAATAGTGGGGACTCATGGTGTCACACCCTAATTAGCTAATTAAGTCAAAATATTTGAAAATATTTTCTGAACCTCCAAATGTTTTCTCAGTCTGGGTCAGTGGGTTGCTGAGTTGATGGGGAAGGGAAAATATATAAATTGAGAGCAGCTGCAGGTGAAAGTGAAATTTGTATTTCCCAGCATCAAGAAGAAAAATTCAGATGTGAAGTTTTCACATTCCGAAAGTTTGGGTGAAATGACATCTGCTGATCTTGGTCCAACGTGTTTTCTGAACTTCACATTCAGTACAGCCGTCTGCCATGATTTTTTTTTTAAAGCACTTCATGCTTTCATCTGCTGGCGAGCCTTATGGAGATTGTCATTCCATTTTCTGGCAGGACGTGGCACCGACCCACACTGGCAAAGGTAGCGGAAGCTGGTTCAGTGACCATGATGTTCCTGTTCTTGATTGGTCAGCAAACTGGCCTGACCTGAACCCCATACAGAATCAATGGGATATTGTCAAGAGGAAGATGCGCAACACCAGCCCCAACAATGTAGATGACCTGACAGTTTCACTTTCCGACATGAACATATTGAAAATATTTATATTTTTGAGACACACTTGTGTTCGCAACTTGTTTGCAGATCATCCACTTAGAATGAAGGTAAACTACAGAATAGAAAATAACAGACTTGGTAAATTGTGGATTATCTTGTTGTCCCCTTGTTTTACTGAGTTCCTTGCCAACTTGAACGGTCAAGAGGTACTTAGAAAGTGTAAAAAAAAAGCAAAAGAAAGCAGAAAATGCAATTTTTCAAGGGTAAGGTAGGAATTTTCTGTTTGACTCAGGTTGTGAGGGTGCTGCAAAGCATCTTCCTCACTAATAGACAAGAGACAATTTGCATTGTTATGCTTTCATTGAAAACTAATTTCTTTTTCTTTGAGGGCAACTTCCTGAGGGCTAGCTTCATGGAGTGCACACATTATGGCAGATTTTATCTAATTATCCATCTTATTGGGTTAGACCACTGGGTGAAGCTGAGGGACAAAGTGAACTGAAACCTTTGTTTTTGCTTTTTGTTTCATGGTTAATATGTCTGTATACATTGGTAGTCAGTTGTGTGTGTGTTAATAATTTTCATACTAATTCTTAGTAAATTAGATTTAGATTTCTTTGTAACTGCTTTGTTTAGTGGAAACGGTCTCAACTTTATTAGGAGGGTCTCTATCAATTGAAGTAGGCTTGTAGAGTTTTTTTTTGTGAAGGTTTTATTTTTGTCAGGATGGACTGCTTTAGAGCTTTATGTTGGCCTGACCACTGATGCTGTGACCCTGTGCCAGGACCTGTAACTTGGTCCTACTCCACACAGGTAGAAATACATATGAATGTAAGAGAAAAACCTGGCCTCCAGTTTCATTACCTTGAAGCAGATAGTCTGTGGCTTCGTTTTCAACCTCAGGACTCAGCTGCCCGGTCTTCTGAAGGTACTTCAGAACAAAAACATTGGGCGCAAAGTGAATCATGTTCTGCTCTCCACAGCCAAAGGGCAGCCTCAGCAGTTTATCCAAGTTGTTTAGAGTTGGTCCCATTACATCTCCTGTTACAGGTGCACAAATGTACGCATACAATTTTTAGTGTGTTACACTGAGAAAGTAAATGTATTTTAGAGTCAATTAAATAGAGATTTTACACTGTGACCACAGATCATTTCAGTACCTTACAAAAGTATTTACACCTCTTGAACTTTAACCACAACCACAAGCTTCCATGTTAATGTGATGAGTTCATATGACAGACTACCACAAAGTAGAGCACAACTCTAAAATTCTTTACAAATACAAAAATGTAAACTCTTGGGAGAATTTACTTCCACTCCTACAAACTTTTAATTCTCTAAATAAAATTCTGTACAGTTACCTTCAGAAGTCACTTATTTCATAATCCAAGTCTTGAGGTTAATTTTATATCACTATAAAGCCAGATATA